>NC_136365.1:14797500-15997500 GCF_037039965.1 Doryrhamphus excisus
CTCCTCCGTCAGGCGAGAGCAGAAAGCATAAAAAGCTTACAGCACCTGGTATTCCCAGGTGGTCTCCCATCCAAGTACTAACCAGGCCCGCCCCTGCTTAGCTTCCGAGATCGGACGAGATTGGGCGTTCGCAGGGTAGTATGGCCGTTAGCCCTTGCTCAGTTTGGAAAAATCCTGTTTGAAGGCGACACTGGCGAACAGGATTCCCACAAAAATCATTGCTTCCCCCAACAAGTGGGAAAGAGCGCCCTCTTCCGTCAGGCGAGAGCAGAAAGCATAAAAAGCTTACAGCACGTAGTATTCCCAGGCGGTCTCCCATCCAAGTACTAACCAGGACCACCCCTACTTAGCTTCCAAGATCGGACGAGATTGGGCATTCTCAGGGTAGTATTGCCGTAAGCCCTTGCTCATTTTGGAAAAATCCTTTTTGAAGGCGACACTGGCCAACAGGATTCCCACAAAAATCATTGCTTTCCCCAACAAGTGGGAAAGAGCGCCCTCTTCCGTCAGGCGAGAGCAGAAAGCATAAAAAGCTTACAGCACCTGGTATTCCCAGGCGGTCTCCCATCCAAGTACTAACCAGGCCCGCCCCTGCTTAGCTTCCGAGATCGGACGAGATCGGGCGTTCTCAGGGTAGTATGGCCGTAAGCCCTTGCTCATTTTGGAAAAATCCTTTTTGAAGGCGACACTGGCCAACAGGATTCCCACAAAAATCATTGCTTCCCCCAACAAGTGGGAAAGAGCGCCCTCTTCCGTCAGGCGAGAGCAGAAAGCATAAAAAGCTTACAGCACCTGGTATTCCCAGGCGGTCTCCCATCCAAGTACTAACCAGGCCCGCCCCTGCTTAGCTTCCAAGATCGGACGAGATCGGGCTTTCTCAGGGTAGTATGGCCGTAAGCCCTTGCTTTCTTTGGAAAAATCCTTTTTGAAGGCGACACTGGCCAACAGGATTCCCACAAAAATCATTGCTTTCCCCAACAAGTGGGAAAGAGCGCCCTCTTCCCGAGAGCAGAAAAAGCTTACAGCACCTGGTATTCCCAGGCGGTCTCCCATCCAAATACTAACCAGTCCAACCCCTGCTGAGCTTCCGAGATCGGGGGTTCTCAGGGTAGTATGGCCGTAAGCCCTTGCTCTTTTTGGAAAAATCCTTTTTGAAGGCAACACTGGCCAACAGGATTCCCACAAAAATCATTGCTTTCCCCAAAGAGTGGGAAAGAGCGCCCTCTTCCGTCAGGCGAGAGCAGAAAAAGCTTACAGCACCTGGTATTCCCAGGCGGTCTCCCATCCAAATACTAACCAGTCCCACCCCTGCTGAGCTTCCGAGATCGGGGGTTCTCAAGGTAGTAACGCCGTAAGCCCTTGCTCTTTTTGGAAAAATCCTTTTTGAAGGCGACACTGGCCAACAGGATTCCCACAAAAATCATTGCTTTCCCCAAAGAGTGGGAAAGAGCGCCCTCCTCCGTCAGGCGAGAGCAGAAAGCATAAAAAGCTTACAGCACCTGGTATTCCCAGGTGGTCTCCCATCCAAGTACTAACCAGGCCCGCCCCTGCTTAGCTTCCGAGATCGGACGAGATTGGGCGTTCGCAGGGTAGTATGGCCGTTAGCCCTTGCTCAGTTTGGAAAAATCCTGTTTGAAGGCGACACTGGCGAACAGGATTCCCACAAAAATCATTGCTTCCCCCAACAAGTGGGAAAGAGCGCCCTCTTCCGTCAGGCGAGAGCAGAAAGCATAAAAAGCTTACAGCACCTAGTATTCCCAGGCGGTCTCCCATCCAAGTACTAACCAGGACCACCCCTACTTAGCTTCCAAGATCGGACGAGATTGGGCATTCTCAGGGTAGTATTGCCGTAAGCCCTTGCTCATTTTGGAAAAATCCTTTTTGAAGGCGACACTGGCCAACAGGATTCCCACAAAAATCATTGCTTCCCCCAACAAGTGGGAAAGAGCGCCCTCTTCCGTCAGGCGAGAGCAGAAAGCATAAAAAGCTTACAGCACCTGGTATTCCCAGGCGGTCTCCCATCCAAGTACTAACCAGGCCCGCCCCTGCTTAGCTTCGGAGATCGGACGAGATCGGGCGTTCTCAGGGTAGTATGGCCGTAAGCCCTTGCTTGCTTTGGAAAAATCCTTTTTGAAGGCGACACTGGCCAACAGGTTTCCCACAAAAATCATTGCTTTCCCCAACAAGTGGGAAAGAGCGCCCTCTTCCGTCAGGCGAGAGCAGAAAAAGCTTACAGCACCTGGTATTCCCAGGCGGTCTCCCATCCAAACACTAACCAGTCCCACCCCTGCTGAGCTTCCGAGATCGGGGGTTCTCAAGGTAGTAACGCCGTAAGCCCTTGCTCTTTTTGGAAAAATCCTTTTTGAAGGCGACACTGGCCAACAGGATTCCCACAAAAATCATTGCTTTCCCCAAAGAGTGGGAAAGAGCGCCCTCCTCCGTCAGGCGAGAGCAGAAAGCATAAAAAGCTTACAGCACCTGGTATTCCCAGGTGGTCTCCCATCCAAGTACTAACCAGGCCCGCCCCTGCTTAGCTTCCGAGATCGGACGAGATCGGGCGTTCGCAGGGTAGTATGGCCGTTAGCCCTTGCTCAGTTTGGAAAAATCCTTTTTGAAGGCGACACTGGCCAACAGGATTCCCACAAAAATCATTGCTTCCCCCAACAAGTGGGAAAGAGCGCCCTCTTCCGTCAGGCGAGAGCAGAAAGCAAAAAAAGCTTACAGCACCTGGTATTCCCAGGCGGTCTCCCATCCAAGTACTAACCAGGACCACCCCTACTTAGCTTCCAAGATCGGACGAGATTGGGCATTCTCAGGGTAGTATTGCCGTAAGCCCTTGCTCATTTTGGAAAAATCCTTTTTGAAGGCGACACTGGCCAACAGGATTCCCACAAAAATCATTGCTTTCCCCAACAAGTGGGAAAGAGCGCCCTCTTCCGTCAGGCGAGAGCAGAAAGCATAAAAAGCTTACAGCACCTGGTATTCCCAGGCGGTCTCCCATCCAAGTACTAACCAGGCCCGCCCCTGCTTAGCTTCCGAGATCGGACGAGATCGGGCGTTCTCAGGGTAGTATGGCCGTAAGCCCTTGCTCATTTTGGAAAAATCCTTTTTGAAGGCGACACTGGCCAACAGGATTCCCACAAAAATCATTGCTTCCCCCAACAAGTGGGAAAGAGCGCCCTCTTCCGTCAGGCGAGAGCAGAAAGCATAAAAAGCTTACAGCACCTGGTATTCCCAGGCGGTCTCCCATCCAAGTACTAACCAGGCCCGCCCCTGCTTAGCTTCCGAGATCGGACGAGATCGGGCGTTCTCAGGGTAGTATGGCCGTAAGCCCTTTCTCATTTTGGAAAAATCCTTTTTGAAGGCGACACTGGCCAACAGGATTCCCACAAAAATCATTGCTTTCCCCAAAGAGTGGGAAAGAGCGCCCTCTTCCGTCAGGCGAGAGCAGAAAGCATAAAAAGCTTACAGCAACTGGTATTCCGAGGCGGTCTCCCATCCAAGTACTAACCAGGTCCGCCCCTGCTTAGCTTCCGAGATCGGACGAGATCGGGCGTTCTCAGGGTAGTATGGCCGTAAGCCCTTGCTCATTTTGGAAAAATCCTTTTTGAAGGCGACACTGGCCAACAGGATTCACACAAAAATCATTGCTTTCCCCAAAGAGTGGGAAAGAGCGCCCTCTTCCGTCAGGCGAGAGCAGAAAGCATAAAAAGCTTACAGCACCTGGTATTCCCAGGCGGTCTCCCATCCAAGTACTAACCAGGCCCGCCCCTGCTTAGCTTCCGAGATCGGACGAGATCGGGCGTTCTCAGGGTAGTATGGCCGTAAGCCCTTGCTCAGTTTGGAAAAATACTTTTTGAAGGCAACACTGGCCAAAAGGATTCCCACAAAAATCATTGCTTTCCCCAACAAGTGGGAAAAAGCGCCGTCTTCCGTCAGGGGAGAGCAGAAAGCATAAAAAGCTTACAGCATAAAAAGCTTAAAGCACCTGGTATTCCCAGGCGGTCTCCCATCCAAGTACTAACCAGGCCCGCCCCTGCTTAGCTTCCGAGATCAGGCGTTCTCAGGGTAGTATGGCCGTAAGCCCTTGCTCATTTTGGAAAAATCCTTTTTGAAGGCGACACTGGCCAACAGGATTCCCACAAAAATCATTGCTTTCCCCAACAAGTGGGAAAGAGCGCCCTCTTCCGTCAGGCGAGAGCAGAAAGCATAAAAAGCTTACAGCACCTGGTATTCCCAGGCGGTCTCCCATCCAAGTACTAACCAGGCCCACCCCTGCTTAGCTTCCAAGATCGGACGAGATCGGGCTTTCTCAGGGTAGTATGGCCGTAAGCCCTTGCTTGCTTTGGAAAAATCCTTTTTGAAGGCGACACTGGCCAACAGGATTCCCACAAAAATCATTGCTTTCCCCAACAAGTGGGAAAGAGCGCCCTCTTCCCGAGAGCAGAAAAAGCTTACAGCACCTGGTATTCCCAGGCGGTCTCCCATCCAAATACTAACCAGTCCCACCCCTGCTGAGCTTCCGAGATCGGGGGTTCTCAGGGTAGTATGGCCGTAAGCCCTTGCTCTTTTTGGAAAAATCCTTTTTGAAGGCGACACTGGCCAACAGGATTCCCACAAAAATCATTGCTTTCCCCAAAGAGTGGGAAAGAGCGCCCTCCTCCGTCAGGCGAGAGCAGAAAGCATAAAAAGCTTACAGCACCTGGTATTCCCAGGTGGTCTCGAGAAAGCCTTCAAAAATCCTTTTTGAAGGCGACACTGGCCAAAAGGATTCCCACAAAAATCATTGCTTTCCCCAACAAGTGGGAAAAAGCGCCGTCTTCCGTCAGGGGAGAGCAGAAAGCATAAAAAGCTTACAGCACCTGGTAGTCCCAGGCGGTCTCCCATCCAAGTACTAACCAGGCCCGCCCCTGCTTAGCTTCCGAGATCAGACGAGATCAGTCGTTCTCAGGGTAGTATGGCCGTAAGCACGTTCGCATTTTGGAAAAATCCTTTTTGAAGGCGACACTGGCCAACAGGATTCCCACAAAAATCATTGCTTCCCCCAACAAGTGGGAAAGAGCGCCCTCTTCCGTCAGGCGAGAGCAGAAAGCATAAAAAGCTTACAGCACCTGGTATACCCAGGCGGTCTCCCATCCAAGTACTAACCAGGCCCGCCCCTGCTTAGCTTCCGAGATCGGACGAGATCGGGCGTTCTCAGGGTAGTATGGCCGTAAGCCCTTGCTTGCTTTGGAAAAATCCTTTTTGAAGGCGACACTGGCCAACAGGATTCCCACAAAAATCATTGCTTTCCCCAACAAGTGGGAAAGAGCGCCCTCTTCCGTCAGGCGAGAGCAGAAAAAGCTTACAGCACCTGATATTCCCAGGCGGTCTCCCATCCAAATACTAACCAGTCCCACCCCTGCTGAGCTTCCGAGATCGGGGGTTCTCAAGGTAGTAACGCCGTAAGCCCTTGCTCTTTTTGGAAAAATCCTTTTTGAAGGCGACACTGGCCAACAGGATTCCCACAAAAATCATTGCTTTCCCCAAAGAGTGGGAAAGAGCGCCCTCCTCCGTCAGGCGAGAGCAGAAAGCATAAAAAGCTTACAGCACCTGGTATTCCCAGGTGGTCTCCCATCCAAGTACTAACCAGGCCCGCCCCTGCTTAGCTTCCGAGATCGGACGAGATCGGGCGTTCGCAGGGTAGTATGGCCGTAAGCCCTTGCTCAGTTTGGAAAAATCCTTTTTGAAGGCGACACTGGCCAACAGGATTCCCACAAAAATCATTGCTTCCCCCAACAAGTGGGAAAGAGCGCCCTCTTCCGTCAGGCGAGAGCAGAAAGCATAAAAAGCTTACAGCACCTGGTATTCCCAGGCGGTCTCCCATCCAAGTACTAACCAGTCCCGCCCCTGCTGTGCTTCCGAGATCGGGGGTTCTCAGGGTAGTATGGCCGTAAGCCCTTGCTCATTTTGGAAAAATCCTTTTTGAAGGCGACACTGGCCAACAGGATTCCCACAAAAATCATTGCTTTCCCCAACAAGTGGGAAAGAGCGCCCTCTTCCGTCAGGCGAGAGCAGAAAGCATAAAAAGCTTACAGCATAAAAAGCTTACAGCACCTGGTATTCCCAGGCGGTCTCCCATCCAAGTACTAACCAGGCCCGCCCCTGCTTAGCTTCCGAGATCAGACGAGATCGGGCGTTCTCAGGGTAGTATGGCCGTAAGCCCTTGCTCATTTTGGAAAAATCCTTTTTGAAGGCGACACTGGCCAACAGGAGTCCCACAAAAATCATTGCTTCCCCCAACAAGTGGGAAAGAGCGCCCTCTTCCGTCAGGCGAGAGCAGAAAGCATAAAAAGCTTACAGCACCTGGTATTCCCAGGCGGTCTCCCATCCAAGTACTAACCAGGCCCGCCCCTGCTTAGCTTCCGAGATCGGACGAGATCGGGCGTTCTCAGGGTAGTATGGCCGTAAGCCCTTTCTCATTTTGGAAAAATCCTTTTTGAAGGCGACACTGGCCAACAGGATTCCCACAAAAATCATTGCTTTCCCCAACAAGTGGGAAAGAGCGCCCTCTTCCGTCAGGCGAGAGCAGAAATCATAAAAAGCTTACAGCATAAAAAGCTTACAGCACCTGGTATTCCCAGGCGGTCTCCCATCCAAGTACTAACCAGGCCCGCCCCTGCTTAGCTTCCGAGATCGGACGAGATCGGGCGTTCTCAGGGTAGTATGGCCGTAAGCCCTTGCTCAGTTTGGAAAAATCCTTTTTGAAGGCGACACTGGCCAACAGGAGTCCCACAAAAATCATTGCTTCCCCCAACAAGTGGGAAAGAGCGCCTTCTTCCGTCAGGCGAGAGCAGAAAGCATAAAAAGCTTACAGCACCTGGTATTCCCAGGCGGTCGCCCATCCAAGTACTAACCAGGCCCACCCCTGCTTAGCTTTCTAGATCGGACGAGATCGGGCGTTCTCAGGGTAGTATGGCCGTAAGCCCTTGCTCAGTTTGGAAAAATCCTTTTTGAAGGCGACACTGGCCAACAGGATTCCCACAAAAATCATTGCTTCCCCCAACAAGTGGGAAAGAGCGCCCTCTTCCGTCAGGCGAGAGCAGAAAGCATAAAAAGCTTACAGCACCTGGTATTCCCAGGCGGTCTCCCATCCAAGTACTAACCAGGCCCGCCCCTGCTTAGCTTCCGAGATCAGACGAGATCGGGCGTTCTCAGGGTAGTATGGCCGTAAGCCCTTGCTCATTTTGGAAAAATCCTTTTTGAAGGCGACACTGGCCAACAGGATTCCCACAAAAATCATTGCTTCCCCCAACAAGTGGGAAGGAGCGCCCTCTTCCATCAGGCGAGAGCAGAAAGCATAAAACGCTTACAGCACCTGGTATTCCCAGGCGGTCTCCCATCCAAGTACTAACCAGGCCCACCCCTACTTAGCTTCCAAGATCGGACGAGATTGGGCATTCTCAGGGTAGTATGGCCGTAAGCCCTTGCTCATTTTGGAAAAATCCTTTTTGAAGGCGACACTGGCCAACAGGATTCCCACAAAAATCATTGCTTTCCCCAACAAGTGGGAAAGAGCGCCCTCTTCCGTCAGGCGAGAGCAGAAAGCATAAAATGCTTACAGCATAAAAAGCTTACAGCACCTGGTATTCCCAGGCGGTCTCCCATCCAAGTACTAACCAGGCCCGCCCCTGCTTAGCTTCCGAGATCGGACGAGATCGGGCGTTCTCAGGGTAGTATGGCCGTAAGCCCTTGCTCATTTTGGAAAAATCCTTTTTGAAGGCGACACTGGCCAACAGGATTCCCACAAAAATCATTGCTTCCCCCAACAAGTTGGAAAGAGCGCCCTCTTCCGTCAGGCGAGAGCAGAAAGCCTAAAAAGCTTACAGCACCTGGTATTCCCAGGCGGTCTCCCATCTAAGTACTAACCAGGCCCGCCCTTGCTTAGCTTCGGATATCAGACGTGATCGGGCGTTCTCAGGGTAGTATGGCCGTAAGCAACTGGTAACGTAAAAAATTGTTTTTGAAGGAGACACTGGCCACGACTCACACAAAAAGGATTACTCGCAAAAACTAGAATCTCGATAGAATAGGGTAATTGTCAGAGAGATATTCATTTAACAATACGGCTTGTTCATACAGCTCCTGTGTTATGGCAGTTTGTGGTCATTAATACGCTCCCATAAATTAATTAAAAATATAACTTTGGTCAGTACAAACAAAATATTGGCACGCTTTAATGAAAGATTTTTCAGTCGGCCCATTATTTTCTGAGTGTATTGTTGACTCATGGCCCCTAGGGGGAGCGCAAACACCATTTACCAAAAGGCGACACTTACATTATTTAATTACATTAACGACAATGTTAACGGAGGTTACATTAACGACCATTGTCAACATGCATGATTATTTCCATATATTTAATGTTTTTCTCAGTACAATACAGTGCAGTACAACTAAGATGCATTCTCATGTCATTCATTTGGTTTATCTGTCAAATACGTTTTGGCTGCACATTAGGGACTGTAGAGACATATCCTTCAGTATGAATTACATACAAAAACATATGCATATGTCCATATTATATGTGAATATGTCCATATTGCATATTACACATCAGGTAAAAGGGGTTATATTTTATTCTCATGAAAATATATGTCATTTTTATGTCATGCTAAACATAGGTGACAGGTGATTTTGATGCAAATGATAGGCACACTCTTCAGAAGAGAACCTTGAAATGATTCTGGAGGTCGAAACTCAGCCATTCCCGACATGACTTATACTGCCCGAGTCACTTTGGCATCTTTTTCCTCACTCGCCGGCTCTGTAATCAGTCGTCTGAGCACTGGCCATTTTCTTTCTTTCTGTCTGCCTGCCTGCCTTATCACCTCTCTGCAGTTTCCTTCTATGTCATTACTCTGCTATTAGCATTGCATCCTGAGGCTAAAACACTGACCTTACAGTCACAGCCGTGCTCAAAACGTCTGCCTGTGCAAGATAACACCTTGCTAGCACTCGTGCTTATACTCTACACGCTTGAAACAATGTCCCAGAACATGTACACACAGATTTTAGCTCAAAAGAAGTGAATTTGTAGGTAAGAAATAGGAATGAAAACTGTATCGTCAATGTTGGTAAAGTGCACAAAAAGCAGTTTCTTAAGGTGAGGTGACGCTGACCAAAGCCATCTTTGCAGTTACAAATATTTCATGAAATCTGATTAAAAATGTAGGCACATCTCAGTGTTTCTCTTAAGTTTACTTTTTTTTTATATCACATCCCTTCGCATTCAATCACAAAAGACTGTGTTTGTGTGTGCTGTGAATTGTTTTAAACTGGAAAACAGTTATGTCAAGGTATATTTTAGCTAATACATTTTGATGACAACCCAGGGAGAAATAATCATATTGGAAATTATAATTGCATATATCGCAAATAGGTTGTGCTGTTACTTGGATGCAGATTTGCTCATTATACCTTCATTTGTATCTTCATAGGTACTTTGTAGTGTATAGGAAGGCCATCTTGACCATTTGATCATTTATTAAGTCTATCTACAACAAAGTAGAAACAGAACTGATAGTTGTATATTATTAATACTATTTGTTCATTATAAACAACAGTATGGCAAGTTTAACAAGAGTGGGTTTCACACCAACAGTTGAGTCGCACTTTTAGAGCATATGCAGAGGTAGATAAAGCTGCTGGATGGTGCTGGATGGTGATTCTTCAAATGCCACTCCCTCCTTGAGGAGTGAGGAGTTTGCCTACAGCCACACCTGCTGATACACCTGCTGTTTTTTGACGCAGTACTAATTTGAGACCTAGGCAGATCCAGTCTCATCAAACCTATCTGGGCTATCCGTCATGGTCAAGATATCCTATAAACCTGTAGAATTGTTTCCCAATAAAAATAAAAATAAAAATAAAAATAAAAATAAAAATAAAAATAAAAATAAAAATAAAAATAAAAATAAAAATAAAAATAAAAATAAAAATAAAAATAAAAATAAAAATAAAAATAAAAATAAAAATAAAAATAAAAATAAAAATAAAAATAAAAATAAAAATAAAAATAGGTTAAAAGTGGTTAGCTTGCAGACCTCACAGCTAGGAGACCCGAGTTCAAGCCCATTCTCGGCCATCTCTGTGTGGAGTTTACACATTCTCCCCCGTGCATGTATGGGTTTTCTCCGGGTACTCCGGTTTCTTCCCCCATTCCAAAAACATGCTAGGTTAATTGGCCACTCCAAATTGTCCATAGGTATGAATGTGAGTGTGAATGGTTGTTTGTCTATATGTGCCCTGTGATTGGCTGGTGACCAGTCCAGGGTGTACCCCGCCTCTCGCCCGAAGACAGCTGGGATAGACTCCTGCACCCCCATGACAATGATAATAATAATAATAATAATAATAATAATAATAATAATAATAATAATAATAATAATAATAATAATAATAATAATAATAATAATAATAATAATAATAATAATAATAATAATAATAATAATAATAATAATAATAATAATAATAATAATAATAATAATAATAATAATAATAATAATAATAATAATAACCTGACCACAGCATATCATGATTTAGTAGCCACGTACCATCCTCAAAGCACAAACCTTCAGTGTGGTATGAACTCTACTGAGTGTACCACAGCAGTAAGCTCCTTCTAATTCCCTCGTGATGGATTTTTGACTACTTTTTAGCCCAAATCCCCTCACTTCACCTCCATCGTTGCTCTCTTTTTCCTCTTCCGCTCCCCACCCTTTCAGTGAGCAGGTGCAATGGAGAAGAGCCACTGAGCTGTGAAATCTGCACTCCTTGAGACACATTTCATGCTTCTCCCACTAAAATGCACGCACACGTACACACACACACATTTCATGCCGTCCTACTCGCCCCCCTCTGCTCTTTCCCTGTCTTTCTTTTTCTCCCTCAGTGTCGGTGTGAGTGGTTAAGTTAGTTTGAAGATGTCAGATAATTAGAAGTGGGGGGAATGACTCATTGCATGTGTGTGTGTGTTTCTGTGTGTGTGTCCTGCTGTGTGACTCTTGCATAGGTCTCTGACCACATCTACATCTTTAATGTTTAACAATAAATAATGGATGAGGGCCCTTGGAAGACACACACACACACACACACACACACGTCTTTTACTGTTTCCAGCAAGACGAATAGTATTATAAGACTTGTTTTGTTGATATGAAAATGTAGTTTCCTGTATATATACTACAGGTTTCCTGTCAGAAACCCACCTAAGACTTTTTTTTTTAAACACAGAATTCCTATCTCTTGCTATCTGCTTGTGCTATGACGAAGGTAGCAAATATGCCGTCTAACACCTTGTGGTTCACTTGGGTGCATCATCTTCACGCATCAGTTTACCATCCACAGCCAACTATTGCCCTATGAGTCACCACAACCAAGCAGGTAGTGTTAATGGGATATATAAGGAGCATCTTTCGCCTTCAGGCCTTTCTTATTATGACAAGTAAACACACTGTTAGCTACTGTTTGCTGGATGTATCAGAATCAGAATCACCTTTATTGTATTGCATACAACGAAATTTGCGTGCAATTCCACGGTGAATTTTGTAGAAAGTAAAAATAAAAATAAGGAAAAGAATAAAAATAAAACAAGGAATAAGAATATAAATATAAAAGTGGCATGCAGGTGCTGTTAATGTAAATATATGTACATTATGCCCTGTGATTGGCTATCGACCAGTCCAGGGTGTACCCCACCTCTCGTCCAAAGACAGCTGGGATAGGCTCCAGCACCCCCGTGATCCTCGTGAGCAAAAGTGGTAGAAAATGAATGAACCAATGAATATGTACATCAAAAACAATAACCTATACAGTAACAAAATGTAGAATTGCAGTAACCAAAATGTGGAATTGCAGTAAACAAAATGTAGTATTGCACATATTGTACCTGAGTTTCACTTAAATGAATGAATCATATTGCACATAAGCCCAGTATTGCACATTTCAAGCTTATTGTACATAACAGTGAGGTGTGTGTTTTAGAAGTGCAAAAATAAGTATCATATTCATTTTTGATTGTTGCAGTGATGGCTTTGGGAAAGTATGGTGTGAAACATATTATTTTCAGAGAAATCGATCTGTAAATTGAGCTGAACCTGGCCACTCCATCATTATTCCACTTCCTCAGCAAGGCACTGTCATCTTGGAGGTATGTTTGGGCACCTTATCACATACTACAGTATTAATTGGCCCTGTACCCTAGAAACCGCCCATGAATGATACGGGAAAAAGCCGAAATGATACTGTGTCAAAGCCCAGGGCAGTGATACTGATAAAATATAGAGTTTAACCATGTCCAGTATCAGCCCCTGTAGCTGTCCACTCAGAGCGCCCGGCTCTGGTATCATGCCCGTGAAACAACCAATAAGAGAACAGCACACAAGTGCTTAGTGCCTAGTGCTTCTCCAGTCACCAAAAAACCCAAACTTGATTAATGGAACTTTAATTGTCGGACATTGATAAGATAAGACTGTTGATAAAATATGATTGTTGAAATATTTTTGCAATTATTGTGTTTACACTGTTTAGATATAATACATGTAATAAACTGAACATTTTCTGGAAACAAAATGGTTTTTGATTAAATAGTACGTGATAATAAGCTCATGATTAAATAGTATGCGATAATAAGATCATCACATGGTTTGTCTGGTATCAGGCCCAGAATCATGCCCCCGCGTGCCAGTATGAGCCCTTGACCTTCTGATACTGACACTTGGGGGCATGATACCTGGCCTGATACCAGACAAACCATGTGATACCTATAATTATCATGTTGAAAAGAGCATAACTGCTATACAAGCTGTACACTGATCACTCTTAAATATATCTATATTTCTATAGTATGCCCCCCACTCCCCATCCCGCTATATTGTAATCCAAATGGCTGCCGAAATGTACTTGGGGATATTCATTTTGACTAGATACTCTAACCATTATTGCTAGTCTATCCCTCCCTGACAAGGAAGGAGATTGTCAGAGCGTGTGCACAGTGTCCTGCGCGTTCACGACATGCTGCGCACAGCCTGCCGGTGAGAGAGAAGAGAGAGAGAGGAGAGAGAGATAGAGAGAGAGAGAGCTGGTATTAGTGTTGACAGAGAGCAGCAGAGAGCACATACAGTGTAGACGAGCGGATACGACAAGGTAGGCATGGATGGAACAATCGAACACCCCCACATGGATACATGACGTCGACGTGATGTCTCCGTATTGTTATTTAGCGGTGCTTTCATTGTTTATGTTCACAGATGCTGAGCGTCGCCTTGCTGTGCTTGTGCGCGGTTGCCTTCGGACGCGTCTCGGCTCGCTCCGACAGCGGCAATTTTTTGGACGATAAGTGGCTCACGGGAAGATGGGATAAATTCAGAGATGTAAGGCACCTATTTTTCCTTATGAGTGGATTGTGATTATGCTCTTTCTGCGTCACGGCCGTGGGTTGTGTGTGTGTGTGTGTCACAAGCTCTCCACTGTAAACTGTACATACATGGAAGGCATGTGTGTGTCCTTGCTTGACAAAAACAGGCCTCTTCAGTACATTCATGCATACATATAACCCTTGATTACATGCACTTATGCAGAAAGTGTGCATTAATGAGGCCTGGATGATGTGTGCTAGGGCATGCATTTCTCACTCACCTCACACAATGTCTAATATCCACACGGCTCAGTCGTTATCAGCCGGCTTTTAGTGTGCTTGAGTTGCTTTTTGTTGAAACAACAGCTTTCAATAAGGTGCTGTCAGCCACCATTACCCCGACATGCCTAAGGCCACTTACAGCTGCTGCTCATTGTCATGGCATATAGCATTCAGCCTCTCATCATCATCATCATCGTCATCACCATCATCACTGAGCTCAGCTGCAAAGTGGACCGCAAGCAAATACTGCTGGATTCATGCTTTTTCTTAGAATCCTGATGACCATTAAGGTTCATTTGAAATACTGACCAAAAGAAAGATCTGTAAGCAGTGTGTTGTATGTAAAATAATGCTTTTGTCAGCAAAATACAGTCACTACCTACTTCAGTAGGAACACTTGCAATCTAATGAGATAATGTACAATGTACTGGTTAGTTTTAATAGTAAAGGTTCAGTTCTCTGGAAACCAAAGGAGCTTGTGAGCAGCTTCAGAAAATAAGGACTTTTTTTTTTCCAACAACGACTTGATGTAGAGGCAAAATTAATATTTTTAGTTTCTCAAATGAGTGAGTAAACTTAGTTGGGTGTGTGCCAGAAAATGTGTTCCAGTCAAAATATTTTTTTTCCTCAATTGAGGCTCACTGTGCTACACTATCATAGTCTTAAAACCTGTAAAATGGGTTTTCAACCGAAATTCATTCATTCACTTTCTACCGCTTATCCTCACAAGGGTCGCGGCGGGGGGTGCTGGAGCCTATCCCAGCTGTCTTCGGGCAAGAGGTGGGGTACATCCTGGACTGGTCGCCAGCCAATCACAGGGCACATATAGACAAACAACCATTCACACTCACATTCATACCTATGGACAATTTGGAGTCGCTAATTAACCTAGCATGTTTTTGGAATGTGGGAGGAAACCGGAGTACCCGGAGAAACCCACACATGCACGGGGAGAACATGCACAGAGATAGCCGAGGGTGGAATTGAACTCAGGCCTGCGTGCTAACCACTTATTCACCGTGCAGCCGGTTTTCAACCTAAATGTCCAGGAAAAACATCTGCATTAAAACTTGTCCGTCATCTGTCATGTCAGCATATCATCCAAGCAGCACCAAAGCAGACCTACTTGAAGACGGCATCAAATCATTAACTGCATGTGTGTTTTCATGTTTATTTGGCCATATGCAACACCATTTCTATATAGGGACTACAGTGATATTAGAGAAATAGTTACCATAAAGCTAATTCTGACAGTGTCCAAATACTTTTGTCCAGTGTTACTGAGTATTTCAGTATCATACCATACTGAGAAGAAGTGTTGCTTCTCTTAAATGATGTTTCCACTTCCTGTTTTGTCCCCATTCCTGTTGGTTTCACAGGAATCTCAGCCAGCCGGTATTGAACCGCCTTTTGTGAATCAAGGACTTTAATTTGGATCTTCTGTGACATTCAGTGCATTTGAGTCCAGACTTTTTGTGCTGTTTGATGAAAAGGAGCACATGTAGACTGCTACAGTGCGTCACAAGTGTTTCATCTGTTAACATTTGACATTTCAATAGTAGTTGATTTGGAATTGGAATAATATTAGACTGGTTAAGTGGTTTTTACACTCGTATGACAGTTCCAAATAATAAAGTGTTAGCTCAAACATTGCCTTTACAGTTATATAATAATGCCAACAGTTTTTCCAACAAATTTTGTTTTGAACATTCTTTGGTTTGGTCGGTAATCTTGTGGCTAGTGAGTGCAGTATGTTGTGGATTGTAGGCAGAGTGCCTCTTTTGCCTACGGACAATTAGCAATGATTTGAACTTGCTCTTACTTGCACACCACCATACTTTGAAAACAATTCCCCATGATAACATACCTTTCACTTCCATCACTTTTAATGACAGCCTTCATCCTTTATGCTGCGCACATAAAGTTGCATGGTTCTCCTTCCCTGACATGTATAGTATTTCACTCTTTAAAAACCCGTTCTATGTCATTTGTGTGCTTAAAAGGCTACTGCTGCCTTTTGAAGACACGCTAACATGTAGTTTTTTTCATGCAACATGCTGGGTCGGCTTTTTGTCGCTCACACATAACAGTTGAAGGCAGCAGTGTCGGTAGATACTCGACTACATCATAACCGCAAGAATATTACTTCTGGTTGCATTTCAGTGTTTCTTAACAGCTTGTGACGCTACAGGAACTTCCTGTTTACATGAATCACGGTACAGAACCACAGATGTTTCCTAGCAACTGATTCACACATTTGTAAAGTGCTAACACATTACTCAGATTTTTCAGACATAACATTACTTATTAAGTCACGGACTCTACAATTCATACACTAAAAAATGCAATATCAGCCTTTACTTGAATGTGATTTAAATGTTATATCTCAAGCATATACTGTCTGACTTTCATCTTTCCAGCCATAAGTGGGCCTCCTGCTATGTGTACTAGATAGGATCTTGGCCACTGATTTAATGGAAGTCCTGTTAGGAGAGCGCCTGGGGCTCTCTGTGCTGCATCTCAATTTCAAAAAAAGAATTTTTTTCAGACATTGCAGCAGTACAGTGATTTGCTGTTGGTAAAGGTTGCACTTGCCGTATGAGGGGGGAAAACCCAAAAAGAAGAGGTATGATTGGGAGCATGGTATGTCTTGTGTTTATAAGATTCATTGGCACATACTAGTGGTTTTAGGGTGCTTATTAGCTCAGCGGTGGGAAAACTACCGTCCCCAGGGCACATCGGGCCGACTAAGCATTTGAATCTGGCCCCACCAGTTGCTGCCAATGTATAAACCTTTAACATACAAGCTGGCAACATGACTTGAAAGTGGTCCTTTTAATCGGAGACAACCTTTTGATTGTTGAAGTAACTTTTCATATGCGGCGATCCAGAAAACAAACAAACACAAGCCAACAAATATGGCACATCCAACTTAAACTGTCTGGGAAGTAGAAACGGAGGGCTTTTCACATAAATATACTCTTTAGTAGTCAATGTTTTATAGTTCATATCATAAATCACACATCCTTTATTCATGTACTGTACATTCTGGGTGTCCTAAGGTTGGGTATGGTTTACATCTTATCTGTTACGGTGCCAAATTAATACTTTTTAAACAAGACTGGTGCTTTTTAAAGTCATGTACATTTTGCCAAATTTACCATTTTATTTCAACATTATTTCATCACATGCAAGTTGAACTGAATAAATATTTAAATAACACCAGTAAAATCATAACTGAGTACCGTATTTTCTGGACTATAAGTCGCTCCAGAGTATAAGTCGCACAAGGCCAAAAATACATAATTAGGTAGAAAAAAAACATTGTCGCATTTTTTGTGGGTAATTCATTTTAAAAACTACTTGACCAAAACAGACATTACGTTGTGATAGAATTCTTGTATTTTAGAATTAGGTCAGTTGATTCGAACAAATAGAGTATTTCTGCTAATGTGCTCATCAAGGTTAGATTGATTTCCTAGCAGAAGAACTTATGCTGTGTTATGACTATTTGCTTGTGCCTTGAGACCACGTGTCTCCAAAACAAGTTTCTCCAATGTCATTTTCATTTCAAAAGGTTCTGATTAACCCGGGATATGTCCTTGCACCTGCTAAAGTCCTGATAATGTTTGTATATCTATGCTGTTGTTCTGTCCTTCGGGGGGACACTTGCGGCAGACGCTTGACTGTCTGTTTCAACTGTCTTCCCTTCTGCAGAATAAATATCCATAAAAGACAGATCTATGGTTGAGCAGTTAATTTCTTCTCTCCACCGGTGCTAGCAGAAATCTTCCACAACAACGTCATCTTAGAAGACAAGTTGTAACATTAATAAAATAATAGAGAACAGGCTGAATAGGTGTAAGATATGCTAACACAATGGTTATTCAGCTACACAAAAAATAAACATGAACAGAAAAGGTGTCCAGTGTTTATGTAACATAACGAACAGTTTTAAATACAGTAACTTTTAGTTTTCTTCATCGCTTTACGCCAGTCCCTAACAAGTTTATCACTTCCTCCAAACGTTCTCTCTGCTGCTCGATTACTGTTTTCAGCTGCAAATTAGACTACTTGCAGCTTGTAGTCTGCAGAATATGATTTTCTTTTGGGGAGCATTTGTGTTCTGTCGTTCTCAGTTGTCTTTGTAAGCTAGCGTCTATTGTGTAAGTATAAATTATTATAAATAATAATTTAAAAAATAATTTATAAGTCGCTCTGGAGTATAAGTCGCAGGAACAGCCAACCTATGAAAAGTGCGACTTATAGTCCGGAAAATGCGGTAATTAATTATGCATGCATGCATCAAGTGTAATACCACAGTTGACTCTGCAGTAACAATACCATTAATTCATTCATTTTCTACCGTTTGTCCTCACAAGGGTCGCAGGGGTGCTGGAGCCTATCCCAGCTGTCTTCGGGTGAGAGGCGGGGTACACCCTGGACTGGTGGCCAGCCAATCACAGGGCACATATAGACAAACAACCTATCAATACCATATTTTTATATTAATGTAGCACTAAAAATGAAGCACCGATAGTTACTTGATAGCTACTTGAATTTCGGTATGCATCACTACACTCAATACCTAGCAGAAGGGGAGGGACTAACTAGTTGCAATTTACAATGGAAAAGTAGAGAAGAGGAAGAAAAGAGGAAGAGGAAGAAAAGGAAGCAGATAAATGATGCAATAGTTTTATGTCCGTAAGTGTGCAATGACAGATTTCGGACTGCGCTACCTGGTCAAAATTTGCAGCCTCAAGAACTAAGTGCACAGTGTACATATTCTAGTGCCTTGCCTTTGCCTCACTTTCGCATCGGCCAACTGGAACTTCACCGATGGTGTCTCAAAATAGTCCAAAAAGTGTAATACTGTACTGGACTATACTTATGCTCCTATATACTAATTGACCGTTCCTACCCTATTGTCTCCTGTCATCCATGCATTTCATTTTTCATTCTAAATGATTTGGAATTGATTCATTCGTTCATGATAGACAGACCTGATCATTTGCATGTTAAAGGTCAAAGACCTCCCCTCCCCTTCTCCGCTCCTTCTATGTGCATGTGTCCTGTGCTGTTTGCCTTTTGGAGGGTGAATGATGCAAAAAAGGTACAGACCTTGAGGCCTTTTCCACATCAGAGCACCTCATTGTGGATCCGAGCGTGTTAGTGGGTGCGTGCTTGAACCAGACGGGCTGAGTACAGTGCAAACATGCCCATATTTCTTAAACGTTACAGTGGATGAAAAAAAGTGAAGGAAGCCATGACAGCACAATTAGCAGTAGGGGGAGTTTGAAGAAATGGAAGCAAAGGTGAGGTTATTAAAAGCAGCATTTTTCTTGAGCACTGAAGATAAATGCAGAAGGGTGCTAATGGGCCTTGAGAGCCACATCATTTTGTACGTGTGCACATGATGAGAGATTGTTGAATGAAGGGAAAGAGAGAGAGCGACAGAGGTGGAACAAGATGGAAAGATAAAGTGAATACATGCTATTTTTAGAGGACACTCAGACTCAGGAGGCCATTAGACATTCTATTGTAGAATTTGGGTTTTTCTCTGGTTTCACAAACGCGGGTGGCTACTAGTTTGCACTTGTGCACTGAGGCGCATTCGTCCACTCGGTTGACGGTTTGTAATGTTGACACATTTTGGTGCAGTGTGGTGATGATATGTTGTTTGTTGTACAGTGTGTGTGTGTGTGGGTGCATGTGTTTGCATGCATCTGTTGATTCCATTAAAGAATCAGACCGCGAGCGCTTTTGTTGTTTTATTGTCTTGACTGGTCTAAGTGCCTGGCCTCTATAATGCAATGTTCTCACGTCTCAAAAGAGAGAACGCAAACTCACACAGTTCAACAAATATGTTGCCAATCCTCATATTTAAATTTCCTCTATGGAAAAAACAGACGTCCTTTCTTGACTGTCTTTCCAATGTAAAGATAACCTTGTAGAAAGAAAAAGGTGCTGTGAAAATGGATCAGCACAGCAAGCAAAAACTCAAGAGAGCTGACCCTGTTTGACACAACAGAGGGGGAGAGGCACAAGGGAAAGAGGAGGGGCGGGTTTGACATTAAAATGTCATCCTTGTGTGGCAAACATATGTATTCATTTATGAGTACAGACCAGTTGCACAGTGATTAAATGTATAACAGAATGAGGTAAATACTTTGTGATGTGAGTAACTGCTGCTTTAACCTTCTAGGAAATGATGAACGATAAATAATAGCAAACAATAATAAATAAATAAATAAATAATTAAAAACAGAAATATTGGTTGTAGATTTCTGGCTGCCTGGTGTATTCCTCTCTGTTTACCAGTTTACTTGCAGCTTGTAATCGAGTTTTTTTTTAAAGCAGTTCTTGTTGGGTGTTGGTAAAACACGGACTGCGTAATTCCGGTGGTAATTTGCAAACCAATCCTTGCAAATCTTGAAATGGACCAATCAGAATCGTTTTTTTAGACCGTGGTCTACAGTCCACAGTCTACCGTCCGCGTTTTACCCACACCCCTTCTTGTTCGCGATCAACCAATCAGCGATTGTTTGACTACGAAAACATCTATCATGGCGTCTCTGCCAACATAGTCTAATTCTTCAACAACTTCTGAAGGAAAACAGCAAAAAGTGATGAACCAGTGCCTCCTAAACAAGTATTTTATTAGCGGCAGCAAATCAAACGATGGCACAGGTGAGTGAATCACATTGCTGTGACAATTTGAAGTGGTCACAATGAAACACCACCGATTAGATCCAATACCAAGTGCTGATTTTGCACAAGCTACAAAATCTAACGCTTCCATTTCTCTGTGTATTTTTCTGTATCTTTGCTTCACAAATTATTGTTTGACCATTGAGCATTTTTTCTGGATTAAAAACGCTTTACTAGTACACAAATGTGTCTATTCAATAAAGTTTCATTTTGGTGCACAACTTATAAATATCACTGCTTACTACGACTACCATGTGTAAGGTAGTATGGCATGCCATGTTAACATACATCTCCACAATTTTTCAGACATACCTCCAAATACAATGCGTCAGTACTATTATCTGATGAATTATCAGATTGATGCTAAATATAATAAACATTGATAAATGATAATTAATTTAATATCAGCCTCATATCATCAAGGCAAAGTGCCTAGAACTCTCTTGACAATCCAGATTTCCATGCAATGTCATGATCTATGTAGGAAAACAACCACAAGAAATGATAATCATTTAATCTGTATTTGAGATTCTCATGTGATGCCACAAAAATTATGATATCATTATGGCAGTCTTTTCATTTTACATGGGGCAAGTTCGGGCAAGTAGTTCTCACCTTAAGGATTCCCCATGGGCAAGTAATTTTTGTTTTTAATGTAGAGCCCTGCTGCATACTAGGTTTCTCTGGGGTGCAAGTCGCAGGACCCAGCCAAACCATGAAAAAAATGTGACTTATAATCCATAAAATCCTGTAAATACTATATATGCCACTGTAAGCAGCACATGCATAGAGGGAGCATTGTATGTAGAAATAAACAGCAAAGAAACAAGGACATCAGACTTCAAACTGCTGTGTTGAATGCATATTCAATTGCATGAGTTGAAAAAAAGCAAGGACTATTTTTGAGTTGTGTCACAATAAAACAGTTATTAAATTAAATGAATGTAACAGCCTAAGATTAAGGTAGCTTCACAAGTATTGTTTTCACACTGAATGGGACTGAATTGATTTATTTTTGCCTGGGAAATGTATTCGAAGGCGGCAGGAGCTAAATCACATTTACGCATAGGTCACAAAAGTCAGTCACATAACCAAGTGGAAGCAAGAAAGAATAAAGTGGTAACACTCTCGGGAAAATACAAAGTACAATTGAATTATGCTTAAAACGTAGCACAAACAAGCTATTGTTGCTTGTAAAATGCAAAACAGTAGCATCAGACTTGTCTGACAAATACGAAACACAACTACCTTATGTTTTATAGCATGTTTTATATGCTCCTCAAAGCCAATATTTTCCTTTTGAAGCTGCTCAGTTTAATGAGATTCTCCGTGACTCTACTCAAACCGCTATTATCTTGACTAAACATGTGGATGCCTTGAGCGTTTGTGATTGATGCTCACCGAGACAGACGTTCATCCACTTTGGTTGATGAAGAAACAAAAAAAAAATCCTGCTTAACATGATTTCTTATTTTCTCTTTCTATAATGCCTTCCCTAAAGGAAGTGGAGGTTTGTATGGAACCTTTAATACCATATCCAATTATAAATATGCTTATATTTTTATTTTTTTTATTTGAACTGTATTCTTATGGTTATTATGGTTAATCTTTTATGGTTTCAGGAGCCTGGAACCTGGAATCCATCCAAGCCATTCGATCAAGGTATGTGTCAACAGTTTCCATGTGGTTTGGTGCATATACACCTAACACAAATATAAAATAACACTATTTTATTGCTCTCATGAACCGAACTGAAAGATGTCAAACTTTTTCTATGTACACAAAAAGCCTAATTCTCTCCAACTTTGTTCATAAATCTGTCTAAATCTGTTTTAGTGAGCACCCATAATTCATAATTCAGCTGCATGGTTACTGCATAGATGTGCATTAGGTTGGCTACAATAAAAGATCACTTCAAAATGTGGCGGTTAAATGCCATCCAATGTCAGGATGGCCGAGCGGTCTAAGGCGCTGCGTTCAGGTCGCAGTCTCCCCTGGAGGCGTGGGTTCGAATCCCACTTCTGACAACAACCTTTTATAAATTTCCCCACTGAGGGTCGAATAAAGGCATATCTTGTCATAGAGTGCTAGCAGAAGTGATAAAGACCTACACAATGCAATCACTCAAAAAAGGATGCTTGCTCATTAAAATGTAGCAGTAAAACATAATGAACGTCACATAGCCTTGTTGATTATTTTGTGTCCGCTGGCAGTAAGTAGAGAGCGTAGCAACGGGCCGCAGGCATCTAATTTCTTATCCTTGGTTGCGCTGCTGTGCTTATCTCATGGAGCGAGCCAACATGCCTGAATAGAAAGACTTAATGGGAATCAAGAGGGACGTGCTGCTCAGTCACATGCACTTCATTTGCTCCCAAATTGAAATGTACCGTTCACCAGTGGTGGCCGTTTTTCATCCGATAGACTTTTCAAGCCATAGACGGATGATCCTGTAATAACAAGCATGGATGACAACAGAAGCATCATTTTATTTCTCCAGTCACCTTCATTTGCCTTTGTTCCAGAGGAGGTGATGAATGCTGGGACATGAGCACATCAAATTGGAAGCCCAAACCCAGGAGTATCTACGCTGGACATGTCAGGGAAACAATAGCATTAGAGAGTGCATTGGAGGATGGAGGCTGTGTAATCTAGCAAAGCTGCTCAGGGATTACCCTAAGGTTCTTTAGCGGAGAGGTCGTTGACAAACTGTTCTCAGATCAGTCGAAGACCTTGGCTTCTATGTTCTGCTACATACACCAGAGCCAGACCTGTATTCAGATGGGACTGACTTGCTTTTGCCGATAAATATCACACCTCTCAGACTTATCAGCGTTATCTAAAATCAGCTCCCTTAAAAGCCGCACATAGTACTTAGCTGCCACCAGATCAGTGTAAAGGATCTTTGCTCAAGGAACGCACAAGCCCGGCGAACAGCTCAAGCTGATGTGAGGTCAGACGTAGCGTTTATAACTAGTTCCATCTGTTTTTAGCAGTAAGGATGCTTAACCGGCTTTGAGTTCAGCGTGAGAGAGACATTAGTGGCTAGAATTAACGTGCGCAAGCAGATGTCTCACACGTATCCATGTAGCTTGGAAGGATGAAAATGAAAGTACATGCTTTGACTACAGAATTTGCTGACGGCTTTTGAAAGAACAAAACGAACATTTAATCTGTGGAGATTATTCTCTTTGCTCCTGTGTTTATTGTTTCTTTGGAGCAATGAGGAAACTATAAATACACACACACTTAAAAGGAGGTCGTTTTGTGTGCATGCAGGCCTTGATCCCGCCAAAGACCCCTGTTTGAAGATCAAATGTGGCCGCCACAAGGTGTGTGTGGCCGAGGACTACAAAACAGCCACTTGTGTCAGCCAGAGGAGGGTTAGGTAAGCAACACATAGACACACATAAACACACATACACGCACATGTGGAAGCTACTCTGTTATAGTCACATGTTCACATACAATAAAGCTGCAAATGAAAGATGATTCTCTTCATTATGACTGTACTGTGTTGTTTCTTATGACTTATTTATTTAAGATGTAAGGAAGCACTAAACACCAGCTATGTTTGCAACTGCTGCACCGGTTGCTTCTCTCCCTCATGGTTGTGTCCAATTACCATTGTACCGATACTGCTTTGCAACCAAGACAAAGCCCTGCCAAGTGATGTGAATGGGCCTTGAATATGAGTTTGTTGTGTGTGTGAGTGGGGGGGGAGACTGCAGACTGGACAGAGGACAGTAACGCCACTCTGACCTCATTTCCCATTCTTATCCACCACACAATTACCGTCACATAGAGATATCAAATGAGAAAATAATCATACAGAAATCCTAAATCCCCCGACTGGTGTCTAAAATTGCTGTAAGGACATTGTACAGTGCATCATCACCATCATCATCATTCTATTCTGTTCTCCAGCTTTAAAGACGCCAATTTGTACCAGAGTCCGGGGTCAAAGTGCAAACCCTGCCCTGTGGTCCACCCTTCCCCTGTTTGTGGAACTGATGGACACACCTATTCTACCAAGGTACACTCAAGCACACAAATGCCATGTCTACGTGAATACAGGTATTTTAAAAGCATATCTTTTTCTATGTGTTTCGGCCTCTCATCCACACACAAACATCGGCATAAACAATTTTTTGTTTTTAATCAAGAAAGAAATGTGCATGATGCAGATGACATCATCTCATGTTTTCCAACCACACTGAACAACAGAACATGAAATTACTGACTTATGGGTGTTGGTTTTCATTCATGCAGCGGTAGACTTGTGTGTGTGTGTGTGCTTCATAACACACATGAGTGCTGAATGTACTGTTGTTAATATACAGTACAACAATATTGATGAACAGTCGTATTGTGCAGGCTGCACGGCGGTCGAGTGGTTAGCGCGCAGACCTCACAGCAAGGAGACGAGCTGTGATTCCACCCTCTGCCATCTCTGTGTGGAGTTTGCATGTTCTCCCCGTGCATGCGTGGGTTTTTTCCGGGTACTCCGGTTTCCTCCCACATTCAAAAAACATGCTAGGTTAATTGATGACTCCAAATTGTCCGTAGGTATGAATGTGAGTGTGAATGGTTGTTTGTCTATATGTGCCCTGTGATTGGCTGGCGACCAGTCCAGGGTGTACCCCGTCTCTCGCCCGAAGACAGCTGGGACAAGCTCCAGCACCCCCGCGACCCTTGTGAGGATAAGCGGTAGAAAACGAATGGATGAATGAACGTATTGTGCAAGCAAATCAGCTGTGAATGTTTTAACGGTGAAAGTGTATAAGATGATACTTTTTCTCAGTCTTTGAACCCTGTGGCTGGTACAGTGATGCGTCTAATTTTACATTCCACATGATGCATAAAGTGCAGCTTCAGGAAGTAATGCGTGGACAAGTGAAGAGGAAGCTAATATCATGTTTGAAAGTCTTATGTGTTATAGTGTTTTGATCTGACACAATTACTTCAGCTTCTGTTTGGACTGCCAACTGTCCACGATTACCAACCCATTTCAAAAGGCTGGACTACTGCGGGATGAAGACGGTAGCTCAAGCTAAATGACTAATTTCCCTTGAGCAAAAGTGACATAAAGAGTAACAATGAAAGAGGGAGACTGACAAAGTGTGTGATGAAGGAATTATGAGGCTGTTCAATTTTGACACTGAAGAAGACAACTTTTTTTCCTAAAAATGTTAATCATTTGACAGCCCTAGTTTTTAACAAATGGCTGCTCTGCTACTTTTGTTTCGACAAAGGGTGGATGATTCCCTACATAATCTTTTCTAATTGTTTTAATAAACAGCGCTGACAACCTTGAACAATAAATGGACTCAGCACATGACTCCAATGTTCAAAGGACTTTGATTTGTACTTATTGCATTTACAGTAAATTAATTCATCAGTGTTTTTATTTGTGACCTAGTTTCGGAAGCACATGATTGTGCTATGTTAATAAAATTGGATTGAATTTATGCATGCAGGTCAAAAATTAGTATTTCAACTAGAATAACAATGGGATGTGGATGTAAACATGTTTAATTTACTTTACTAAGATGAGAAAAACACTTACTCTGAAGCCCAAAACATGATACTTTTCTAATGTTGTTTGTGTAGGGCTTTATAGTTAGCAGTGACATATGTGAAGTGTATTTATGGATTCAATTTCTTTCATTGTTTAGTGTACCTAATGTGCAAGAAGACACTTTCTGCTGGTTTTCCTTATACGACCTCAAATAGAAACATGGAGGTCACATCAGTTCGCTTACATTTTTCTCTTTCCCCTGTCTCGTTGGCTCAGTGCAAGTTAGAATACCAGGCATGCATCAGTGGGAAGAAGATTGCTGTCAAGTGTGTGAGCGTGTGTCCTTGCCCCTCTCATGCTAAAGAGAGCTCCACAGATAGGAAAGGTAGGCCACACACACACACACACACACACACACACTACAAACTAAGATGAATACTCTGGCGCATGAACAGGATGATATCCTGGCCCATTTTCAAGCTCATTGATCAGCTGCAGTGATTCCCGTCGACTTTGCGCCACCCAAAGGCAAGGAAGGAGGCACAATAAAGCATCATTAATCATTAGTGTTGTTCTTTTTCAGTGTGCAGCGAGTCAGAACTCAAGGAGGTAGTGGGTCGTCTGGGAGACTGGTTCAGAGTCCTACATGACAATGGCAACCACAAAAGAGACAAGATCCAAAAGAACAGTGAGTGGGTGCCATTGAATACATACAGACGTCTTTTTCTACAATACATCATATATCCATGCCCTTTGTTATCAGAGTTTGACGTCGGGGCATCACCTGCATGCAAAGACCCTCTGGGATGGATGTTCTCCCGCTTGGACACAAACTTTGACCTCCAGCTGGACCAATCAGAGATCAAGAGCCTCTACTTGGACAGGAACGAGCCTTGCTCTGACGCATTCTTCAAGTCGTGTGATACACACAAAGACAAAGTGATTAGCAGCTCGGAATGGTGCAGCTGTTTCCAGAGGTACACAGGTAATGCATACTGTAGCTCATATTAATAAACATGTTATTGGTGTTGCTATTTTGATACATATTTTCCACAACATTCTTGCATAAGGTCTATGTAGACCAGGGGTGGGCAAACTTTTTGACTCGCGGGCCGCATTGATTTAACAAAATTGACGGGGAGGGCCAGACTATATATTTTACATGTAACAATTATTTTTTATTTTTCATTATTATTATTATTATTATTATTAGATCGTTATTAGAGTATTAGACCACGTCAAATAACAAAATTGATAAAACCATCAAAAGGTTGGCTCAAGCCATGATGCCAGGTTGTATGTTGAGTTTATGAACTACTTTGGAAAGAACGGCCGTGCCGTATTCAAACACTTGGCGGCCCGGATGTGGCCCTTGGGCCGTAGTTTGCCCACCCCTGATGTCGACCCTCAGTCATCCACACTACGGTACAAAACATATAACTAAATGGAAATTGAAGTCGCTCATGCTGTACATAGAACACACAATGAACATAAAATAAAATAATTACATGAAACAGTAATTTAAAAAAGAGAGAGAATAATTCCTTAACTTAATAGGAGGCGAAAGAAGAAGTGACAGGATTTACAGTAATCCTTCGTTTATTGCACTCTGGAGCCTATCCCAGCTGTCTTCCGGCCGGTCGCCAGCCAATCACAGGGCACATATAAACAAACAACCATTCATACCTATGTACAAGCATGCATATTTTTGGAATATGGGAGGAAACCGGAGTACCCGGAAAAAACCCACGCAGGCAAAGGGAGAACATGCAAACTCCACACAGAGATGCTGTGCAGCCCATGGTAGTGACAAACAATCGAAAAAAACAGCAAAAAAATATTAATCAATAATATTTGGAAATGGTAAGGGTTTGTTAATATTGAACATGCTTAACAAAATTATAACAGGACCCTGCTGTTTTTACTCCACATATTGGTATGGCAAAGTTTTTAGTGTTTTCCTAAAGCAGCACTTTCGGAAAAAAGAAGCCGAAATACAAAAGGTGACACAAAAGCCCACAGAGAGGCAGCTTTCACATCAACTGAAACATTGTCCACCAGGCAAACGTTGCAGTTTGTCACTCTCCTCCCCCCTTTCCAGACTCCCCTTGTAAAGCTGAGCTGTCCTCCATCAATAAGAAGCAAGTGGGAAAGAAGCTGCTTGGTAAGCACACACACACACATGCACACACACGCGCGCACACACACACACACACACACTAATGTTAACACTGCCACCTCCACTGATGGTGTGCCCGTCTGTGTGCTTTGGCTCCCAGGCCAGTATCTGCCGTCCTGCGATGAGGACGGCTACTATCGCTCGCACCAGTGTCACAGCAGCAGCGGCCAATGCTGGTGTGTGGATCGCTATGGCAACGAGCTGGCTGGCTCGCGTACCCATGGCCCTGCGGACTGCGGTAGGTAAAGTCAGATGAGGGAACTGAGAACAATGCTGTGGAAAGCTCCAAATTCAAAGGCCGTGCACATTGGGAAAGGAAAAAGGGCCTTGCACAAAAAGTTGGAGGTTGAACTATTGTTGTGGGTGTTTTGCTTTGTCTTTGGCTTTTTTTTTTGCAACACTTGCAAAGTAAGACTAACTTAAACGGGGTGTTAAGAGAAGAAGTTAGCAGACTTGCATTCAAAGTAGTCCCAGTTGAGTGTTCCGTGTTAGGCCAAAGTGCAAAGTATGTCGGAGATGATGCAACTTTGCAAAGTTGCAAAGCTTACAGCAGGGATGGGCAAACTACGGGCCGGGGGCCACATCCGGTCCGTCAAGTGTTTCAATACGGCCCGTCCGTTCTTTCCAAAGTATTTCATTGAAACTTAACATACAACCTGGCATCATGGCTTGAGCCAACCTTTTGATGCTTTAAGTTGCTTTTTTATCAATTTATTTATTTGATGTGGTCTGCTGTTTACAAAGTGCTCCAGGTTGCATGACACTTTTACAGATATAATCATTCCAGATGGACTGTCAGAATTCTATGTGTAAAATACGTATATAGTCTGGCCCCCGTCAGTTTTGTTAAACCAATGCGGCCCACGAGTCAAAAAGTTAACCCACCCCTGGCTTACAGTATTTAATCCTATCTCACATCAGTTTCACATCTGTACAGTTATCAGAGTTAAATAGCTAGCTCGGTAGCTTCCGCCAGTACAGCATATAAACAAAGATGCATAAGTCGAACAGCATAGTTGACAAGGTAGTGACGCAGCACACCGGTCACGAGGGTGATGTCACTCTGCATTAAAGCTGTCCACTAGTAGCTGGTCTTCACTAAATCAAAGAGCCGCTTATGTGCCAGCTAATATCTTGGTTGGACCACTTCAGGGAGTCACGCTTGCTGTAAACATTGTTTCCTCATCCGTTCAAACGAAACCGTTGCACAGAAGCGTGTTTGGAAAATCCCAAATCTTCTCCCTTTGTGACTGATTGATGATTGTGTCTGCAGGCGTGGTTGTCGAG
The DNA here is from genome assembly GCF_037039965.1 of Doryrhamphus excisus. NCBI lineage: Eukaryota > Metazoa > Chordata > Actinopteri > Syngnathiformes > Syngnathidae > Doryrhamphus > Doryrhamphus excisus. The sequence goes on from NC_136365.1 coordinate 14,826,874, forward strand.
TCTTCAGGAGATCTCGGCAGTGGGGATTCAATGATCACAGAGGATGATGAAGATTCGTTCGTGCTCAGTGACCAAGCCGGAATGGATGATGAGGATGATGAGGATGACGACGACGATGAATATCTGTCGTAATTTGTTTTCTTTTTTTAAAGAAACTGTTTGTTTGGTAAAACCGCACCTTTCTTGGTGACTCCCCAGGCAGATACTTCATCATACTAACAGCCTACGGACTAATCTCTGTGTATTCTTTCCAAAATATACATATGTTGCAAGCAAATTATTTTTTCTTTCAGTTTCTCGTCCTGATTATAAAGTAATGACATTTGCTCCCTTGGCCAAACAATGAAAACCAATGCATTGCTTTGGATGCGGTCACATGTGCAAAGACCTCCCCCTTCATTGGACACTCATGTCCTCCAGTGTGTCCTGACCTTGTGCACCACTCTGTGTGTTGATGCCTGAGGCGTGCTATTTAAGAGATCCCACCCCACCCCCTCCCCCTTCTTTACCCTCATCTAATGTTCCAGTGAATAGGTGGGATGTTCATGATGTAGATAAGATAATATTGCACTCTTTAGGCTTTCTTTTCATCTCCATTTGGAACCGAAAAACAAGATAAGGCATCAGACATGCTTTGTTTGGAGATGAAACACACACAAAAAAAAAATCTGAAAAGGCTACACCACAAGGAAAGGCCGATTTAGTGCTTAGGAGGGAGTGAAAATTCCCTACTGTATTTTTCTAATCCATTGTTGTATGATTACAAAGGATTTGTTGTTGTAGCATGTCAAAATGCTGCGTGAGGTATATAAAACAACGTGTGTACAGATGAAACACAGCTAGCAAAACATCAAATTAACAAAAAAAAGATGTTTACTGGGCTTAGAAACAAACATGCTGTACATTTGATGTTTTTTGCTTTTGTTTGGAGTCTTGTAAGAGTGGAGTACAAATAGATGAGGTGTTGCACAGAAGCCATGCAGGCTGATCAGGAAGGTGATGGTGTGCCTTTTTCTAGTGCGGACGCATGATGATGATGATGATGCTTACTGGAGTGAAACTGACCTAGAGACAGTTTTAAATTAAAAAAAATCTATACATCATTTTGGCCGCTCCTTTACACAATGGTGTTTTTGTGAGTGAAAATGATGATTTTACTATTAGTGGTGTAAATCAATACATTTGAATATCATGCAAAAGTATGTTTATTTCAGGAGTGGAGTCAAATTAAGACCAGTAAAAAGCTAGGGAAGTTTGCTGATTATGGATATATTATATTATGGAACTTTTTGCAATAGAGTCAAACTTTGCCTTTTGTGCACCACAGTTTTCATCAAACATTTTGTTTTGTTTGTTTACTAATTGCATGTTACAAATTAGTCCATTTTCCCTGTCTGTACTTTCTCATTTTGTGAAATCAAGCACCCCAAAAAGAGCTGCACCTTTATAATTTACCATAACAAGGTGCGACACATTTCTCCTGTAATGCAAATACACAGTAGAATATTCCAAATACAGGGTATAGTGTGCAAATGTCCAAAATAAAAACCTTGTTTACTTACTATGGTCGCATAAACAAGCTCTTAGGCAGATCTGATCTGAAGAATGACTGTTGAGCTTTTTTGTCTGTTAGTGCTCTCCTACAGCAGAGCTTTCCTTCCTTTCTTTCTTGTAGGATCACGTCTTAAGGCACACAAGCTATTTAGCTGCTTAGATTGAAAATATTTTTGACTAGTAGCCTACAGCGAGTAAGAGGAAAGGACAAAAAAACCTGCTTTTTATGGAAATAAGACAACGTTTTAATGTTATTTAAGAGTTTAATTCCCGTGCTTGACTAATCAGCTAGTCCAGAAACTAATTTATTTTGCCTTTCACATAACTGAAGTTAGACGATTTGAGAAAAATATATGTTTGTCTTTATTTTGCTCGAGGTGGTGCATTTCCCTGAAGTTTTCTGGGTTCTCACACTTTAAAATACCCTGAGCTATAGTGTGTAAACCATTCTCAGATTCATCTGTTAATGGTCTTATGCAGATCTGGGGTCACTTCAGTACTCGGATGTTCAATTTCAAAGTGGTAGCATGGAGGGAAGGGAAGGGAAGGGAAGGGAAGGGAAGGGCGCCGGTCACCCCAGGGTGCAAAATATCCAAAGTAGTGTTCATAACTGGACTTGTTTTCCTTCTCTTCTGAACAACTCAACTATAGTGGCCCCAAAGGATAAAAATAAAAGACTGAGAGTGGTGCAAATACAGTAATCCCTCATTTATTGCGGTTAATCGGTTCCGGTCCCAACCGTGATGAGTAGATTCCCACACAGAAAAGCTGCAAGTAACATTTTTTTTCATAGCCAATTAATATGAAGCTTGTAGCTATCATCTAAACAGTTAGTGTTTGGGTCCAAAACAGATCAGAAAAGAGGCTGACATTTTGATTATCTTGTTGATTATCTTGCCTAGATAATAGGTCTTTGATTAAAATATTCACATTTGAGAGGCAGAAATCGAGATATTCACATTTGTAAATAAAAAAAATTATGAATTGAATACCAAAAAAGAAATCGGATAATCAATAAATCATTGCTGTACTGTAAAGTAGGACTCCTTATTCCTTACAACCTTCTAAATATGGAATGTAGCATTATTAGAGCTCTCTAAAAATGAAATAACACCCCTATAGTTAACTTATATTACTAATATTACTTATATAAACTTATACACTTATATTACTCAACATAGTAGATTTAATCAGAAAAAATAAGATAATATAGACTCACACTTTGGCATTGGGAGAGTTCCTTGTTCTGGACAATACTTCATATGATGGCTGTCCCATCATTGCTGACACCTAGTGACCAATGTAGAAGATTGCATATCAGAATATGCTTTGAATATGCTTTGTCTTCTACGAAATTCTTAATTTAGCTTTAAATTTGCTTAAATATACATTTTTTTTTACTAATCGGCTGTATTGAGCCACAAGACAAAGGTGATTTATTCATATATTTTGGAAAAACCGTGATAGAGTGAAGCCATGGAATTTGAAGTGGCAAGGGATTACTGTATTTGACTGATCCGTTCAGTGGTGACCCACACACTGCGTCACTGTTCTTTATTCATGTTATTGCATACTTTGCATGCATAGCCGCAAAGAGATTTTTTGTGAGTAATTTTGATCACGTTCAAATTATTTTCGAGTGTGTGTTAGACTTCAACATGGGTAAAAAGTGGCATCTCATTCAATTTACATGAATTTTGGGCCATGCAGCCTAAAGTCGTGATCTCAACTGGTGTGCCGTGACACACTTAACCGTTTTCAGTGGGTGCCTGGGCAAAAGTAATAATAGTGTAATGACCCCATGCTCGTGAACACACCTCGCTTTCTTGTCTGTGCTATTTACTTCAGCAGACGCATAACCATTTCAAATAATATTTGAGAAGATTAAGTTGAAGTTTCTCCACAATTTGTCATTGAAGGGAAATGGTGTGTCCCGGTGCCAAACCAGTTGAGAACCATTGAACTAAAGCATGGCTCTGACACTTATTGATTTTGCTTTCTTGTCAATCCCTTTTTTTCCAATACTTCCAATAAAGAATAAGCGAGCAATCCAAAATGCAAACTGAGACACTGTAGCCATTTTCAACATTTTCATTTTCTTTTTTTACAGTGTGCATAAGAATTGCTGAAATAAAAGCTATATTGACCACTGCTCTATTGTGTGTGGTCACTAATGTTGCTTCACTGACTCCAGTCTCCTCATTGCTTCACTTCCCGATTGGGGGGGTGGAAGAAGGGAAGTGACAAATGCTAATTGAGAAGTGAAAAACACAAGCATGAGATACACAGCCGGTGTTGTCTGGGAACAAAATGACTACAATAAGTGGGAAAATGAGAGCGTTTATGCATGACTTCAGATCGAGGTGGGGGGTGGGGATGATAAAGCGTTTATTTGTGTGTGCGCGTGTAGCGGCATCACTGCATTATGTAGGAGGAGTACAAGTTAATATTTCATGATTTATGGCACACTATATAGTACACATTCACACACAGCTAACGGACAGTATATCAGGAAATGTATTTCTAAATAAGCTACAGCTACCACCGCAAATTGTTAACACTGTCATTACGTTTTGGCATTGAAAGCAACACTGAAAAATGTGTTCTTTTTCAGTAATGCCTCATGTATCACTCTTTATTGGTTCCAGACTCAACTGTGATAAGTGAATTACAGCAAAGAAATTTAATATTTTCGTAATTATGGCATAGAAAACAAGATTTGTTTGACAATATAGATATGAAGTAACACCCATATAGTCACCTTTACTTAAATATTCATTCATTCATTTTCTACCGCTTTTTCCTCAAGAGGGTCGCGGGGGTGCTAGAGCCTATCCCAGCTGTCTTCGGGCGAGAGGCGGGGTACACCCTGGACTGGTCACCAGCCAATCACAGGGCACATATAGACAAACAACCATTCACACTCACATTCATACCTATGGACAATTTGGAGTGGCCAATTAACCTAGCATGTTTTTGGAATGTGGGAGGAAACCGGAGGACCTGGAGAAAACCCACGCATGCACGGGGAGAACATGCAAACTCCACACAGAGATGGCCGAGGGTGGAATTGAACCCTGGTCTCCTAGCTGTGAGGTCTGCGCGCTACACTTAAATATAATCAAGTAAATATAATCAAAGAAAAGAAGCCATCCATTTAAGGGAATTTAGCCATTTTCTGCATTAAATGCTTAATTCTGGCAAAACATGTACAATGTGAGATTAGTACATTAATATACTGTAGTTGCATCCAGACGGGAATGCTTCACTGAGTGAAAACGGTGTAATACACAAGGCAGGCCTACCGGTGGCGCTGTAAACAGGCACTCAGACGGACCCACGTGACACTCAAAACCACAGAAGAAGAAAGTTACCTACGCGAAATAAAGAAACCTTACTCTCTTTGAAAGAAACTTCCGAGAAGTGGAATTACTTCTACGAGTCATTATGGAGTTTAAGACAACAAAACATCAGGAGAATGTCGACTGAGGTGAGTCATGTGCATGGAAATATTAAATGTTATGTTGGCTTGTTGTCAGAGATGACTTCTGGTCACGTGGCGGCGTCGCATTAGTGACGTAATCGATTTGGTGTGTTCAAGGCGAAGTGAAGGGTTAGCAATAGTGCATACTTTACCATTATTCTATCTGAAACGTTGATTGATATTAGCAATGTTTAATGGCAGTGTTCTTGTTCCACAGTTGTTATCTCTTTATGGAGGACACAAGTCTGATGACAGAGTCACAGGAACCCATTTCAATGTGGGAACCAACTATGTGGTACTGTGTTGCCTGTGCTTTTATTTTTCTGACACGACACGACAGGTGGTGCTGAGATTAAACCATATAAATCGGAATTTACTTTCAATTTCTCACGCAGCTCACTGCTCAATGCCCACTTGGCTTTTAGTTGAATCACAAAAAATGTGTTATACAAGTTTAAGGGACTGCCAAATAAGCAAAGGTAAAATTTCAACGAGATTGATTGAAAAACATGGCTGCCATTAAGGCACACTTGGCAACTAATTAGCCATTTGACCAATTATCTAAGGGTGAGTGTGTGTATTTGTTGGCAAGCACCACTGAGTCAATATCAAATGCTTGTTTTCACACACTTGCTCTCTTCCTGTATGTATGTGCATGGTGTTGAAATAGCATAGATGCTTTCTCAGGTTCATTTCCTCCATGTTGTTGGACAAGGGCCAACGATAGAAAAATCTGTGGAGACGGAATGTGGGGACACTGATGGGAAGTGCCTCAATTTACAGGAAGCACTCTTTTTTTTTTTTTTGGGGAAAGTAGTTTTTTTTTTCCGTATAAGCCTGTGTCAGTGACGCAAGTTGTGTTTTTCTTTAGTGCCCTGATTTGACTTTGTGTTGTGATGATGTACTCCAGTAAGCTTATTTTGATCTCAATACACAAAATGAATACCAGCTACTTCAGATGGTAAAAATGATGTAGATCAGAGCTTCTCAACTGTATGTATATACTCAAATTTCTTCAAGGTCTGCTTTATTCTTTAATGATGCTGTGCCAGCAACTCATACAGTGGTTTGTACAGATAAATTATACATGACTGATCCTCAATAGTATTTTACATTGGTGGGGGGTGTGAAAAAATATCCATCCCCTATGACAGAAAATACTTGACAGCTACTGACAAGACAAAATGTCAATTATGAATGGGAAATCAGTTGCAAAGACATTTTGCTTGATGTCAGACATGTTTTTCAAACAATTTTTTTGGACTCTTTCTTGGCCATGACTATTAGTTTCTACTTGTGAACTGAACCACACAAAAAGGGTGAAAAATCGTCAAAAGAGACACCCCTGCTGTATTGCTTGTACTGTTATTGTTCATGAAAATGTAGCGCAGGGTGGCACTGGCATTACCCCCCCGACTTCATACAGTCATAGCCAAAAACGTTTGTGTGTGTAAATTCGGGATTCTACAACATCACTCTGAGCTCTTTCCATCTTATTTGTAGCTGAGAAGGCAGAAAGTCTCACTTTAATGGTCACTGTTAGTCAATACACTGACACACACACACACACTCACAGGAAGCTCATCTTACTGTGGCTGAATCAGCACACACATTAGTGAGTTAGACAGGACAGGTTTAATGGCTGTAAACTATTTAGCATTTGAAGTGGATATTTTTTTTCTCCTCCCATCTGAGGGCAAATCATTATTTTGTGTTTGGCATTAAAAAAATGCAATTTCGAACTGTCTAAATTTCAGCAACGGACTAGATTTCAGACACTATTGTGGGACCTTTTGATATTTAAAATTGCAAAAATAAAAAAGTACCATACGGGACCTACTGTACGTTCCTGATGATAATTCAAAGACCAGCTGAAACACTGAAATAATTAACTTTTTGTACTGTTGGATCTTAAGGAGGTTCAAAGTAGAGATTCAAAATGCAAAAATAAATGGGAGTAACAATAATTTGACAATTATTGCAAACACACATTAAAGCGAAATAGGACTTTCATCAGTTAATCCAAAATTTATTGGCACAAACTTAAAAAAATCCTTGGCAAAAATGTGGAGTCAATGTAATTTTCTGTCAGGTATTTACACAATCAATTTCTTTGAATAGCAAAACATCATTTTAAAGTTATTAAAAGAAGCTTCTTAAAAGGGTTATAGAACAAAAAAGTCAAGTAGTAGACATACAAAAATGTCACCGGCCCTGAGCCTGAGGATCTGATTGGATGTCCGTCAAGACACGGGATGATCTTTGGCTTATATGAGGTTGTTACTGGTGCTGAAGGGTTTTAAGAACAAAAAACAAAAAGTCAAAGGCCTTGTCTCCTTCAAAACACCATGACCAGTGGAGCTTCAGGTTGTGCAGGGGTGTCAAATGGCGACTTGCTTGGACATATTGCCAGGAGCATCCCTCATGTCTGAAGGCCCTTGTCTGTGTAGTAATGATTGAAGTTCACAATGCGTGCCTGACAAAAGGACTAAAAGGAATAACATCTCTTTAGGACCATCCTTGGTGTTCTCTTGAACTAAATCCAATTGAGAACATTTTAGCATAGATGACGAGGAAGTTTACAAAAATAGACATCAGGTCTTTGTGTGTCTTTAAAGTTTTCATCAGCTAATGAACAGCCCATTTCAGTTTAATGGTTGTTTACAAAAAAAATGCTTACTCAGTCTTTTTTGCCTTTTGAAGCTCTACTTGCTGAACCTGCTTCAGATCCAACAGTGCAAAATGTAAATTATTGCAATCTTTCAACTGGTCTTAAAATTGTGATGAGTATATAATGAGCATTTAGCGTCCCTTTGGCACAAAATCACACTTGTCTCCCAAGAAGGGTAAAGGTAAAGATTTTAATAGACAATTTCAAGCAATGGAAAAGTATCTAAGTAAAACTAAGTAATGATGTGTGGAGCAGAGCTGACAAAAAGGTGATTTTCCGGTCTTTTCGTCTCTCTTAACAAAGGGCTTCCAGGAATGGTTGGAGCACTGTAAGTACTAAAGGGATCACTTAGCGGTGACTTATACAGCTGGCTATCAAGCATGCTCTTCTGTACTCCCGTGTGTTTTATGGGAGGAGACGGGCAGCAACACACAAAGAGAGCTTTCCCATCAATAACCTAATTGCTTAGTGGCATGATTCCTGTCTGCTCAATGGCGCGCTGGAAAGCAAAAGCAGGGGAAGAGGCAGTCATGTTTGCATCAGTAAGACGGTTATATTAAAAGTTAAGCAATTTTAACAATTTTTAGCTGGTCTGTGAATGCATCTTAACACAAATGAGAGGAATGTGAGTTGTTAATGTTTAACAGGAGGTAGTATAGTACATGAGACCACATGAAAAGATTGCAAAATTGCTTAATCACTCACTTTTAGGCATGAGTAATGGTGCTTTAACTCGAAAAATTTGTGTGCCTTGCTTGTTCATTTAAAGTCAATTCAAGTGCTGCCCTCTGCTGTTTAGAAAGGGTGGTGTACAACCTAGAAAGTAGGTTGTAGCTGTATATCAGTGGTTCATAAACTTTTCATTGGCGTACCCCTTCAGACATTTACCTGAAGCCAAGGGACACATACGCTTTTTTTTTTGCTTAACTTGAAATATTGGACATAATTGCTAATTAATCTTATGATTTCCAGGTCAAATGTGTTTAAATTTGAGTTTCATACACTGTCAGAAACGCCAACGAGGATTTCATGCAGTGTTACTGTAGCGTCAGGGAGCGATAATCAAACCACACTATAGTGAGGGATGACTGTAGAGCTTTTACTATGTCTTAAAAAAAAAAAGATTACAGACCTCATGACATATTTCTGTTTTATTTCAAGTACAAAAACAAGTAATATACAGCTTGAAGAGTCAAAAGGTTATTGCAAAGCTTAAACATGTGCGCTCTTGACCGTTTTAGAATTACAAGCCAACATGTTAAACCATGTTAAATACTATTTAAAATGTAATAAAATATTTACTAGGAGTGTCAGAAAATAAGAGCACAACCCCAAACCTTAGTGTCACAAAACAAAAAAAGGCACATTGTGCACAACATATTAGTAATGATGTAATTGGTTCGTCTCTCATTTTGTCACGCGTCCCTTAATGTGCCTAGAAGAGAACAAAAATGTACATTTAGTAATCAAGCAGCTATCACTGATGCAACAAGAGCTCTGAACTCACCATGGCCTTCATTTCTCGTCCGCTTCCGTCCTCTGGCTTGTACCGACCCCTTTTCTTGCTGTTTTCAACAAATTCCTGAGAAGACCAACAGAGACTGTATCAGATCACAAATTAAGTCAAAGTGCCTCGCATTTTAACTGAAGACTCAAAATTGTCCATCAGTGTGAATGTGAATGGTTGTCTGTGTCCTGTGGTGGTCTGGTGACTAGTTCAGGGTGTTACCCCACATCTTAGCTGGGATAGGCTCAGGCTTCCCTATGACCATTAACAACATATCTTACATAGAAAATGTACCATCAAAGACTTGTCCATGAAGTATTCCCTTCCAGGGCTGCCGTTGTTGTACTTTGCGTCAACGGCGAAACACAGGAAGAGGACGTCCACCACGTTTTCAAACACAGAGAGGAAGCAGTGGGCCACCATGTAGGCAAAGAGGCAGATGATGAGGAGAGGAAGCACCCACACGGTGTACTCCCTGTGGTAGTTGAGCGCCAGCACACTGGCAAAGGCCGTACAGGCCACGATGAGCACCTGTCACAGACGCCAGAGAGGGTTGTTATATGAAACGGCAAGCCCAAAGGATGATTGAGGTTGGTACCTTTGCCAAAAAGAGGACAAAGTCGCCCACGGTGTTGATGGCTGCCACTCGAAGAGCGTTCTCCACCAGGATGGTGAAAGCATCACGTGCTGAGGTGCAGAAGCTGGTGCTGTTTATGGCTGTGGCCGTGTAAGCATTCTAATAAAAAAAAAAAAGGACACCTCTTAAAATCCTGTTAATTTTCTCCTTTCGTTACTTACTGGCTTTGACTTACTTGATTTAAGTATGCCAGACACTTTTCCAGACACCACAAGCAGCACACGCATGATTTTAGCATGCAGCGGGCACACGCATTCTCCTAAGGGAAAAGAATCTTTACCAAAGCTTCACCATCATAAAGATTTAAAAACCACAGTGATGATCCCAAAGCTTACTTTTCCTTTGAGTTTACTGTGAATGTACATCAGAATGAGACGAGGAATCTTGACCATTGTGATGATGAAAGAGCCTTTGGCCAGAGTACCAAGGTGATAGCGGAGGGTACGCAGCATGGCCGACAGAATGGGAGTGGATGGCAGTCGAGATTTATCCCTGCAAGTAGAAGTCAAACACTTTAATTGTGGCAAGTTATCAATTTGTAGTAGTAATAGTAATAATTGAGCATTATATTTATATTCTTTAATACAGTGGAATTTTGTTCGTATAATGTAAAACAGGGCAAGATCCACCCAGGTGGCATCACTCCTTGCACGTGTGATTCATGGAAGGGTGGATGCCTAAGGAGCAATTTTATTGTAAATGTTGATGCGAAAAAAGATAAGGCAAGTAGAGAAGTATAAACAATCAACTGACAAATGTCACAAACACTACTGCAAATTGAGTCACAGGCATTGACTGCTACATGTGCATTTCCAATAACTAAATAAGGTAACAAAATACACTTTAGGGACAAGCTTTGCATTTGACGTTAGCCTTGTTTGATGATCAAGTTGTGAAGCACACAGCAAAATGATATGGCCTGCGCTGGACAGTCACACCTGCAGCTAGTATTTGTAGTTTCCCTGTTTTGTCACTAGGTTTTGTGTGTACGTATGGTAGGAGCTTTGCAAGATATCAGATGCGAAAATGTTGATTGCTCTTTTCTAAAGTCAAAGCCTGAGTGTGTGACTCTTGTTTTGCCTGAAACACAAAGATAAGAGGTCTGCTATAACTAAGTGTAAAAAGAAGTACACTAAAACTACTTATGACAGTAAGTGTGGTATATCCATATTGTCCAGAGGAACCAATACTAGAATATTGTATTAAGGTCTAGTTAATAAGTTAATTTAGCGTGTATGCTAATAATAAGTCTATTACTACCGTGTGAAGTAGTAAGTGACAACAGCGCCGGCGATGCTCATCTGCTGGAAGGCAAGGATGAACTCGCTGATCCAGATGAGACCCACAGCATGATACCACACCAAGTACCGAGCAGGTCCGCTCATCTGGTACTCAACCAAATTTGTGGAGTTGTTCTTCACCGGACTTCCTGTTGAAGGAAATTAAGTAGATGGCTTTTTTGAGTTTCATCTGCTGAATATTTCATCTTGTAGCTAAAGAAAGCAAGCAAGCAAAATGGTTGAAACAGCTCTGAACTACAACAATAATACGCATATTGATTATTAGCTTGGTACAGGCAGAATGTTCTGCAAATTTCCCCACTGAGGGACGAATAAAGCCATATCTTATCTTACCTTCAATATAAGCCTTTTATTGGCTCCTATTAGCCTGCAGAGGTGAATCTAATGGGGCGATGAAGCCATCTAACCAACTGATATGAATTATGAGACTGACTGACTTTTACACTTATGATTTCCCTATTAACAAATAAAAATGTTTATATAAACTTTAAATTGCTGGAAATCTGAATTAGCAGTGCAATAGAGAAGTGGGAGATGAGAAGTGAAACGATCCTTTGACTGCATCCCCCACACCACGAGACTGGCACAAGATTCCGGATGTGGGAGTGAAGTCACGCCACTAGACCAGGACAAAATGTCTCAAATGAAACTTGCTTGGAAATAGTATCACGGCTAATTTAGCGTCCAGAACTGCAGTACATGCTTTTTATACCAACTATTATGAGTGGAACAAACTTGCATTTCACCTGCCAGTCCCAGGAGGAGGAGCACAGCCAGCCAATAGACCCAGAAGAGCATGAGGCAGAGGAAGGTCCAAAAAGGCTGCAGGACCAGCAGGGGAATATGGATGAACACTTTTCCAGCCACGTGGAACAGCGAAATTGTCAGAGACACACGCTTCCTCATAAACACCATGACCAGCAGGAGAACCACCTGGAAGTGGGGCACAATTTGTTCCACAAGCCTTAGAAATGAGTAAAAGTTTCAAGTGATCATGCAAACTGAAATTAAGTGCCCGACAAGTTTCACAGGGTAATTTTGAAAAAAACTTTTTTGTCCAGACTTTTCTTTTAAACCACAATTGGTAACAAATGCTTGCGTATTATCATGTAAAAAGCAAAACTAAATACATTTTACACAGGCATCTCCCAGTATAGTTTAAGTTGTGTTCAGTCATACCGTGAAAACTGTAGCACAGATGGCATACACGAGGAGTGCCTTCACGTTATCAGCTGCCACCTCTTTTCCAAAGACCGAGGTGGTGTTGTTGTTAAGAGCGTTCCTGTGGTCCACATACAGCCACCAGAGGACGCCTGTTCCCCCTGTAAAACACACAAAAAGCCACATGCCCAGTGTTGTGCAGTATATGGCCTGATTTTTGTACGGTATGTGTTGTTGTTGACGGTCACCTAGAGTGCCAATGACTGTGAGAATGGAGATGATCCACACCATGACTTTAGAGATGTAGCGGATGACCACCATCATGATCAAGGAAAGAACTGCAAGAAAGAAATGTAACCAATACGTTGCTTAGAATGCTGAAATAAATGTATTGTAAGCCATATGTGCAGTGTGTCTCACCTAAGGACAGCGCACAGAGTCCCACAATGATATCCTTGCTGGCCATCACTCCCGCAACCACTCGGCTAATAATATTGTTGTCAATAACTAAGTTGAAGAAGGAGACGGCCAGTTCTGCATAGCAGCTGATGTCCGCTGGTATGCAACGACGGGACAAAGGCACTGACTTACTGAAGAGGGAAAAAAATCCCAATTAGTTTTTTTCATATCATTATTATTAAGAGAAAACATCTGATTACCTTGGTGGAACAGGAAGCTTGGGACATTTAGTGAATCGGTCTGCGTGACCCGGATATCTTGTTGGACTAATATCATAGGTGCAGAGTGCAGATCCTTTTATGAAAATATTAATTAACATGATTAGTTTAATTTGAAATGAAACACTGCGTAAAGAAATCATACTGGCATACTTAAAATGTGGCAGTAACAGATTACAAAATTAGGACATTGCATGATGTCGCAATTGACTTCAACCGCCACTGTAACTTTTGCCTGTTTAGTCGAATCACCACACCTTTTGGCGAATGGCAATTACACGTCATGATTTGTTAAAAAACATAATCGCCATAAGGTATGATACTATTTAATACTAATTGCCCATAAGTAATTACCCGTTTGTCTAATGATTATGAAACTTTGCGGATATCTGTATTACATGTCTTCTAAAGCATTTTGAGCATCACCCAAAGGGGGCACTACAAATGTAATTTGTCTATCATGACTGACAATTCAGTCTTTTGTTCTTTTTCTCACCATTATTCAGAGCAAACTGCTTCAAATCATAGTGTGTCTTCAGTTCAGTAGTAGGGCATTTTGATACACACAGGGAAATGCTCTTCATCTTCCTGTTTATGATGTCAATGCTGCACGGGTCCAGGAAAAATACATACCTAAGAGACATACAGAAAAAACTTTTTATATTTACACATGCAATTGCCTTTGGTTAGAGCAGGAGCCTGTTTAGTCATTCCACAGAAAGCTGGGACTTTTCAGTGAGGGCAGAACATGAAATACGGTGACATTTGCTACCCTGGCTGCACAGTTGCCTCTTTGTATCAGGAAAGTCTAGATGGCAAATCAGGCTTCGGTAAAACACGAGCCATTGTTTGAGCAATACTGCGCCTGTAGACTGCATTCTGCTGGAAAGCTAGCACCCACAGAAATGAAGATCATTACCATCATAACCTTCACATACTTACAGCATAGTGTTATTAATACATAAATGGAGAGTGAATGAAATAGTATGAAAAGAAATAGTCTATAGAAATAGACGAATCTGTCATTCGTTCAGAATGTGAAGAATGTTAGCAAGAGCATACAAGAAGCAAGCATGACGCCCTGAAGGCTACTTTACTATGACAACCAAGTCAATGCAGGAATGTATGTAACAAGCTCAATCAATCAGAATTACAATCACAGCATTTGTTGAAGAGTATACAGACTTCCTGCACTTTCACTTAACTACAAAATCAAATTCAAGCACTAAATTGTTCAATTGTGTGGAAGTGTGAACAGTGCAATGGTGACAGTTTGACCCTGGAAGATGAATACTATTTACATTATTTTTTACAGGAAAACCAACCACAGAAGTTCAACGTCATTTGTAATTTAAAACACTTTAAGAAATTCCATCAAGCAATCAATTAGTGATTGTGTTAGATATAGTACAGTATGAACTCACTTGTTGTCTACCATGTTCCGGCCACTGAGGTCAACTCCCTGGATCTTGGTGTTGTTTCGACCGCAGATGTTACCATAGCTGTCGTATCCATAGATAAGCCGTGTGGTAGCTCCGGTGACGATGGTGAAGCCACAAATACATGCCTGCAAATCACAATGGATATCATTAACATACAGCGTGTCCCATAAAATTTACATCATTTGGTATAAAAACATTGCCAATCCTCACCCAAATTGTTTAACATTTTTACATGATGTTTACAGATTAACTAAGTTTAATGTTCTATGTTTTCATGGTGAGGAATGGCAATGAAAAGAAGCACTGTATTTACTCATACTGAACATTTGTTTAGCTTTGTGAATCTGCCAGAAAAAGGCATTTTTTTGCATGAAACCCATCTTATTCCCCCTAAATCTGTAAAAGTACTTGACAATACAATAACAAATGTGTAACAGAATTTCACAGCATATATGTACACAAAAGGCTGCTCGACGGATGAGTGGTTAGCACACAGGCCTCACAGCTAGGAGACCCTAGTTCAATTCCACCCTTGGCCATCTCTGTGTGGAGTTTGCATGTTCTCCCCGTGCATACGTGGGTTTTCTCCGGGAACTCTGGCTTGCTCCCACATTCCAAAAACATGCTAGGTTAATTGGCGACGCCAAATTGTCCATAGGTATGAATGTGAGTGTGAATGGTTGTTTGTTTATATGATTGGCTGACGACCAGTCCAGGGAGTACCCCGCCTCTCGCCCGAAGACAGCTGCAATAGGCTCCAGCACCCTCGCGACCCTCGTGAGGGTAAGCGGTAGAAAATGAATGAATGTACGCAACAACAAGATGCAGGTGTAAGATGGCAATTAGGGAATATATGGTCAAAGTGGCTAACCGCAATCACACTTAATTGGTCCCACAACGGTGGTTTATCAACTTACTTTGTCAAATCTGTTTTTTGGTTTTGTGCTATATGCACATTCACATGAAAAAGGCATTTGATGTCATATTAATCTACTTTTTCTCCATGTCCCCTCAGAAACTCAGCAGACCTCGCTAAACCACTAAACTTGCTTTGTCATATACCCCCTTAGTGTGTCAGAAATAGGCATATTTATGAATGTATACATTATTTATGGGCATCTCGGTATGTAATCTACTGTACTCGGTTATACTGTTTTACTCGGTCAGTCGTGATAGGGCAAATCATACATGTATGCATTTTTTTTTAATGGAAGCAATAGTTAGCAGTCCATAAACTATGTAGCAAGGTATTGCAAATTGTTGTTAGTAGTGTGTGATAATGTACAATGCATTAACTATTACAAATGCAGCATAGCATTTTGCACATACCATCCCAATACAGAAGAGGATGAAAATGATGAGCCATGGGATATCCGTGCAGCTTCGTTCCTCCAGCGGATTCCAGTCACGTTTACTCTGCCACGACATGAACACAGACAGGAAGTTATGCAGAAGTGTTTTTACGTTGAGAGAGCGGCACAGTGTGTCGACCCCCAAAGCCCGTTTCTGAGTCCGTTGTTGTGGCAGTGTTGGTGATTAAACAAGCCGCCTCTGTCTTTGTCACGTGAATGGTACACACACGAGACACAGACACACTCACAACAGATTCAACACACCCAATGTTTCATGCTGGCTAACCTACCTCTTTGCTGCTACAACATCCCATTGTAAAGAAAAAGATGGCGCGAGGTGAAACAAAACTTTCGACGACTTTTCTTTAGTTAAAGTTTCCTTCTTTTGTTTCCACAACTCATTGCGGTCGAACTGAACAACTGTTAAGATTATCTGCTTCAGAGAAAACAATCAGCAACAGGCGACATTTTTCCGAACTTCCCGTGCGTTCACTAAACGCGGAAGTAAACTTCCTCGTGATGCCTTCGCTGATTGTCGGAAAATTTACAACGACTAACTGACGTTACGACTTTTACAAGTGAGACGCCATAAACTACGTTCATATCTTGTTGTTCTTCTTCTTTATTAAGCAGTGGTCTTAAATCTCACCGCTGCCTCGTAAATCATGTGTGAAGCCTTTTTGTGACAGAAGGCTTGCCTTGTGTGAACGTTGAATTTCTGGGTGTCAGCGAAAGCAACCAGCGTTAGACTGTGGAGGAGATTCGATATAAACCCAACAAAAAGTCGTTCATAAAGGCTTCAAAAGCTAACATTAGCCCGGTGAGTGATGCCTAATACTGTGTTAAGTATGCTGGCTGATTTTTGTCATTATTCTGTTTGTAAAAACTAATTTTGGGATTTTTTCCAGTATATTTTGTTGTTGTTGACTGTTACCCTAATACTGTAATGTACAATACTTATAGTCAAAGATGCACTTAATTATGGGTTTTAACAGATTATTTCACTGAACTATTACAGTACGGCATCCATTCACAACAATTAGAATTTGTCGTCACCTGCTGTCTGTGTGTTGTTATTGCACCTTGTTGCTCTTAAGCAAGCATGTGATTCATGCCGGGTTGTTTTGTTCTTTGACTCTGTAGGATTTCATTTGCAGTGCTGCAACATAAAAAATTTATGTAGAGGCTGCTGAAGACTTTGTGAGAACCAGCTGACTTCCCAGAAGCACACTGTTTTTGTGAGTCCAGGCAAAATGTTGTCATTATTTTCCCTTGGTTTTGAGTCTCAGAAGTCCACTACTTCTGCGCATCTTCATTACAAGCATCTGTTCTCACCCGAATTCCCCTTCATAACATACCGTTGAAACATTAGCTAATATGTTTACTGTTTTGTTTTATAAACATTGAATTTCCTTTGGGAAGCCAGTGCTGTGTTTGTAATAAATGACCCAAAAACACCATCCCCCACTATCCACACCATTTGGAGGTGTTGGGATTAGGACAAACATCTCGTGATGAGGCAACTCATCTCTTGACTTTGGTATCTCAAAAGTGACAGCGCTTCGGCAACAGTATACACGGATAACACATATTCTTGGATTCCTCAAAGTCGGCACTGCACATGTTTGGCCCAAACGATCCTGGCCCTCATAAACAGCAGCCCAAACAGACCCTTAACCACTGCCAGGTTAGGATGTGAGGACATCCAAGAGGCGATTGTTTTGATGCCTTTTGGATGAGGCATCAGCATCAACCTTCAGTTTGTCCGTGTGAATCAGTTTTGACCTTTGTAAAAGCAAACATCATCTGTTCACATTCCAAGTCGAGGCTCTGCTGTTGTGTGATTCACGTGTCAAGAAAGTAAGCAATCTGCACTAGGCTTCTCTGACTTTTAGGTGAAGTCCAGAACAAAACTGTAGACTAGATGCTACACAGGAAACACTAATAGCAGTTTCTCAGTGTGACTTTTTCCACTGCCATCATAAAACTATTTGACCTAGATGGCACAAGACTGCATCATTTGTGCAGACAAACCAAACAACACATACACATACTTGAAGATTAGATAGACTGTTTCAGCCTGGAGATTGGTATGGTCCGTATCCGCAATAACTTGTACTTCCTGTTCCCACGGTACATCCACAAGCCATGGTTACGGGCCAAGGCCCCCAAGGATTGCGCCTACAATGATGCTCGTTTGTTGCATTTATCTTATAGGCTCAGCTACCACCTATTCCAGTGTTGGCTTGTCCTTTTTCTCTGCTGGTCCTGTTCATGTTACGGGTACAGTGTCTATGCACTGAAAACGACTCAACATGCAGCCATTATTGTCTGAATAGCTATGAACACAAGTACATGCAAAGATAATTGTGCCTTGCACAAGTGTCCAAGTATGTTTCCAGACTTGCAACCAACTAAACACCTGTGGGGCATCCTCAAGGGGAAGGCGGAGGGCAAAATGTGTCTAATATCCGTGATGTCTTCATGGAGGAGTAGAAGAGCATTGCAGTCACAACCTGTACAACTCTGGTGAATTCCATCCAAGAGGGTTATGGAAGTGCTAGATAATATTGGCGCTCACACTAAATCTTCACACTTTGGACCCAATCCGGACATGTTGTCTATAATAGCAGTCAATTGTCTCTTGGCACAACAATATTCACTACAGCAATGCACCCTTCAGACAGTGAACTAATGATATTTAGAGCCATGCAAAAATGGGAAATTTAAGAAACTGCATATTGTAGTCTTCACCCTTTGTTTCCCCTTAAATATTGTAATTGAGAATTTAAATTACAGCTTCGTAATTGTTGGTTGACTATAAAAACCAGAAAGAAGAAATTTAAAAAGAGAGTTGGGAGGGGCTATGCCTGTGTCACCTATTTTCTCCTACATGGTCAGACCTTACTCTCAAACATCCTTTAATGCCAATCATTTAGAGTGACGTATTTTTCCAATAATAAACTAAAGTGCTAGGAATGCGAGGCCGTTTCCTTTGGGGCGTCACTGCTCCACTTAAGAAGCCAAAGGTTTTGAACAGTAAGGGATTATGGAGTGAATCATGAATGGGTCATTTTTATCCACGCTTGTGACCAAATGGTGCTTTCTCATGTGGTGCTTTTGAAAGAATTGTTCATTCAAACAACATGGACATAATAATATAATAATGTGTCTCAGTGTAACAAAGATTTGGCTGCAAATTAAAGAATCCAAAGTAACAAAACAAAAACAAATCAACACTTCAGTCACCATAGCCAAGTCCTACTCCACCTTATAGGGCCTCTGGAAGCTGGTCAACCAGATCCACATTGAAGCAAAGACTAATTTTATTCGAGGGCAGCAAGAAAATGGGCCTCTGCAGCAAAAGGGAGACTGTGGAGTATAATGCAGCAGTGTTTGGAACTAAGGCACTGAGACATGGCCCATATGGTATTTGCTTAGCACTCTGGGAACCTAACAGTACCTGACTTTGGTCGGTGAAAATCGTCAACAGCAAGTGAAGCCGAGGAAGGGGTATCAGGACACTCATCCGTGGCTGCTCTCCAGTCAGTCAGAGTAGAATTGTGAATGCAGCGCTGCGTCAAACTGAGCAATATGAACCACAACACCACCAAAGACTCACTATCCAAAATAAACCAGAAACTGGTATTGCAGCTTCACCGCTCTCGCAGCTCACTCACAACCACAGAGAGCCATCAAAGATGTATGTTGTCCCTCACATGTTGTCGGTTGAACACGTGTTTGCAGAAATGTCACTGATGGATCAAGAGTATGACGCGCAGAGCTTAGCATGTGGCCACGCGAGGGGGTCCGAATAGCGGGAGGGAGCCTACAGAATTGTAAATTATAGACTTGCACTGGATGTCTAAAGGCAGTAATGAGTGGATAGCCTGAGTCATGCTCCATGTCAGTTCATACACTTCAATTGGTAGCCATATCCCCACTGAAGCCACTGCAGCCAAGCATATCTGTATTTCGTTACACTGCACTTGGCATAACCGCAGAGCGCATCATGTGACATACTCTGGAGAATTCTTGTTGAACTTGGATGTTTTCCTTTAAGTACGACCATCTGTGTCCCTTAAGAGTCAGCAGTGACTTTTTCCCAGCGAGACACCCCCTCCAAAAAATAGCTCATCCGGCTCACATCTGGATGACCCGCAGGTTAAAGGCCGAGGAATAGTGGAAGGGTGTTTCATTCCACTTTTCCACATTGTTCTTGTTTTTCTGTGCATGGGATAATCTTGATCAATGTGATGAAATGCACATGGACAGAAAGGCATCATGCAATAATTGGTCAGGAAGTAAAAGCAGCGTATTTCATCACATTTCTGTTACCAATGCTTGATTGCATGTTTTCATTTTTTTTTTAAATATTATTTTCAATCAATAGCTTTTGCAACCCCATTCTCTGTTCAAATTAGCCTAAAAGCAGTGACATCAGGTTTAATATCCCTGATAATTTCCATCTGTTTTGTTGATTTTTGTTCATGTTGAGCTAGGCTACATTGCAGTTTTTTTATTGTGCCAGTGTATTTGATCAAGAATTCTTGTACTGTGACATAATGACAAATATTGGGCAAAAGCATGCCTTAGATAGAATTGCTTAAACAGGGCAGTCTTTTTTGGCCCAGAGCTCGGGGTCTTGGTGGGTAGTCTGTCTATTATTAAACTAAAGAGAATTGGTGGGAGACTTTTTTATTTTGCTTAGTGACAAGCTGTGAGAAGAACAGTTTTATGAAAATGAGAAGCAAATATGAGAGAAAAAAATGTGAAAGAGACTAAAACTGGCCAAAAAATGTATGCTGGAGGAGGCAGAGGTAATACATTTCTTCGCTGTGTTGTGAAAGTTATAGGATGGGTGGATGGGGGCTGATAGGATGTGACTCAGACTCCCTGTCAAAATCAGTGGGGAGGAGACCTGATGAGAGAAGGATCGAATGGAGAAGACCGGGGGAGGAGTAGAGGAAGGCAAAGCCAGCCCCTCTTCCACCACCCTGCCGCTCTGCATTCAGCGTCAGCAAAAAACACTAATGTGATCAAGATGGAAGATGTCTTTGGACTTTCCGCTGCTCCTGGGGTTTCTGTCTGCCTTTGGGGTGTTCTTCGGCTGTCCGATCGTTGCACAGGGAAGCTACTAACTCCAGTCTCAAACCTGGAGTAAAGACAGCCTGCATCTTCTGCCGCACATCAAATTCCTCAGATGGATATTGGTTCACACTTGTTAAGGATCCGTAGTACCAATTTTACTCAGTGAATGAATGACGAGGTAACTTCCACACTCTGAAAACAATTTCTGGCACTGTCACCAGATATTGTATTGTTGACTTTATGGCTACATGTGCTGTCTCTCACCTCAAGAAGCAAATATGGGTCCTGCAGTTGTTGGTTGGTTCAACGACAAGTTAAAGGATTGTCATGATTGACGTACAAGACGCAGATGACAGGTACCATCTTGCACAGCATCCAAGGAAAGAAAAGGTGAAAATGTTATTGGTGATTTGACCCATCATTTGGGCTCACTTATGTTTTGTTTAAGATTGTAGTCATCCAGTATCATAAGCATGCTGATGAGATATTAAAAAATATAATAAAAAAAATAATCATGTAGAGTGTATTGACTGTATAACTACTTCCTTTTGTATAAATTAATGTAAAACTACCCAGCACTACGACAGAGTTTATTGAGATCAGGAAACCGAGTATGCATAAAAATGTCACATCGTCTAGCTAGAGCCTAATTACTTCTTGTTAGTTTATCATTCGTCTTCTCATCTTCTTGTCTTTTCATCCTAGGTCAAAAGGAATAGCGCTGGCTACCAATAATGCCAGTTGCCATCCGCAAAAGAAGTTGGGAGGATCATGTGACTCACCCCTCGGGATTACAGTACAGCTTTGATGATCTAGATCTGATCTGCTGCCATGGCGTTGACAATGATGGACTCTGGAGGGGTTCGGGGTCCTCCAAACAGGGCCGGTGGATAAGATGTGCCTCATTACCGGAGGGCTGCCACAAACTGTTTGTAGATGAGCTGGCTCAGACGCCGCCTGTTACAGATAGTAACATAAACGCTCCACTTGAAAAGAAGGTAGTATGTAACCACCTGAAATCAAACTGTCTTGACCCAGAAAAGTTTTGCAGTATTTTGCCAAGTGACAAAAGCAGTGCTGTTATTTTTTGTGCAACTGACAACATCGCCCAGAGAGAGGAAACTGAAGTTGGCCTAGAGAGCGATTATAATATCTTTAAAAATCCACATATCTGTGTAGATGAGCAACAATGCATCTCTATATCTACAAACAATGGGCCCCCACTATCGCAATCTGCTGCTGGACAGCCTGGCAAACTTCCAGATCATCACCAAACAAAGGAGGGTCATACAGATAGTTACAGCAGACGTCCTGAAATTTCTGAGGCCACACTAATGCCGTGCTCAGCTGCTCGACCAGAACCTCAGCTTGACCTGCCAGATGTTGAGGACACAATTTCCATCCATGGCCATGCTGTCAGAAAGATAACCTCGGGCGGTAATACAATGGATAGCCTTCTTGTGATGTCACTGGCTAACAAAGCTGTGGAGCCAATCATGACTGCATTGGGAGAAGGAAAATGTGACAACGGAGCAACTGAAACCTGGACCACAGATTCAGCTGACAAACTGGGCGGATTAAATAACTCAGAAGTCCTAAATGAAAAATCAGGACCTGAGCATCCTTCCAAAGACATTCAAGAAGCAAAGCAGGACTACACTGGAGCACAGGATCGGGCCCCTTGTTGTGAAATGTCTTTCAAGACATTGTTGGAGCGGCGTGATTCCGAAACAAGAGCAATCAAAAACACTCAAGGGGAGGAAAGCAGACCAGCAGAAGGAGGCGGCGAATCAGCAGATGTCAGGTTAGGGCCAATCATATCACCTGATATTTGTGCCAAAGTTCAGTGTTGCTCAATCAGCATGGAAGCACCCTGTGAGCAACCAGGAGGAGACATCAATATTCAGAGTGTAATGGTGACTGCAGGTCAGCCAAACAAAGACATTGACAATACGATCTACACAACCTCTGCTGCGGCTCATCAGTTAGAAAATAATTGCTTATTATTGGACACTATCCCAGAGGTAAGCCAGGTTGAGGCAGGTGGAAACCATGTACCTGCTAATATCAACACAACAATGGATGGTGAATATACAGCTGAAGAACACCACCAAAACCTGCCCGCCTTCTCAGCAGAGGTCAACAATGAGCTGCCATTGGAAGGACTCCATGGCAACGGTCGCCTCAGTGAGTCACCTGGTTCTGAGGTTGGAGCTGGTCAGAACGAACGCCATATGCATGTGGCTACTGTAGGTACAAAAGGGCAGATGGACGACGCCACGCGGGAGGGTAGTCCCAGTGACACATGCCTTGCCAGGCCAGCTGTAGGTGGGATGTGCGAGTCTGGAGTTCACAAGGCTGAAGACGTGGTGAAAGTGCGCATTAAGAAGGTAAGGATGGAGTTATTCTAGCTGCAGAAACAGTTATTCATTTTAGTTGTAACTGTAATTTTGTGATTAAGTGTCCACATAGCCAATGAATCATTTTTGTCCCACACTTTGGCAAACTTCTCGGAAAACAATGACTTCACTCTCACATGCTTACAGATCAGTAAGGGGTTGGGGGGGGGGGGGTGTTGATCTGCAAAATGTTATTTGTCTTTCTCAATGGCTTATTGTGAAACAAAATATATTATAAGTACTTTGCGTGGTGACTATGATTACACTTAGCATCTTACCAGGGTGAAAGGTTTAAGCCTGGGGCATAATTGTATGCTGGGTTATTTACACTCTGTGGTCTGCAAAGCGGGCACACATAAAGTGCCAAAGATGGATTTAGGCTCGATTTTACAAAGCAAAGGCCCCAAGACTGTCATAGTATTTATTTGTTTGGAATGACAACAACAAAAATCCATTAATTACAAACAGCACCCATTTTTTTCACATTTTGTCTACAGCTTGTCCCAGTTTGGGTCACGGGTGTGTTGACTATCCCAACTGACTTTAGGCGAGAGGCTGTGTAACCCCCTTGGAATGGTCACCAGTCAATCATAGGGCACACACAGACAAACAACTATTCACACTCACATTCACAGCTATGGTCAATTTAGAGTCTCCAATTATCCTAACATTCTTGTTTATGGAATGTAGGAGGAAGAGTACCCCACCCACCCAAGCACGGGGACAGCATGCACACTCCATAATCATGACTGCACAAGTTTGACAGAAAATGAAAAGCTGTACTTTTAAAAAGATTTGCTCGTTAATGAAAATTCCTTCATTATTACATATAACTAGGTTTTCTCCAATATTAACCATAGCTATTACTACCTCCGCCACGGTTTTCATCTGCATGGGTTTGCCCATTTGTTTGTATGTAATTTCCTGTGTACAGCAATATTAAGTATCCTTCCATGGTTGCCCCGCCATATAGCTTTGGGTTTTGGTGAGAATGTTTACACAGAAAGCATCATATAAAAGTTCCCAGATTTTTATTATAATTTTAATTATTATTAGATTTGACTAATCTTTCTAAAAAGTAACTTACAAAATGCGACCTCTGGCAAAATTATCTGATTGGAATGAAATTTGCTGTAAAAAATGCTTTTGTGTCAAAGAAAGTTTCAGAAGGATATGATCCAGAAGTGCATTTGGCAGTAATTTTACAGGGGAAAAGCCATTTAGATGTCTTTGTGGAATCTCTCTGGATCATCTTGTAATTTGTTTTGCTGATGGGTAGGATCTTATCCAAGGATGTTCTACATCTTGATAAAAAGCTGACCTCCTCTGAGGAAATTAGATAGATCCAGGCACTTCATTCAATCATTTTTCAGGTTCCTATTGAGGTTGAGCCACACAGATCCCCACTATGGTGTAACATCCCTGGGCAGCATTATTCTGTTTAATATGATGCAGCGATGAAACAGGAGTGAAGAACTTACTCTAATTAACGTGAATTGAGCATTAATTTTGCCCATAGTCAAACCTAGGAAGTTTTTTTTCCCCCAAGAAACAACAATGGTTGTGTTTGGTAAATTGCCTTAAATGGCAAAACCGGAATAAGCTTGATACTGGGTGATCCATATGAACTAGTGGTTGTCTCTCTTGCAAAAAGAAGGTCAGCCCTCTAATTATGGATGTTTTAGTATATCAAATTTGGTTTCTACATTGAGTTTCTGGAAGTTTTCTTATACGAGCTGGGTTGATGTCAGTCTCACACTTTGGTTTTCACAGGCCTGGAAAACCAATCCTGCATTAATATCATAGGGCCCTGCACTTTTAATCATTTTTGGGGGGTTAAAGAGGAAAGATCCTGCCTCCTAAAATTCCAAAAGAGGTGTGTAGCCATAAAAACAGAAGGTACTGGAAGGTTGGAGGCAAATGTTTTACCATATGGTATCAGTATCTGGCTTTTACTACTTTTCACTGACAAAATAGCAGCTCCGGCACAGGCGATAGAGTGGGTCGTCCAGAAACCAGAGTGTTGTTCGGTTTGAACCCATCTTCCTCCATACCAGTCACTGCGGTTATGTCCTTGGGCAAGACACTTGTATAGGGTATGAGAGGGGGGTATAGTGCAGCCACAGATGGCGAGAGCGCCCATTTCATCACCTAGTCAAGGGGTCTGATTGGAAAACTTGACTGTAGAACCTGGAGATGGACATGGAGAGAGAGAAGAGGGCGTAACAGACAGACAAACATAGCAACAACTGTTGCAATAGCATCATGGCCCGTTAACACTTAGAAGTGAGCAACTTTCAGCAGCTACGATGGCCATTGTGATAGAGCGGGTAAAAGTATTAGGGTAAGCCACTTAACCCTCCTTGCCTTCAGTGTGGCCCAAACTGGTGTATAAAGACTACCCAAGTCATCCCTCTCTACATCATAGTTCAAACATCGCTGTAATTAGTAAATTATGCTGATTTGCAGTTGACTATGGTCTATTATTAGTCAAAAAAACATGCATATTGAAGCAAATTGTCCGTATTTTTGCCCAAATGAAGCATTTTCAAGTAAAAATAATGGCTAAATGAACAAAAACACAAGTACAATATAAGCCATTAAGACCACCAACTTGTGATGGTAGCATTCCATATTGGTCACTAGGTGTCAGTAATTCTTGTGCGAGACCACCACCGAAGCACCAGACTTGAACCTGTATTGCATATTAAATAATCTCACAACAAACACAAAAATAGTAATGTAATAATAGTATTTATATTCATAATAATTACTGTTGTTATTGATTGTTGATTACTGTTGCGGAAAAGCGAAAACTCAACTATGAACCACCGGCATCACTTCCTGTCTGCCATTGATTCTGTCTTTAATGTCTTGTTTTTCTTCTGATTATATATATAATTCATTCATTCATTTTCTAACGCTTATCCTCATGAGGGTAACAGGAGGTACTGGAGCCTATCCCAGCTGTCTTCGGGCAAGAGGCGGGGTACACCCTGGACTGGTTGCCAGCCAACCAGAGTACCCGGAGAAAACCCACGTATGCACGGGGAGAACATGCAAACTCCACAAAGAGATGGCCGAGGGTGGAATTGAACTCCGGTCTCCTAGCTGTGAGACCTACCACAATAATATGAATGTTATATTTTTAATATGAATGTAAAGGTGACTATTTAGGTGTAATTTAATGTCTAGATGGCTCTATTAACATTGAAAAAATATTCCAAAAACATGCTAGGTTAATTGGCGACTCCAAATTGTCCATAGGTATGAATGTGAGTGTGAATGGTTGTTTGTCTATATGTGCCCTGTGATTGGCTGGCAACCAGTCCAGGGTGTACCCCACCTCTCGCCCAACGGAATGGGCTGGGGTAGGCTCTAGCATACCCCTGCAGCCCTAGTGAGGATAAGCGGGATAGAAAATGAATGAATGGATGGATGAAAATATTCCATATATACTGAAGGAATCAGGATTTCAAAAATTCACCAATGACGGTGATACCACGGTGATAACTGTTATGGTTTCTCAAAAGTGCTGTGGGTCTCTAGAAAAGCGCTATATAAATCCTGTCTATTATAATTATTATAAGCATGACTTTCAATAATTGGAGAATGTTGTCCCATTCAATTCAAGATGTTGTTCAGTTCATGATGATGTCCCACAAGGCTCGTGTTGTTGTGGATCGAATTAGTGAAATGAAACCCATCTGGTGTGCATAATGCCTTTAGATTAACTTGATATTGGGCTTTGTTACTATGTTTATTTGTTTTAGCAACAAGGCTTTATCATGACCCCAGGGCCATTCTGCCTCAACAGGCGTTTATCTGAGAGCAGACGACTTGGCAATAAAAGTGCTGTTTCTCTCCCCATTTCTGTCTGCTTCAATTTCTATTCTCATTTCTCAAGAAATGTCTCATCTTTGTCTTAGTGCATCACCAGAGGCATTATAATAATAGCAAGCATGATTACAGTTGCCAAGTGATTGTTTTGCAAGTAATTTTGCATACCGTTTCAATTCACAGTTTGAAAAAAAAGGGAATGACACCCTCCAGGTGTAAAGAGGGTTTAAAAAACATGAAAGCAAAGAAAATGGGAGGGAAGTGACCATAAGTTTAGTGTGGGAACTGTCCTGCATCAAAAAACAGGAAGTGGTGAGGAATGTAACGGGATGAGAAAAAAGGAGCACCCAAACCACCAGAACTTCCCATAAAACGATGCAGACCCCGCTCTACACTTGTTTTTCATTCCGCTCTTTTGTGGTTGTTGTTGCATGCTGCTTGTCTACAGCCAGATGCTTTTGTCCATTCAGAGAGGCCTTGTGAAGATGTCATTGTTTTACCATGACACAATGTTTCATTGTGATCAAGAGGCAGAACATGGCAATGTACACTGCCACTCCACTCGAAAGTCAGTGAATGGGAGAAATGGGAGAAATGGGAGAAACACTAGGGCCTCAGTGTCTTTACAATTGAACAGGTTGTGGTAGGGCTGCACTGCGACCGAGTGGTTAGTGCGCAGGCCTCACAGCAAGGAGACCCGAGTTCAATTCCACCCTCGGCCATCTCATCATGTGGAGTTTGCATGTTCTCCCCATGGATGCGTGGGTTTTCTCCAGTTTCCGCCCACATTCCAAAAGCATGCTAGGTTAATTGGCAACTCCAAATTGTCCATAGATAAATGTGAGTGTGAATGGTTGTTTGTCTATATGTGCTCTGTCACCAGTCCAGGGTGTACCCCGCCTCTCACCCGAAGACAGCTGGGATAGACTCCAGCACCCCCGCGACCCTCGTGAGGATAAGCGGTAGAAAATGTATTAATCAATGAATGAGGTT
This sequence comes from Doryrhamphus excisus, assembly GCF_037039965.1. Lineage (NCBI taxonomy): Eukaryota > Metazoa > Chordata > Actinopteri > Syngnathiformes > Syngnathidae > Doryrhamphus > Doryrhamphus excisus. The sequence continues at coordinate 14,854,983 of NC_136365.1, forward strand.
GTGGTAGGGGACTGCACAGTGGTCGAGTGGTTAGCACGCAGACTTCATAGTCTCTTCATGCGATTGGATTCCCATTCATTTTGGTGTACAGCATATTCCTCTAGCTCTTGTTGAGCTTGGTCAACCTTAGCCCAAAAAGAACAAAACAATTTCTAAATGTTGATGTTTTCTAAACTGTGCTGTGCTGAGATACTCCTTTTGAAGTATATTTTCCCCCAAATTAGGTTCGACCTCTGGAATATTTACATTTTAAGGTTAATCCGTGTTACGGAGTTGAGAGACAGCGGGAGGATTTGATCCAATGGTTGGTTGTTTACTGTGACTCCATCAGTCACACACACATTTGGATTAGTCACATCTCTGTCCATGTGACTGCTGCCTTCCTAGCATAACTAAACTTAACCCCAACCACAATACGACATGTTTATGATTTGTACTTCATCTCACCTTCATGATTTAATTATGACATATGTTGTAATGTGTCACACACAAGAGCAGATGAGACACACATAAGTGAACAAAGTGCCGGAGAAGATGTTTATTATATTAAATAATTGTTCTTCCCGTACTCCTTTTTGAATGTTGAATCATGCGATGTACCTCATCGAAACTTTCTTTAGCATGTTCAAAATAAACTAAAACATTTACCATATGCCACCATGTCTCCATACCTTTTGCAGAAACATACAATGTGTCTACGTGTCCCATGAGCTCACCCTTGTAAAGTGTTTTATAACACGGATCTGTTTATAGCGAATGTAACAAGTTTTGTTTGGCCCCTCATGAGCCAGTCTTGTGATGTCATGTGTGGAGGTCTTCTTGTGGTAGGAGGCTCAGACGGTTAGTCACACCCACAGGAAGAGACAATCAGAAGGAAATGAAAGCATGTCTGACATATCTAACAAGGGCTTTTTGTCATATTATGTAAGATTAGAGAGTATAAGAGTGGCTTGCCTTACTGGAGAAGGACCACCTGGGGTCAGTGTGATACTTGCAACCACGAGCAGTGAACAGTGTAGGTTTGCTGGTTACAACCAGGGACACCCCAGAATAAAAATGAATGGGCCCCATAGCTGAGGTCACTACATCTCTGACCCTTAAAAGTTATTTTCATGCTATTTAACTCAAACCTGAATTTAGTTAGATGCATGTTTTTGCAGTAATACATAATTTATGTTTGGAATAATAATTTATTTTGTAGGCTGAAGCGTATGCCAATTACACCATAGTGGTTTGATGGCAGAATGGGTGAAATCTCTTGTATTTGACAATTAGTGACTATGAAGCATGGTCACTGGTCTGTGCGCATATCTGTGGTCTGTGCAGATATCAGGGGCCAAAATCAATGTTTATTTCCTTTTTGGTCGATGTGGATTTAACGGTAAAAAGTAGACATTGTTTTTGACTATATTTTACCAAATATCTCATCCCAAACAGCACAGTCATACTTTCATCCATCCATCCATCTTCTACCGCTTATTCGAGGTCAGGTCCCGGGGGCAGCACCCTAAGCAGGGAGGCCCAGACTTCCCTCTCCCCGGCTGCGTTGTCCAGCTCCTCCCGGCGGATCCCGAGGTGTTCCCTGGCCAGTTGGGAGACATAGTCTCTCCAATGTGTCCTGGGTCTTCCCCGAGGTCTGCTACCGGTTAGACGTACCCTGAACACCTCCCCTAACCAGATGCCCATGTCATACTTTAATGTGTACCTATTTTTGAAATTCTTCTAATTTTTCTACCTTGCCACAACTCCAAAAGTTCCTGGCCGAGCAAAATATTTTGGAACTGGTGCTGGAAGCATTGTTTTTTTGACAATGCAATCAGTCATAATAATGGATTACATTTTATTGCACTTTTCCAGGCACCCAAAGCACTTCACCATGAAGTGAACCCATTATTCATTCACTCCTCAGACACACACTGGTGGTGGTAATCTGCATCTGCCCCGGGGTAGTCTGACAGAAATGTGGCTGTCAAGTCACGCCTATGGCCTCTCCGATCACCATCAAACATTCATTCACATACATTTACCAGTGGGAGGTGGGTGAAGTGTCCTGCCCAGGTACACAACCACAGTGACTGGGTGGAGGGAGCAAGGATCGAACCGCCAACTTTCCGGTTTCCGCTCGACTTGCTCTACCTCCTGAGCCACTGCTGCCCCCACCAAGTGTCATTTAATTTGTTGTAATGTTATTTATCACTTAGTAGGTTATTTTTTTTCTTTAGCGAGACCATGCTCGTCTAGACTCCATGGTGCTACTAATGATGAAGTTGGACCAGTTAGACCAGGAAATTGAGAATGCCCTCTGTGTCAACTCTTCCACTGATACCATCCCCACCCTACATCGACGACGACAACTGGTATGAAGCTCCTTTTTCCATTGACTGATCCTGAACCAGTTCAATCACTCAATAATAGCATAGCGACAACTGCCGATAACATTGGTTACTTATCTTGGCTTATAGTGTCTTTGCAAAAATAACATTTGAAGTCACCGTAATGACATGTTTTACGGTATGCAGGACTTCGATTTGGGATCTATGCCCGTATCATCGCACCTGCTGCATCTGCAAGGCGCTGCTGCCCCAGCTTCATTCGCCACAGCAACCCTCGGAGCAAAACCAAAGACTGGGGTAAGTGAGGCGCTTGTGACAGACCAGTCTAATCTTTCTGTGTTAAAAAAAAGTGTGTGCCAATGCTACATTTCCAGTGAACTTTGTGTACTGGTCAGAGAAAAATAATTAATTAAAAAAAAGAGCAAAGAGACGCAGCTCTACCATCTATAGGAATGCCCAAGCACTTAAATCCTGGACACACAGACACTAAAAGACTGTAATTAGCCGCTTCCAGAGATCTACACCCATTCGCACCAACAAAAAGGGGTCACGGGGGTCTGAGAGGTGAAAAACCAGGAAAAGAGGGGGAGTCACCGGGGATGCACCTCATGTGCCTCCTCAAATCCTTTTACTTGCTCACTTAATGACCCTGTCAGCCTTGCTTTGCTCACAAAACAAAGTCATCACACTGACATGATGTTTTTTGTCTCGCAGTGTACTGTATATTGGTCCTGTATGAAATAGATTGTAGGGATACCATAAAGGTGTTTCTGTTGGAAAGGAATTCCCTTATCATATTCCAGCATTATCTCCTGCTTTGTTGTTCCCAGTACATCTTAGTATGACTTTACATGTCATGCAAAGTAACATACTCACTGATGTTTTATGTACATGGGCAACGGTGTCCACAAGAGGTTCCATTCCAAAGGTAAGTCTCCATAAGCCTGGGTCAACATTGCTTTCCCTGCTTCGAATACTTTTTACAGTTGAGTTCCTACCGGGTGATTGACGGAGGCCAAAGAGATGATGACTTCATCAAGAGGATTCTTACTATAGTTAATTGTTGCAAGGGGGTTGTTGAGTCCTTTCAGGGTAAAAGTATTGTGACGCCCACTTAATCTTTTTAGGCAGACAATACAAATCCTTCAGATGATGTCAACATGGGGTCGAAGAAAGCTTTACGACTACTACATTGCAACCTTCTATTGGGACTGATATTTTGTTGCAGATTCCCATCCGTTAAATACAGTAGCTTAGTTTTTCTATACTATCTAACACAGTTAAAACACAAGTGTCTGCTTTTATTTTTTTATTGATCACGGCTGCAAAAAATAAACATTTTGCCAAAGAATAAGCTAAAGAAATTTGAAATTGCCAGCACTTGGATAAAGAAAGGTGAGAGACATATTTGAGAGACATATTTGAATTCCTCCCACTCCCGTCCCTTGGCCTTATTGCCATCTTTGTCAATGATGTGAGTCTTCAATCAAAGTAACAGTGATGTGAAATGTTCGTTTATCCCTTTAACTAATATATTTGATGTTTCTGTGGGACTGCATTTGGAACAGATTCATAATGAAAACCGAGTGTCCACTGTACTTTTTATTTTAGGTTTTACAAATGTTTGCGGCTGCACGGTGAACAAGTGGTTACCGCGCAGGCCTCACAGCCATCTCTGTGTGGAGTTTGAATGTTCTCCCCGTGCATGTGTGGGATTTCTCCAGTTTCCTCCCACATTCCAAAAACATGCTAGGTTAATTGGCGACTCCAAATTGTCCGTAGGTATGAATGTGAGTGTGAATGGTTGTTTGTCTATATATGTGCCCTGTGATTGGCTGGCCACCACTCCAGGGTGTACCCCACCTCTCACCCGTAGGCAGCTGGGATAGGCTCCAGCACCGCCCGCTCCCCTCGTGAGGATAAGCGGTAGAAAATGAATGAATGAACAAATGTTTGCCTTTCTTCACCAATAACATATTCATACATTTTTACAGTTGGATTAACATGTATATTTTTTAATGGCTAATTTCTGTAAGGCAGTTGAATGTGAGAAAAGATTTGTTAACACCAGGTCACTCTACAGGTCAAGCTCTATGCCTTTCAGACAAACTAAATCTAAATTCACGTTGTCACCTAAGACAAGTATTTCTGGCAGACTGTTCTGGGAAGAACTAAGTCTGTGTTTATGTGATGATTTATGTTTTGGTCCATGGGTGAATGTGCATTAGCATTCTTTCCTCTCCGTGGAAGGAATAACTGGTGTTTGTTCTCCTGCCCTGTGCCCCATCACTCCCACTGGCACGGAGCGTAACACTTGTGTGTGATTGTACCCAGCACATTCCTGCACGGTTCTGCCTTTTATGTAACCGTGATAAACATGATGGTGGGTCTTTTGCAAATTCTATATTCCTTCTTTGTGGATTATCAGCTCCTTGCCCTGAAAAACCTGCAACTATTGTTAGTCTTGAGCAGGTGGCTGTTATTCCTTTATCGAATTTGTGGCTAATCTCCGGTGCATGTTGTGTCATAGCAGGTGTTTTGTCCTCAGCCTGCAAGTACTATTTTTTGACCTTTGTGTTTTTGTTGTAAGGTTTCTTAGCTTACTAGGGCAGCAGGTGTCTTAGTGTTGTTTGCCTCGCATTATTGTCTTGCAACAGGTGGCATTATTATTTTTTTCCTAGGCTTGTTCATGGTTTGGGGCTGCACGAGTACTGTCAGCACTGGTAAGCTGCTGAATTACAGCACTTTATAGTGAATTCCATGCCAAATAAGATTAAGGAAGGGGTAGATAACAGTGATGGTCACAGTAATTTTGGCCACAATTTGGACATGCTCACTTTGAAGTATTTAAGTCAATATTCAGAGGACAGTAAAGCGATAGCTACACAAGCTATCCACTGATCACAAGTTATTTCCAAAGTTGAGTATTGTCTCTTTAAAAGATATGAAAATGATAGCAGATAAAATATGACAGGTTTGGTAAGATACTATAGATCATTGTTTGTTTATTGTTATCTGACATTATTTGACTATATATAATGAGCACTGACACATTCAAGTTATGTGCGGTCTGAGAGCCATTTGTTTGTGCCTCTATTTTTAGAGGTCTGTGGCCTGGAGAGGATATGCCAAGCCACACAGGCGGGCGGAGCTTTCTAACCCCTGACCACCTTCCTCTGAACGCTACAGTCGGAAACAACAGATCAGTCACCTTGAGCTCTGAGCTTTTCTCACCCATGAGACATACCCCTGGCATCTCCTAAAGAGCTCTGCCAGTGAATGAAGGCACAGACTGGCAAATTCAGCAAAGGGGTGTTTACGGTAACAAGGGGTCTCATGGATATGGTGACAGGCACTGCTCCACGCGAGGCCCCCTCCATGCAGTCCATATCAGGGAAACCTTTGCCCCCTTTCATGGAGCCGTATTCTGTCTCTAAGGCAACTTTCCTCCAAACATGACTTCTGTTGTCTCTGTTGATGGAGTTGTCGGAATTTGTCAGTGAAATCTGAATTTCCTCAGCTTCCGTTCTGGATTTTTTTCCCCTCTATTTTGGCAGCAGGATATTTTTATTCTAGTCTGATGAGTACTTTCCTTCTTGTCAGTAGGTTATGTATGTCCATGGCTCTTTATCTGTCTGTAGTTAGTGGACAATAGGAGAGCTGCGGTTTGCGTGCTAAGGTCACCAGCAGATCTCTGCTCTGTCCTTCCTCTGTGTTCCGGTTTGGCTGCCTCTCACTCCCCAAACATCCTTTATCCGAACTACACCTACTCAGGGTCCAGTGAAATGTTTAACTCCACTGCCTGTCTATGCCTTCTGCCTCCACCACTGCAAATCATAGAGTTGCTAATGTGCGTAATTTGTGCTTCTAAGGAGGTATGACTTCAACTACTGTTCAGTCTGGGTTTGAATTCCAGTGGTTACTCTGGCCGTAGCCACTGTAGCCACGTTGTATGGTGTCATTGTCCCCAAGGTCACTCTTGACCCAGTTATGCAGAGCAAGGAGACAAACACAGACCTAAAAACAAAATCAGAAAATTAACTTCTTAACTCTATGGATGGAACAACATGAAAATGTTATATCATGATTATTGTGACCAACACTATCACGGTTATCATTATTACCGTGATGTGATTTTATACAAGTGCAGTTATCAATCATGGTTTTATGATAATTTCCATTTGAAACTGTAAAAATAACTCGCAGAAGTTTTACCACGGTTAATCATTAATACCAGTAATCATTACATCCCTACTCACCTCCCTAAAGAAAATGTTTTACCCTTCATTTCCCAGTGCTGGAGCACTCTATGAACTATGCATGCTCCAATTAAAGACAATGCATTTAGTTAGCAAAATGGAAAATTGGAAGCTGCTTACTTAATACCAATGGTAATGGAAATAGTTTAATTTCATTTGAAAATGCATCAGATTACATAATCAGTTCACAGTATAGAGAGCATGTTGTTAATCAAATGTGTAAACTCATTGCACTAGATTTTTTTTTACTATTAATAATAATTTAGGGTGCATGAGAAAGTGGAAAGGAAAACATGGCCACTTATTAAGAAGACTGCAGCAATTGAATACATGAATACAGCTCATTGTTGATTGTAAACAACAGGATGGCAAGTTTAACACTCATGACTTTTTATAGCAACAGCTGAGAAGCGCAATCAGTATTTTAAAGAGCATGCAGAGATAGATAAAACTGCTGGATGCTGATCACATATGATACTTCAAATGCCAGCTAATGCCATCTTGTGGCATTGATTAAAGCAGCCGCAGCTGTTAACCACTTTTTTTTTTTTACTCTGCGATAATTAGAAGTTGGCAGCATGTGTTTATTGATTACTCGGTATGTGTTTTATGAAATGAATCATGGATCCCATCCCAAGTATGATTTATTGACTTAAAGAGAGATGAGTCATGTCCATGTATGTAAAGACATCACTCATCGGTCTAGGATTTAACCACCACAAATTGGGAGTGTCGACACATAGTGAGTCAGTAAATCGAAGCCCACATTTATAGTGTGAATAAATGGGCTGCAGTAAAAACAAAAAAAAAAGCAAATGAAATAGTTGCAGGATGATATACATGTTGGCAGTAAATGTTATGGATGACTCCAAAATGCAGGCATCTGCAGCCTGCAGATAATGAAGCACCATAAATCAACAAGTGACAAACAAACGGAATGCATTCTAACACAAACACACACACGAGCATAGATGCTGTAACTTGCACGTAGGAATGTATTGAAATTCAAGTGAAAATGAAGGCATCCATACAAACTTGTGCTGGATTTTATTGAGGACATTGGACTTGAATTCGGGTTTACTTTGCGTTTTTATGTTACCTTGGGGCTTCTTTACTTTTTCAACTGCTTATCCTGTTCAGAGTTTTGAATAATTTGAGAGTGATGACAACAATAACAACACAACTGAACACAAAATGCAGTTATAAATGAAATGTTTTCTTATTCAGGAAGAAAAAAAATCCAAACCTTCATGGCCCTGTGTGAAAAAGTGATTGTCTCCCTGTTAACATAACTTAACTGAGATTAATTGAGCTCTGTCAGTCTGAAAAATTGTGAAAACATGGAACAGTGGTAACCAAACAGCCAGCTAAAATTACCCCAAGAGTACAACGACATCCAAAAGGTCACAAAAGACCCCACGACAACATCTAAAGAACTGCAGGCCTCACTTGCCTCAATTGAGGTCAGTGTTCATGACTGGGTAAAATAAGTTCCAAGATAAAAGCCATTGCTGAACAAAAACTACATTTAGGCTTTTCTCAATTTTACCGGCATACATCTTGATGACCTTTGTGAAAATACTCTGTGATCTGAGCAGACAAAAGTTTAACTTTTGGGAAGGTGACCTCCTGACCCGAATCCTATTCCGATGCTGTGGCATGACTTTAAAAAGACGCTTCATTCTGGAAAACCAATGTGCCTGAATTACAACAATTCTGCAAAGACAAGGGGGCCAACGCTGTAAGAGACTCATCGCAAGTTGTCGCAAATGCTTGATTGCAGTCGTTGCTGCTAAGGGTGGCCTATCCAGTTATTACGTTTAGTGGGCAATCACTTTTCCACTTCCCTCAGTCAAAGACAGCCCTAATCATGGCATTCTGTAGCAAATGTGTCAGGAAGTAATTATCCAAAATGTACAGACAAAAACAGCACTGATGGTAAAACCCTCGATTAGAGTTGTCATTAACCACAATATCAGATTTGCATTAGTTAATTTTTAGTATTTTTTTCAGTATTATCACTGTAGTATCACTGTCAGTTTCCAATGATTTCAAAGATTGTTATGGGTTTTTGAGAATACAAACAATCTGTTGACATTTTAGCATACATAGCAATCGCTTATTGGCTGGCCTGCTTAGCCCAAAAACACTTATGAAGTAAACAGTCCATGAATAGTCGCCATTCTTGCAGTAAATGCAATAAGGTTTGGACAGTGCTATGTCTGGTTTTCCAACTAAGTCAGCGGACTGCATGTCTGCTACAGGTCTACTCTGGTGCCACCCTCGCATCCCCAAGAAGACGAATCTAATCCTTCTGTGTTGTTAACCGTCTCTGTTTTGTTCCAATACAGCCAGTGGCTAATCGACCAGCTAGCATTGTTAGTGCAGCTGGGATTATGAGGCTAAGCTCTATGAAGTCAGGTCACTCTGTGTTTACTCGTATGAAGGGTGTCATTGTGGCATCTAAGATTTGTGCATTTTAATTACACCAACTTGTACACATTTCCTGTTTTTGAAATCAGATGAGTCACAGTGTAGTTTTCGTTTGGCTTTTTGAATGTATTGTACATTGTATTGTACAAGAACTACAGAGTCAATCACTGAAGATGTCATAGACCGGCGGTGGAGCTGGGGGAACAATGACTTCCAGTTCCGGTTTGCATGCTAACACACTACTAAGGGACGTTTTGTGTTGAAAATACGTTACAAACATGTTGGACAAAGTATATTAATAACTCAACAAGACGTGCCATATTGTAATGTAATGTAAGCAAAATTAGCTTAACGTATACATACATTTTTGATGTTAACCAAAAAATACACTATAACCGGAACGTACACTAACCGAGGTTCCACTGTACATGTGTTTGTCCTGGCTGCTCAGTATGTGTAAGTCTATAAAAAGTAACATTTTTGGTTTTGCTGTTTCTTAATGTCATGTCAAAATACAAAAATACAAAGAAATATTAAGTTATTGAATTCATTCATTCATTCATTTTCTACCAGCTGTCTTTGGGCGAGAGGCGGGGTACACCCTGGCCAGCCAATCACAGGGCACATATAGACAAACAACCATTCACACTCACAATCATACCTATGGACAATTTGGAGTCGCCAATTAACCGAGCATGTTTTTGGAAAACCCACGCATGCACGGGGAGAACATGCAAACTTCACACAGAGATGACTGAGGGTGGGATTGAACTCGGGTCTTCCAGCTGTGAGGTCGAGTTATTGAGCTAATCTTTTAAATCATCCTTTAAACTCATGTCTCTTGATAATGGTATGAACTCCAAGTTTACCCTAAATTTTAGTTGAACTCCAAATTATATGACTTCTGGCCCATTTCTTTATAATAACAAAAACTTATCTGCTTGAGCCATCATCTGTACACAGATATTTCAGCCATTAGTGGCCATTCACCTCATTTACTGCAAGTTATTGCATCACTTCCTGTTGACACACTCCGACAGTGACATATGGGAACTATCAAAATGTATATATGAGATCGTGAAATTGTTTCCCACGTCTCTTTCTGCAGATGTGCACATGGGCCCCGGCAAAGCATGGAGAATAAATTCCTGTGTAAGTGCAGGGCAAAGAGAGCACATTGTGCCAATTAAAAAAACAGCAGTGAGCTTCAGATAACATCTCAAAGGACTGCGTACAAGCGTCTGCATGTACATACTCCCCCTTTGCTCACATACACAATAACCCTCTATCACACACCTTGTGTTCTGTGCTGGAGCCAGCAGCTTTACCTGAGCCATCTGCATCAATTTGGCCATTTGTGTTAAGTGGTGGAGAAAAAAGTTGGGGTTAACTTGAGCTCCCCCTAATCCTTGGCCAGCACAGAGCATGGGTGGTCAGATGCACGCACTCACACACATTGCAGCTGCAGTTGCAAGAGGGGAGAGTTGGGGGGTGTGAGAGTCTGTGGTGGGGTTAAGTCATGGTGAACTGTTTTCCAAGGGCAACATGCTGATAACTTGCATCGCATCTGTGATCGTAACTCTTTAAAATGTCAAGACTAGTTGAAAAATCGGAGGAAAAAGAGCATTACAAAATGCAAAAAGAAGAAATTGTAGTGTAGTGCTTGTAGTGAATTGCAGCATTGTCCTGTTGCAAAAACACCAGTCATTACCACATAGTCAAGGGCTTTCAGTCATGAGGGATGCCCCCTGTAACATAGTCCACATAGCCCACTGTCGCTTGACACCCTTGCACAACCTGAAGCTCCATTGTTCCATTGAAGCACCCCAGATCATGACGGCACCCCCTCCACTGTGCCGTGTGGAAACATCTCAGGGACGTTGGAACCCGTAAAGGTTACATTTTAAGAGAAACTTTCTGTGTCCCATGTTTGGTCCTCTCTTCCAAACTCAATTGCAAGTAAAATGACATTCAATCCACATTGGTAATGGTAATGGTTTTATTTCATTTGAACATGCATCAGATTTGAGTGCATCCCATAATCAATTCCCAATGTCCTAAAGGAGTAGGAAGAAGCAAAGCTCATTAAATCCTACCCCTCCATCTGGTACTTTTACAATCAGTAACTGTTACATTTGTTCACTTCCTGCTTTCCTAATATAGTTTTTTTTAAATTTTATTTTATTTTATTTTTGTCACGTACTGGAGTACGAGGTGATATGACCATACAATGACATAATGGCTACCATAGTAACTGTCAATATAGTGACAGTATATAGTATACTAGTATATATATAGTATAGTATACTTTTAAAGATTTTTTAGACTTTTGATCAACTAAATGATTAATAATGAATGAATAATTCAAAAAGTGGTCATATGGAACCAACAGTGGTTTATCACACAAGCACATAGTAGTTCTAAGTCATTATACACTCACACATGTGCAAAGCAAACATACCGAAACCTCCAGTGCCCCAACACAACCTATTTCCAGTAAATTAGTGGCAGTAAATGAGGCAGCTGACGCTTGTGTATGCTTTGCAGCTTATAGCTCCCCAGTGGAACAAGCCTACCACTGGGACCAACCTGCTCTGTGGCATGTCAGTGGGAAAATGTGGGGTTTGGAAAAAAATGAAGAAAATATGCGCCCACGGTTCTATGAAAACACTGATACTCACTGGTACCCATTCATCCAACATTCCTCAGTCAGGCTCTGCACTCTCTCACTCGCATGTATTACACTGTAATTGTTATTATGAGGCAAACATGTGGAGGTGAGATTTACACTGTGTAAGTGACTTCATGGGTCAATGACAGGAACCCGTGATGTGGTGTTTACACAATAGCAAGAGCAGACGCTGGTGAACTGAAATGTCTTGTTAGTGCTGGACACAGACCTCCCATATTGCCTTTTTTTTACTGGTCAGTCGTTCTTCCAAGTACCCATAGGACCTCATGAGGATGTTTTCGCAGCAACTAAAATCTTTGGCGCGAGTCTACACATTAATTGACACAGATGTTGCCTATTCTGTGAGCCTTTATTGGTTTTTAAACCCAGAAAATGATTGTGGTATGGTGTATTATAAGACTACAGGGGTTTTCTGCAATTATTATAATTGTATTGATGTAAAATATGTTTCACATCATCGTTACCATTATCTGTTAATTTGCTGATACAAATCACATTGTTCTACTGCCAGATTGGGAGGTGTGTGGTATCCATTTCCAGTGTTTAAGTTAACAAATAGAGCTGCACGGTGAACGAGTGGTTAGCAAGCAGGCCTCACAACTAGGAGACCCGAGTTCAATTCCACCCACACATCTCTGTGTGGGTTTTACATGTTCTCCCCGTGCATGCGTGGGTTTTCTCCGGGGACTCCTGTTTCCTCCCACATTCCAAAAACATGCTAGGTTAATTGGCGACTCCAAATTATCCATAGGTATGAATGTGAGTGTGAATGGTTGTTTGTCTATATGTGCCCTGTGATTGGCTGGCGGCCAGTCCAGGGTGTACCCCGCCACTTGCCCGAAGACAGCTGGGATAGGCTCCAGCACCCCCCGCAACCCTGGTGAGGATAAGCGATAGAAAATGAATGAATGAAACTTACCAACTACGGTTCCTTACCTGTTTCGAGTTAAGAGAAAGGTGCTTGTTTTTGTTGAAAGGCTAGGAAAGCGGAAATATTATACTTTAGTATCTAGATTTTTGTTACTAATTTGTTCCAAAACGTTTTACAAAAAGTGAAACATACGAAACCTGAGGCTATTTTTTTCCATAGGAAATGATGTGGTAATGCCTCGTTGTGGTTAATTAAGTTAATAAATGAATTTCCGCGGATTATTCCTTCTTTAGAAACTTTATATTTTTATAGTTATGGCATAAAAAACCTTTTAACAATGTTCTAAATATGGTTTTTAACAGCATGGTTTATTTATATCCATCTATTTTCTATGCTGCTTATCCTCACTAGGGTCGTGGGTATGCTGAAGCCTATCCCAGCTGTCTTCGGGTGAGAGGCAGGGTACAGCCAATCACAGGGCACATATAGACAAACAACCATTCACACTCACATTCATACCTATGGACAATTTGGAGTCGCCAATTAACCTAGAATGCTTTTGGAATGTGGGAAGTACCTGGAAAAAACCCACGCACGAAAATATGTGAAACCATGAAATTCGAACGTCGATGTCACGGGAGGTGACTGTAAATTTAAATAATTTGTTCCAGATGCCCCAAAATGTGAAATATTAGAATGAAAAAAATACTTTTTGCACTGTACTTATAAGTACGGCAAAACTATGAATGTTAGCACACACAAAAAGAAATTTGGCAAAGACACTTTTGACACTTCTGTCACTTGAGTCCAGCAGCAGCTGAACTAGCACTGAAACATAAATGTGTCTCAAAGGTTACGTCACTCTTGTTCGCCTTTTCCTGGTGATTTAATGACCATCAAGTTAACAGTGGTCTATGGCTCCAACTTCTTCCCCTTGGGTCTCCGCTTTGGGGGTCTTGAGTTGGCAATTAACTGAAAATGACATTGTCCGCAGAGCTGTTTTTTTGTTGTTGTTTTTTTTTACTCAGGATTTTCTTTGGCCACATGTAGACAACCAAATTCATGGTTCTGCATTCAAATACACTAGACACGTACAAACTCAATACAGGGGATGGAATTGACGAGATCTTCAGATAAGGTATGACAGAGACACAATAGTACCAAGACAACATTTTATCCATTGCCAAACAGCCCGCATGTTCCAGAAAACAAGCTTTGAATGAATGAACGCAGTCATGGTGATCATTATTTGACTATGGTGGCTCATCATAAAATCCAACAGTTCTCTTGAGAGACCAGAAACAATGGGTACATGGTCGCCTGTCAGATTTTTAGTGTCTTGTAAATGTCTTTATGGGATTAATCCATGAAAAGCTAGGAATGATCAAGATGTCACAAATTATGAGCATATTGTTGGCATAACTGAGTGCACAATATCAATGAATTGTGAAAAGAAACATCTGTGATCACTCATGTGGGTTTTTTTTTTTTTACTTCTGTACTCAAGGCTGTCTTGCATTGAATCTCCCACTCATCAGGCATGTTGCAAAAGTATAGTGTGTTCTTTTGGAAATGTGCAATCTCCTGAAATTGAACCCTAATGTCATATTTATTAACTGATGTTGATATAATGTTTTAAAACTAAAGCAATTCAGTGTACGTTTCACACATAAAGTTTTAGGGAGCTGTCTAAACACTTAAAAATGGGTATTCAAAGGACAATTATGTGAAGAAAAACATGCAATATGGTCATAGTACATGTTGGTATTGATGTTTGCATCAGTGAACCGCAGCTCCCCAGTGCCAACAGCACTCATGCAGCTCCAGACCACGATGCTCCTGTTACCATGTTTGATTGTTGGCAAAACACAATTATCTTAGTATTGACTTTTGTGGTGGTGTGTTGTGTCATAACTAAAAAGCCTCACCCACTCTCACCTCCAGCAGCCCCCAGGTAAATTGAGTTTGAGACCCCTGTTTCATAGCATCGTCCCTTGAGAAGATAAACTGCAATAAACTCCTGACCTGGCGTGTGTCTTACAGGCCTTTTGGGAATTTTTGTAGGTATGTGTGAACATGGATTCTAGTTTAAAAAGTGTTTTTTACAAGGTCAATGCCGTGTATCTGTGCTCTTTGTTAAGGTCGAGAATCTTGGAGGATAAATCCATTTTGTAGTTTTCTAACAAATTAAGTAAATTAAGCAAAGAATGCGCCTCGTCTTCCATGCTTTGTCTGATCTCTTCAAGGGGAGTGTGGATTAAAACAGGTCAGCGTGTAGGGGTCAGCCAAGGAACCCAAGGTGAAAAGTCAGAGGCAAGAAAGACCTCTGCATTCCAACAGACTGCTGCCCACCACTAACACACACACACACACACACACACTTAACCAATGGCAATGCCTGCTTATTTTTTGCTTTCCCAACAACAGATTTTTTAAATATAAGAGCCCAAGAATGAATCCTTCTGTTCACAAAATGGTGATGCTGTCAGATATGTATGTCTCCCAGGACTGCCTGTGTCAACACTGAATCACAGTTTGCTGTGTATTAAGATGTATTAAGATGTTGGTGCATCAGAAAAGTATGCTAATGGTTTTATTTCATTTGAACATGCATCAGATTACAATTGAGTGCATCCCATAATCAGTTCACAGTTCCACATGTCCAAAAGGAGTAGGAAGAAGCAAAGCTTATTAAATCCTACCCCTCCATCTGGTACTTTTCCAATCAGTAACCGTTACATTTGTTCACTTCCTGCTTTCCTAATTTATTATTATTTTTTTCATTTTATTTTTGTCACGTACCGAAGTACGAGGTGATATGACCATACAATGCCATAATGGGTACCATAGTAACTATCAATATAGTGATATATATAGCACATCATGACTGGTTCAAGACTCTTCATCCTTGTATTTAGCAAACATCAACTGCTTGTATTGTTTCTTGAATTGGCTCATCGTTGTACATTGTTTGACTTCCTTACTCAATCCATTCCATAGTTTGATTCCACATACTGAAATGCTATGACTTTTTAACGTAGTCCTAGCATATAAGTGTTTCAAATGTAGTTCTTCTCTGAGATCATATTTCTCCTCTCTTTTAGAGAAGTATTAGATGACATTTTTAGGTAATTGGTTATTTTTAGCCTTATGCATTATTTTAGCTGTTTGAAGATGAACTATATCAGCAAGTATACGTATTTGTGATTTTAGAAATAAGGAGTTAGTATGTTCTCTAGAGGCAGCATTATGAATTATTCTTACTGACTTTTTTGCAGTACATTTAGCGAGTGAAGATTGCTTTTACAGTTATTACCAGATATTTCTACACAATAAGTAACATATGGTAGAACCAGAGAGCATTAAAGAGTGTGGAGTGATTTCTGATTGAGAGCATGCCTATCTACTAGTATGCCTATCTAGATGCTTGTACCAAGAGTTTTTATGGTGCTCCAACCTAAAGATATGTCAGCATTTAACTCTGCAGCTAAAACATACATTTTCAAATGTTGCAAAATATTAAATCTCCTTTCTTCTTTTGCAGAGTACTACAATTGCAGAGAGGACAAAACCCGGTGAGTACTTGTTGTTTTGAATTATACAGATTCTTTTGTGGGGTTTGCCATGTTTTAGTACATGTTTGTGTTGTCTTCATGTCAACAATGGCTGATTGTCTCCACTTGTCCTGATCTCAGTGAGCATTTTCAATTCATTTCTGGGGTGATATCCTTGTCGGTTATTCACAGAGATGAGGACAGGATCTGGTCAGATGACTCGCTTGATGTTTGTCTTGATAAGGACCCAGACTCATCAAGCGCACCATCTAGCCTGCCGCCTTCGTAAGATAAGAGCCAGACTGGTTGTCGAGTTTTGATGCCCAAAATATTTGACCTGCATCTGTTTACCCATTTTATCTAACTCACTCAGAATGAAAAAAACACCAACTTTTCTGCTTTGTTACGATTGTCAACATCATAAAAACCCTTATTCGCTGTACATGCAGTATGTTAAGTAGCAATCTTTACTAGCCAAGTTGTGTCACTCTACTGCAGCACTTTGTACTAATGTTAATGCAGCTACAAATCATCAGATAAATGGTCTTGTTGAGCAAATGTTCAACACTCGACCCACAAGTATCAACCCATATGACTTCCTGCTGATGAATGGCCTTCTGTGTTTTCACATTGTTATGTCAAAACATTGCAATGCTTTGCGTCATCTACTCTACTTTATGAATCAACCTCAACAACATCATTCTCCGTCTGCATGTATGCGCTCCCTCCTCCCTGTCTCCGTTGCCTCTGTCTGCCGGCAATGCACCAGGGCATCAAACTATGGATGGACAGACAAGCGGCTGGTGGTCGACGTTCATTAAATACCGCCCCCCCTGTGTCCTCAGTCCATTGGTAAACAATGCTGACAATGTGGTGTGACTTGGGGACAAGGCTTTCATATTGTCCCCCTGCTGTTTCAAAGCCTGCCGGGAGTCCTTGCTCGCTCTTGCTCTGTCTCGCCTTTTAATTACTGCCACTTGTCGAAAGGTTTTTCTTGGAAAAAGTGCCGTTTAGTATGTTTATTTGTGTGTGTTCACACCCTTAAATGTTGCCAAAATGCCAACTTCAAAAAGTCTGTAATTTTATATCATGTAAATCAATGTTACTTCCTGCAAGCGTGTTATGTAACCATTATTGCTGCTCCGTTTGATGGGTGGGGAAATAAAAGGGGGGCAGTGGAGTATGAGGGAAGTGAATGTAGTTTTTTTTTTGGGGTGGGGGGTTGATTGAGCACAATGCTCAGTGTTCATTATGTCACTTCAAAGCCCCCTGTGTATCATCATTAAAGCCCCCTGGGAATGACACATTTGTGACAACGTTACATCACACCCCTGTGCCCTAAAGGCTGCCGTTGACCATTCATGGTTAATATATATCTATTTGACAACGAAGGCGCTCTGAAAGCCCCACACCTGTATACCTTCCTGCAGTCATGGTTGTGCCTTTAGCGTACGGTCAGTATACAAAACCTTTATGGGGATTTTGAGATGCCTCTGAGAGGCAGAGCCTCGTGGCTTTGAGTCTGAAAGCTGATATTGAACTTGAGTAGCCTGAAGCCAAGTCAGTAATAACCGCGATTGGTTTCTCAGTTACTCGTTCCTGTTTGTTGAAGACTACCTCATCACAGCATGTTGTGCACTCGAAATGACACACCGTCTTCATTAATTGCGGGGTACGTCAATCACTTCAAACAAATAAGCGCCTCATGCATCCTGTTCTCCCAACAAAAAAGGGTAGTGACTGTAATTTTCTCTACCATTATTAATACCTTCCAACAATCAGAAATTGCTGGGTCAACACAAGGCCGCATTTATTGTTCAGAGTTAACTTAACCCAGCTAGCTCAGTTGCTATCCAAAACAGCAGCACCGACTGAGGTAAACTACTTTTTCTCTAATATCCATAAACAGCCTTTGTGCCAAGTTCCATTCCTGGCCTTCTTTGTCAGTTCAACACCCCCACCTTAACCACTAGCGCCTCATCCCTTGCTCCCCTCGGCTTCCTGTGTGGAGACTGGCACTGTACGCATTCCATTAGTATTTCACACTTCAGCAAGCTGTAAATACATTTGCAGATGCAGGGGTGGTTTTCTTTACGTTTAAACCCCTAGGAACTATTTTTTTTTTTTTGGCTATCTGTCTGTGCCTGAGCGGTGGCACACTCAGCAGGAAACTGGTGCACCAGGGGTAATTTACAACAGGAAGTCTGCTTGCTTGACTGCAAAAGAGTGTTGCTATTCTTTAGTAGCGGGAAATGTCATTGGTCATATAGTATGTACTGTATGTATAAAACATTTTTTAGGTCAAAATGGCAGCATCATATAACCTTTATTAAGTGTACAGTCACAAGTTACCATTCTTATGTCATGCAGTACAAATTTGAAAGATTTTCGCAGCTATATGGTAATGGTAAAGGTTACATTTATTTGAACATGTATACAAGTTACAGTGGAATACATAACATATTACAATTCACTGTTCAACATGTCAGTCGGAGTAGGTGTTGTACATCAATTGCGATACATTTGTTCACTTCCTGTATTCCTAATAGGAATATAATAAGGTAATGTAATAATGTGGTAAAGTAGTTGTCAAATACCCCCGCGGTATAGCGGTATAGAAAATGGATGGATGGAGTTAAATGGCAAAATTGGGTTGTGTCACATATTTTATTCTGTAAGTACTGAACAATCTCAATAGCAAAGTAGGTTTTGTCAAGAGTTGGTGACCTAAACGGCTGTTTAATTAGGCCAGACAGTTAGGTTGAGGGACTGTATGTTTGATATCGAGCAGGCATCAAAGAAGCTTGCAAACAATCGCAGTCACATTCAGGTACATCCCATACTTACATACATGCTTCAGCATCCTGACACATATTTGGCTGTCCTGGAAAGAATAGATTAGAGTGAAACTGTTTATGACGATAGGCACTCAACATGAATGATACACCCTGTTTGAAGTCTATGGAGAAACTCCCACTGCCCTGGTTTTCCTGTTCTAGGTCCCCATTCCTAGGTCAGTATGTTGTCAGGTCCCTCGCCTATCGACACTTCCCACTCCCTCATATAAGTTAGACGGTTTATTGCTTTTTCTATGACAGCTACATATGACACGCTGTCCAAACATGCTGACTAAAAACCTGACGAGGAAGACAAAAGACGCGGGAATCCAACCTTATCGGTCTGAGCAAACCTCAAGAGGCCATAAAGTCAATTGGCCGTGATGAATATCATGCTATCAGCAGGCTGCAATAAGCCGGTTTTGGGTACATTACCTTCACAGACCGGAGCAGCCAGCGTGATTGCTTGGTTTCCGTGCTCGAATGTGTTAGATTAGTGCCAAGTGCTTGGAGCACAACCTGAACAGTTCACAAGAGCCACAGTTACATGTGCAGTAAAGCCACCCTCAGTTAATGGCTCACTTATGTATTTATAGAGACTTGATAGAGGTAAGTTTATGCTGTATGAATATGAGGTAAGGCTGCACGGTGGACGAGTGGTTAGCGCGCAGACCTCGCAGCTTGGAGACCCGAGTTCAATCCCACCCTCGGCCACCTCTGTGTGGAGTTTGCATGTTCTCCCCGTGCGTGCATGGGTTTTCTCCGGGTACTCTAGTTTCCTCCCACATTCCAAAAACATGCTAGGTTAATTGGCGACTCCAAATTGTCCATAGGTATGAATGTGAGTGTGAATGGTTGTTTGTCTATATGTGCCCTGTGATTGGCTGGCGACCAGTCCAGGGTGTACCCCGCCTCTGGGATAGGCTAGAAGCGGGAGAAAATGAATGAATGAATATGAGGTATTACTCGGTTGATAAAAATATTGTTGCAGTTTGTTTATTGAAGTTCTAATTGAAATGATGGGATGTGAAAACAATCTCAATTTGGGATTGTATTGTTTATTTCAAATGCTTTGTCCCCTGACTGGTCTAGCAAACGCAAGAGTAACATTCGCTGCTGGATTTTTGGCCTCATGATGAATGGCTGTCTCAGGTTTTCTCTCTGATTGTGAGCCAGCGGAAAGAGCATACAGGAGTCTTTCTCGAGCTGAGAACATGTGCTCCTCAGACCGAGACTCACTGGCTCAGACAGCTGACTTCCTGTTGACCTCATGCAAACACAAATGGGATAACATAATTTAATGCTATGACCCTTCAAGATTTTTTTAAATATTTCTAAACCAAGTGAAATACGTTTTGAGTTTGTAGTAGCTCTTAGGTATTGAAATATTTTTGGGCCATAGAACCCACTGCCTTTTATGATCCAATTCCCAGTAGCATCTATAAAGCAGACTGGCAGCTGGTTTTGACATTGAGACATTTTAAGGTAGGGCTAAAAGTCAATTCTGTTTACGCTTTTACATTCTATGGCTGCAGTTTTTTTGTGATAGCCCTACAAGAGCAATTTTAAGAGTTTCTGCAAGATTTTAACAAACTCCAGGCATTGTCCATGCCTGACTTACTGGAAAAAAAGTAATCACTGGGGCCACTGTGGTGCATCACATGCTGCAATGAAAACACAATAGAAACACTATTCAACCCTGTGATTTGGGAATTTTTGTTTGTTTGGGAAATCCAACCAAAATGTTACCATGGAATAATGCAGAAGCTTATTCAGAGCTGACGTTACCAGGCTATAGCTGTTTTGTTTTTTTTGCACGTTTGTTACTCTTGTTTCAGATTATCAGACACATTTAAATATTACCCAATGACAACACAACTGAACACAAAAGGCTGTTTTTTAATGAGACTTTTCATTATTGCATGCTGGCATTTTAAAAACTGCATTTTGTGTTCAGTTGTGTTCTCGTTGACTCATATTTAAATCTTTTTGATGATCTGAAACATTTAAGTGTGACAAATATGCAAAAAAAAAAAGAAACCAGGAAGGTAGCAAACACTTTTTTACACCACTGTCTATAAATTGTTTTTATCACGTTGGTTGGGGAGCCCTGCTCAAATGGAGATTTTAGCCAGCTATACAGAAAAAACTGCAGTTTTTGCTTGATTTATGCGCGATGGGAGATGCTAGTCGTGACTCTGAAGCACTCAAATATGCACCATGACCACTGAAGCTTGAGTCAGAAAGCACTTACTCACACTTACATACACACGCACACACACACACACACACACACTTCACTAGAGAGAATTGAATATGAGAGTATTGCGGCACTGGCTGGATGTGTCCCAGCAGTTACTGCATTGAAGCTTGCTGCAGCAGATGGGAGTGTACGGTCCACAGATTGGCAGAGAGCACAGTCAGGGACGGGAACAGGCAGAAACCTGGATACCAGGTAGACGATATTTATATTTTAGCGACGTCTCAGATCAGAGATGCTTCTGACGGATGCCAGCTTGACAGAGGAACATAAATACACGAGATCGTGAAGTAGGTGAAGAGAAAACATCAGTTTTGTTCTTTGGAGGTTTTAGCAGCATGTCTCGTTCCATAAGGCTACTGCTGCTGCAGAGGTCCTTCAGTGGCCACAATACCTCCTCAAGCTCCAAAACATTAGATATGCTCAACAGGAACATTTGGGAAAGCCGACTGACTGGTGAGTATAGATAATCACACATACAGTACATAATGTTTTGCATGCCAGTGATTTACGGGGTGTGGTTTACGATGGGGCCTAGTGCAGACCGGCCAACATACGTATGCACATTTTTCATACATAGCACACATTTTGACCCCTGCATACCTTTCACTGTTTTCTAGGCACGCATTTTGTTGCATCCGCCAGTTTCAGTTTTGAGTTCAGTCTCAGTGTGCAGCATGACATCCATCTACTCCTGATGATGTTAAGGTTGGGATTGATGATTTATGTTTGTTTGCAAACAGCCCACCTCTGTAAATGCTTTCTCCTCTGATTTTGGATCAACATTTGCAATAAAAATAACATATTGGTTAGTTTCAGATGCAATAACACTCCTCTTCTGTTTAATTACAATTTTTTGCTTGCTTAGGATGGAAGCTAACAAGATAAACAGTTGTTTCAAGTTCTGGTGGGTCACAGCGTTGACATCATGTCTCACGCTCGATCCTGGATCGTTTTTTATTGTAGAAATACAACGAAAAAGAGACCAATATGACCAAAAAGGTCAATAGATTATCTACGGAGTTGGTTGTATTGTTAGTTGATTTGTTTACATGTGGGCTATTAGTTTTGTGTCATGTTTAAATCTAGAAGACGTGCGTGTTTGCTTCCACGGTGCCTTGAGTGTTGGGTTTGGCCCATCTATAACTAATGAGTCTATTATGTGTGGAAAGGATCCGACCCATTAGTCTGCTTTCAGCTCCCTGTAAAGCAGTTTGCCTTTCAAAGTTACACTTGGTACTCTAACTTATTTGTGCATCAGCAAGTTGGACCGATCAATAGAGCTTATTTTACATTACATATGGCATACTCTCACTAATGCTCATGCATTCAGGTTCTCACCTATGGAATGGATTGTTTAACAGTTTTCAGCCCTTCATGTCCACTTACTTATTTCAATACATTTAGGTGCATAATCACATTAGGCCGTTCATACCATGCTTGAGTCTACTTTACACCTAAAGTACGGTATATTTAGCTGATACATTTGCTCAAGTACATGCTTTGGCTCTGTAGATGTAAGGTTTAATTGATGCAGTTGCTCCTCACACCAGTTATTAATAATAAACAACAATACACACATAATCTGGAGTATTAAAGAGCAGCATGAGTGGCGTGAGGGGGATGGTAATCTTGCCCAAGACGTCTGATGGCATCACAAAGGAAATCTTAGCTTCTAACCAAATCAGTGCAGGTGCAAGAATGTTTCTTGTCCCCACCCAAACCAGAGGTCAGCGCCCTGTGGCCTGACCTTGCGGTCAAAGTAAAGCAAGCTGGATAATACATTTCCATCTGCAAACTTTACAGATGAAAAAAATTTAAATTGTTCCGTAAGTAGTAAGAGTAAATAAAATAAAAATGTGAACTATAATATATAATTAAAGACGTTCAGATAAGGTCAAGAGATTAAAGAAGAACAAATAGTGGAGTAAAAGTTGAAACATATCAAGTATATATATCATATATCAACATATCAAACATATCAATTATAGTGGTGCTAATGTTGCTCCGGTTTGCATACCATTTTTGGATAGCGTACAATATGACACATGTCTTGTTTTATTATTAATATGCTGCACGAGTCCGTGTGTGTAACAAGGGTAAAAAAATCCGAACTATCCCTTTAAATTTAGATTTATTCATTCATCAATTGTATACATTAAAGGTGACCTATTCTGGTCATTTTTGGTGCTTTGTATTGAGTTGTGGACAGCTATAGAGCAGCTGTTGTAGTTAGTTTTATGTTGTTGTATCGTTCCTGTTGCTAATATTAAAAAAAAAATGAGTGTCCCAAGCTATGTCATTATCGTATAGTTTTATTCAATCAGACTGCATCTTATTATTTGTATTCATATGATTATTAATGTGGTCACAGTTTGCAGTGGTGTAGAAGTACACTGTATCATACTGAAATATGCTTTTTACATCAATTAAGACAGACATAGCCAAACAACAAATGATAGACTAGTCACTACCATTTATTCTGTGATTGGCTGGCCACCAGTTCAGGGTATACCTTGCCTCTCTTCCAAAGTCAGCTAGGATAGGCTTCAGCATACCCTCTGGACCCTAGTGAGGATAAGCGGTATAGAAAATGGATAGATGCCATAGATCAGGGGTGCTCACACTTTTTCAGCATGCGAGCTGCTTTTAAAATGACCGAGTCAAAATGATCTACCCACTACAAAAATCTATTTATTTTCAAATGTATTGAGGATTATTTGTACGTACAATGTATGTTGATGTACCTTACATAACCAAATGAGCCAATATTGCAAAACACACATAATTAACTATTAACATTTTTTGTAATTACCTGAGTTTACTTTGATGACTTGCACTGAATTGAATCAGCCAGGGATGCATAGTCCGGACAGTAGCTGCTGATAGCCAGGTTAGCCAGGTAAACGCACTTCGAAAAAGACATTGTGAAAAAAAAAGTCCACCTCCCAATCCGTATGGAAGTGATATGTTTTTGCCTTTTTACTTGGTCCAGCTCCTTCACTCATTTTAGTGACCATAAACTTTAGCGAGGGCTTTAAATCTGACGCTATTCGCCGACTAGCTTAGCACTTTGCATCGTTGTTTACGCATGAGCGGTGACCTAAAGGTCAAAATTCAGTTGTCATCTGACTGGTTGTCCTGTATGTCAATCAAGTAACGGGGATGGATGATAGGCTGACATCGTAAGTTCTGCTGCACTTAGAGACGTTGTTTGATTTGATTGGTCACCCGAAGGGCAACGTTCAGTTGTCATCTGAATGGCTGCCCTGTATATCAACAAGTGACGGCATTGATGCTAGGATGATATTTTTTTAATGTCACGCCGTGATCGACCAGTACCACCTCTGCAATCAACCGGTAGATCGCGATCAACTTAATGAGCACCCCTGCCATAGATTATATAGATTATGGATGCATATTTGTTCCATACAGCTTGTGAGGGTACCTAATATGACAGCTTGGTAATCAAATATTATGGAACTTTGTCTTTACATTGCATACATTGTGTGTGGTCTGCGGTCCTTAATGACGCATTACAACATTTGCAGCATGCTCTAGGCGATCCTTGCCCTTGTTGCCCGTGTGATCATGTCACATATTTCAGCATAATTGCAGCTCAAGGGGGGGAACGCACGTATCAGAGAACACTGCAGTTATTCACTGGCAAACTCAGCTGTCATGCAAGTTTGGTGCACTCTGTCTCCAGGATAATTAAACCAGAACATCACTACTTCATCACGCCTTTGAGTAGAACTGTTACGATAATCAATTAATCGATTAATCGAACGGTAAATGAAAACAAAAGTCATGATTTTGCCGGCCTTACAGCTTGTGATAAGATTATCTTTAGATGATGTGAAATAAAAGGCCATCTCTTGTGGTTCTGATGATATAAGACGATGATATACAGGAAGTATTTGTTTCAGCGTGACAAGCTACTCACTGGCCGGGGTCGACACTGCACAGCACATGAATTATTTTTCTCTTGCTGACACGTTCTACTTTTCTTCCATCTGCTAATGCATGTGTTCGTTGCCTTACTCCTGCACTGAAATGTTGCGTGACCTAACTGCTGTATGACTTGAAATGTCAAGCTTTGCGTAACATTTCTTGTTTATCAAATAGTGCCGCTATGTCTGACAAAACTTAGGACACAGGCATCCATTTCATTATATGTTATGCATTGTAAATGCATACTGTTATACAAGCTGCTCAAGTGTATTGAGCGACTGTATGTAATAGTAGCGGGTTGTCGGGGCCAGCAAGGGCTTTTCTGCTGGCCTACACACAATCACAAGCACTGACAACAGTCTATTACCTTCATTTTGTAGTGTCTACAGTCCATATATATGTAGGTTAGATATGTATTTTTTTGTTCAATCAGATTTCAGCTTCTATGTGTTGCCATGTCAATGTAATCTGCCCAGGGCCTTCATAATCAACAGTGCTGGCCCATTCATTTTCAACCGCTTATCCTCACAAGGGTCATGGGGGTGCTGGAGCCTATCCCAGCTGTCTTCAGGCGAGAGGCGGGGTACACCCTGGACTGGTGGCCAGCCAATCACAGGGCACATATAGACAAACAACCATTCACACTCACATTCATACCTTTTGGTATGAATTGGTATGAATTTGGAGAGGCCAATTAACCTAGCATGTTTTTGGAATGTGGGAGGAAACCGGAGTACCCGGAGAAAATGCAAACTCCACACAGAAATGGCCGAGGGTGGGATTGAACTCAGGTCTCCTAGCTGTGAGGTCTGCGCACTAACCGCTCGACCGGCGTGCAGCCCCATGTCAAATAATTTTTTTTTTTTTTAGGCGTACGGTAAATAATTAAAATTAAAATATTGTCTGGAGTGTCTGGAACCATTTAATCACAATAAAGAAGGGGTGACTGATTTGGAAAATAAAGTGTTAACTGGGTTGTTTGCTTTAGTAATAGTGGTATTTCTCCTCAATTCTTTAAAGTCATTTTTGTATATTATTCATGGTTTGATATTTTGGAACTGCACAAGGTGACAAGGTTATCTCTTATTATGTAACACTGTCCCTTTAAAAATGCTGTTAGTTGTTGCTCATAGCACTATTCATAATACTATAAAGGATTTTTTCTGTGGTGTTTTTTTTTTTTACATGACTTGTGGCTTGTTGGTTCAGTACTTTGTTATTCATGTAAGCTGACATTGCTTTTCTGCTCTAAGAAAGAGGATTTTGTCGATAGAACACATAACTCTTTACACGAGGTGAGAATGTGGAAGGGAAAGTGTTTAATTTTTTAAAAAAGTAAAAAGTCAAACGGCATTCTGAATTTCAGGATTTAATCTGAACTGCATTATCTGCTTCTCTTGGGTGTTTATGGGTTGGTCTTTGCCTTATTACACAAGCAGTCTATGCAAAATGAGACCATTTGGACATCAATGTTCACTCATGTGAATTCACATGCCATGTAAATGCATCTTCTGTTCAAAACAAGCCCCGGTGTGTTCTAAAGGGCTCAACCAAAAATAATGGCAGGTCTACTGCCACTGGTTGAGCAATGTCACAGAAAGTCAAATTAAGTCAGTCAGCTTTCAATATAGGTTACTGTAGAGGCTTGTTTGTGTGCTCCTTCCCCCAGCCATATATATGCCATACGTTGATAGCCACTTGCACTTAAAATCCTGCTACAAAATCATGTCATGTTGAGCAGGGAAACACAATATCCACCAAAATGCTTTTGCCTTATTTTCAAAACATCTTACGTGCAGCATGTTTTTTTCATAAAAGGAATGCAATAAAAAATTCTATAATTGATGTGATTAATAGTATATAATGTGAAAGTTTTTGTGTTCTTATTTCTGAGTTTGGAAAAGTGAACACTAGGAATTACATGACTCGCAAGCTACCAGCAGATACCAAGTTTCAGTAGATTGCATAAACGTTACTCTGTAGATGTCATATGACATTCGTTAGCAGTTTTCCTTGAAGCTATCAAGGGTGTGAGGTTAACCAACATGCATACTATCACACAGCTGCACCAGCTGGCATCTGTCACACTCACCAAACACCCCCCAAACCCCAAACTCCCACATATAGTATACAGTGTGTATACTGTATAGCAGGGGTGCACACACTTTTTCAGTCTGAGAGCTATTTATGACATGATATGATCTACCACCTAGTAAAAATGCAAAACACATTTCTTTTGACACACGTGTCACTGCGCATGCGCATACAACTGCGCTAAGTACTAGGAAGCTAGCGAGTAAGAGAGGGGATAAAAATGGACTTCTTTTTCACAATGTCATTTTCAAAGTGAATTTGCCTCATCTGCCAGTCCACAATAAGACGCCAACTTTTTTTTCAATGCCATGCGATCTACCCACCATGCCTTTGCGATCCACCAGTCAATCACGATCGACGTAATGGGCACCCCTGCTGTATAGGTTTTATTTTGTATCCTTTGTCAGTGTTAAGTACTGCAGTAAGCTACTAAGTCCAGTCGCTGCTGTTAAAATGTAAGTATAATGATAGTGTAACAACCTTACTAGGTCTCTGAAGGACAAAAGAATGAAACAAAAGTTGTCTTTCTGTCATTGATGCCAAGCATGTTGTGTGGCAAAGAGAGGAAGTACTCTTTAATGATGACAAACAATAGACAGGTATTACATTTACAATGTATCACATGTTTTTCTAACAATTTGTATGGACGATACCAACACTAGTGGCCAACATAAGTAACCGAGGGGGAAGGAGTGATTAAAGACAAGTGCCATACAAAAAGCATTATGAGTACAAAACACATACCTGAAGGACAAAAGAATGAAACAAAAGTTGTCTTTCTGTCTACTTCTGCACCCTACACATACGGAACATAGGTTACACATTGTAACACGAGACCCGGCGTGGCCTAGTGCAACACAAATCCCGCCAAATGTGCAAATGAAAAGAGGCCCTTTTAACTCAAACCCACGGTCAAAAGAACATAAAACTACCTGACATCACAAACTTATTGACATACAAGCAATATACATCGATCAACACAAAACACAGTTGACCAACTCTTCAACACATTATGTCTGCAGCTTTCACTCAACTTCCCTCTACCCTCATCAATGCCAAGCTAGTTGTGTGGCAAAGAGAGGAAGTACTACCAGGGCTCAGGGTAACTACGGAAGCCCGGGGGGTAACAGAAGTGACAGGATGAAATAAGGCATAATACAAGGAAAGCACTAAAATTGAGAAAATAGCATAAGAAAAATAAATAACTCACTGAGATAAAATTCACATTTACTAAATCAGGCGGCATGGCGGTCGAGTGATTAGTGCACAGACCTCACTAGGGTTCAATTCCACCCTCGGCCATCTCTGTGTGGAGTTTGCATGTTTTCCCCGTGCATGTGTGAGTTTTCTCCGGGTACTCCGGTTTCCTCCCACATTCAAAAACATGCTAGGTTAATTGGCGACTCCAAATTGTCCATAGGTATGAATGTGGGTGGGAATGGTTGTTTGTCTATATGTGCCCTGGGATTGGCTGGCGACCAGTCCAGGGTGTACCCCGCCTCTCGCCCGAAGACAGCTGGGATAGGCTGGAAGCGGTAGAAAATGAATGAATGAATATGAGGTATTACCCGGTTGATAAAAATATTGTTGCAGTTTGTTTATTGAAGTTCTAATTGAAAAATGGGATGTGAAAACAATCTCAATTTGGGATTGTATTGTTTATTTGAAATGCTTTGTCCCCTGACTCGTCCAGAAAACGCAAGAGTAACATTCGCTTCACATTTGTTTGGCTGGCGACCAGTGCGGGGTGTACCCCGCCTCTCGCCCAAAGACAGCTGGGATAGGCTCCAGCACCCCCGCGACCCTCGTGAGGAAAAGCGGTAGAAAATGAATGAATTACTAAATAAGAGTAAATTCACACATTTAGACAAAGTAATAAAGTGCATTTTTAACTTATGTTATATTAGCACTATAGCTCCAATAGTAATGTTGAGAATGTCCCCTTTCCTTCTTCTTAATGTTCTGTTGTTGTATGTGACATGGGACGTTAAATAATATATACTCTTAATACTATGCATTAAATACAACCTGCACATACTCAGGTAGATTTAGTGTGAGTGCATGTTTTTTTTTTACCTACTTGTGCATGAATGTGTTATTGTTAAGTAGCAACCGGGCTTTTGTATGTGACTCAAGAGTGGGTCAGTGGGAGGTCTAAAAGACATGTTCCGGTTTGCTCAGGCCATGCATACTGTTAAATAACGCAGATGTCCTTTACCCATTGTGGTCCTACAGGGACCCAGCATGACCGTTTCACGCCTCAAGGACGTCTAAAGAGGAAGTCAGAAGGGACGCTGCATTGGGACATCAGCAGAGATCAGTGTGAATAAAAGCGCAGCAGGCACCCATGTAACAAATTAGCCCCAACTAGATACTTTCACCCCAAAATCCCTTTCAGAGCTTAATCAGCTGCTGAAAAGGAAACTCAACTGTGTGCATCTCCTGCTTCTCTTCCAGCAACAATTCAACTAGGAGTCATTGAACTGGATATTTTTGTCGTTGTGTTGAATATGATGTTGCGTTTCGAGGCACCAATTCCCTTGTTGGCACGTCCCATTTCAGGATGCTTTCATATGTAGGCCGAGCCCTTTTACTTTGTGTCTATAAAAAGAAACTTATTATTATTTTATTAAGGCATATAACAGCTTAGCGTCTCTGATAGCGCCTGCATCCAGCTAGTCATGAGGAAACAAAAAAGTAGGCCAGGATGCTGGCATGTGTCTCCTGAGGGAATCCAGCCACACTTGAACATGAAATGTTTCTTGACCGACAGTAATTTAGATGTTTAGCCAATGTCTGATTGAAGCTTCTTGGTATGGTCCTATATATTAGAGATGCATTTTTTTTAATGTGGAGTGTATCATTTCTGCTTATGTTTATCCATGTTATTTGCACTGATTGTCCTGGTCGTCACTTAATTAGTCTTTTAAATCTGGGCGTAGTGAGCACTCTTTAGAGATATTTATGATTGAATTAAAGTCCTTCAACGCTGTTCCTGTTCAGTGATTTAAAGCCCCCTTGTTTCTGCTGCTGTGCACTCACAAGGCCGCTTGTTTCGAAGCCCTTGGAATGTTTTGCTAAACTCAGTGACTCGAGCAAGCTCACGCCAAAGTTGTTTACTTGGCTTCCTTCTAAGCACCCCCCCCCACACACACACACACTCTCAGACAAAACCTCCTTATCCTTCAGTCTTTTCTCACTTTCTCTTTTTAACATAGTCCTTCAATCCAACTTGTAACTGTCTTTAAAAGTCTCCTCTATGTTTTATTGATGACAAAGTCTTGATTTATTATGTCTTATAGGATCTTTGTACTTGTGAAGATTGAACTTCCTAGTAGGTTGTAGCATAAAGGCTTGGAGATATTAGTCCAGGGCACCACTGTGCACAGCCAATTTGGTAATTTGATAGACTGGACTACGCTGAGATGGGCGTGGCGGCGCACCAATGGAGGAGTCCATATTTTCAGCTTGGCGCCAAAGGTTAAAATCTGGCTGTAAGATTATTTTTTTACTGTACATTTTTTCTCAAGGAGGATGAGGAGGAGATACCGCGAATATACCTTCTCCTATTTGCCGATGTTGAGTAGAAAGGAAGGCTGGTGGAAAATAAGTAAGATCCTTGGATTAGCGTGATGCTGTGTTTAATGTAACTGTCAGATAACGAACAGATGACGTGTCCCACACGTTCATTTGATTGGTTAAGATTACACTCAGCTATGTTAAACCTTCTCGCCTTCAAAGTGCGCTGGCCACACCACGTTGGCGCTGGTCTATGAAATTAGAGCCCTATGTCTCCCAACTGGCTTGACAAGACCTCATGATCTGCTGGGATGAACTAGACGAAGCAGCCAGGTATGGAAGTCTGGGATTCTCTGCTTAAGCTGAGACGCCACCCCAAATAAGCAGAGGACAATGGATGGATGTAATGAAATAGAATAAATCACGATCATCACTTAAGTGGGATGTGGAGCACTTTTCAGTGAGCTCAAAAGAAGCCCACTTCATGCACGCTCTTGACTTCCCATTGTCCTACCCACTACTCAGGCCTCACTCCAGCTAGAAAGCAATGTGATTGTGAGGATTTGGGCAAACTCTCCACTCCCTCAAGCACATAGACATCCAGATAGAAGCTGGAAAAACAATCCCTGCTTAAATACCCACTGGCAATTCACTGCAGATCCTTGACACTGACAATTCAGCACAATTTAGGATTCCCAAAGTGGTGTGCACAAATATTTGCACACATTGTGGAATTTGCTCCTGTGCTTTTGCTTGAGAATGGCTTGCATTTCACACCACAGATTTTGGAGCCTGTCTCTCCTACACCTTTGGTCCTGTCAGCAGAATGCTGCTATGAGAGATGTTAGCTGTTTATTGACTAAGTGAGTCACAGAGAGAAGCAACTCATCCTAAAATAAAACAAATGTATACAGTACATAGGACCTCCCTAATGTATTTCCATCAATGTCCAAATGTGATGTATGACTGTCTGAGGTCAGACTATGAATACAGTAAAATGATGGAAATGTGACAGCACAGGCATCTTAATAGCTGAATACACGTTGAACGACTACCTGTCAGAGGTTATTTCATGTTTCGGAGTAAAGGAAGTAACCAAAAATCTGTGATGTCGCGGCATCCAACAAGACTGCGGATGTGTGTCTCGATAATGCCGTGAGGGCTCGTCACTGGTCATTAGATGGAAAACAGTCACATTCCGTTAGAATCTTTTCCAGATGGGTACCAACAACATGTTTTAGTGCCCCATTAAAGCGGCTTCATCTCTGGTGACTTAACTGCCTCTCGGGGTGCCTGATCTCATGGTATGTTGCTTGTTTACTCTTCAGTGGGCCTTCATTTCCTGTGTCTGTTGCTTTTTGAGGCGCTCATGTGCCCCGATGGCTTTTGGTCAAATTTACTCCAGGATGTTTATGAGCTAATCCTGCCTGACAGTTGGTTTGTTCTTATAGGAGAGCTAGTCATCATGTTCTAATAGACACCACTGTAGCTCTCCAGAGACATCTCTGTGTACCGGACACTTTGACCTTCCCCCTTTAAGTTGGTGTTGCTGCTGACCTTTCATCGGACATTGGAATTGTAACTCCATTGTCTCCCCCGAAAGCATGAAGTGTCAGCCACAATGTCCAGTTCTTGCAGGCATAATCCTTGTCTTTGTCAATGTGTGGTTGAGGTCAGCGTTCGTCACTTGCCACGTATACATGGACCCAAATATTCCAATTGCATTCGGTTTATTTGCTCAAACGGAAGGAATTTAACCTTTTGTATACACAAAAGTGCCAATCCGAATGAATATATAATTGGATTCACAGGGGTGGAATATTCCTTTCCCCAATCCGATTGAGGTATCTTGTACCTGCTCAAATGCAAATTTGTCAGGGTGCGTTCTTCTTCGGCGTGTTTTTCTTCTGTTGTTTATTGGCGGTTGGCAAGCAGCTTTCGTGTGCATTAGCGCCATCTGTGGAACAGAATCTAAACCCTTCTATACGCCATTCACAAGTCCAGTTTTATTTAAAAAAATAAAATAAATATCTACATAAAACATATCCCGAGTTTAATTATAAAATATTAGCAAGATTGATCTTTTCCTGTTTAAATTCATCCCGGGTGTGTTCTTTCAGCGCATGCTCAGATATGACGTAACACGCAGCTCGAGACTTTCTTCAGTTTTAAAAATGGAGGCAAGCAATCGCCACTGGACTGCTGCGGAAAGTTTGTTTTTGATCCAAACTAATTTCAAGATTGGACGAATGAAAAATTCCAACAAGTGAAAGAAAAACTCGGCGAAGTCGGTATCACGTGATGTTGATGTTTATGTTTTATGCCCCATTGACTATTCTGTTTGATTATAGCAGCGCATGTAGATGAGATTGAAATATTCCTTTCCATATTTACCATTGTTTTCGGAAAGGTCATTCGCAAAGATTCCATTCGGAAAGAGAAAAACTCTTCATGTAAACGTGACTACTGTGGACCAATCCTGACAGGGCAAAGAGCTTTGCAAAATTGATACTTTCGGCTAAATTATTTTGTGTATGTCAGTCATTTGAAACTTTATGAGCACTAAACACGCAAGATCTTTTCCTGTCGTTGACAGACTTCAGTATAACTGTCATGTGAACAACTTCAGAGGTCCTTCCTAAGTAATAAAAAGCCATGTACTGAAACGTGAGCTTGAAAAGCCAACTTTTTTTCTGTTGCTTCATGCGGGTGACAGTTTGGCAGATCAAGTTCAAAATCTGTGGGTGAATAATGCTTCAGCAGGATAGTCTATATGATTGCACTTGACATGCCTCATTGCCTTTAAGCCATTTTCCCTGCACATATGGCAGCAAGGGGGTTTCTATAGTTCTTTAGGTCTGAGACGAATGGAATGTTTACATATTTTCTGGCGTCTTACTTTTGTCAACTGTATGTATAGTTTTAGAATTTGAATTGTGGAAGTAATATGACTAAATGAATGCAAACCACGGTGAAGAATGGTTATGGTTATGGAATGCTTATAAGCGCAAATTTTTTTTGTACTGTATTGTATATTTTTAGGTTGAAATGCTGCTGTCTCCACCCTCGGCCATCCTTGTGTGGAGTTTGCATGTTCTCCCTGTGCATGCGTGGGTTTTCTCCAGGTACTCCGGTTTCCTCCCACATTCCAAAAACATGCTAGGTTAATTGGCGACTCCAAATTGTCCATAGGTATGAATGTGAGTGTGAATGGTTGTTTGTCTATATGTGCCCTGTGATTGGCCGGCAACTAGTCCAGGGTGTACCCTGCCTCTCGCCCAAAGACAGCTGGGATAGGCTCCAGCACCCCTGCGACCCTCGTGAGGAAAAGCGGTAGAAAATGAATGAACACTTTGGGTATGATACATCTGTTTTCTGTCAAAAACGGCCCCTATTCAGTAGAGGAAATTAGAAAAGTACTTAATCCCCTGCTGATTTCTGCAGGTTTACCCCCATTAAGACATGAACAGTCAACTTTTATGGTAGGTTTTGTAACTGAGAGAGACAGAATGTAATATAAAACATTGCAACATCCATGCCACATTTCATGATGAAGGTTAAAGACGATTCTGAGGAAAGTGATGCCAGAATTACAAGAAAGGAGAAGGATAATTATCTCAAGGGGAGTAGAGAACACAGTCACGATTAGTAACCTAAGTAACACACTTTGCTGTAATTGATTGAGATCTCCCCGGGCCCCGTTTTTAAGAAGGCCCCTGATCAGATGAGAACAAAAATGGGCTCGCTGGCATTAAACTTTACTTTAAAAGCGGTAGAAAAATGTTGACCCCAGCAGCACCATCTTTACTGTCAAAGATGCAAGTGGGAACATTCTGCTTTGGGGTGGTTTCACAGACCGACCAACCACAAGAAATGTCTCTGTGCTTGCCAACAGGAGTTTCTCCACCAAGTATTGAGCCACAGTGTGTTCTGGTATCAAATGCTGATTTCCATCAACCAAATCTCTATTAAAATAAACCTTCAAAATACATTCTGGACTGTTTCATAAGACGGGGTAAACTTACAAAACCAGTCAATACTCGATTTTTATGTGCCCCAGTTTTGCATCTGCTAAATAGCCATCAATTAAACCAAAGAAAGCTCCTAATGCTATCAGTTTGACAAGGAAGGTGAGAAATATTATGGAATTTGGTCTCATCAGGATACACTGGAAGTCTGTGTCAACAACAAGATTAATCTATTCATCATTTATAATTATTTAGCATTGTTTTCTAAATGTAAAGCTATAATTATTCTCTATTAACTGAATTTCCTATTCCTTTGGGGAAAATATTTGTTTTGCGTACAAAATCAAAATAAACCATATTGTTGATATCGATGTAGACTGTAATGGAGCTGTAGCTCTCTCATGTCTGGAAAAAGGATGGGGGAGGGGCAGAGCAGAAGCCCGGAGGCTTGGTTGAAGCTACCAGGCTAGCGTCTGCAGTGGAAGAAGTCGGCAAGGAATGAGCAGTAACTCGGTAATATGGAGGTACTTCCAATCCAGAGTATAAAATAAATCATTTTCTATTGATTTTGTCTAAACACACTTTGTGGAAAAAATATCGGGACTGGGGGGGGCTTAGCCCCCTGGAGATGCACAGGATATGAATGAATGTAGTAGACATAAAAAAATGAATAAAAAAACAAAGAAGAACCGGGATATAACTTTCCCACTCAACTCAATTGTTTTAGGCCACCATTAAATGTACACAAGTACACACAATCTACACTGCAATACCGCTGCTCAAACTCCGCAACCATTCTGTCCAGTGGACAGTGATCAATTATATAATAATATTTATTATATTATTAATTAGCCTATTATTATTACTATCATCATTATTCGTCTTGAATTAGTAGTAGTAGTAGTAGTAGGCTAGTATTAGCCTGCTTATTGGCTTGCTTATTAGCCTGCTTTTGCCCTATTATATGAAATTAGTCAGAGATTTTTTTGTAAAAAAAAAAATAATAATTGAAAAAAAAATCTATATAAAATATCAAATTATTTAGGGGGGCTTAAGAACATTTCCTAATAAGATATTTTTTTGTAAAAAAAATCTATTCAAAAAAATCAATAAAAAATATCAAATTATTTAGGGGGGCTTAAGAACATTTCCTAATAGGAGATTTTTTTTGTAAAAAAAAATCAATTGAAAAAAATATATACAAAATATAAAATTATTTAGGGGGGCTTAAGAACATTTCCCAATAGGCCTAATGACGCCACTGTCAATATTCAACCTAGATATATCGAATCAAAACATGCCGTGAAGCCACCATTCTCGGCGTTTGCCATTGTTTTTTATTTGACCTTTTGGAACAAATTAATAACAAAAACCGAGGTACTACTGTATTGTATTTCTTAACACTGTATGACATGGTTTGAGGTCTCAAACCTCCTTAGTTGTCATGCATTTCCGTGATATCTTGTGGTTCTTAATCAAATAAAATGCAAGAATTCTTGCAGTATAAGCCAGCATAGCATTTCAAATCAGAGTAATTTAAAAGATGCATGACAGAACAGAACCTTCTCAGCCTCAAGTTGGACATGGTTCAAGCCTATAGGGCACAAGTGCTAAAACAAGCCTTTATTTTATACAGCAGAAGCAGCATAAGCTAAGGATACACTGTAGGCTTGTTGCATAGCACAGTATTATTAGAAACGCAACGGCCCCAGATTCAAAAGTGAGTCATTATGCTGAGCATCAAAGCCGTATGTTTTACGTATTCTGTTCCCTGTTTTATGTTTCCTGTCCACTCCCATTTCTTCATTCATGTAGATATGGGAGAGTGTGTAAACAAAAGAAAGGTCATCGATGAGATTGAGGGTAAAATCTGCTAGGCATATGGAGGCTCGGTCACTGCTGCCAGCCTCCAGCTGGACGGTATTAGTTTCCGTACATACACAGAAATTGAGCTATCTTCCCCAGGGGACCAACGAGGAGCAGAAGGAGCTACTCATCTCTAAAAATCCTCACCCACAAGCCCTGGCCATTAGCTCCTTCGGCAAATAAACCAACTGTGTCAATGCATAGGAGAGAGTCTGAAAATGAGTCGCACTACTTGGGCTGGAAAATAAACTTTTAAGACAAACTACACACTTTTTATGTCAGGAAAAGCTTGGATATTCTTTATTCAGGTTCATTTTCATTTGCCGTTCATGGCGAGAGTCCTCCTACATCTTACTCACAGGTAGCTTTATTTAAGCTGTTTATTTGTATTTGGCTTATGATACCAA
The DNA here is from genome assembly GCF_037039965.1 of Doryrhamphus excisus. Lineage (NCBI taxonomy): Eukaryota > Metazoa > Chordata > Actinopteri > Syngnathiformes > Syngnathidae > Doryrhamphus > Doryrhamphus excisus. Next base: position 14,892,030 of record NC_136365.1, read on the forward strand.
ATTCCTTAGATTCCTGCACATAGTTTAGAATTTCCAAGCTGTAATTATATCAAAAACCTTCTCTCTTGGTCAATGTTTATTTAAAGCCACCTGAAAAGTATGTCAAGCATGTAAATATGTCCTCACATTTGTCAATATGGTCAGGAAAGCTCGAGAAAAATTTGCCTTGACTTTTTATCTTAGTTTCTGCATGTGCAAGGCATTTATCTTGCTAGCTTCATGCCCATCTCTGTTTTAACAGGTCAAGGCTGTACAGCTCCTTGCCTAAGGATTGACTTATAGTACTTGCACACTAAGCAAAATGAGGAATGAAGAAAAGCATTTACAGTCTCTCTATTATTTCTATTTTTTTAACCAATCTCGTTTGGATAACAAGTCACATAATAATACGTATATTTAATATAATCAAGTCAATCTCCTTCATCCAACCCTGTCTCTCTCATACCAACTACCCTCATGTTCTCCTTCACTACATCCATAAACCTCGTCTTTGGTCTTCCTCTACGGCTCCTATCTGGCAGCTCTAAACGCAGCATCCTTCTAGCGATATATTCATTATCTCTCCTCTGGACATGTCCCAACCATCTCAGTCTGATCTCTCTGACTTTATCTCCAAGGCTTCTAACATGTAATGTCCCTCTGATGTACTCGTTCCTGATCCTATCCATCCTGGTCACTCCCAGTGAGAACCTCAGCATCCTAATCTCTGCTACCTTCAGTTCTTCTTTCCTTTGATTTTAGCTGAAACTCTTCTATCACACATCACGGTTGACACTTTTCTCCACCCGTTTCGCCAACAGCCCTTTCTCATTTGAGAATGACAACATTTTCCTGGTACTATCAAAGTACCCTGAGCCCTTGCGTGATCTGTGACGCAGAATCACAACAATTTACAGGCGACTTTAAAAGTGTCCTCTCGATTGTATTAAATTTATATATATATTTTTTTTTGGACACAACTTGTTTTTGTATGTCTTTCCTTTTTGATCTGCACTAAAACACTCCCATTTTATCATTCACACAAAAAAAAACAAAGCATTGCTCTCCATGCTGCTGCTTTGCAAGTTTACATGGAAGACCCTGGATCAGTGACAGTGATCTCCAGGCTGTACCTGGTTTGTGTTTATCATGACAGTCTAGATGTCTGCGTGCTTTGTCACATGGCTCGTAACGGGTCAGGGGAGGTCGCAGGTCAGGGCAGGCAAGACTAAAGAATGGACTTCCTGTGTTACTCGCGGGCAGATCTGCATGGAGAAAGAATGAACATATGGAACATTGGAATTTGCTCTATGTATGTAGGAAAGACGCTAGAAATGCATGTGGACAGGGAAAGGAATTCTACCATTTTTTCCCCCATATTTCATATCTACAGTAGCATGAAGGCCATTTTTACTGCCCACTTTTGGGCCTTTTTTTGCGCTTTTCATTTTTTTTGGATTATATCATAGTTATTACTATAGTATACTAATACTATTAGTATCTTGTAGATATAGTATTATGTTTTTGTTTTTGCTGTTTGTTGGCTGGTTAGCTTAAAGAATGTGTTAAGTAACTGTGGTGCAGATTGCACAGTAATGCATACATTTTTCTTGTTTATGATGTGCCAACACTAATATGTGTCCCCAGAGTCCTAGGTAATGGGCATCAAAAAATTTCCCTCATATTTTGAGAGGAGAGGCACTCAAAGTCTGGGTTTTCATGCAAAAACCCACCCCTGAGTCGACAAACTCACCGTGTATACGCCCACCACTTCACTCATATGCTCGCCGATGACTACCCTCATCATCCATACACACATACAGCTGCAGGGGCCAGCTGCCTTTTCCTTCCCACTTTGCCACCTTACCACCTCCACCCTCATTCAAGTCAACATGACATCACCACCGATTAAAGTATACCCCTCACAGGACTTTTACAAGACAACCAATCCATTTGTTGTGTTTGTGTTGATTCATTTGGAGTCTCATAGGAAACAAGGATAACACATTCCTAGTGTATTAAAAGACAGAACCACTAAAGTGTATTAGACAGGTGTTATTAATAATAGAGTGTGATGTAGTTGTGTGGCCTGGTTTAACAATTTATTTAGCATGACAAATTCATACTCTTGTCTTTTTCATTATTGCTTGATGAATGGGTGTGTTCAGTTTGGAAAGACTGATTCAATGGCGCCTAATTTGTTCCGAAGAGAGGTTTTGGAAATATCCTGGTGGAACATCATGGCCCCAAACTGTCACATTACACTTGGCATCATGAACAATTACGCCAGTATTCGGTTAGTTTCCAGAGAAATGCACCATTTGCAATTATTTACAAATGTAGTCACATATACACTTAACTCCTTTTATGTTATGTTATATTTAACAAACAAACATGGGTGAAAATACAACCTAATGTTGATAATGAACCAGCATTCACACCTTTTTTGACTCACAAGGCCTACAAATAAAACTGTTAATAATTAAAATCCCAGCTGTCTTTTTCCAAAATCCCGTTCTAGCTTCTCCCAAATGATTCACAATCGCCTTCAGGCAGTGATTTTTCCTGCCTAAACTGAACTATCCGTACTCTGGTCTCCCCACCCTTCAATTGAAGCAATAATGTGCCTCTATGAGTCGTTTTTTGGGCTTAACAGTAGATAACTTCTAATAAGTGTATTTCTTCAATTCTCTCAAGTCCCGTTGTAAAATAAAAATGAATGTAATGAACAAGATGACGAGTTTATGCAAACTACATGTGGACTCATGTCCTCGCACGTGGTTCAGTGCCTGGGTTTGTGTGTGTAGGTCAACTTTCACATTGTTTGCTTAAGCATTTACACCCAACTGTGGGCCAATAATCTTCTCTGCCTTTGTCAGGGCGCCAAGGATAAGCGAGAGCCACATATGGTTGTGCTTTTATCAGACAAAATTTGGATAGTAATGCTCAAGGTTTTGGATTTGTAACATGAGGGAAATATTTGTTTGAGAATTTACATCTGCAGTGGTTAGTTCTCGCGGGATATCGGGTTTGTTTCGAGCCAGAGCCTGATTAATCATTCAGCCAGCATAATCACTTTGTTCTGCTTGTACGTCTGATTGATCAAGTCCACCAAACACAGATCAACCCAAACAGTTGGACCGAGACCTGTTCATTCCCTTGGGATATAACTGCCTCCATTATGACTGACAATTGTAAATAAAATGAATCCATTTCTGCATAGTCGCTCGCTCGAAAAGACCGGGCAGAGCTTCAACCAGGCGGCTCCCATAAGTCATGGGCGGAGAAACTCGATGTCAGGGTGATCTTATGCAATTAGCTGTGATGTCAAGCATAAAAGACACATTTTCTGGCAAAGGCAGCTAACATTAAAGTGTAATTTCACACTCCTTGGTGAGGTTGCCCCGTCCAGAGACCCAAATAAGTGTATGTAAGCAGTTAGAGAGACAATTTGCAGAAGACGACAACATTCAAATGTAGAAATAGCATTATATCCCGCCTCTTCCGGCTTTGGCTACATAAGCTACATCAATGTACCACATGTACCAAACCCTACACGTCCCTCTGATGTACTCGTTCCTGATCCTATCCATCCTGGTCACTCCCAATGAGAACTTCAGCATTCTCATCTCTGCTAGCTCCAGTTCTGCTTCCTGTCTTTTCCCTAGTGGCACTTGTTGCACTGTAGTCCAGAAATCCAAAAACACTTAGTTTGAAATTTGCCATGTGCTTTGTTGGTGAACGTGCAAACAAACACATTCTCAAGACTCCATCACCATTATCCTCACACAAAGCAAATATTCTGCACAACTTCGCGCAGAGGCCATTTTCCTCATGTTTCTTATTCATTCTTGCACCATACTGGGAATACACCCTTAGTGATGCCGCCACCAACTTGATAAAAGTGTGTTCTGACAAAAAATTTTTTAGTTTTTACTTGTAGCTTCAGCCGATTATATTCATCTATTGTTTGTGTACATAAGTCTGCGTGTGTGTGTTTGTCAGCCTCCATTGTGATGCTAGTCCGTCCATCAAAGCCCGGAGAGGGTGTCGGCAAGGCATTTGGGTCGCTGTCTGCATCGCACTTCCTTTGTTTGTGTACTTGTGTTGTGGGGGGGGTTAAGCCAAGCTCGTCTCTGTCCTCATCATTGTTGTGTGCATAGACGCATATCTATTTCTCCGTCACTACAATATCTGTAATAGAGGACTAATCTAGTACAGATGGGTTATTTTTGGAGATTCCTGTTTTGAAGCTCACAGACACACATCAGTTCAAGTCATTACCTGTCACAGTATCAGTAAAAGTAGGAGTGCATTACACACTCTTACCTAACAGTATTATCTTGACAGTTAAGGAAATTTTAACACTGCACAATAACATGACTGATGGTATAGTTACTTACATTTATCTCAGCCTCTGCTAAGCCATAACTCTCTTATCTCTTTAGTGAGCCTTTGTTGACACGGCCTTGGGAGTGTGTGTGCGTGCATGTGTTTGTGTGTGTTGGACTGACACATCCATCCGCTGACCCTCACCTGGCCTTATTGTTTGGGGTTAGAAGAGGAGCGTACACCCCTAAAGGCAAGCCAGAAGGAGGTGTTCAAGTAATGTGGGGGGGATGGAGAGACATTCTGCATCTTTCTTTTTCTACTTTTTTACCTTCCATGCAATCTGACTATCGTCCACTGCATTCCTATCATCACTACAGTGAAGTAGATAGTTAAAAAGTCATTTTACACGCTCACTTTCCTGATTTTCCTTCTCTCCAGATTGTCCCTCTGTGTATCAGCGGGTCAGAGGTGACACAGTAAAGTTTACAACCTACAACTGATGCTGCAGCCAACAGCAATGAGTACAGAGGACATGCATGTCAAACTGACCACAGTTAGATACTGTATGTCCATGCTTTGTGTTCTTCTAACACCGGGGCTTTTCCAAAGAACATTTATTACATTTCCTCACTGTAATATCCTCCATTCAATGGGAAGAACACAAAATGTGACATTACAAATATTATCCCATGACATTTTTGATTCGCTAACATCAATTTCCTCTGTCGGAAGTAGTTAAAAATACAAATAATCTTTTACAGGGCTACTCAAATCAGAATCATATCCTTATCAACTGTACAGGCAATGTGTTATGTAACATTTGAACATTCCTAACTGTCATACAAGTGTAAAAATAAGTTACCTGCTCATAAACTTTTACGACTGTGAGTGACAATGCAGACTGCTGTAACTAATTCTAGAGGAAGTCTCGTATTTATGGGCTAATGTTGGGATATTTCTGTGTGATACCATACCCAATGTTGGGTTTTTGTGACTTTAGAGCAGGGGTCTCAAACTCAATTTACTTGGGGGCCACTGGAGCTAGGGTCTGGGCGAGACTGGGCCGCATCAGGTTTTCCAAAAAAACCGAAAAAAACGCATTTATTAAAAACAGAAAAATGAATAAACTTTGCTTTGGTTTCGATTTTCTACAAGAAAAGCTCTGATAAAACATTCCACTGTTCTCAAATATCTTAATTTTTATTTTTCTGCACAAAATAAGATGAAAAATAAATAAACAAATCAGGCATAAAGAAAATCAATCAATCAGTAATAAATAAATATAATAATAATAATAAAACGGCAAATAAAAACTTAAGAAACCACATATAGTTGGTGGGTAGACAAATTATTTTTTTCAGATTAAAATTAACAAAGCATTATTAGAGCCCTGTAGACATGACAAAACACGACTATAGTCACATTTATACTCTTTTTATTTACAACATATTGCGCAACTGCAGGGTCTTGAGACACATGCTAACTCGCAAACTATAGAGCTAGCGACCTAAACGGTAGCCTTCAAGTTATTTTCTTTAAACTTAAATAGCCAAAAACTAACCACTTCCACACGGATAGGGAGGTTAACTATTAACAGTTATTTAACCTTTAACATGAACATTAATCAAACGTAATAATTTTTTCTGGGTACATGATACCATACAGCATCCATATCAAACTTGCGCAGGCCGCACTAACATTAAACTTTCATATCAAGGCGGGGGCCTCAAACTAGTGTCCTGCGGGCCACATTTGGCCCACGGGCCGTGTGTTTGAGACCCCTGCTTTAGAGGCATATAAACTCTGAATGAGATGACACTGTTCAATTTAGGAAGTCATACTCTATGGTAGATTACATTGCAAAGAGGATTAAAATACAGTATGTTTGCATTTCTTGTTTATGGATAATATCAGTATGCATTTCATATGGGCTATATATAATAGAGTCATACATTAAAAGCTGCTATTGTAAGTTTCTCACTGCTTCATCATACTCCCCTCCCCTTCAGTTTTTAAGCAGGCTATGTTGACCCATCACAGTTGAGGGTATAGATCTGAGTCGAGTTTTGGGTGCAGCCTCTGGGTGGTCGTGTTTTGTAAGTGTGGGATTTGGCCTTGTTTGGTAATCTCTCTTCATCTCTCCTTCCTCTCTTTGCTTATTCTCTTGGTCCTGAGCTTTCTCTCCCAGACACAACTATATTGCTGCTTTCCTTCGTGTCGCACAGATTTCCTATGTTTACCTCTAATGCTTGTGTTTTATATACATATATATTTCACCCTTAAGCTCTGTTTATTGTAGGTTTCATTGCATGCATGACAAAAATGAATATACAAACAGATCAATGGCATTGCGTATGAAACACTGTTTTGAATTAGACCAGATAAAAAGAATACCGTGTACCCCACCCCCCTTCACAAACATGTGCATCGACTCATCTGTTAAAATGCAAAACATATGAGGAGCCAACGTGTTTCCCATCCAAATGATGCATGAGTCATAAATAATGTGCAATGATGTAGCCTTTTGCAACCGCCACCTGTGTTGTGATGGAATCTTGAAGGTATTTAGTTTAATATTCTGTGTACAAGTACTCGCACAAATAAGACAGAGCCGTACACATTTATACTCTGGTATGAGCCAATAAACATGAAGCGCCAACAAGATGTCTGAGTGTCACTATAGTTGTCTTCGCCAACTACGGAGGTTGTATTTTCACCCATGTTTGTTTGTTACTATTTGTAATCCTGCATATATTTTAAGCAAACAGTGTACAGTTTTACCATGAATCTAGTCATTAGTAATGGTAATGGTAATGGTTTTACTTCATTTGAACATGCATCAGATTACAATTGAGTGCATCACATAATCAGTTCACAATCCTACCCCTCCATCTGGTACTTTTACAATCAGTAACTGTTACATTTGTTCACTTCCTGCTTTCCTAATTTAGTTAAAGTTTTTTTATTTGAATTTTTTCTTTTTTTTCAAAATTTTTATTTATTTTATTTTTGTCAGGTACAGAAGTACGAGGTGATATGACCATACAGTGACATAATGGGTACCATAGTAACTGTCAATATAATGATATGTATAGCACATCATGACTGGTATTAATAATAATCGGAATACCTCCAGTACGTGGGGATAAGAGAACTTCCTCTTGTTGCCTTATTTTTGGTATTTTTGGTGAACATTGCATGCGGTTGTCTGTGTCTTTTTGTCTGTTGTTTTACATGACAGCTGTAGTCACAAAACTAAGAAACAGGTCTAAAATCTCTAAAAAGAAGATATTCACTGCTGAGTGTTCTGTGTAGACAGATTTGAGTACTGCACAACTTAGTGGCCCACAGGAACTCCATTGGGTTCAGGTGGGGAGTCAATCCATCACCTTCACCTCAACAAGGCGCTTGTCACCATTGTGGTGCGTTTGTGCTCTTTATCATGTTACCCAGTTTCCTTCATGTTTCCCCCAATGAACCGCAGCCCGTAGCACTCATGCAGCCTCAGACCATGACCATGCTTGACTGTTGGCACGACATAATTGTCTTGCGACTCGTTTGTGTTGTCAGCTATTCAGACATTGATAGCTGCAGAACTGTTGCCTTTGAGGCGGCAGTTGCGGCAGAGTAGAGTACAAATGTTACCTGAGCATAGTAAAGTCTGGAAGTCAAAAAAGGGGAGAGAAAAGTGAGAGAAGAGACACAAACAAAAAGGGTGTCAATATGTGACCAGTTTTATTTGGTTTTTTTTGTAGCCAGTCAGTCAGTGTGTTGTGGAAATGAACTTGTTTAATGTCCACAATGAAGTAAGCTAACATGTTGCGTTAGCCTACATGTACACTCCTTTTAACCAACGCAGGTGAATGTTTAGCATGCGTTATTAAATCAGTTGTCCTTCCCTTTTTGACCAGATTTAACAACTGATGAGTTAGCAGCAGCTCTTTCTCCCCATAACTTTACCCCTTCTAGTGAAGAAGGTGAGCAACACTGTGTTCACTGATCATTTATATCATTGCAGACATTGTGTGGAAATGTATATCTTATATTACCGTTACAATAAAAGATCATTATTTTTGTAATGACAGGAATTAAAACACAAATTTGCTTGCTGGCAGATTTGAAAATAAATATAGTAGTGGCTGCACGGCAGGCGAGTGGTTAGTGCGCAGGCCACACAGCTAGGAGAACCGAGTTCAATTCCACCCTCGGCTATCTCTGTGTGGAGTTTGCATGTTCTCCTCGTGCATGCGTGGGTTTTCCTCGGGTACTCCGGTTTCCTCCCACATTCCAAAAACATGCTAGGTTAATTGGCGACTCCAAATTGTCCATAGGTATGAATGTGAGTGTGTATGGTTGTTTGTCTATATGTGCCCTGGGATTGGCTGGTGACCAGTCCAGGGTGTACCCTGCCTCTCGCCTGAAGACAGCTGGGATAGTCTCCAGCACCCCCGCGACAGTCGTGAGGGTAAGCGGTAGAAAATGAATTGTAAGTATTGTTGTTTAAAGTGCATAGCGAAAATAGCGAATTGTATACAATATATCCAGATTGTTGCATGGACAGTTCCCTCGTTTTAAATATTACACTGGTAGTCTCAAACAATAAAAAGCAAGACATTTGCACACCTTCAGAGTTTTAGTTATGTAAAGCTCTTGCTGGGTCAGCTAAGTTTCTAAAGATGTGCTGACAACAGACCCTTCAGTTTTGGGGGGTTTCTCGATGGTCCTTGTAAATAGATCCTTTGCGTAAAAAGCTAAGAAAGTACCTCCGCGTACTAGTGTAAAGGTAGCCTAAGGTGTTTCCATGTAGTGACAGGGGTCGTGGTGTGTACGTGCGTCTCAGTTCACAAAGGCGAGTCTATCTCCTCGCTAATCTTATGCAAACAGGAAAGCTGCTTGTCACTCAAGACCATGCAGGAGGAGCACTTTCTGTTTTATGCCCGCTGTTAAAGCACATTTGTCAGGATAGAAGTAAAGCCAATGTGCTGTGACGCGAAGGCGTGCAGTGCGTGATGAACAGTCATCAGTAAAAACCCTGCTTTCTGCTTCGGACCGTCTTATCTCCAGCCCCTTCCATCAGGTGGAGAGCCGCGGGGTGGGTGTGTGGGGCGGAGCCACGGCACAGTCGGACCATTCCAAAAGCTTGAATCACTCTTCTTCCCATTCACATTCTTACCGTGGATAGAACGCTTCAAGCAAAGCCGCGCAGCGCGAAGTGTTAAAATTGTGGACTGTACTTTTTCTTGTTTAAATCAAATTCTAACCATGGATTTACTGTGTCCTTCTCGGCGAAGAGGACATTTGCAGCCGATTTTATAAGTCTCTGGATTTTAATCATGCTGGCTTCGCGTTGACTGTGGATTCAAAAGTCGTCGCTGGAGTAAGAAGCAGAAAAAAAATGATACTTACACGTAAGTTTTCTGGAAATTACAACCACAAACGCTTGGAAATACATTCTTTAGAGAATGCCTAGTTTATTTATTTAAACTAGATGATCTTTCTACTGTAATGATATGGTCAAAGTTAACTTTACGCACAGGTTTGCGTCACCCTTCTACTCGAGTATTCACATTCAAACCGTTTAACAATTGACACGTTAAGTCAAACTATGCATATATTGATTTATATTACTGATTGTTTACCTTTTTATTTCAAATTTATGTCGTCAAATGTTCATTTTTGCGCACTCGGGTTAACATGAGCAATACGCTTCATGACTCAGAGTTGAAATAAAGCTGTCTTCTAGCGCTGCTGCGTTTTCCCTAAAATCTCTTGAGCTCATTACAGTCCATAGCGACCTTGTGTGCCACTGCATTTAATACTACGTTGTGTTCAAGTGTGCCCCACAGCCAACCTTTCAGCTAATGAGAGGAGATGAGGCTGTATCAAATCCTCTTTTCTCCTGTGCTGCCTGACTTGATTTGTGTGGTTTTTTTTAAGGCAAAATCCTTATCAGCTACCTTTGGACATGATGTGAAACAGCAGCCTTCTGGCACACACTGCAAAACACTTCTTGTAGACATCATGGCATCATCATTAGATTGTTTATAATAGCAACAATGAGTGATGACTGCCTTGTAAACCTCAGCTACATGTTGGACTTGGTGTTTCAATTGCTTTAGTGAGATTGTGGTTGCTCAAACTGAAGGGAACACACTCCAGCTTGTCTGCTCTGTGAAACAGGAAGCGAGCCCAGGCCTTATCTGCAGGATTTCACATCCAGCTGGCACACGGCTTCGCTCACATCCCGTGAGAAGACACACGTTGTCACCCCCCTCTTTTGCGGGAGGAACCGGCATCAAACAGCATATTTATCAACTATATGTAGACTGGCACCTGACTTTGGAAGAGCTTATTATAATTTTGAATCCGCTCAGTCACCTGATCCCCAGGATTTAGCCCCTCTGTGTGAACATAAATCTGTCATCAGAAGGGGGGGGGCTTAGTGTCTATTGGGGTTTGCTAGTGATGATCCATCTGGGGCCAGCTGTGCTTTTTGCATTCGTATGTGTCCATGGACTGTGTTGGTATCTTTGTTGTTCTTTTTCATGCACTTGAGGCATTTTTATATTTTATATTTTATATTTTATATTTTATATTTTATATTTTATATTTTATATTTTATATTTTATATTTTATATTTTATATTTTATATTTTATATTCCGGTTTCCTCCCACATTCCAAAAACATGCTAGGTTAATTGGCGACTCCAAATTGTCCATAGGTATGAATGTGAGTGTGAATGGTTGTTTGTCTATATGTGCCCTGTGATTGGCTGGCGACTAGTCCAGGGTGTACCCCGCCTCTCGCCCGAAGACAGCTGGGATAGGCTCCAGCACCCCCGCGACCCTCGCGAGGAAAAGTGGTAGAAAATGAATGAATATTTTATATTTTATATTTTATATTTTATATTTTATATTTTATATTTTATATTTTATATTTTATATTTTATATTTTATATTTTATATTTTATATTTTATATTTTATATTTTATATTTTATATTTTATATTTTATATTTTATATTTATTTAGCAAATGTGACAAACAGTGCAGACATTTTTGGTGCCCCCTATTGGTTGTGCTCAAAAAGCCATCTAATCTTTAGTCAAATGGTCAATGACATATGGATAATAAGATGCTAACGTGATGTTTTGCTTGATGGCGGCCATGTTTTTTTAGTCAGTCTTGCTCAAATTTGTGTCCCTTGAACGTGTGTACCAAATTTCATTGTGATTTGGCTAAACACCCTAAACTTGGACGTTAGAGTGCATTGAACTGTGCCAGTCAATCATAAGACTCAGACACCCTTGGTATGAAAAATTCCAAAGAAAAATTTGGTGGAAAATAGAATTGAGTTACACATTTTGACATGTGAAGGCCAAGACGATGACTGTATGTTGAGATGATGGAAGTACACAGGCTGCATCATGACTCCATGTTGTCTTATTTATCACCTCTCATGTCTAGAGACACTTGGCAGCTCATTGAGAAAGAGTCTGAAGTTGATAAGAACCCCCCACCTCCCAACCGACTGTTTCAGGGGTTTGCCGTTGTCGCTGCGAGACCTGTTGGGTTATAGATAAGCTTCCCAACAGTTGTCAGTCAAGTCTTCTTTTCTATCTGCCATCTTCAAAGCCGCAATGATAACTATATTCAGACCCTTGACCTCTCAGTTCACCGTGTCTGGAGCAGAGCCTTTTGAGGTGGGAGAGGCAGCATCCTTTTATTTGAACAAAAGTCCCACTGGATCTGAGCATTCAGAACAGGACCGAGCCAGGCGGCCAGATCCCTGTGGCCTCCGACGATGGAGGGAAAAACTTTGGCCAGTGATTGTTCGAATTTCCTGCCACAGGAAGAAAGAGAGAAGAGATGGGGGTGAAGAGTCGAAATGAGCACAAGGAGAAGCTGGTGTTTAGAGCTGCGAAAAAAACCCTGCAGTGGTTAATTTTAGAATGGGCTGGTGAAGTTCTCGCGGAGCAGCTGTGATTTTTGGCTCACTGGTTATGCTAAATAAATTCAGTGGGAAAAGTCACTGGAGATTGTAATGTAATCCCTATTAGCACCAGCATGGCTGTCATTAGTCATGCTCTGATAGGTGCTCTCATCATTCTTTTCCTCTAGTACAGTCAGCATACACAAACGTACGGCTAATATTTTGAATAGAAGGGATGAACTGTTGTCTGGAGTATGACCCTTACATCCAGCTTCTCCAAAAGCCTTCAAGGGATTAATAGATTTGCAGCTTCTGCAACGAGAGAGTGAACAAATGTATTATATTCTCTGAGTGGACGTCATTGGTTTAGACATCACATGTGACCACGTGGTCATGACTTGATACAGTATATGAGTTTATCCAAATGGTGATTCTAATTGATCCAGAAAACAGTCAAAAATGCAGTTTCTATTATAACATAAAGTGGCTGTTTGCAGGAAATACCTTGCTGTTTTTTTCCTGGGGTCGCTCATTTACTTCTGATCTTAAAGTCACCGGGGTCACATGGCTAACTAGGAAGTGCTATACTCTCCATAGCCATGTGCACTTGTTTTCATTCATCCCCAGCAACAAGAAACCGTGCCAGTTTTATCATACCTTTCCCCTGATAGTTATTTCACCTCATTGTGTGGGCTTTGATCCTAAGTGCCTTCACATGGTGTAGTTTTGCTAGCTAGCTTTTTCACATACAATCAAACCTCAGTTTATGAATTCCCCAGTTTTGGTATGATTCTGTTTGACTGTATTGCATGTAACAAACTAGTCCGGTTGTCCGGTACTGTATCATTCAACAAAAGTGACTGCCTACACATAGAACCCTACATGTTACACCAGTATAGCTACTAATAACCCATCATGGGGTCAATGATAAATAAAATAATTTTGGGTATCTATAATGGATTAATTGGATTTACATTATTTCCTATTTCATTTTTCGTCAAACCTTTTCAAGCGAATTAATAACGAACACCACCCCTTATCGCCAAGGTCCGGAACCTTTCTATTTTTAATGGTTGAAAATGGTCGCCGTTAAACATTTGTGGCTTTACAGCTACCTCAACCGTTGTGAGTGAGGACGTTTGGAGTGTACACACAAATCCTCCAGGAGCCATTGTTTGTCTTGGCTGTCTCCCCACCTATTATCTAGCCAGGAACAAACGAAGGCAGGGCTTTTTTGCAGACGGGGTGGTCAGCGGCCACTGCAGCGCCACTCTGCTCTCTTCCTCTGAGGGAAGCAGGAAGAGGAAGTGAGGTAGTTCCCTGGCCAGGGCTGAGGAATTGGGGTGGACAGTAAATGAAACAAGCCTATTGAGGCATTGAAACAAAGTGCAAATAATCAGTTTTATTGTTGGTATCTTTGTGTCACTTTCCACTTCCTGGGTTAACTCTGAATAATTCTGCTTAAGGTAGGGTAATTGCGGCAAACTCTAATGTAAAAGTCAACTTGACCAGCATTAGACACATCACATGGGGTGTGTCAGCAGGGACAGCTTCCCTCCTAAGCCACTTACTGGATCCCATAGTCTTTTTTGGGGGGACGGGGGGAGTTGAAACCTAACCCATGTGTTTGCATGTCTAATTTGCATTTTAATAGCTTTACTGTCTTGTAGGTGGTTTGTCTCTAAACATGAGGTTGGTCTTTGCAAACAGTAGAAAAGTGAAACATTTCAGGTCAAATACTTTGTACCTCACCTTACCAAAGTGTGTGTATCAACACACATGCTTTGCCGTGACAATAATACCTCACCTTACCAAAGTGTGTGTATCAACACACATGCTTTGCCGTGACAATAATATGTTATGTGACATCCAGACACACGCCGGTGTCAAGAGTTGTTGCTTCAGGAGCCACAAGCCCCTTCTATGGTGTCACACCTTGTTGTTAGTGGGTTTGTCAGCCGTCTAGGCGTGTTGTTAGTAAGTATTGTAAATGCATATTAATTGGCCTGTCATTCACCCAAATCACATGCCTTGAATGATGGAAATATTATTACCAAAAACTTTGTAATTTCTCATTTTTGAAATCATTTCCAGTCCATGCATACACACTTTGATCCAACTTTTTTTCTTTACCAGCATCCCTTCCTGCCTTTGTAGTGCTCGTTTTCTTTTTTTTTTACAAGTGTTTCTCATGGTTGTGCTACATTTGTACGAGCTGTCACAACACTTAGAAGGCCATTGTAAAACTAAGCTGTCCTCAGCCCGGAGAAATTTCCTTATCTGTTTACCACTAAAAAACACTAAACTGTGGGGGTGATGGATTGAGTCAATTGAGGAGACGGGTGCCAGGCAGCCTTTTGGCGGATGTCGTCTAAAGGGCTTTCGCAGGTAGTTGGGAGATGTCGCGATTGTAACATACCGTACAGTATGCACCGCATGTGACTTTGGTGACGAGGCATAAAACAACCTATGAGAGAAGTACCAGTGAAAGAAAGCATGTTCAGCACAGTTGGAGTGTTCTACGTAATGGTTAAGAAGCTTAAATGGCATACACTTGGTGCTTGAGGTGGCTAACAGGATGCTTTGAGCTTCTAGCTTTTTAAAGCATGTGATAGTTGAATCTCCCAAAGTAGCTAATGAGGTCAACAGGTTCACATTAGAGTTTTGCATTTGCACAGAATTGCATAGCTGTTAGCCACTACCTACTGAGTTAGCGGAGACTACCAGAAATCTAAACAGGGTGTTAATTAGAAACAGATGAAAACTGCAGAAAGGCTATTATTTCTCAAATGTTATGTCAATTTCAAATTTCTTAAAACATTATAGTGCATGATAAAGTAGAAAGAAAAAGGCAGCTTTTTTTGGCTCCATGGTCATTTATTAGCAAGTAACGCAGTTGATAGGGTACTATCGGTAAAACGTCATGTGGGTTCAACTGAGTACCGTAACAGACATTTTAAAGCGCATGCAGAGGTAGATAAAACAGCTGGATGATGAATAACTGCATCTTGTAGAGTTAATAAAAAAGTTTAACTGTTAATGTTGATTATTTTTTAAACGGTGGTAATTAGAGACCCAGACATTTGGGACAGATTGTGGGAAGCTCAGTGGTTAATTGAATTGAATCGTCAAATACGGCATTTACTGACCTTTGTGGGAGGAATTGAGCCTGGGTCCATTGAACTGGACTAAAAAATTGTGAAACAGAGGTCTTTGGATCTGTTTTTTTTAGGTCATTATCGACTATTTTTATGTCAATACAATACACACATAAAGTATATCACAATTTATGTTTATTGTGTCATTGTCTGACAAGCCTCCGTGTTCTTTTCATTTGCAGAAATTGAAGCCAAAGAAGCCTGTACCTGGCTCCGGGCGGCAGGCTTCCCACAGTACGCCCAGCTTTATGAAGGTCAGTATCCCTAAATGAGACATTGCAGCCTTTTGTTCGCATTTAAACAACTTCAAGCTTACGAAATTCCGATCTGCTAATCCTGGCTGTCAATTTCACCTAATTTTAATCAGATGAGTA
Organism: Doryrhamphus excisus; assembly: GCF_037039965.1. Lineage (NCBI taxonomy): Eukaryota > Metazoa > Chordata > Actinopteri > Syngnathiformes > Syngnathidae > Doryrhamphus > Doryrhamphus excisus. Next base: position 14,907,804 of record NC_136365.1, read on the forward strand.
AAGCATTGGTTTGTCAGCACTGCACCAACCTGTGAGTGGGCAGCCTTTTGCTAGTTTTTCCCGCTGATGTAATTATACCTATTTAAAAGCAAGCACAGTTGTGTGCATTTTGGTGCACAACTCCCACAGGAAAAACATTCCTCAGGAGTAAAGAAGGGGGAGGGGATCGCGGGACTGGTGCTACACAATCCTTACATGAAAGTGCTGTCTGTATTCCAAATATTAACACAACTGGGACTATATGTATATTAAGATAAAAGTCTTCTAGCTTAGGCTCCGAAGTTAAATAGCCATGTCCATCAGTCATTCATAGACTTTACCTTACATAACCGCCGGGACTGAGGTCAATATGTCATCAGCTCTTATGCTGGATCCCATTTAACCGTGAAAGGTTTCCTATTGGAGAGGGAAGCTCATTGTGCTGGTGAAAAGGTGATGAGACTGTTTCGTGCTGCCCGTGCTGAGCGACGTGGAGGGAAACTGGAAAACGCCAGTATGTCACCTGGCAGACTTCACAGCTTCATCCACCTATACACATTTAAGAATTTGTGCCGACGCATGACACGTTTTCCCTTCCTCTTATATCCGCGGGACAATCTCCATTGTCCGTGCTGTCAAGACTATTGCCCCACTAAAGATAAGCAGACTGATAGGCCTGTCAGGACCACAGAAAGCTGAAAGTGCTGGTATTCTCTCAATAGTATTTTCTTATCATCATCACCCCGAAGGCTTTGGATGCAAGATTCCCATTTGGGGTTGGGCCAAGACATTCCAGCGTGCAGTTGAATGTGAACCCACGTCGTCTCGTCTTGGTGTAGAGGAGCTGTGAGCAGTTACTTGTGCGGTGTTAATGAGGTTGACTCCGGAGCAGAAAAGAATGAGGAGGAAGTAGGAGCTCTGAGTACCTATTGTCATTCTTCAATCAATCCCTCAGTGCTCCACAGATCCCCCCACCCCCCCCACCCCCACCCATGCTTCTGAAAGCTGCAGCTGGGTTTGTTTGGTCGGCTAAGATGCCACTTCCTCTTTGAGCTTTTCAGACAGGCTGTATGGGAGAGAGAGAAGGTGGGACGGAAGAGCTCTGAGGTGGGTGTTCTGACGTTTTGATCCATCTCTGTCTTTTCCTCAGATGCCCAGTTTCCCATTGACATCTCCTCGGTCACCAGGGACCACGACTTCCTCGATCGGGATGCCATTGAAGCTCTCTGCAGGTGAGACTTAATGCCCATGCTAATCCTTTCTCCTTGCTCTGATGTTACGCAGCACTCCACTTGCTCCTTTGCTGCCTCTTTTCTGTACTCCTGTTGCCACCGAAATGAAAGCATGGTGGCGTGACTTCAAAAGCATGCTTTGAAAGATGAACACGATAAGCAACATGGCAGATGGCAGTCATTTTAGTTTTTATCGCTGGAAAAGTCTTTTTGCATTATTTCAAGCAGCACATATCTTTCTTGAGCAGGTCACGCAATGCTTTTTTTTTGCTGCTTTTTTATGCTCTGTTGGTTTGACGTCTGTTTTGTGTTGCCTTCTTATACCACAAAGCTACTCATTTTTTCAGATGACTGTAAATGGCATTTGTGGCGCCCCCTATGGGTTATGCTCAAAATGCTTGAAGGCATCCTCATTTATTCATCTGTTTGAAATACTGAGACGAAAACCAACACAATTTATCCCATCGGAAGTAATTAAAATCAAAGTAATTTGTTCCAGACACCCATAAATATGAATCAAAATATATTTTATGGAGAATAATTATAGTTTGGCTGCACGGCGGTCGAGTGGTTAGTGCGCAGACCTCACAGCTAGGAGACCCGAGTTCAATCTCGCCTTCTGAGTTTGCATGTTCTCCCCGTGTGTGCGTGGGTTTCCTCCCACATTCCAAACACATGCTAGGTTAATTGTCGACTCCAAATTGTCCATAGGTATAAATGTGAGTGTGAATGGTTGTTTGTCTATATGTGCCCTGTGATTGGCTGGCCACGAGTCCAGGGTGTACCCCGCCTCTCGCACAGTTGGGATAGGCTCCAGCACCCCCCACAACCCTCGTGAGGATAAGTAATTATAGTTTTACATGCCTAAATAATAATAATAATTTTAAATGGATAAACGAACATTTAACATACTGAAGACTCTTATTAGCTGATGAGGAGGAAGGAACGAAGAGGTGTGATTTTCGGTCTTGGCCTCACATTCAACAAAACATGCACGGACCGTGCTTTGTTTGGGCATTTGATTCCACAAAATGATACGATACAGAGCAAACAGGTTAGTTTGTTATGCGCCAATCTATTATCTGATTTGCATATGAGAAGGTTAATGGCCTTTTAATGAAGATGCCTTCATCAAATTCCTGCTTTCGGTCATAAAGCACAGCAGGTGTTGCTACATACATCTGGAAGCTATCATATCAATGCCTGCCCTTCCCCTTCAACCAAACTATTCCTCAGTTTCCTTCATCTCCCCATTGTTACGTGATCTCTTTTAAAAGCTCTCCAGAGGGACCCCACCGGTCTCGCTCCCCTTCACCAGGTGGCTTGGCGGGGAGGGAGGGCCGCAGGGTGGGGGGGGGGGTGGATAATCTTTCTGTCCCCTCCCCAAGATTTGGTGGCCACTTCAGCAGATTACATTTTCTTCCTTCTCTCCCCTTTGCTGTCCCGCTCATGTGGGGATTATCCTTCAGCAGTTCATTAGGGTGCCCCCTCCTCTCTGCGTCTTTCTCTTTATATTCTCTCCTTTCTTCTGGGGGTTGACTTCTAATATCATCTGTGTGTTTTCCTTTTGAAGGAGACTCAACACCCTCAACAAGTGTGCACTAATGAGACTGGAGATATCGCCGCAAAGAAAAAGGGTGGGTTTTAAAGTGCGCATGCAGACACATGATCTCTCATTCCTTGCAACCGCATTTGCATTTCATCACCTCGGTAATCAGCAGGCGCAAAGGAGAAAGTCACATTTTCTTATTTAATGACAAGTAATCTACGTGTGGCTAAATGAAGAGAACCTGACACATTGCCAATTTGTCTTTCCAAGCAAATCAACCTTAATTCCCTAATGGTTTTAAGTGCTACACAGTAACACCCTTGTCCCGTGTGTGGTGCTATTCATTGGGATGACCCTCTTGTGTGTCACCTTTCATTTCAGGCCACTCAAAGAGGTCATTTGCCATCTTTAGTGGGATGACAACGAGCCCTTTATGCACAGAGGAATGCACTGACGTCCTCGTGCCTTTTTAAATGTTGGAATTCATGTTTGCACCTTTTGTTGATCTTCATGCAAAAAACATGAAAATACTAATGGCCATTCTACCAATTGGTTATGTTTGTTGGGTAAGGATACTATTGTTATCTCACATTCCAAACTGTGTAACATTAGTAACAAGCCACTGTGGAATGTGTTGACGTGCCCACCCTCCCCCAAACCCCTATTCTAATCCCTAAATTATTAACTTTGATTAAAATCAATATGTTTGGCATAATTTAACACGACTTTGGGGAGTTTGATCTTTTATCTGAATTGTAACTGCTAATTTTCAAGAATTCACCATTTTCAAAGGGCTGGTGCTCATTATAAGGTAACGGTCAACTGAGTTACGGTCCTATTTAGGGTTTTTTTTTTATCACCAGCTGGAATCTGAGGGGAATCGACTGTAAGTGTTGAATGACAGAAGCAGTATCAGTGAGGTTATCTAAAATACAAACCGTAGGGGGGGATAGCTTGAGTCTACCCGGCTGCATTGTGATCTATGGGGGTCATATTGGAATTTCTTCAAGTTGCCCTTCCACGCTCCCCCGGGTATTAGATAGATTAACCAAACTGGGGGGGTGGGGGGGGGTGCGCATCTAGGGACGATGCATGTGTGGTAAATGCGGTTCAATAATGGCCTCCTTTATTCTCTGGTATGAAAATAGTCAGAAAGCGTTGAAACACGTTTCCTTGTTCGACCGTGGATGTTTTCACGTCAGACTTCATTTTAAAACTGCTGTGATTTATGTGCCACATGTTCACGTGTAAAGGTTCTTGGGTTTCTTTACTACTGTGATATCATATCACACAAAATTGAGTACAGTCCTCACATTTCAGCAACTATTGTATTACATCTTTTAAAGGGACACTGCTTTAAAAAAATAAACATTTTATGCTTTTTATTTGGCTTACTTCATGATCCAGAGTGAAGATTCCGATGAGGATGAGCCCTGTGCCATCAGTGGTCGCTGGACCTTTCAGCGAGACAGCAAGCGCTGGTCCCGTATGGAGGAGCTGGAGGTTTTCTCTTCATTGTACACAGATGGAGCACAAGCACCTCCTGCAAAGGACCAAGTAACCAAAAAGCTGGCTCTGTGTGAGGGAAACAGTTCTGAGAGTGTGCTGACTGATCTCAGCGAGCAGCCTGAAGTGGGCTCCATCCACAGCAGCGGTAGCGGAGGAAGAGTAGAAGACAAGAGCCATGACGTGAACCTTCATTTACCGAAGGAAGCCATTCCTGTTCCTGTTGGAGCCACTCGTGCCAGCTCTGTAGCAAGCATGTGCTCATCATCGGGCACAGGCGGGTCTGGGTGCGCTAATGAGGACTCTCTGTCTGACGGGCTGCCTCCATCACCCTTGGAGACACTAGGACGGTTCACCTTTGATGTAAAAATGGGAGAACTTGGGGGAAGTCTCGATCGTAGTGGCGGGAGCGGTAAAAGCACACGCTCAAGAGCCAAGAGCTTCCTCAAGAGGATGGAGAGTCTACGGCTTCGCAGTGGCGCCACCTCCAAGAGGAAGAAAAAAGGCAGCACAGGTGGAGGGAAGATAGAGATCAGTGGTCCTGTCATCAAAGAAGGTCTGGATGATGACAAGCTGCGACGGCTGAACTGTGTGGACATCCCAAGTATTAACTTCAACCAAAACCTCAATCACCAACGCAATCCAACTCAGACTATGACGCTCAACCGTAATCGCTCCGTCTCCTACTCCACACAGACTAGCAATGGCAGCACTGGAAGCACGGGGAGCAGCCATTCTGAAGCTAGCAGCGGCAGTGCGGTGAGCACACCAAGCCCGGTGACCCGCGCTCGTAGCCATAGCACGGCGGCAGGCTCGGCTAAGAGAGGAGGCATGTACTTGGAAGGGTTCGATCCTTTCAGTATTCTCCAGCAAGCATCCGATAGGCAGCTGACACCTTCGCCTAAATCAGCGCCACCTGTCCCCTGTCAGGCAAATGTAGGGATGAGCATTGATGAACAGAATCGAAGGAACAACCACAGACCTCAAGACAATGACAGACAAGCGGAGGAAGAAGAAGAAGATGGCATGGTCTTCTTTTATTTACCAGAAGGTCACAAGCCAGGCACTTTCCCCAAAGCTCTGCAAGACGGGAGCTCTCGTAACAACAACGGGAACGATAATGGAAACTCTGTTATCCTGAGGGGACGGCAAAGTAGACGCCAGCGTCGTATCTCTTCCGGCTCTGTGGACAGCCGCCTTAGTTTTTATGACAATGTCCCATACACCGAGAGAGAAGGGGAAGAAAGGGATGAACGGAAACTGGACGAAGTGATCCAGCATGTCAGCGGCCTGCAGCGCTTTGTTAATGCCTGGTCAGAGGCCATAGGAGTTGATGATGAGGAGGATGAAGAGGACGAGGAGGAGGAGGAAGGGGACTCAGATTCAGCGTTGGACTCAGCATCGCCTTGCCCTTCCTCCCCTCTGCAGAATCGTCTGGAAGAGACAGAGAACGGAAGTGACCAAGACAGCACAGGAAACCCGCTGGGTGAAGGCGAGGAGGGGATGAGGGAGAGGAGAGATTCTGGAGTCGGAGCATCACTAACAAGAACCAGCAGGTCAGTCATCGACGGTGACTTGCTAAATAATACTTTTCCTGAACCTCTGCACACAAAAGGGTGACATTTTGTCAAAACATGCACTCCTTTTGTGTTACCTTTGCTATTATTTTAATATGCAACATAGTGGCATATGTTGGATTGACTTGGAATTCTCTCACATCTCAATGCGCTCCACAAAACACCCACTGTAACAAAATTTGGAACACACTTTTATGGGATGGACAAGCACATGTGTAAAATTTGAGTAAGATTGGTTGAAAAACACATCCGCCCTCAAGCAGAAGGTTTTTGTGGGGGCATGGAAGAGACTTGGGGACCTGGAATCTAATTACCCATAAGTCATTGGCCATTTGTGTAATGGTTATCAAACTTGGAGGATATCTGTATTACATGACTTCCATGTAATAAAGCACAACCCTTAGAGGGTACTATAAATGTCATGTGTACATACAGAGCCGGGGTATACCCTGGACTGGTCGCCAGCCAATCACAGGGCACATATAGACAAACAACCATTCACACTCACATTCATACCTATGGACAATTTGGAGTCGCCAATTAACCTAGCATGTTTTTGGAATGTGGGAGGAAACCGGAGTACCCGGAGAAAATGCACGCATGCACGGGGAGAATGAAAATGAATGAATAATATAATACTGAATCTGAAATATGTTGATTAAAATATGCTCAGTCTGATCTGATTTCATTTATTTAATCTTCTTAAATGTCCACTTTGTTTGAGTAGAGAGCAAAGAAACCTATTTCTACCTATTATATATTTTTTATCATGATATTATGAGAAAAATTTTTGGAAAATTAGGTTGGGGACAAAGGAATGAAGTCAAAATATTGTGAGAATTATGAGAAGACAATTTACAAGAAACTTGCAATATTTAGAAAATTGTGAGAAATTGGAAAAAAACCAAGAATAAAGTCAAAACATTACAAAAAAAAAATCACAATTATACAAGAATAAACTCGTAATATACCGCTTATCCTCACTGGGGTCACAGAGTATGCTGGAGCCTAACCTAGCTGTCTTTACGGGGTATACCCTGGTCGCCAGCCAATCACAGGGCACATATAGACAAACAACCATTCACACTCACATTCATACCTATGGACAATTTGGAGTGGCCAATTAACCTAGCATGTTTTTGGAATGTGGGAGGAAACCGGAGTACCCGGACAAAACCCACGCATGCATGGGGAGAACATGCAAGCTCCACACAGAGATGGCCAAGGGTGGAATTGAACTCCGGTCTCCTCGCTGTGGGGCCTGCGTGCAAACCACTCTACCGCAGTGCAGCCCATTTTAGTGATTTTATACATTACCTGGCAGGTTTGACCATCATTGTGTTTGTGAATGGGGAAAAAAGTGCATCAAATAAAATGTCTACCAACACAAAAGTTGTTCTTTCGATGGTAACAACAAAGGATGAAAGGAAGACGCACTTAGACTGCTTTCCTTATGTAATAGTCTGGAATTCTATGGAATGCTCTTGGTCTCCATGGAGACTGTTGACTGTTTCCCAAAGAATCCACACACAGCCTCATAATTGGGCTTTTTCACAACATCATGAAAATTCCTGTAATCCTTGAACTGATTCTTTGCTTGAATATTAGAAACACTGTGGGTATGCTCTCCCCTCCCCCCAGCCAACATTCTTCTCACATCTTCCCTTCCCCTCTTTTCCTCCAGGCCGCAGAAACTCCGCTGGTTGAGTTTCCACAACTCCCATCGGCCCAGCTTGGCCTCCGCCCAGCTTCAGATTAGCTGCCAGTCTGTGCTGCAGATGAATCTCCTTCAGAAGCTCTCACTGCTGCAGCTCACCGCCCTACTGGAGAGGCACACCCCAACTAACAAACACGGCTTCAGCTGGTGAGTTCATTGGATGACAACACAAATAGCTGGATGTTGAAGTGATGTAGTGTCATGAATAAAGCCGCCCTGGTTTAAGTCAGTGTTTTTGTCTCGGATTTCGTCCCATATGTATGTCGTCGTATAGTGCGGTGACGGCTGTCCTCAAAGGTTGGGTTTCACATTCTTTTCCCAGACCTGTAATTGCTGGGAAGGGGCTTTACATTGTCTTTTTTCTGGAAGGCACAATCATGGCGGTTCACACGCATGGTGTTACAAGAGCTGGAGGCTGGAAAGATCTGTCCTTAACAATTATCCCTCCACCTTTCTCTCGCAATCACCTTCATTCTGCTCACAATTGTCCAATTGCTTTAAGTATGCCAGTCGTTTTCTCTGCCCATCTGCATGTAGTTTGCATTTTTGACTTAGATGTGCTCCCATGACTTATACCAAAATTGCAGGGGGTAATACAGAGACTTGATATATATATAGGACATAAAAAAAACTGAAACAGCATATATTTTAACTTAAACTTGCTGTAAAAACAATGTTACACATTGTTTTTGAAAATTAAAATGGCACATACAAATGAAGAAAACGGACTCATATAATTTTGTGTTTTTCTCTGTCCATTTTTTCCCCATCTTGAGGTCATTTTTGAGGACAGGAATAGAACATCTTGGCTTTGCTCAAAAGACACAGGCCACTTGTTGGCAGTTGCATCCCCGCACATATTCAGCATTCCGACTCAGGGTCATAATTTGCTTCTTTCGCCATGTACTCCCAAACTGCGGCTTAGCAGTCTGAGGTTTCTGGACGTCGGCACTGACAAAGACGAGCTTGTGTCTACGTCGCCTAGAGCGTCGCTATCTTCAAAACACTGACACCCCTGAAGAAAGATGCATCGTCATAAATCTATGGATGCATCCCGATGATATCTTTCAATGGTGTACGGGTACGAATAATGTGACGCGGTGGGTTCATCCCTTTCTTTCTATGGTACATCCCCCATCCTCTTTGCCTTGTTTATCCACCCCTCTCGTAAACCCGGAGACAGGATTCTGCAGCCGCTTGCTTTTGTTCATGCATGCACATAAAATACTCTCACACTCTTTGGAAGCCAGAGGAGTGGTTGAGTGTCTTCGCTTGGTGGTGAAATAGGGATTCTGTGAACTATACTCAAGTTCTAATACTGCCAAAGGGGTGGGTGGGTACGCTGTGGTCATCAAAATTTGACATATTTGTAAGTAGTACCAGTTATCTAATGGCACTTTTCACACAAATGTCATAAAAAATGAAACAAAACTCAGAGGCAAAGAAAACCTTGAACAGAACCCAGGCTCTGTGGGGCGGCCGTCTGTCTCGACTGGTTGGCTAGAGATAGAAGAATATTGAGTAGAGGGATGGACGGTAGATCAAGCCAGAAAACCAAGTATCTTATATCTGATGGATATCAGCATACGTATTCAGCAACAATCTGACAATAGAATTAGTGTTATGGCAGTAATATGTTTAATGTGTCCACCCTCGGCCATCTCTGTGTGGAGTTTGCATGTTCTCCCCGTGCATGCGTGGGTTCTCTCCGGGTACTCCGGTTTCCTCCCACATTCCAAAAACATGCTAGGTTAATTGGTGACTCCAAATTGTCCATAGGTATGAATGTGAGTGTGAATGGTTGTTTGTCTACATGTGCCCTGTGATTGGCTGGTGACCAGTCCAGGGTGTACCCCGCCTCTCGCCCGAAGACAGCTGGGATAGGCTCCAGCACCCCCGCGACCCTCGTGAGGAAAAGCGGTAGAAAATGAATGAATGAATGAATGTTTAATGTGTAAATGTACACTTGACTGGAAAAGTGTGTACTTCAAAGGTGTACACTCTTGATTAATAGCAGTCATTCATGATATTAATGAGGTTCTTTTTTCCGTGTGTTTGCATGTTGCAGGGCCGTTCCTAAGTTTATGAAGCGGATGAAGGTGCGCGACTACAAAGACAGGAATGTGTTCGGTGTTCCGCTGCAAGTCATCGTCCAGCGCACTGGTCAGCCCCTCCCTCAGGGCATCCAGCAAGCTATGCGTTACTTGCGAAACCAATGCCTCGACCAGGTAATGTATCACATACCTAAAACATAATGTGCTTTGATAGCACAGCCTTTTTTTTTACTGTGTGATCCTCAAGAAGACTTACATAATACATTCAATTTTTATATCTTACTTGAGGTGTGTTTCCAAACTTCTGCATGATTTTTCCATTCTGTCACACATGCTGAGGAAAGAGGCCCCGGGGAGAAGTGATTACATCATCACTGGCTGGCTGTTTAACACAGAAACAAGAAGAAAGATTAGTGTCTTGCAGACAATAGGAGATGAGTGTTTCATGGCAAAACAAAGATACGAGTAAATGAAATGTTGAATGATGAATTATTACACAGCGAAAGCTTTTTTTTGTAGTAAATAATGAACCAGCGTGATGTAACTGTTGGCTCTGAGCTTGTAGGATTTGTAGGATTTGTAAGAATGTGTGTTGCCCAACAAGAGCTATATTGTGTTTGCTTTGGTTCCTACATTATTGTTGACACTCAGATATTGGAATTTTGGTTCAAAACCTTACATTGCACATTGCTTACGCATGCATGACATAACTCTTTCTGTCTCCTGTTCCCAGGTGGGTCTTTTCAGGAAGTCGGGAGTTAAGTCCCGTATCCAAGCTCTGCGTCAGATGAACGAGACCGGCGGAGCGGATGGGGGAGGGGTCAGCTACGAGGGCCAGTCCGCCTATGACGTTGCTGACATGCTGAAGCAGTACTTCCGAGACTTGCCGGAACCGCTGCTCACCAGCAAACTGTCTGAGACCTTTCTGCAGATCTACCAGTGTAAGAATTTGGAAGTTGAGGGATTGTTGATTGACATTTAAAAGGCAAACAAACAAGGCCAATGCAGGAAATACCTGAGGGATGAGGGGCACTGTTCACGTCTTGATCTTGGGAGATGTTTTAATAACGCAGAAGAAAACATGAAGCCATCCATCACACGTCTTACATAACCCCCTTATCCGCTCATATCCCACTTAAACATGTTCCGTCCTCGTAAAGTGTTCTAAGAAAGCATGACATATCTTTCCTCTCTGTTCCCCAGACATGCCCAAAGAGCTCCGCCTCCAGGCCTCCCGCACCGCCGTCCTGCTGCTTCCTGACGAGAACCGTGAGGCTCTGCGGACGCTGCTCTGCCTTCTGAGTGATGTGACGGCCAGCGTGGCGGAGAACCAGATGACGCCCACCAACTTGGCCGTGTGTTTGGCGCCATCCGTCTTCCACCTCAACACCCTGAGGCGCAAAGAGAGCTCCTCGCCAAGGTGTGTGTGTGTGTGTGAGGGATCACGCCATTTTTTTTAAAAAGGTCATTGTGGTAGATTACGCAAGATGCTAGCCATAAGCAAACAGGAAAGGGTCATACTAAAGAAACAAAAGGGCAGGATATTGTAGATGGTGAAGCAAGAAAGCACTTAAAACACATTTAATCAGGTGTCTTTGGCCCAATGATGAATGTGCCCCTAATCTCGCCGTGTCCAACTCTTCCTCATCTGTCCCTCACAGGGTAATGAACAGGAAGCCCACTCTGGGAAAGCCGGACCAGAGAGACCTGAACGAGAACCTGGCGGCGACTCATGGCCTAGCACACATGATCCAGGAGTGCAGGAAACTTTTCCGTGTAAGTTATCAAATTGAGAAGATCTCATCCAGAAGTAGAGCTGTGACAATTAATCAGTAATTAATCGTTTATCCAATTAATTGACAACCTCTGGTTTCAGCCATGCAAATGTGAATATTTTTAACATTTCTTTTCTGAGATGTTGCAGACCAAACCACGACCTGGTTTGGTTTGTATTGATTTGGTCGGTCTAAGGCCTATCCGATTACTTGATTAATCGAAACAGCATGCTTCAGATGAAGAAAATAATCGTTACTTGCAGCTCATATTGTAAAGACAGCATGTCAGCTCTTGCTTGCTGTGCAGTGTTATTATCCAATAGCTTGTACCCTAATTGTAGTGTTGGTGCCTTCAGGCAGCCCTCATACGAACTCTGTTCCTAGACTGTGATGTAAATAAAGTTGTGATGTAAGTCGGATCTGAATACCTAGACCTGAGACCTGAATACCGATATTAACTCCTGAGTTACTCACACCGTACATAAAACACATGAAGGACATTTTACAAATGGTACTGTCACCATCTAGCACTTGTGTCGTGTTTATCCCAGCTGTCTTCGGGCGAGAGGCGGGGTACACCCTGGACTGGTCGCCAGCCAATCACAGGGCACATATAGACAAACAACCATTCACACTCACATTCATACCTATGGACAATTTGGAGTCGCCAATTAACCTAGCATGTTTTTGGAATGTGGGAACATGCAACATGGAACATGCAAACTCCACACAGAGATGACCGAGGCTGGAATTGAACTCGGGTCTCCTAACTGTGAGGCCTGTGTGCTAATCACTCATCCGTCGTGCTAATCACTCATCTGTCGTGCAGCCCTGTTTTAGAGTTTTGTGATTTCTAATTGTCTGTGGACGTGACATGCTTAGTCCTGACTCCTACGTTTGCTGATGTTGTTTTGGCGTGGTTTGACAGTAACCTGTTATGTTTTTGCAATAAAGAGATCCTCATCATCCTTACAATATCCAGTTAGACCATAAAATATGATCTTCATTCTGAATGATGGCCACGACAGTCCAAGGTTGATTTGTCTTGCACCTGTACACACCGTTTGAGCCATCCATGCTACTTTTATGGTAACACAAAACAAACATTCTCCACTGTCCTTTCAATGCCCCTATTTGTACTCTTGTCAAATGAACAGCAGCGCTACACAATCCAGAAGCAACTCTGCCACGGTGCTGTTGTGATGGAAAGCCATGCAGTGGGTCAACATACATAGCCTGCTATAATTCCCTTCATCCTAAATTCACACAGCGCTGACATGCAGCAGCACACACACACACATAGCTAAACGGTGACACTGTGGGTCATTAGCCGCATTCGCATTGAATTAGTTAGAGGGAGCGCTTCCTGTCATGGTCACATCATACAGTCTGCTAACAGAGTTACCTAGCAGATAATTGACCATTAATTCCATTTCTATTGTGCCTGTGAAGGTTCATAAACGAGAATTTGTTTTCATTTCCGCAAGCTATTATTAGGAGATGGATGCTGTGGCTGCTGCTTTTTCTTGGTACTTCTTGTCAATTAAAGCTGATAGATGACAAAGAAAGGAACATGAAGAGATAATAAGGCAGGATGTGGTGTTTCTATTTCCAGTTATTTAATACGCTTATCAAAGATGCAGTTTCCCATGACATATGTAAATGTCTCTCATCTCATGTAACAGTCATTTGTCATCTTTCCGGCCTTGAGTATGAGATAACTTAATTTGCTGCTGCTTGTTGAAAAAAATGCATATGCCTTTGGCAAGGTTTGCAGATAATGATCACCTGTGTGCAAAGTTTAGTTATGTAACCCTCATACATCGTCCGTGTTGCAGGCTGCTACCTCAATGTTTTGAGTCTTACCGACACTGGTAACCAAGGAGGTGTAAATCACATTTCAAGGGAACAAAAACACAACTCTACCTTGTGTGGCAGGATAATTTAAAACACAAATGGTGGGCTAAACATTAGGTACACCTGCACAAACTAAGTGATGACATCGTCATGTTCAAACACTAGATCATGGGACACAACATGAGGTACACATAGTAATATATATAAATATATACACTACCGCTCAAAAGTTTGGGATCACTTGCAAATTTCTTTGTTTTCCAAAGAAAAACACATTTTCATGCATTTCACAAATATTTTTATCCATTTCACAAACAATTAAAATTGATCAGATGATTTTCAAAGAAGGATGTACATTTTTGCACAGAGGCCTACTATCAACAACTGTCAGTCCTCTGCATCAATCTCCTGATATAGCTGCCAATCCAAGTTAATCATTTTATAAGCCTAATAGATTATTAGAAAAGCCATCTAAAAATCTAACCTAAAAACTAAAATCTCTTACCAGACTGTTAACTACTCCCTTCAGAGAGCAGCACAAATTGGGTCTAACAAGGACAGAAAAACGCTGCACAACTGTGCAAGAAGACAAATGTCTGAACGTGTGTAGTTTAAGACAAAGATGCCTCACAGGTCGTCCACCTGGAAGCTGCGCTAAATAGTAGCCGTCAAACACCAGGGTCAGTATCAACAGTGAAGCTGGACTTCATAGCAGGACTGCCAAGAAAAAGCCATATCTCAGACTGGCCAAAAAAATTTCCAAGTGATCCCAAACTTTTGAGCGGTAGTGTATATAGTAAGATATAATACGTATATTACATCTAAAAAAAATTCAGTTACCTCATTTTGCTACACAAAATGCTTAATACGCCTTTAAAGGGCAAAAAAAACTGAATCTGGTGACTGAAACAACACACATCTCACTTAAGACTGTGACATAAGCATTCTTATGTATAATAATAATAATAATATTCTAAATACAACTCAAGTCGAAAAAAATGTGAAAAAAATGTAAATAAGATACTGTCTTATACTCTGCATACTTGTTGATCCAGCAGTGGCGCTGAAACAACTTCTCCCCCAAGTCAGAGCTTTTCTTCCTGTCAATCGCATGCACATATCACACCAGTGGCTCAAATGTTGGGCAACAGAGGAGGGATTCTGATCTTCCTTTTAAGACAATGCTGATCAATGAAGCCAAATCATCAAACAACTGTCAAAAAGACGGGGTCGTCTTATATTCGGATTAAAATAGTATTTTATTGTATTTCCTATAAAGTGTTGAGCAAAATAATTACCTGGGACCCTGACCTCCTGTCCTTCCTTCAGATCCCAGAGGAAATGAGTCGTTGCAGAAACTCCTACGTGGAGCAGGCTCTGCTGCCGCGACGCTTGGAGGAGCTGTCGGGGGGCCACGACGGACAAGGAGGCTACCGTTCTTACTTACGTGATAGCCTTGATGCTCTTCTCAAAGAGGCCAAGGATAAGTTCAAAGGTTATGACAGCTTGTCCACCCTGGAGCAAGTGGAGCTGGCTTACCGTAAGGTAATGCATCACCTCTCATGTAGTTGTGTAACTCTCACCGAGTATTGATTCATGACTGTAAAACAGCTGTCAAAGTGTCTCTGTTTCCTGTCCTGCCCCCCCCCCCATTCTCTAAATATTTTATGGAAAATCAAGTTAGGCTTTCCTCTATTAAGAAACACGTTCATGTGAAACTAACCTTGCCCGCCCTCCCTCCTTCACCGCTGGACCGTGTTTCCACGATGACATCAGCTTGTCACACAACGCACATAAACACAGCACTCTCCCAGGGCAACGTTTCCCGTGTTTAGTGTGAGAGGTTATCTTCTCCGCAGCTCCAAAGTCACAAGGCTGTAGCATTCAATGCGCCCCTTCTTTATCATCTGATGGCAAAAGGGAGCAGCTGACTCGGCTGGAGGGCATAGCAGATACAAGCGGACCGTTGTACCTGAACATAACACTCCATAATTAAATTATACATGTAGGACATAACATTAGCTTCAGTGTAATATGACTTACATAAAAGATATAGCTGGATTCAACAAGTTTCCGATTGTTTCCTTCAGGTACATGACGGCTTCCCATTGAGGCTGTGGAAAGTGACCGTTGAGGTTCCCGCACATCCAGAGGAAGTCCTGACTCGGCTGCTGAGGGAGCAAGCCCGTTGGGACGAAGACCTGTACGAGAGCCGTGTGGTGGAAACCCTGGATGAGAGGACGGAGGTGTACCAGTATGTCAGGAACAGCATGGCCCCGCATCCCATGAGGGACCATGTGGTGCTCAGGTAGACATGCACGTCCATTTGTCATCAATTCCTACTTATTGTCGTGCTTGTGTAATCTTTGTTTTTTTTTTTAACTAGAACTTGGATAACGGATTTGCCAAAGGGGGCGTGTGCGCTAGTGGCTACATCAGTGGATCATGCAGCGGCGCCCGTGGTGGGCGTACGTGCCAACGTGCTCCTGTCTCGCTACTTCATCGAGCCCTGCGGCGCTAACAAATCCCGAGTCACAAACATTTCCAGGATTGACTGCAGGTTAGTGTTTTTGTTCGTTGATTTCCATGGAACTTGAGCGCAAGGGTCGTAAATGAACCCATTCATCTGTTTTGCTCAAGCCTGAGCACACATTCACCAAATCTAGATGTGTTGAATACTCGCTCTTTCTGCTACTTATTCATAACAACCGTAGAGTACCATCCTTCCACCTGCAAATGATTAACTCATTCAATGCCAACCATTTTTCAAACGTCAACCGCGTCAGTACCGGCGACAATTTTGACTGACCTTTCAAGGCATACAGAATATTGTGTCATATGGATACATAAACATGGAACCGAGACTCCCGTCTTTCATCAGCAATTTTTTCAAATGTTTTTCCATCCTTTAGTAATCTGCAATACAACATAGGTAAGTTTCAGGAAAATATCAGTTCACGACTAAAAAAGGGAACAAAAAAATGATACATTTCAAGCATAACTTTCACTTTCACACCAATATTTTGTGCATCTGTGACAGCTCAAATATCTGTGTGTGCACGCATTAACTTCCCACGCTCTCGCTTCCTCTTCCTGTGGTGCATTTTTCTCTGCCCTCTCCTTGTCCCTGATGAGTTCTTATCAAATGCACATCTGGCATTTTTTATGGCATTAAAATTGCTCTGAAACTGAATTCAGGGGTGGGGAGTTGCATCATCACGTCCGTCAGACTCACGTTGTTGGGATCAGGCGTTTGGGTTTATAAAAACATACAACTACAGTATTTCTTTGGTGTTGAATGAGTTGATGATAAACTTTCAACTTGATGAGGGAAATAACCACCAGAACTGCTTGCAATAATCCACAAAGTCAAATCGCTGTACAGTCAGTCCTATTGCCCCTCCTGCATAAGAGAGATAACTCAAATGGAAACCTTGGCGCAATCATTCCTCCTCCACCAGTAATGATGATGCGCAAAGTTATCAATAATAACTTGACACCTTGCATCATAGAAATAACCATAATGACTTGAAGTAATCCACCAAGTCAAAACACACTCTGTGCTTGGCTCAAGCATGAACCCACACACCCAACCTGGAAGTCAGTATTGATGATAACTGCCCCCTTGCATCATAGAAATAACCGCCATGACCCGAAATAATCCACTAAGTCAAAAGTACACAGTGTGCTTGTTCAGGTTGTGTAATCAATGCAATCGCTTGTTCATTATTCGTGATAACAGACCGACACAACATAAAATAAACCAGCAATTGGAAAAGATGCATGCAGTTTTATATTAAAAATTGATCCATATACCGAGGTGTCGCCTTAATGAGTAATGCTTTCATAAAAGGTGATATTTTTTGTTGCTTGAGTGCCACATGTTGACACACTTTGTGGTCTGCTTCCACAGGGGTCGCTTCCCAGAGTGGTACAACAAGCTGCACGGACACTTGTGTGCTGCCGAGGTGGCGCACATCCGTGACTCCTTCACTTTGACCATGGACAAATGAGACTTTCTTTTTTTCTTAATGTCATTCCATTGACAAACACAGGCAGGACAAACTTGGCCTCCTGGATTTGAAGGACTTTTTTTCTCCCAAGTATATTATTATCTTTTTTTTTTTTTAAAGGCCCTCTGTGTCCTGTCATCTAATTATTTATGTGGGCCAAAGAATACAGTGACACGGATTTGAGGATGGGAGCGCTATTGCTTCTGGGAAGCAAGAGGATTGAACGTGTCATGGGAGCAACATCATAGTTAGAGCAACATACAACAGTGTACATACACTAACTACTCTTTTCACACTTTTTAGTCACTGTCTTGTCTGTTTTCTTTACTATTACATTTGGGAGGAAGTGCACAACATTTTTATGACATTGTGCGGTTGAAGAAAGATGTGAATGTGCCGGCTTTAATATGCAGAGGACAAGTGATGAAGAGATGAAAAGGAGCGGGTGGCTGGCTCACCAAATATTTTCAGGAAAGCACCATGGCACCTCTCGAAAAGAGAGAGACCAATAGAGACACAGGGACCAAATTAAGATAACAGAAACACGACCGCATGTTAGCATCACAACCCATTATCAATAGCACAGCTTTTATTGTACGTGGTAGCTCCACCAACATGGTAGAGGTAGGGAAATGTCCATCACCAGAAACAACAAACCAACAAGATCCTTTTATAAAGGTGGAGATTTTACAGGTTTTACTGTAAAGACGAGGGCAGATTGCATGTTAGTGGAAGGAAGACAAGCTTCTCTCACTCTTAACACACTTTCACTAAGCCATCGTCCATTTGTAACCTCTCTACCAAATAATAACACATGACCGTTAATTTAAAAATTGAAATATATTTATACCTCATATATGTTTGGTTCATTTTGTATTGTATTATTGTATTGTAAATGTTACGCTTTGTGTTACGGAAAGTGGAAAAAAAAGCTTTATCTTTTTTATTAATAATGTTATTTCTGTACAGGTTAATCAAAGTGCACTATTAAATGTATTAAAATAATTCATGTCTTATAATCGTACTTCTTTGTTCTGGAAGCGGATTATGGTTATTATCGCCCTGCTTGGCTGTGTAGATGGCGGTGAGCTCGCTTGTTTCTTACATAACATGTTGTACTTTCATGTTGCAAAAGAGTGGACAATGGGATCCCTTGTTGGAGCACAGCTAGTCTAGAAGGGGTCACTCACACCACAAATAATCGATATCAGGGGAAGATTACTGGCCACACAGCTAGGACACCCGAGTTCGAGTCCACCCTTGGGCAACTCTGTGTGGAGTTTGCATGTTCTCCCTGTGCATGCGTGGGTTTTCTCCGGGTACTCCGGTTTCCTCCCACATTCCAAAAACATGCTAGGTTAATTGGCGACTCCAAATTATCCATAGGTATGAATGTGAGTGTGAATGGTTGTTTGTCTATATGTGCCCTGTGATTGGCTGGCGACCAGTCCAGGGTGTACCCCGCCTCTCGCCTGAAGACAGCTGGGATAGGCTCCACCCCCTGCGACCCTCGTGAGGATAAGCGGTAGAAAATGAATAATATAATACTGAATCTGAGATGTTGATTTAAATATGCAGTCTGATCTGATTTCATTTATTTAATCTTAAATGTCCACTTTGTGTGAGGAGAGAGCAAAGAAACCTATTTCTACCTATTATATATTTTTTATCGTAATATGAGAAACATTTTTTTGAAAATGGGGAATATTTTTGGGGGAATAAAAATAAATAAAAAAATATAGGAATAAAGTCAAAATATTGTGAGAATTATGAGAAGACAATTTACAAGAAACTGGCCTTATTTAGAAAATTGTGAGAAATTGGGGAAAAAAACAAAATATTAGAGGAAAAAGTCACCATTTTACAAGAATAAACTCGTAATATGTCGCTTATCCTCACTGGGGTCACAGAGTATGCTGGAGCCTATCCAAGCTGTCTTTACGGGGTACACACTGGTCGCCAGCCAATCACAGGGCACATATAGACAAACAACCATTCACACTCACATTCATACCTATGGACAATTTGGAGTCGCCAATTAACCTAGCATGTTTTTGGAATGTGGGAAGAAACCGGAGTACCCGGAGAAAACCCACGCATGCACGGGGAGAACATGCACCTCCACACAGAGATTCCTGTCATGTCAAAACACTCAGATGCTAAAGAACATATGATTTTGTGCTGATTTATTAGTGTAAAAAGTGAGTATTGACTGTTAAAATAACACTTTGTTTTAGGTTTTGATGGAGGTTCTGAATGGGCGAAAGGATCAGGTACACGGTGTCCCAAAGTGTTGGATGGTGCACAACCACCTTAAACTTTAACCTGTAAAAAGCCAGAAGCCAAAGAATATATATGCTGACTCAGGTGGTTTTGTGCTGATTTATTAGCGTAAAAAGTGAAGGTTAACAATCACCGTTAAAATGACACTTTTTTGATGGAGGTTCTGAATGGTGGAAAGGGTCAGAGGTGCAATCTCAGACACACGGTGTACCAAAGTGTTGGATGGTGCACAGTGACCTTAACCTTTGACCTGTAAAACGCCCAGATGCCAAAGAATATATATGGTGACTTTTGTACTGATTTATTAGTGTAAAAGGGGAAAAAGAAAAGTGAGGGTTAACAGAAGCACTGTTAAAATGACACTTTTTTGATGGAGGTTCTGAATGGGGGAAGGGGTCAGAGGGGTAGTCTTGAGCACACGGTGTACCAAGGTGTCAGGTGGTGCACAGAGTGTAATTATTTACCATCAGCTTGGAAGCAGGGTGTGTTTAAGACGTTTGTTCCAAGTGTGACAGCTGCAGCAAGCAGCAACTTGACTTGCCAAACTATGCATTGACTGTACGTAACGTGTCCTTACGTTCGCTTGCATTTCACTCTGGCAGACCCTGAGGAATCCCAGAGAAACCACAACCTCCCGAGAGGAGTTTTTTCTGGTCTGATGAGCAGCCGTCCTCATGTGTGACACCCCCACAACACTTGTGTGGTACATTTTGTGAGATGTGCATTTCTACTGGGAACCCAAACACGTCAGGCAGATAACGCAGGGCTTGATAAAGGCTGACCCAGAGTCAGCCTGCATTCCTGCCCTGGTTTGTCTGAGATTCAACCGCTGCCGGTTTCCCACATTGATAAATCACACACGTGGAAGTTTGCGCTTCTTCCCCTACTGTTCCTCTGCTATTGAGGCGTAACGTCACTTTTTATTGCTGTGATTAAAAAAATTAATCCGTTTTTGTGGACTTCTGTAAAGCAGCTACACACAATAACATTATTATGAGACATTATGGGTTGCGTTCAAAGACATCACATATTTTTAAAAGTTGAATTCTGTGTTTTGAGTGTAGCTGAAAGAATCTAAAGTATATGTTTGTCAGTGCTTATGTAAACCTTTTATCCGAATTTTTATTTTTTTTACTTCGCCAAATAGCTGATGAATAGTTGTTGATAGTGTACATGATATTCTATCATATGAAGAAAGTAGTGGTGGAAACTTGAGTACTTGAGTACATTTGTGTCTACGCTTGAGGAATCGAACATTTCTGAGTGGGAAACAAAGCTCATTGCTGTTATCGGAAAACTGACGCTATGTTGTCATAATAGTGGATGCTACTGTATGCAGCTATTGCACACATAAAAGTATGGTGCTCGCTTTAATCCTTCATCGTTTTTCCTAAACACCAACACTCCCCTCTAGTGGCCAGATGTAGTATATACATACATTGTATCATACTGATGTTGAGCAACTCAAAACGCAACACAATAAAAAATACAATATATCAATGGCTTAACTAAACCAAACTATTGTTAAAAAATGACATAAGTACATTTGTTGTTTTTTAAAATAATACACAAAGTATACAATCAGCTTCACAGTGATGTAAAACTAACATTTCCGCATCAGCGCTTTTCTACCGCTAGATGGCAGTGTCTGACAGTGTGAGACATTTGCACCAAATGGACAGAAGTATTTGGACAACGACATGGAAGAATCAATAAGTAGATGGTAAACAATCACATGTTGATTGTTTTACTTCAAATCCATGACTTAAAAAACACATTATCATAACCCTAGCATACATATATCGACAACCAATGACAAAAAGAAGGGACGGTAGTTTTCCTAGTGTGTTATGTGATGTACAGACGTGTCAAACTCAGGCCCATTCACATTTCCCTCACTCCGATGCCCACATAATATATATATATAAATATACATTCACCAGCTGTCATGCATATTTTGTCCCCAACCTAAAAACAGACAAGAAAGTTTAGCAAACATATAGAAGTGTTGCAAATGTCAGGATAAATAATAGGAACCATAATCTAGAACAGGGGTCGGGAACCTTTTTGGCGAAGAGAGCCATGAAGGCCAGATAATTTAAAATGTGTATCTGTGAGAGCCATATACATTTTTTTAAACACTGAATACAATAAAATGTGTGCATTTTTATGTAAGACCAACAGTTTTAGATAATGGGCTCTAATTACGTAGACCAGGCACACTACCCCACGCCAATGGGGTGTGGCCAGCACACTTTCGTGAGCAGCGCAGTGTCTAATAATAAATCAAATACTTGTTGCCATTAATACAACTTCTGCTGCTGCATAGTTTTGCACCGTACTCCGTAGACGTATTTCATTCTTTTGGCCATCTTCGTCAGAAGGCTTGGTTCTGCAGCTTTAGCTATTTAGTTTACATTTACATGTTTTTTTGACATCTCAATGACCGAGGTAGACTACAGCATTACCCAGTAATAATCAAGTTTTGGTGTTTGACCTGGAAAATATCAGGAAAGATAGATATGGTTGGCCGTATTGCAGCAGAATATAGATGGACGAATTAAAATGCATAAGAAAGTTGTTGATTTTAAATATTATTTTTAACAGTCATTTCTGTGATGTTTACTTTAAAATGTTAGCAAAAATAATTTTTTATTGTGGTAAGAAATGCTTGAGAGCCAGATACAGTCATCAAAAGAGCCCTACCTGGCTCCCGAGCCATAGGTTCCCTACCTCTGATCTAGAACCATAATCTCCAGTTCGCCACACAATCTAAAGTAGGCTTTAAATTTTGGCCCTCTCTGCAATTGAGTTTGACACCCCTGATGTAATAGTTGCAAAGTAGGTCATGTTGCGCAACACATCCCTTACATTTGCTCATGTTTGATTAGAAAACAAAAAGCTTCATAAATATACAGTGGTGTGAAAAAGTGTTTTCCCCCTTTCTGATTTTGTTTTGCATTTGTCGCACTTAGTGTTTCACATCATCAAACAAATGTAAATATGAGTCAATGACAACACAATTCAAGATAAAATGCGTTTTTAATTAGATTTATTATTTATTATTTATTATTTATTATTTATTATTTATTATTTATTATTTATTATTTATTATTTATTATTTATTAGTTATTAGTTATTAGTTATTAGTTATTAGTTATTATTTGAATGGTTGTTTGTCTATATGTGCTCTGTGATTGGCTGGCGACCAGTCCAGGGAGTACCCCGCCTCTCGCCTGAAGACAGCTGGGATAGGCTCCAGCACCCCCCGTGACCCTTGTGAGGAAAAGCGGTAGAAAATGAATGAATGAATGAATGAATGTTTTTTTAATCGTAATATTATGAGAAACAATTTTTGGAAAATGAGGTTGGGGACAAAGGAATAAAGCATATAGACAAACATTTATTTATTATTTATTATTTATTATTTATTATTTATTATTTATTATTTATTATTTATTATTTATTATTTATTATTTATTATTTATTATTTATTATTTATTATTTATTATTTATTATTTATTATTCCTCCTCTGTGGAATTCAAAATTCAAACCTACATAACATGATTCCCCATAAACCTACTAACTGGTTGGGCCACCCTTAGCAGCAACAACTGCAAACAAGGGTTTTTGATAACTTGCAATGAGTCTGTTACAACGCTGTGGTGGAATTGGGCCCACTCGTCTTTGCAAAATTGTTTGTAATTCCGCCATATTGGAAGCTTTTCCAGCATTAACTGCCTTCTTAAGGTTGTGCCACAGCATCTCAATAGGACTCAGATCAGGACTTCATTTAGTTTGTCTTCAGCGGTGAAGAGGTGGACTTTGCTGGTGCGTTTTGGATCATTGTCCTGCTGCAGAACCCAAGTTGGTTTCACATTCTCCTTCAGGATTTTTGGGTAGACAGCATAATTCCTGGTTCCATTTATCACAGCCCTGAAGCAGCAAAACAGCCCCAGACCATCACACTACCACCACCATATTTTACCATTGGTAGGATGTTCATTTTGTAAAATACAAAAACTTTTGTTTTGTTTTCTCAAAGATCTTGGGGATCATCAAGATGTTTCCTTACAAAATTGAGACGAGCTGAATGTTGCTGAATGAGAATGTTCTTTTTGTTCAGCAGTGTTTTTTTTCCTGGAACTCTGCCATGCAGGCCGTCTTTCTTATGGCGGAGGCAAATAAGGCCTGCAGTTCTTTGGATGTTGTTGTGGGGTCTTTTGTCACCTCTTGGCTGCTCTAGGAATAATTTTGGTTGGCTTGTCACTCCTGAGAAAGTTCACCACTATTCATTGTTTTTTGGCTCTCACTGTCGTTTGCTGAAGTCCCAAAGTGGCTAAATTGCTTTATAACCTCTCACAGACTGATAGATCTCAATTAATATGAGTTATGTTTAAAATAATGATACAATACATTAAAGCATGTTGACTTCAAGGTGCATCAAGTCTTTGTGAGGTGTGTCTTTCATTTCCTTATCCTTGCAGTAGACATAATGTCATCTTCAATATTGGTCCAGTTGTTTGATGTCTCCGACAACAAGCACTTTAGGTCCTCCATTGGCCTAGCAGGGGAACTTGAGCAGGGATCAGAATACTCAAACTAGCCACTGCCGCACTGCTGTGCTTTAGGTGCAGAGTGTGTACGATTGGCTCATCTGTGCTTCTGTTAAAACAAACTGGTGTATTTGCTCCATGTGGGAGTGGAATTCTGCAAGAGTTGGGTTTATTCAAGCTCAAAAGTGAATGCTGCTAGACACTCTCCCTTTGTGTGGGACAATGGTGCGCTTAAAGTATATTTTAGAAGCTTTAAAAGACCACCAAAGTGCACACCCAATATCTTTTTTTAAACAATACAGAATCACAAGCGTGAATGCAGCCTTACGTCACGACGTCCCAAACCCTCACTGCACAAGTCAGTTTCAAGTACTGATTTGCATTCAATTCAAAGTCGCCATTGCTGATGAATATATGAGCTGACATTTAATACACCCGAATGTGTTTTGTTTACTTCTTAAAACTGATCAAACATTGTTGCAGTACGAGGGAGCAAGATGCTCAGGCAGTTTTAACTTTACCACGACCTTTTTCGCGGTTATGAAACTTGTCCAAGGCAGGTTTTGTAACGAAGCCCCGCCGGCCAATCAGAGGCGAGATTTTTCTCACGTGACCTGAAATTTTACGTAACAAACGAGTTGATAGTGAAAAAACAGTGACGGATCCACAGTCTACGGGCACTGGACGTCTACACGAGGAACAGAAGATTCGAGAGTTCCGCCTAGCTTTATTTACTTTTTTACAACATCCCCAACATGTCGTTGGAGCAGCCTGCCGAGGAAGGGACGGTGGAAAGGAACGCCTTCTTTATCGGCATTGACACGGAAGACGTTCTGGAGGAAGAGGAGGACCACCATCAGCTCATCCTTCAGAAAGCCAACGCTTTAGCTTCGGATAACTCCCTTAAAGAGGCCATTTACTGGTTTTCCGTAGCAATGCAGTACGGGCCAGTCAGACCAGAGCAGCTAAGTACTTTTGTGGACTGTATAGTGCGGAATTTCAAGAAAAAGGCCGCCCCAGCTTCGGACGAGAGGCACAATGTGGAGGTGGAGGAGGCAAAGGAGGAGCAGCAGCAGCAGCAACAACACTCATGGGACGAAGTGTTCGACTGTCCGCACTGTCATAGCTTTTTAGGAGAACCTGTCACTTTAGCATGTGGACATTCATTTTGTCGGAGGTGTTTACGACGACGGCTGCTCTCCAAATGTAAATTGTGCAACGAAGCCGCGAAGCTGGAGGGCAAACCTAATGTGTTGCTGTGCGGGCTTTTAGCTAAATGGTTCCCCGAAGAGGTGAAAAGGTCGAAACTATTACGAGAAGTAGACGAGCTGTGTAAACGAAGATGCCACAAAGAGGCTGTGACGCTAGCGAGCGATGTCATTCAAAGTGGTGAGTACGTTCTGACTACTTCACAGGAGCCTTGTTTGACGGGGGTGATGTGTTCACTTGTTTGTTGCAAGCATTCGCATTTTGACGTTTGTGGTACACACGATAGTACTTTGGTGAGGTTGTTTTTTCCTCCCGACAAGCCTTATAATGCACTTTACCGTCAAACCGTTACCATAGCGACAGTTAGCTGCTCGCGTTTTTCCGCCCTGACTGTCGTAAAACATCCACTTAATTCACACCGGGCATGCGCGGTAGTTGCATAAGTCAGGTCACGGCACAGATTGGAACGAGTGGTTTTGTAACCTATTTAGCTGCGAGGTTCTCTAGTTATGTACTGCAACCAAATGCTAACATTTGTTGCTTGTACACAGTATGCAACCGCTGTGACTCATACAAGATACACATGGCTCCTGCGCTAATACCTTTTGTTAAATTAACAAGCATAAGCATAAACAAGCATAAAGGTTACTGTCACTGCATGACATCATGCGGACTTGCATTGCACTAGTGCGAACCAAATAAATGTAACACACCCAAATCACCTGTCCATATGACCACATGCATTCATTCTCTCCTAAGTCATTCTATGCTCTAAATGTGTACATTTAATTACAATTGTAGTATGATGTGTATAGATTGCCACAACTATAGCTGGGAATAGTATGACCCTTGCCCCAGTCTCATTAGGAACAGCCACAGAATGTGAGTTGAGTGACATAATATTTATTTGTTGGAATAGTTCAGAACTTACTATGTCTACAGCTACAGACTAAACCTATATGTCATTCACACACGATTATTTGTGGACAACTGGTTCATCTCCAATACTGTCACTTGATATACAGTATGGTGCGTGTCACTCTCACCACCTGCTTTTGACAGCACTCACCCTTTCTGCAGCACAGTCTGGGAAGCAGCAGAGTTAGAAAACAAATATACATCAATGTACAGCATAGTAATATAGTAAGAGAATGGTCAACTGTACGGCACACACTCCAAATCTTGCACCAACAGCTGAGTAGTGCAACCAACATTTTAAAGTGCAGGCACAGGTAGATGAAGCGGCTGGATGCTGACCATGATACATAAACAACAACAAAAAACATTAGGAGGTTGACCACAGCCACAGCTGTTAATGGCCAATAATGTTGTACCCACTGCTAATTAGAGACAGTAACAATAGACTATAATCAGCATATTTACAGGTGATTTGAGGCCCGTGGGAAATATTGGACTCCTATGTGAATCTTGTCATGTCACTTTCATGAGGAGACTTCAGTAAACCAGGAATTCTACAATTCATTTCTTCATTTAATTTCTTTCTCTGTCTGTGATTCTTGCAGAGCCTGATACAGCAGTGGAAGCACGACTGTCTCGAGCAGAGGCCTACATGTCTCTACAGCAGTTTGATCTTGCTTTGGAAGACACCGAGTTGTGCCTATCATCCAGCTGTTCTGCTGAGGTAGGGTTGTTTTTGTCAGAAAAGTGAATGATAATTTACTGTCTATACACTGAAGGATTTTATAAACAATTTTTGTTGTGGTTGTTTTTTTAGGCCCATGGGGTTTGATTTGTGGTCTGTGTGTTTTGTGTGCAAAGCTTCCATGTCCCCCCTCATTGCCCTATAGTAAAGTTCAGTAATGTACTGTACGTGTGTACCGTATGGTCGTACGCCATGCTCCTGGAGTCTTCGGCGAACCTTCCATGCACAAACTTGTGGTTGTCCACATCTCTTGGTCTTTGCAGCAGTCTGAAGTAGTTCTGAACCGATCACGCAGATGTGTGGTCCGGCTATCGTGATCCTAGGTCGGTTACATGTCACCCCGGTGTGGTGAAAACGTCTCCGGAGGTGGCTCTGGTTACCGCATCTTGGTGCATTCCTGCCTTCAGCATGACAGGAAACAGTGAATGCTGCCATTTGTGTCGGTCTTTTATAGGCCAGCCTCATGGTACACATTGCTGTATAGAAATGCTCAATAGTCACTCCGTTTTGAGACATACCACCAAACTAGTGATTTTAAGGACTGGTCCATGCAGGGAGATGTTTGATATCAACAATTCTTTACTATGGCGCAATGAGGCGTGACATGGAAACTTTGCACTCAAATCAAACCCCATGGCCCTTCATTATGATACAGACACATACAGTTGTATTGAAAATAAGAATAGAGTAAGTTTAACAAGAGTTTCACCACAGTTCATTAGTGCCACCATCGCTTTAAAGCGCATGCATGATGCTGCATCACTGCTACTTACCTGAATTTTGTAGCTTATTTTGATTCATGCTGTGCTTGGTGGCTGTGTGATTAATTGCTGGCAGAACAAACTATTTTATAAATGATTTGAGCACAATCCAGAGCAAGGATTTTGGTCCACATTAATAACTGAGGAGGTAATATACTCCCTAATTAAACGACATCCAGGTTGAGTGCTCGTGAATGAGTGCAGTCTAAGTAAGGCTACATTCACACGACAGGGTATCTTGCTCATTTAGTATTTTTCATATGGTTGTTCACATTGGCGTCCGAAAAGTGACGCTAATGCGTAAAAGCATCTTCAGACACTACTGCCATGTGTTTATGGTAGTAAATATTGCCTGATTTTGTGCTATCCTCAGCGCATTTCTGTCAAGTTGCAATTTCAAGGATTTTATGCAACGGGAGTCAACATTTTCTTTCATATCTCGAGGTCATTAATAATGTTAAGAACAGTATTGAGAAAAAAGTAGTGACAGACTTGTATGCCGACATTCTTGTGAGTCTTGGCTCTTAATGAGTTTTAATAAACTAATGACTGAACTAACAACTTGACGTCAACAAATTAATGAGTACAAATTGAACAGAACTCTCAAACCAAAGAAATTCAGTCTGTGTGGCGTAATTGTGAATACCTCACAGAAACATACCCTAACAATGTTTTGTGCTATTTTATCACCTTTATTAGGCTTTATTTTGGAAAGCCATGGTGCTACAAGAGATGGGCGGAGTGGACGAGTCTCTCCAAGTCTTCCTCAACTGTCTGGCTGTGGATGAGGACTTCCCCTGTGCTAAGAGACAAGTAGAAAAGGTGAGCTCGTTAAAGGAATCATCGTAGGAAGCTGCAGCTGTTGAGCGTTCACAGAAGTAGGAAACATTGAGCTTTTTAAAATACACAATGGCCTTAAGGAAGCTACTTTGGTCCCAGCTCGTTGACAGCCCGTCCTGCCTTATGATTTGTGTTTGATAAGTCATTCATTCTCTTTGTATATGTCCTGGCTTGGCCCACATTAATTGGCTACAAATGAGATGATTCATCTTAGTGGTGTTTAATGTTGACACTCCCCTGTTAAAGTGCCAGCTTTTATTAAGGTGTTCCTAACAGTGTCATTGGAAAACAAACCGTTTTGCTGGAGGGGATGTTAAAATAATGAGATAACAACGGAACACCTTTTGAGGTATAATCTAGCATGACTCACCTTAACTTGGTATTGGTCCTTGAAAAAATTTAGTGGATTTACATCTGGACTCTTATTCCAAAACATAAATCGTAAACCTCGGGTGAATTCAGTATTTTGTCAAAAAAACTGTTTACTTGCAGCAACATTTACTTTTAGTAATGGCTAATTGACTTGTTTGTTTTTATGACACATATACTTGGCATTTTTTCTTTGGGGAAACCAGAAAAATGACAAATATTGTCTTTTGGACTATCTGTATGCAAGGGACTTGTTCACAATGCAGTGTTTGTGGATTCTGCTTCCCATCATGGCAGCCGAACCCGTGCAGGACAAACTATGGATGCTGAGTAACCAGTCTTGTCTATCTAGTGTTGTGGGGCGGGGGCGTTGGCGGGGGCGCAGTGAACTATCAGGGGATGTGAGAGGGCAGACCTGCCAAGATGTATGAATTTGTCGTACTCAGCATGCAGTTTGCAAGACTCTTGAATACACTTGTGTGCTTCACTGATCTCCCATTTTGTTGCATTTTGCTGGTTTCACTTTCCAGTTTAGTCTATGTAGGCCTATGTATTCCAGGGATGGGGTTTCGTGTCTACAGGGCTCTAATAATTATGATTATAAAATAAAATGTTGCAAATATTCAAGAGCTGCATTGTTTTTCATGTATCTTGTAGTGTGGATACTCGACTGTGCATCCTGGTGTTTTATGATGCGAAGGGACTACTACCACAGCTATCCATGTATTTGCAGAATTTCAAAGTTTTTTGTTTGTTTTTTTTTACAGATATTCTGTGACCTCCTCTCTTCATCCAGTGACAACGTCAAGATCATTGTCAGGGAAACTGCACAAAATCCAGTGGCCCATCTGCACAATAAAACCTTGGTGGCTGGTGCACAAGCCAGTCAACATAGTCCAGTCCAAAGACCAAACCAACAACAGGTCAGAGCAGTGTCCTTGCAGCCGTGTGCCTTTGTTTATTTTGTTTATGCGGGAATATTCTCATCGTCTTGCTTTTGACTCTACAGAAACGCCGGGGGAGTCTTAAACGTCCCTGTCTGAGCGAAGCTGATTCGGTTCGTTTTGACTATGAGACAGGCGGTGAAGAGGGTCTGAAAAGGGTTTCCTCCGCCCCTCAGCTTGGAGGCGAGGAGAAGACGATCTTGCTGAAGAGGAAGTTGTCTGTCTGTGACACAGAGACTTGCATTGTGGACAAGGGGGGTAGCAAGTATAAAAAACAAGGTAGGTCATTATGCAGGATTTTTTGTTCTCCCCAGGATTGTTAGTGGTTACGTTATGAGTAATTAAGTCAACCATTTTTATGACAGGATAGCCTCTCAAGGGACAATACTATAGGAATCTGAAAATGACTCGACAGACAGCCGTTATTATCGAAATAGCTGGCAGCACAAGTGAGTACAAGGATAATTGTCGTTATGGTCAGGGGCTGCATGAGTGCTGCCAGCACTGGGAGCTTCATCAAATGGAAATGTGAATCTCAACATTTGCTGTGTTTTCAGTTATTTTAAATATTGTAAATCTATGCTGCTATCCCAGCTGGAAATAGCAGATCTCTTCGGGCTCCTAAATGGCTCCTGAGATTATTTCCTTGCTTAAATTGATTTCTAATAAATAAATGTGTAATGTAAATATAATTACATCATATGATTATTATTTTTGTGGCTTAGTGTGCTCAACATGGAACACATTTCTACAAAAACAGACCCATCTCAAATAGGATCAAAGGTCCAATCTGATGTGTATTAGTACATTTACGACTATTTACTGTCAAACAGCACAACGTCAACAGCAAAAAGTAAATTTAAATGTGGAAAACTAAAAGAAAAAGCAGCACCCAGGTTAGTTTTTCCTGTTTTTGGCATACTGAAAAAAAAGTGCCTCAATTATACTTTCCTGCTGCACATTTTCGTCTTGCTTGTTGGTGTGTAACCCCTCACTCCCCCTTCTGCTTAGTGTCAACGATCATGTGTGGCTTTAAAGACAGTTCCTACACTTAAAAGATTGCAGTTTTGATCTCGAACAACACACTGCTAAGTACACTCAAGTATATTAGTTTTATTTCTTTAGTGTTGTCCCTTGAGCAACAATTACTGCAGGTTTGAATTATCTCACAACAGACACAAACAATAACAATACTAATCATCATTATAAACATAATAAAACAGGGTACTGTTGTGGCCGTACACTAGCTTCAACTCAATTCTGAATGTCCGACATTTCCTGTCCACATGTCAGGAAGACTTTGAAACATGCATGCATGATTTTTGTTTCTTATTATATATACTATATTCGGTAAAGGTGACTATAGGGTGTTGTTCCATGTCTAGGGGGATCTCAGAATTTTAATACCGGTATGTAAATGTTGGTAAACAGGGTTTCTATGCTCTTAACTATGAAAATATTTGATATAAAAATAAGGAATCCTACTTTGCAGAAATTGATTAATCATGGTCACATATGAAGCCAATTAACAGCAATAAATGAGGGATGAGTGTATATATTTTTGCAGCTTGACTAACGTGATGTCATTCTTTCAATTTCCTCAAGGTGTGAAAAAAAGCTCCAAAAAAGCCCAAGCTAAAACCTGCAGACGTGTTTCCCTAAACCTCATTGACCCCAATGATCTTGAGTGTGCTCTCTGCATGAGGTGAGTCTATGTACACATAAAATCATTTTCCGGTGTACATTACTGATTAAAATCTTGAGACGAGTTGAAACATTGCAAGAATAAATTTTTTGCCCTGTTGGATCTTCAGGAGGTTGTAAGTAGAGCTTCATCATGCAAAAATTAGAAATTGAAGTAAGACGAAAATATTTTGAGTAAGCAATTTATTGCAAACAAGCATTGAACTGAAATAGGTTGTCCATCAAGTGACCAAAAGTTAAGACCACAGCCTTTAAAAGCAAAAATGTGGATTCAATGTCTACATTCCCACTCAGGTGCAGCACTACCATTGGGAAAACACAAGCAATTGTCAGGGCCCCAACATTTCCAGGGGTCACCCAAACGTCTCAACAACCGATTTTTTCCCTTCAATTTAAAGTACATACTACTGTTATAATCTTAATTCACATGCTTAAAACTACATCCAACTGCTTAATCTTTCCTAAGCGTTTCAAGCATTGCCCCTCCCTTCTCATACGCATGTGCAGAAGGTATCCGGAAGATTGGAGCTAAACAAAATTGTTTGCGCTGCAACTCTGGAAACTCTACACCTTGCTACAAGCGCCATCTGCGCCAAGCACCGGGCTTCGGAGGGCCTGCGCCCCACACGACAGCTGCAAACACCTGGCCAAGGAGTGTCTACATTTAAGCCACATTTAACTGACCGACAACATTTGTGATGTTACCGAGAGGTAAACCTAAGAAAACTAAAACCCAATCCACATAAATGATGGTGCATCGTTATTTCCTCTTGAAAATGGAGACAATGAGCGCATTGCACTTAGTGCTATATATAGAAAGGTATAATTAATTGGAATTGAACTCCGGTCCTAGCTGTGAGGCCTGCGCGCTAACCACTCTCCCCTGCCGTGCAGCCATGTTTGGGTTTGAACTTTTTATTTCTACTGGAGAGGGCTGTTTAGGTTGTTTTCTTAGCTATGTGGACTTGTATACTCTAATGCTTTCTTTTTATGTCTCATACCGATTCTTGTTGCATTTGAAGCTCAACTTAGAACCTCCTTAAGATCCAAAGTAAAAAATGTAAATTCTGCAATTTTTCAACTGGTCTTAAGAGTTTGATCAGGGGTGTATACTACTTTTTCTCATCCTTAGAACCCTGCGATTTTTACAGTGAAGCAGCTAATTTATGACTAAAAACAACGTTTCCCACGATGCTTAGAGTGCAGCTTCAGGAAGTAGTGACATGGACGAGTGAAGTGGAAGCTAATCTCATGTTTTGAAGTCTTACGCAGCGAAGTAAGTTTGATCAAGTGTAGAAATTACTCCAGCTTCTATTTGGGCTACTCGGACCGCCGTGAAGAGCTTTAGCTCAGCCGAAATGGCTAACGGTACGAGAAAGTGACACAAAAAGAGCCGAGGCTCTTGAATTGTGATGCTGAGGTACTGTACTGTAACTTCTGGTAAGTTACAGGCACGATTTGGCACTGTTTAACCTGCCGTATTACACATTCTTTTGTGTTTATTTCTGTGTACTACATATCCCATGTTACGACATAGAGACCTGTGTCATATAGACAGGTGCGGCCTATATATGTCCAAATGTTTTTTTTGCTCTTGAACTTTAGTGCTTGAGGCTAATTACAGGTGCGCTCTATAGTCCGGAAATTACGGTAATTGGATTTGGACAATAACAGCATCAGTAATGGTTGACGTGTGATTGTAAAATTTGAAATGTGATCATGAAAGTGCTTGACTCTGATCTCGTGTTCAAACTAGGTTATTATACGAGCCTGTGACAACACCGTGCGGCCACACCTTTTGTAAAAACTGTCTGGAACGCTGTTTGGACCACATGCCGCAGTGTCCCCTCTGTAAAGAGAGCCTAAAAGAGGTGAGGAAGGGTACACACTTCACCCTTTTAAGAACAATAATGTGTGTATACTCACGGACTGCTCCTCCCCAGTATTTAGCAAGTAGGAAGTACATGGTGACGAGTGTCTTGGATGTGCTGATCAAACAGTATTTGGGTAAGGAGCATGACGAGAGATCCAAAACTCACCTGGATGAAACCAGAGAGCTTTCCCAGTAAGTTAGCTTGTGTTTGTCGAAGCTTGTGCTTATTTACCAGAGGACGATGTCATTCTCTTTTCTCCAACTTTTTTCTAGCCTAACAAAGAACGTGCCTATCTTTGTGTGTACCATGGCGTACCCCACCGTGCCTTGCCCCCTGCATGTCTTCGAGCCACGTTACCGCCTGATGATCCGCCGCTGCGTGGACACGGGCACACGGCAGTTTGGGATGTGTATTAGCGACCCGCAGAAAGGGTAAGTCTGCAGACAAGGTGTTTGTGCAAGTCATTGTACTTTAAAAACCTTCAAATTGGATGGACTCAATCTTGTGACTGAAGGCATCTAATTGTTAGTTGCATGATGATGACGTGGGTGTTACGTTTCATCTTGATTACATAATGGAATCCTCCCCGGCAGGTTCGTTGACTATGGATGCATGCTCATCATCCGGAGTGTCCATTTCTTGCCTGATGGTAGATCAGTGGTGGACACTGTTGGAGGGTCGCGCTTCCGTGTCCTCTCTCGAGGAATGAGGGACGGTTACTACATTGCTGACATCGAGCATTTGGAAGACACTCGGGTACAAACCTTCATTATCATCCTGGCAGTCGCGCCAAAGCCCTTATATAATCACCACTGTTCCAGAATGGAAAAGTTACCGGTGCTCAATATTGACTTTTAGGTGGATGACGGCAAAGAGCTGGCAAGCCTACAGGAGCTGCACGATGCCGTGTACGAGCAGGCTCGTACCTGGTTCCAAAACCTGAAGTTGCACTTTCACAACCAGATCCTACAGCACTTTGGACCAATGCCAGAGCCAGAAGCTGATATCCAGGTACATTGCTTGGCGTTGTCAAGATGTCTGATACACAAATGCACATTTTCCAAATCTTTTCATCCAGTGTATATATATCCAGAATATAAGATGTCCCGTTTTGCCCCGCTTTTGAGATACTTTATTTCCTAGCGGGTCCTGTGTTTGTGTGTGAATGAAGTCTTGTTGGTTTGCATGTACTGCGTAAGGCAACTCAGGATATAAGATAATTCATATTTTTCAAACTGTCAGCAACATATTTCAGGAGTCTGAGAGAGAAATGAGACTCAGGGGTAACTATGTCAAATTATCAATCATGTATTATTTGTTTTGACGTCCTCCTTGGTCACACAATCTTTCCCACAATTCATCAATCTTTGAAACGTCCAACTAGAGAGTCAATTCCACTAATGTTTCCTTTCAGGAAACCTACATTACAATAGACTTAACCGCCTTAGAGGTCCCTAATGCCAGGAAACGCTTGTTGTGTGCACTCTGCTCCCGAGTGTATGGCGAAAAGGATTACAGCTCCCGCTCCAGAGGACAACCACAGGGGCGGAGTCTTTTGACAATATTGGCTGAAGAGCTTTATGGGTGCTTCATGGCTAATCCTACCGGTGCTTGTACGTCACAAGTGTCATGAAGAGAATCCCCTTGTCAGTCTGATGCACAGGCTGAACTGGCACCGTGGAGGATTTACTCGCCAAATGTGAATGAAATACATTTATTGTCAGATGTAATGCTCAACTTCTTTTATCTTCATGGTATTGGCAGTGGACTGAAGCTCAATTTGAATGGTTTTCCATTGACCAAAGCCAAGGTTCCAGGCATGCCGAGCCAATACCAGTAGTAGTAGTAGTACACTCCACTTGGCCGTGCCTAGTGGAGAGAGGACAGGAAGTGGTGTCTAGGGTTAAGTTGAGTTAATTGGCTTCCAACAGTAGTCCGTGTTAGGAATTATTGCACTTGTTAATTCAAACAAGGGGGGTGGGACTAGATAAGTCTTGACTTCTTCCCACTCCCTTTCGAACATGTGTACGTTTATATACATAGGTATTTTTATTTGCATTGATTTCGGTTGGTTTGTTGTGCTTTGGATGTTTTTTGTGTTAGAAATAAACTAAAAAAAAAACAACCAAAAAACCTGCAATCGTTCCGGCAATCAAGTCTTAACTAATGCCCAATGAACAGTGTAAAATACTACATATTATGCCATCTTTGAATGGGTCGCCTGAATGTTTAATTTAGCTATTTTTATGCTTAAAAATGCTTAATTTAGGTAAAAAAAAATACTTTAAATTTGCTTCCAGTTAAACACACTGTCTCCTTTTGTATTAGGTAAATAAACACCGCATATTATAATGTTATAATTGCACTTTCAGTCTGGCTCAAATTGATCCTGTTTATTATATCTCTGGCAGTTTTGCTTTAAGTGAGAACACTTTTCAGATTTGAGTAATACTGATAATGAGGTCCTGTCTCCTGCATTCTAGGCGACTCCCAACGGTCCAGCATGCTGCTGGTGGCTCCTGGCCGTCCTGCCTATCGACCGGCGATACCAGCTGTGTGTCCTCTCCATGACTAGTCTCAAAGGGCGTTTGGAGAAGATTCGGCACATCCTCACATATCTACAGAGCATCCCCGACAGCAACTAGGGCTTCCTCTTCATTCTCCATGCGATGTTTGTTTTTTTTTTGTGGTTGAGATATGGCCAGACCGTCTCAGGGATACTGCCATTGACACACATTCTCTAACATCAGACATGAATCTCAAACAGTGTGCGACTTGCACTTAGAATGTGGAAATGAACTTCCTCTAGTGTGAAGACTTTGTATGTAGATTTTTTTACTATTCACATGAAAGGTAGGAAGTAGTCTTTGAGATGGTTTGGGCGATGTCATACCTGTTGAAAACCGTAAGAAAATTTGTTTCTCAAAAGGGAAATCCAAGATGCTGCGGAAAAATTGAAATAAGTGCAACAGGCTAGTACGAGAATGAGCCCCATTTTGTGTACATTTTGTGTATATTCGGTCATGCAGAGAAACGCTCATGAAAATCTTTCACCCATACTCCTAAAATCTTCCTAAGTTTCTCACAAAGCATGAGAATGTCTAATTTCATCTCTTACATAGTCAATTTTCAACTACGTGTTAAATTAACAAATACATTTTCAGGAAGAATATACGTTCTGACCTAATGTTTCTATTGAAATGTATTGAATAGGGCATATTGCAATATGAATTTGCATTCAGTGTACTGTATATGCGTCTGTCTGGCAGACCTTTTATATTAATCTCCAGTTCCCGCTGTGCTGGAGTTGAGAACCTGCACTGTTTCTGCATTTGCCTTACACCATTTTTGGACATTGTGGTTTAAAGTTAGACCATATTTTGTTACCATTCCTTCCTTTCATGGTATGAAGTGTTCAAATAGTATTTTTTTCCATCACTGTTATGACTGTTTTATGTAAATCACTTGGCTTCTTGGAGAGAGATTGTGTTAAGTTAAGCATCAGAACTTTGAATAAACGCTTAAATTGCCAAAACCCCCATTTGTTGGTAAACTCTATTGAAGTGAAATACTTGTTGACGGCGCAAGAGGGCGCCATTGCTTAATTTCATAACACCCCTTTGCACAATTGCCACCTTTTAATTATGACTCAATTACATTTCCTATAAAGGACAAGCCAAGCTAAATTACAGGACCAGATGGTGGTGTGGCGTCTTCTTCCTCTTCCTCTTATGGTCATCGAGCAGAGAGCATCATCACAAACTCTGAAGAGAAACATCGAAGGATTAGTATTCCGCACAGCAACAGGATTAAAAGGTATACAATTGGTTGTAAGAAGCATCAGTCTAAAAATTGAGCAAAACCTAGCAACACATTGCATTATCCACTGAAAATTAATTAGCTATATTAACATAAATAGGAACATGTTCAAATTCATGAAATGTAACAAACTATGCCGTACACCACTGACGACCTGCACATGCAAAAAAAACGGTGATACAAAAACGACTGCTTTTCTTCCTGTCATTCATAAACTCCAGTGATCTGAAAAGACCTGCTTGAATAAAAAAAATGCATGAAAGGTAGTACTAGTTATTAAAAAACAGCTTTGTCTTCGATTTGATTTTAAAAAATATTTGAGGCTGGATCGTCTTATATTCAATAGGTAATACGGTATTGATACCCAGCTTACATTTGTATTAGATACTGAACAAAAAAATGTTGCTTCTATGTTAAATTGCTGGCATTTGCAACTTTCTTTGGCCCCATGGTGGGTTATTAAGCAATCGCTCTCAATAATAATAAAACAAATGCATGGTCTTCGAGGCCCTGACAGGTCTATTTGTGAACTACTCCCTCATTGTTGTTACCTTGTTAGACATCCTGACTATGCGACACCTTCAAACGCCGCCCCGGGGTCTAATTAACGATGATGAGGAGGAGCACCTGCTTATTGATCTTCTCAGTGACACATCTTTTTATATGTTCCTGATAATTGCAATAGATTGGATTGCTGGGACAAAGCAGACCCTATGGTGCCTTTGTGTGCTGCATCCTGTGTGCACTTGTTTAGGGTTGTTTATTTTCTTAGCAGGTAATGCAATTTCTGCTAAGTCCTTGAGCTGTCCAGCCCCTGTGTATCGCATGTGACACATTGTGCAGGCATGTGTATTGATTGAGAAAATGTGCAATCAGATTGGAAAGAACCTTCTGGGCAACTCTCCTTCGTATAAGTGTGCCTCCTCTCTCAATTCACCTCCTTTGTTCCTCCTCATTCTCTTTTTCATCACTCCTTACCATTTCAACTTGGTCGTCAAACTTTCCCTGAAATGTCTTTCTGGCAGGCTTACCGTATGTACTCAGAAAGAGTGCCACTCTACTTGTACAAATGTATTGCTTGTGTAAGAGTGTCGCTGCTGTCCATTGATTGGTTTATGGCAGCTGAACCATAAGAGGCGGGGGGGGACTATACTCATAAAACGTCTTCAAGGTTGGCCTTTTCTTGTCTTATGTCAAGCGTGAATGATGCTGGTGCCAGCAACTCCAACAATGTTTCCAGTAGGACACTTCTATGTATTTTAATGTCTGATTAGAAAGAATGATGACGTCACACTTACGTACATTGAATACATTACACAGGCTGTAGAAAGTCACAGTGTTTTATCAGTGTTTCTGCTGCATTATATTATCAGTGACATCTTGACAAATAGAAACTGTCAGGTGCACTCAGATGATAGGCGGGGCTTGCGTAATAAGCCAAGAAGCCAAGCGTCACCTTAGGGTTCTTGCCTGTATTTGATCAGGAAATCTGTACATACAATTACACATAAAATACTGCTCAATTGACAAATTTCTTTTATATTAATATTTGTTTTTGTATTTTTAATCGCACCTGCCTCCGCTGATGACATGTCAATGGGTAAAATTAAAAAATTCATGTATTTTATTGACTTTGGAGCGATAGGATAGGTGCTTGGTGTGAATGTGAGTTTGCACCCTGCTGCCCACTTAAGGGTGTAGACCCACCACTTGTCCAAAGTCAGCTATGATAGGCTCCCAGATGGATGCATGGATATTTCT
This sequence comes from Doryrhamphus excisus, assembly GCF_037039965.1. Classification (NCBI taxonomy): domain Eukaryota; kingdom Metazoa; phylum Chordata; class Actinopteri; order Syngnathiformes; family Syngnathidae; genus Doryrhamphus; species Doryrhamphus excisus. Next base: position 14,946,847 of record NC_136365.1, read on the forward strand.
TACTGTAGGTGCTTGACAGTTGTTTGAGAACCCTGCTTCACTGATCACTGTTATCTTAAAATGATCATAACTACTTCAGCTCATTGATGTGTGTGAGTGACAGGAAGAAAAGCTCTGACTAGCTGGGGGAGACGTAATTTGGCACCATCTGCTGTGTCAGAATACAGTAATACCTTGTTTATCCCGGTTAATTGGTTCCAGACACAATTGTGATAAGTGAATTTTCATGAAGTATGATTGCTTAATTACAAATTTTTGTAAAAAACTAAAAATGTGTTCCAACAGGAGAAGTGGCGGGTGAACAGGAAATTATGTCAGGGTTGAGTTTTCTCCAAGAGCTGCTCACCATCAAAGTCGATGTTGCCGTCTTTGTTGAGGTCAATGTCACCGAGGATCTCCTCTAGCTCCCCCTTCTTCAGTTTCTCACCCAGGAGGGTCTTCATGCCATCCTTCAGCTCCTCGAGTGTGATCTTTCCATCACCGTTGCTGTCAAACTGCGAAGAGAAAACAGGATAAGATGAACAGAAATAGAGAACCAAAGTAAGAACACAAACAATGGAGAGGTTATTAAAAGCCACATTAAAAAGCCAATAAAAGTCTTCTTCATATGGCGAAGAAACAGATACCCTCTTAAGTAGGTCCAACCCTGGTCTATTGAGGTCCCTGGAAATCTGCAAACAGCTTGAGTGTGCAGATGGGGCAATGCTGACTCATGAGGTGTTAGTGCTGAAGTGAGAGCATCTTTTGAAGTGAGGAAGAGGCTGAAAAGGAATACGCTAATTTGCACACACATGCTCTGAAGTCACAAATGTGTCCCTCGTTTGATTATTTTTGGCACTGCCAATGACGCAAGTGAGAAGGACGTAACACTCGTCACAAAGGCATATGATCAGCCTCGTGGTGGGAGAAACTGTTGACATCAACCACCAACACGTATACCGAAAACATGACTTCAGGTCGCAGCTTATTCATCGAGCTGGTCACCACTTTTACATACACAACTCTCACTGGATATTTAACTAGAGTGGCAGCACAGACAAAAACAAAAACAATTTAGCCGATACAATAAAGAGCTCCCGGTCTTAGTTGATGCATGAGACTATATTTCCAATGAGGCTCTCTGCCCATATAAATCAAGAGAAGTATAAATCTTGAATGCACAATAGCACATCAAGCGTACTTCAAAATGTATTAACACAAAAAGCACTTCATCAGTGTCATCTGGTTTGCTGTGATCATGAATAATCTCCTACACGGTGCCAAGGCAATGTTGTGCTTAAGAATACTACACTATAAACTCATTTGTCTTGCTTGGCTAAACAGGAAAAAACTTTGAAATACATGTATGTAAAATCATCCATCCATTTATCAATTTTCTGGAGGGTCGCAGGCATGCTGGAGCCTATCCCAGCTGTTTTCGGGCAAGAGGCGGGGTACACCCTGGACTGGTAGCCAACCAATCACAGGGCACATATAGACAAACAACCATTCACACTCACATTCATACCTATGGACAATTTGGAGTCGCCAATTAACCTAGCATGTTTTTGGAAAGTGGGAAGAAACCGGATTCCCCGGAGAAAACCCACGCATGCACGAGGAGAACATGCAAACTTATTGTTATTTTCAAATAATAATTGGTGTGGGAATAGGATTGGATTTCTGATAGTATTGACACCACAAGCAGTATCATATACCACAACAAAAATCCACTTCCAGGATGGATTTGAAGCCAGAAGGCCAAATGATTTGAATGAAAGCCAATATGGTAGAAGTTTGTTATTTTGCACTATTGAATATTTAAAGGCTGCACAGCGATCGAGTGGTTAGCACGCAGACCTCACAGCTAGGAGACCTGGGTTCAATTCCCCCCTCGGCCATCTCTGTGTGGAGTTTGCATGTTCTCCCTATGCATGCGTGGGTTTTCTCCGGGTACTCCGGTTTCCTCCCACATTCCAAAAACATGCTAGGTTAATTGGCGACTCCAAATTGTCCATAGGTATGAATGTGAGTGTGAATGGTTGTTTGTCTATATGTGCCCTGTGATTGGCTGGCCACCAGTCCAGGGTGTACCCCGCCTCTTGCCCAAAGACAGCTGGGATAGGCTCCAGCACCCCCGGGACACTCGTGAGGATAAGCGGTAGAAAATGAATGAATGAATATTTATGCAGGGAAAAGGGCATATAGCTTTGTTGATATTGTCACATTGTCTCATAACGTGGCAGTTTGTTGACATGTATTATTTTTGTTTGTCCTGTTATTTTATTCTTTATTAAAGGAAACATCACAAATTATTCACTCATCGACCATTTTCAAATATTGAAAACAGTATCCGTGTTTGCAATAATTAGCCATTTAGATATTTGATATCAGATCGATACAAATATTAGTAGAATTGACCACCACTCGTGGGCTAACAACTTCCGGGTTGCTCGGGATAAATTATCCCTGCGTCATCACAGCTTCACACCACAAGTTTATTTAAAGGTAAATAACAACCAATAACTATACTTATACGATTTTAAAGCCAAATTCTTCAGTTGTTACGTTGTTCGGCCCATTAAATGACGAGATAAATGTCCACGTTCACGTTTTACCAAACCGTTACCATGAAGGCATGTTGCTAATTCGGGGTTTGAACATGGCAAAAGAATGTATGTCTGTATAATATAAACACCGTATCAACGGTCTTTACCTGTTTGAAGGCACAACGCAGCTCCTTGAGGCCGACCATGTGTGCAGTCTCAGCCAGCATCCTTGGGCCCATTAACTCACAGAAGTCATCAAAGTCTACATGGCCACCCCCTGGAGAAAGACATCACATTACCTACACTACAGGTAGGCGACTTCAACAGTGTTTAACCCTGAAAAAAAAAACTTTTTCTTGCACATAAAAGTGTTAATATGTGTCTAATATCATAGTTCTCAGCCACTTGAGGGCAGCAGAACAAATTTAAGTTCTCAGCAGTAACCTAAACTCTTCTAATGTTCATCTTTTAGCATAGAAAGCTAATATAGATAGATATAGATAGCTTGTTTCAACATCAGGTATTGCTATTTACTCAACAACTTTACTGTTCCTCTAGCCAAAATAAAGTATTCAACTTCTGTACTGCTGAGTACTGAGATGTATTGGGTTTTTAATCTTGTAAAAAAAAAAAAATCTTGCTGCAATTGATGAAATCTGCTAACTTCAGTTATGTTGAAAGGCGAAAATCATGCTGAGCAATTTCTGCTGGGTTGCAACCATGTGACCTGAAGCGGTTTGTGTCACTTCCAGTGTTTGGATGAGGAAGGGAGGCAAACATTTCAGTATGGCCATGTATTGTTCTACAATGGTTGGCAGATTATTGCAAATTATGGTGCATGTTGCTGAAATTATTTGCTCCAGTTGTGCGAGTGTGCATGGTGTGTTGCATAAAGATATGAAATACTTGAAAACAAGGCGATGGAACAGGAGTGAAAGCTTGCGTGGGACATAATGAATGTAGAAGATTGCTAATATGTCTATCTGCGTTCTTATACCAAGTCAGTCTGCATGAATACATTCTTCTGTGTGTCCATCATCAACACGATCACGTCACGTCGGTTTGGCTGGTGCAGCACCCCCCCCTCCCCCCATCCCCCCATTTGTCCATTTGGTTTTCTTGCAACAAAGAAGTAATCTTGTTGGTACAGTGAAGAAAATAAGTATTTGAACACCCTGCTATTTTGCTATTTCTCCCACTTAGAAATCATGGAGGGGTCTGAAATTTTCATCGTAGGTGCATGTCCACTGTGAGAGAGATAAACTAAAAAGAAAAATCCAGAAATCACAATGCATGATTTTTTAACAATTTATTTGTGTGATACAGCTGCTAATAAGTATTTGAACACCTGAGAAAATGAATGTTAATATTTGGTACAGTAGCCTTTGTTTGCTATTACAGAGGTCAAACGTTTCCTGTAGTTTTTCACCAGGTTTGCACACACTGCAGGAGGGATCTTGGCCCACTCCTCCACACAGATCTTCTCTAGATCAGTCAGGTTTCTGGGCTGTCGCTGAGAAACACGGAGTTTGAGCTCCCTCCAAAGATTTTCGATTGGGTTCAGGTCTGGAGACTGGCTGGGCCATGCTAGAACCTTGATATGCTTCTTATGGAGCCACTCCTTGGTTTTCCTGGCTGTGTGCTTCGGGTCGTTGTCGTGTTGGAAGACCCAGCCACGACCCATCTTCAATGCTCTGACAGAGGGAAGGAGGTTGTTCCCCAAAATCTCACAATACACGGCCCCAGTCATCCTCTCTTTAATGCAGTGCACTCGTCCTGTCCCATGTGCAGAAAAACACCCCCAAAGCATGATGCTACCACCCCCATGCTTCACAGTAGGGATGGTGTTCTTCGGATTGTACTCTTCATTCTTCTTCCTCCAAACACGCTTATTGGAATTATGACCAAAAAGTTCTATTTTGGTCTCATCTGACCATAAAACTTTCTCCCATGACTCCTCTGTATCATCCAAATGGTCATATGCAAACTTAAGACGGGCCTTGACATGTGCTGGTTTAAGCAGGGGAACCTTTCGTGCCATGCATGATTTCACATCATGACGTCTTAGTGTATTACCTACAGTAACCTTGGAAACGGTGGTCCCAGCTCTTTTCAGGTCATTGACCAAGTCCTGTCGTGTAGTTCTGGGCTGATTCCTCACCTTTCTTAGAATCATTGAGACCCCACGAGGTGATATCTTGCATGGGGCTCCACTCCGATTGAGATTGACCGTCATGTTTAGCTTCTTCCATTTTCTAATGATAGCTCCAACAGTGGACCTTTTTTCACCAAGCTGCTTGGTAATTGCTCCGTAGCCCTTTCCAGCCTTGTGGAGGTGTACAATTTTGTCTCTGGTGTCTTTGGACAGCTCTTTGGTCTTCGCCATGTTACAAGTTAAAGTCTTACTGATTGTATGGGGTGGACAGGTGTCTTTATGCAGCTAACGACCTCAAACAGGTGCATCTGATTCAGGATGATACATGGAGTGCAGGTGGACTTCTAATGGGCAGACTAACAGGTCTTTCAGGGTCAGAATTCTAGATGATACACAGGTGTTCAAATACTTATTTGCAGCTGTATCACACAAATAAATTGTTAAAAAATCATGCATTGTGATTTCTGGATTTTTCTTTTTAGTTTATCTCTCTCACAGTGGACATGCACCTACGATGAAAATTTCAGACCCCTCCATGATTTCTAAGTGGGAGAAATAGCAAAATAGCAGGGTGTTCAAATACTTATTTTCTTCACTGTATGTGTATGGTGTTTGTTGAATAATTGGGCACTTGCAGATTTGGAGCATTTGGATCAAACGGTATGTGGAAAGCATTTTCAAGTTCTAACAATGTTTAAGTTGGTTTTAGTATACTGGTAATTTAGTTTTCGTTTTTGAATGCTTGTATGTCAATTTTCGCTGTGACTTCACTTGACGTCTACTTCCGGATACATTTGAGCTGGTGACGACAGTAACACATACCAACTACTACAAGATTGCAGGAAAATTCTTCGCCACCGTAGTACCATATTTGTTTTAATGTTGTTTTTCAGCTGTTGGCAAAGACTCAGTGGCCGCAGATGGAATATTTAAATAGCAAGAAAATATGAGTGGTTATGAGTAGTTGTGGTATGAGTGGTTAGCGTGCAGGCCACACAGCTAGGAGACCCGACTTCGATTCCGCCCTAGGGCATCTATCTCTGTGTGGAGTTTGCATGTTCTCCCCGTGCATGCGTGGGTTTTCTCCGGGTACTCCAGTTTCCCCTCACATTCCAAAAACATGCTAGGCTATTTGGTGACTCCAAATTGTCCATAGGTATGAATGTGGGTGGGAATGGAATGGTTGTTTGTCTATATGTGCCCTGTGATTGGCTGGCGACCAGTCCAGGGTGTCCAGCTTGGTAGAAATGAATGAATGATATTGGTAAGATGTTTTTGTGAAGGAGCATTTTAAAAACAAATAATATATTTATTTTAATTTAGTCGTCTTCTGCTTCTTTGTGTCGAAACTTATTTTGTTCATATACAGTACATTATGCAGTGTACTGTACAGTATATGACTGCTTCTCCTACATATATCGGCCCATTTATCAGTTATCAGCCCATATATCAGATATCGTCTGATATATTGGATATTGTCTTTTTTCGATATAAATCCCTAAAAATCTAAAAATCCCCCATCAGTCAGCCTCTAATATCATCTGTTTGGTAACCTGGCAGTGGGTGCGTGGGGGAATCTACTGGATGACAAAGACCAAATGTTGGCAGCTCGGTTATGTGAAGCAAATAGTAGCAAGCGGTAAATACACGTGACTATTCGAAGCTTGTTTGAGAAAGGTTAATGGATGCAGATAAAACATGTAGGCTGTAATGATGCTGAGACCGTTGACTCTTGCTTGTCCTCATCACAATTATCACACGGAATGAATACAAAAGGAGGCGCATGCTGATTAGACACACAAAGGGTACAGACTAATAAACTGGCTCTGTTTTCACTATCTAACCTGATAGATGTACATGTAATGATTCGCTAACGTAATTATTGCAGTGAGGATTATTAGCATTGTAGTGGACACAACAGCACATCAAGCACATTTCGTCAAGTTTAGTCATAAATGCCACCATCTAATTTGTAAGTTGAACAGAAATATATGGGAGCTAATTATGTGATTTTGAGGCAGCACATGATGCTCTTAGGTATATTTTTGGCTGGTTCTACACTTGTGGAGCAGCAGTCTGGGAGGATCCTGACACTGCATTAAATAATTTCCTTGCTTAAGTAGGTCAAGCCTATAATCGCTGTATAAAAGGTATTTTCAGAATAATATCATTTTTCCAGTTAAAAGTGCTTGGCCGGTCATGGGGAAAAAAGACATTGTTTCATCGTACTGTTTTCTCTATGATGAGTTAAAGGAAAATAAGTAAGCCATTCTCCCTGGAGAGCCAAATGAATGCATTAGTGACTGCATGAATAATTCATACTACACAGAATGAAACATAGTATCAGGAAACACAACAATCTCTTGTTTGTCATAATAGTTCCACTTATCGCTATGCTTTCCTGCGTCATTTAAATAATGTTTATCCACTCATTCTGATTACATTTCTAATATTGTGAGTCACCATATTGTGAAGAATCTGAAGGACATACTTCTCTCCATGTTTACTTTGTTGTTGCTTGCACTTGTTATTGTACCAATCTAAGTGTTAAAAATGTTTTTAAACGTGTTTCACCAGGTGAATCCAATAAAGTAGATACAAAGACACAAACCATCTGGACTCAGGTCCCTGCAGACGACAGCGAAAATGCTTCACCAACATGATTACACGCCCATGTTTTTTTCCACTGTGAGAGGTATTGTTCTGTGGCTAAACCTTTTTTATTTTCTTTTATTCTTCAAACCCAATGGGACAGAAATATCATAGTGGTATTGATTGACACTGCATATTACATTAAAATTATGCATGGGAATCATTCATTTCAAAGACAATAACTTTATTTGTGTTTGGCCTGTTTGTCTTTAATTGTAATATTGATGACATTTTAAATCCTCTTACATGACACACTGCATGTCAATAACGTTTTTTTTTTTTTGCTCGTGTGACCTGTATCTGATTTTTTTTCATGCCGATGTGAACAGTAACATTTCAGATTTTTTTCAAATGCAACCCAGGACTCGTTCGTATGTGGTCATTAAGCTGATATATCTTATGCTACTACAATCTGAAATAGAGGGGAAATGATTCCTGGAGTCATTTGGGTACCTCGATTTACAAAAAATAATTTTCTCTGCCCCGAGGAATCGTCTCACGTTCACTTACGTCACCAACGCGCTTACGAAGGAGCGGGAAGATGGAAGAGACGAGGGAAAATGACAAAACACCATGATGTGTACCCACATTAACGTCACTGCAAAATCGAACCTCTCTCCCCAAGACCACCCTTTTACAAAACACATTTATCAGCTTTTTGCATTGATCCTAATGAGTTCCTGATGAACCGTAAGCAAACCAACAAACCAAATTGTTGGCCAGCTATGGTGCCACAACATAGAATACTATTTACTTATACATATGGAGGTTGCAGATGGGACACAAGGTGCATCTGTGACCATGCATTTCTAGTTTTGTTCCATTATTATTTTTGTTTGGGTGTTTGGAATATATCATCTAAGAGAGAGAAGACTTTTTATATACACTTTAGTTGTGTAGATTTGATCTAACCTCCTGGAAGATCAAGGGCGCATCGGCTGGATTTGAGTGGTTTTTTACTGCCTTTCTCCGACACTGTAGAAATATGTTACTCCTTTCCTCCAAATCTATGACAGGAATTCATAAAATGACCCTTAAAAGCACGCAGAGGTATACCACTGCTTTACTAAAAGGATGGAAAGCCCTGATTGAAACCACTGAAAGGGAATATTTCAACACATACTTGAACATGCAGAGTCACACTCATATAATGCCGCACATGCAGGGTAAGGGCCATTAATCAGTCTGAAAAAATGTCTCCAATGTACCCGACTTCAAAGACAAACATCAATTCTGTGCAGGGACGGGGGAAAAAGTGCAATACACACTAAGACACATTACATATTACTCACACTTGCTCACCTGAGAAGGACCCATCAGTCATTTGCACATGGCATATCAACTAAGGGAAAATGGAAAACATGCACCAATACACACACACACACACACACACACACACAGAGCCCAAAAATGAATACACACATCTCATTTTGATTTGCTGGATGATTTCAATGAGTTCCATCTCTGTCGGCATGTAGCCCATGGTCCTCATGCAGTCGGCAATGTCTTTGTAATGGATGAAGCCATCCGCATCGTAGTCAAACTCCTTGAAGGCCTCTCGCAGTTCTGACGCCCACACACAAATTACAGCAATCAGAAACTTTCAAATGGTGATTCCCAAGAGTCAAATAGAAATAAACTCATCCTCAACTCCCCCAACAATGTTCAGACTGAAATGAATATAAGACGACTCTGCTTTAAGAAAAATCAAAAATCAAATTTTTTTCTTAGATTGTGTATTCAGTATAGTAGCAACTAGTATACTGCAATAAAAAAAAGGGGGTATCGTATTTTTTAGCTGCTTGGCATCTTGATCACCATTATCTTACAACCTTTGGGACACTTCTCCAAAGGGTCCCTGTGTCATGGCTGCATTTCTCCACATCACCAGTGTGAGTGACAGGATGAAATACTTGGACTTGGAGTTGTGTGGTGCCACCTGTTTCATGACTTTCGACCAAATATAAGGTGACCCAAATTAATACAGTACAGCCGTGCAGTACAGATTCTGTTTTAGATGAAAATTTTCACAAACATCTTGTCTTGGACCTCATAGACTATCGCGGTTTTTGTACAATAGTTCACAAAACTGTTGCATTTTATAGTGATGTGCGGAACAATACTGAAATACTTACCAATACCAGATCTTTGTGCTCTAAAGTAGATTTTCAAATCCAAATATTGATACTTTTGATACTTGATACTTTGAGTAATTTGAGGCAATGTATATCATTATCAGAAACGTAGTGGAAAGTGCCTAAACAGTTGAGATTTTGTCTAAATGATTTGCAGTTCATGGGAACTACTTTTTCTTCTGCCTGTAAAAACAATGGTCGATCATACGATGCTGTGTGTGATATTTGTCAAGAAACGGTAAGGAGTCGTGGCAACACAACAAACGTTCTTTAACCTCTCAGATTGAACCTCAACACTGAATATGAGGCATTTCTCAGGCGCACCAAAGAGGAGAGCGGTCAGAGCACAGTGTCAGGTGCTGCGAGGGCAGAGTCCTCCGGCGTTGCCGTCAGGCATGATCCAGGTACAAAGGGATGAAAATATGGAATGTGAAGCGGCGCTAAGCACTGTTGTTATTAGAGTTGTTCAAACCAAATATGCCTATGAAATAAATAAGTAAATTAATGCTTCACGAATAATAATAATAATACCTGATATATCTGCTGTGCCCCGCTTTTAGCCTTGTTTTTAGCTCTGTATGAATGTACAGATGTTATATTTTAATGTCTGCTACTCCTTTTTTTTTTTTTTTTACTCAACTTTGGTTTTCTTCACTGTTAAGCAGGGGTCCCCAACCGCCAGGCTGGCGCATTTGCTACCGGGCCGCACAGCCGCACAGAAATAATAAATAATTTATTATAAATAATTTACTCACTGTCTCACATCACACCTAGATGGGACCATCTCGTCTCAACGAAACAAGCTCAGGCCTCCCACTGATTCAGCGGGTGAGTTATATTTTCCCTGCACTTAACATTTGTTTTTAGCCCCGTTGTATTATTTTATATTTGCTATATTTTTCTGCCACACATTGCCGGTCCGGCAATATTATATAGTATATTATATAATATTATATACTATTATATAGTATGTGGGAAGAACCTGAACCAAATTTCATACCACTAAGCAAACTAGCAGTTATGTACCTCTTTATGTTTGAATCTTCATGTAACTATGAGTTGTGATTTTGTTAGCATTCTTATACTAGTTGTTAATCCTTTTAATGAAATTAATGAATTTAATGTATTTTTTTAGTCTGCTTGTATCGTAGCATGGGTATGTTGTAAATAACGTCACTTTAACTCATTATATTTTAGAGTTTAAAGTAAATAAATACATTGCTCCGATGTCTTGTATTTCTATGCTCTGAGCTCCAGTAAGGTGTGGCTTTAAATATACTGTGTTTTAAAATGATTGGTTTTGGATCGGTATTTCCGATACCAGCCCGAATTTTACTGCATGTTTATTCAGCCGTCTTAGATCATACACCCAACACCAAATCTTGCTATACGTACTTAGTTTACACAAAGTATAGCTGCATCAACAATAAGGAAGTAATACATCTAAGAAGCTTATGTTGCAAAATGTATTTGTTTATAGTTTTGGAAATGGGAATTACTTTTTTTTTCATATGTTTCAGTTTTCGTCTGACCTTTCATGAGTAAATGGTTTGTGGATTATCCTAACTTTTTTCTTTTTTTCTACTCTGGACTCTAATGGATTAATCAGGAACCTTTAGCAAAATGGGTCATGGGAATGATTAATAATTAATGATTAATAATACTTACATACCTTTCAGAAAGTCTTCAAGTCTTTAAAATAACATGAAAGCAGATACAGGCTACTTTGTGCAATGGCAATCTTGGCAGGAAGGGATTCCTACATGGACGTCAAAGTTCTGTGATGTAATTGTGCATATTTGACTGTGTGTGTGTCATCATGATGCAAAACATGATATCTTACCATCTAACTCCAGCGGCATCAGCTCTCTCTCCTGTGCAGCACGAGGAAGAAACACATTGGTAGTTACAAGACAGTGTCAGATGACAGGAAATAAAAATCAAGGTGACTTTAAAATGGAAAAAATTCTCCTGAGAAAGCATCCCAGTGATAATCTGTTTGGGACTACCAAATTAGAATAACATGCATATCGTGTCAGCTCAGCCGCATGCTGACAGCAAACTCTAATGGGATTTCACCCTGCAACGTTTCTTTCTAATTTGCAAAATGACGCAAGATCATACACTCCTACACACACACAAATACACTCAACTACAACTGCAGCCTCCAGAGGGACCCGGCATACACTTAGCCCATATAAACACAAATGCATACCCACACAGGAACAAATGAAATGGTGAGTCGTACAGATCTTGTTCTGTCACAAAAGAAACAGACACAGAAAGACGGCTGCATATGTTTGCCAGGCATCATTTGCATTTGGCATTGTGTGTGTAAAACATTCAGTATTCTGTACCTTGTTTTGACATTTGCTCAGGCCGACTTTCCCTCTATTTCTCCTCCACCCCACCGTCACCAACCACAACAAACACACACACACCAACCAGGAGTACATCTCTCCATTAATAGGAAGTATAAGTAGCTAAAGGATGAATAGTATGTTATCCAATAGTTTTGTTTGCATGTCAAACAGGGCAGAAAGGCACCCAAGTCAGTCAACAGAAGAACAAAAACAATCTTTTTAAAGAGAGAAGTGCCTTGTTTGTTTCCTCATGAGTATAATTGTGGTTCACTTGCCTCAGTCCTTGAAACAATTGTCTCATTTGCATATTTGTAAACATGCACTGGATTTAATTTGCATATGTAATGCTCAGATGATTTGAAAGACGAACCAGCAATTAAATTAATAGTTTCATCAAGATCTGTATGCCTTAAGTAAATACACTTACTTCCTAAGATACATTGTTTCCACTCAATCACTTTGAATGCACCATTTGTCTCCTAAAGCATTGCTGCATCCACTGGGGGAAGCGAGGAACACGGAAACTCACTCATCCTCATATAGGACTTATGGCGACGTTGCTTTGCTCTAAGCCTGAGGATATATCTATAAGCTCAAAGAGACTTGACTGACACCCCAGCTTAGGAAGCATATCAAAGCTCCGATCATTTTGTCTTTCATGCAACTGCAACATTATGAGACTAAATTACATTTCAGTCTGTATAATCAAAGCCTGTGACAAGCAGCAGAAGTAACAAATAGTATCCATTATGAATCATTACAATTTTCATTTTTATATTATATATTAGTTTTTATATCTCTGCGATGTGCAGTACACCAATAAAAAAGGAGCTGCAGGCCAATGGCCTCCAGACCACACTTTGGACAACCATTGACTAAATTTAGGATTGAAGAAATGTGTTTTAATAAAAACTGTGCACTGGTTTGTAACTGTTAAACATTGATGAAATTACTGCTTATAAAAGTAGAAGTTATGAATGATTTGCATTTTAGATTAAAGGGGGCCGAATATACTCATTTTTCTGCCCTTTTTTTAATTGTGGACCTCTATAGAGCAGCTACACACAAAATCCAGCACACACAGGTTTATAGGTCTTCAAGAATCTGCACCTATTCAGCTGTATTTCTTTGGATTTCGTGGTTCCCACGAAAATGGTCTGTTTTAATGTATTCCACCCATGACCTGCCTGTAGTTGGTCACACTAGCGAGTACTTAAAAGGAGTTCCCATTTGTGCCGCTAGCTAACAGTATAGGAGTTCATAATAAAGAGCCATTTATGTATTAAAATGTCTGCTTTCAACATACAGTGATTCTGAATCGCATCTGGAAGTAGAGACTGGACAGTCGCCATGCATGCATGGTTTTGGAATGTGGGAGGAAACCGGCGTAGCCAGAGGAAACCTGCACACGGGGAGAACATGCAAACTCGAGCGGAGAATCGAACCCAGGTCTCCTAGCTGTGTGGCCTGCGTGCTAACCACTCACACACCATGCGGCCCAAGTACAAAATATTCATTCATTCATTCATTTTCTGCTGCTTTTCCTCACGAGGGTCGCGGGGGTGCTGGAGCCTATCCCAGCCGTCTTTGGGCGAGAGGCAGGGTACACCCTGGACTAGTCGCCAGCCAATCACAGGGCACATATATGTAGACAAACAACCATTCACACTCATATTCATACTTTTGGACAATTTGGAGTCGCCAATTAACCTAGCATGTTTTTGGAATGTGGGAGGAAACCGGAGTACCCGGAGAAAACCCACGCATGCACGGGGAGAACATGCAAACTCCACACAGAGATGGCAGAGGGTGGAATTGAACCTAGGTCTCCTAGCTGTGTGGCCTGCGTGCTAACCACTCACACACCATGCGGCCCAAGTACAAAACAGTTAAGTACATATTATATGGGGGCCATACATCCATAGTCCGTTGTATTTTTATACTTTGACACGAGGCATTTAAAAATGGATCAACCTGTGGGTTTGGAACCCCCTGGTTTAGAGTCTCTAATGCAATTGGAAGTTTTTGGACTGTGGGTGTACCTGAGAAGAGATATGACCGCAACATCATGCTACATCATACAACAACATCATACAACAGGGGTCCCCAAACTACGGCCCGCGGGCCGGATCCGGCCGCCTCCACCTTTGGTCCGGCCCCCTGAGCAACACCAGATAAATACCCCTCCCCCCTCCCAGAAAAAAATCCTTGACTCACCCCGTCAAATAGTGCGGAACAATGGCGAAAAGATTAGGTAAGAGAAAAATTGATTCAGAATGCAGGGTATTTAACCTGCAGTGGACAAACGATTATTTTTTTGTTCAATGCAAAGAAAAAGCGGTTTGTCTCATCTGTCAAGAGCCGGTGGCCGTATTTAAAGAATACAATCTGCGCCGACACTATGAATCCCGTCACAAAGACAGGTATGATAGCTATTTATAGTATGATATTTATTTCATAATTGTGTTGTTAAATATTTCCTGACTTTGTTTTTTCTTTGAAGTCCCCAGAGAGAGTATTTGGTTATTATTTATTTCACAAATAGTATTATTTATTTTATTAATAGTGTTATTTATTTCCGACTTATTTTTTCCGTGAAGATCCCAGAAAGGGTTATTTATATTTGGTTTTGTGTGGCTTTCTGGATAACAATAAATGTTTATGTTTAGACACCCATGCAATCGTTACATTTTCTGCTACAAACTGACCCCGGCCCCCCATCAGAGCAGGGAAAAGTTATGTGGCCCTCACAGGGAAAAGTTTGGGGACCCCTGTCATACAACATCATGCTAACTTCTTGTTGAGGAATTAAAATTTGCAGCAGATGGCCTTTCAATGGTAACAAAAGTGAAAAATCCTGGCTCTGCAGGAGCAGTCTGTGGCAATAAAAAACACAACTACTGGTATCGGAGCCAAAAATGCATTTTAAAAGTCCCATGCTTTCTTTGTAATCTGCAGTCATAAATACATAAATCAAGTCATTTTTATTTACCTCAGTTGAATTTTGTTGAAGTGCTCCAACACCTCAGGACTAGTATCGACTGTGGTGTTTTTAGAAGCTGGTCCACATGGCAGGCATGCAAACAGTTATTCAAGGTGTCTGTGCCAGCAGTGATCACACTATTTGCTTCAAACGCTCAACTACTCTTGATTTATACAAATGTCTTCATTTTTAATATTGTTTTCAACATTACTACATAAAAGGGGCTCTAGCTGCTCGGGTTGCAGCGGTGATGTTTACCCTGTTTACCCTGTAAAAGATTCTGCAGTCCACAAGGGCATATTTAGATAGCAAGGTCAACACATTAATTGGATTTTTTTTCATCCAGAAAGGATTAGATGGCGTGCCATGCGGACTCTCGATGCACCCATCGGAATGAGCCCATTAACGGTTAATTTCATTCTGTCTGTCTTCAGATGGCCTATTGAGTTCCCTGCTGCTTCTCAAGCATACAGGACATACTGTATGAGAGGTATGTGGACGCAAAGTCACAAATAAATGTGACGTTCAAGCAAGCATGATGCAGCTGGAATGCATGCACTCTAAATGTCATTCCCACCAACCTAGTGAACAGTCTTTTGCCCTTTGCAACTCTTCGGTTGTAGCAGTGTCACTCACTCGTTTTTATTCTCCATTTGTCCTGTCCAGCCTCCTCTAATGAGGGCTGACAGTAAACTTAGCTAAGGGGCTAATTAATACTGAGGCAGGGATTAGGATCACTGCAGGATGGATGGTCTCCTTCACTCAGGCTCTCAGCAGCAAATAATAACACTGCACACATGGTCCCAATACTGTGCCTTATACCTGTGTAGCGGTGAATTGAAAGCCGGGGGTTGTGACAGGGTAGGAAGCACACAAGGTCATTGTGGAGCTGTTGTCAACTCCTGTAAATGGGCTTAAAAATAACAAAACAACCCTGTTAGTTATGAAGAAACCTAGTTAAAAACATCATTAAAATGTTCAAGCAGATGACTCCCTTTGGTGAAGATTGCGCTCTTATCTTTTGTAAATCCTTCCCCTGTGATGAAGACGTTTATGAAAAAGCTTTTAGTTTTGTAATGAAGTCTCACTAGGGGCTCATAAGGTTCTGCGATGAAAGCGATATTGCCATGATGGTAATAACAGGAAGCACAACAAAGAAGAATAAAATACATAATGCACTTAGACAAAGGTGTGTATCTGTCTAAATATTTATTTAAGTTCCCTTAAGCCCCGAAAAGTTTTTTGTACGTATATGGTCCCATACAGTAGTTGCACAATACTAACTCATGAGACTTCAGCTCAGTAAGTTGTTGAAGATCGCCTGTGATGATAGCACACAACTAACAAATTAGTCGAGTGCCAAAACAAAGCATCTACATGTTGTGTAATGAGGTGTTCAAGCACACTGCGTATTTCTGAATGTTAGAGGAATCTGTGCTTTTTAAATATTAGGATGTGTTGCAAGTGCTAGAACAGATTTATGTCAGTAAAGCTCACTTTCTAATTCCTTAAGAGTCCCGGCTTTTAGCTCAATGGCTAGCTCTATGGACCTTGGTTCGAGACCAGGTCGGAACGAGGGGCTGGCGCGATCAAATGGGTTACACAAAGTACGACAGTAGCACGTGTTAAAGTGTAAGATTGTTATGTAAACGTAACGTAGGTTGTATGAGGAATGGTTTAACAACGAATCATAACAGATAATGTGTGTGTGATTGTCTTGTTAAATGTTCATTTATGTCCATTTAATTAATCTTTTATATGTATGTTGCTTTGTGTTCTGCATGTAAATCTATAATTATTCTCTATAAAAATATGTTTTGTGTTAATATTTATGGGTGCCTAAAATGGATGAATTGTCTCACTTGAATGTATCCATGATGATAACAGACGTTCCACTGTACATGCGTCTCTGTCCCGGCTTCTTAGTACATAATTGACTTTTTAAGCATTAATATAGAGAAGGGATTTGTATGTTAGATGTTTCTCTGGAGAAATATTAGTGTCATGACATTGTTAGTGGTGAAACTTTTTAATTCACTTTGTCCTTGGCTAACTAAAGTCCTAATATTTGTTTCCAACTGATGCAAACGTTTGACCACTCCACCCACTTTAAAGCCTATGAGGATGTCATTGCTTGTCGATTAGGATGAAAACACCAAAATAAGCCAATGCCAATGCTACCACTGGCTTGAGTAGGAACAGCGGCAATGACAAAACGTGAGTCAAGCTGGGCAGTGTGCCAGCCAGTCCACGTTAGTCGAATTATTTCTTGAGGTTTTACTTTGCAGTTCCATTTGGCTATCTTATATTTGAATTACTAGAGCCAGTTATAATATTGACCTTTCATATTCATTTGACCTGTTCTATATCAGCAATTACTGCCTTCAAACAACGTGTTCCTTCATGTGTTGTCACGGTTCGCTGCAGACCCCCTGTGGTTAAATTCTCAATCAATAGTCACTATGTCTGTGCAGCAAATGAATCTATCCGTAAAACAATATACAGTAACGATAATGTCAACTCAATATTATACCTTGAGGCATACTTATACCCCAGCATACGTATTCCACTTTATCTTTATCCATTTTCTTGTGAGAATGCTCCCTTTACGGCTGTTAAATTTACTTTTAAACCACTGTGGTGGCTGAAGATGATAAACGTCCAAGCTAAACTCTCAAGTACCTATTGTCATGCTTGTGTGTAATGTTGTGTTATTGAACTGACCTGTCCAAAGAGTTTATTGAGGTAGGCAATGTAGGCGGCAGCCACTGCTGAACTGTTGCTGAGGCTCCTTTTACTGCTCCGACGGTTCTCCTCACCACTACCATTGCCCTTTTTTGGAGTCACGGGGGACTTGGAGCTGTGAAGTGTGCATAAATGCACCACAGTTGATTTCCTATCATAACCTGTCTAATATTACACACTTTTTTTTTTTTACATAATATTCCAAAAAATGTCCTATTAAGTTGGCTTTGACATAATTGCTGACGGAAATGATTGAAAAACACGAGCAGTCCAATCAGCTGACATGGCTCATTACTAGTCACTGGAGAGCTTTAAAGACTTGTGTTGTGGCCGAAGCACCAATCAGTGAGACTGATTCTCTCCTCTTAATCAGTGTAGATGAGAAACAGAGATTGATAATAACCAGAATTTCTTGGAGAGGCTGAGTTGAAGAGCCTTGTTTTTAAATCTACCGGCAGTCGGGGATCTGCCAGCTGGTGGACCTCTCCCCCCTCGAGGAGACATGCTAGGAGGAAAAAAAAACAAGCAAGTTGAGTGCCGTAAAAGTAACATTTATTATAATCATACTGCTACGATGACTGCATGTATTCGATTTGTGTGTGTCAGCACTATTGTATTCCACTGGGGGTAACTCTGGATTTGCTGTGCTATGGACTCTAACACTATAACAGTACAGTATACTTTCTGTTCCTCACTTAAAAATACGGTATATACTGGATGGGACATGGTTATGCCTCTGTACTAATATTCAAATTCTAAATAAGCAATCCTACTTTGAAGAAATCCACTAATCATGGTCAGGTCTGGAACCAATTGATTACTTTATAAGGTTAGTATCAAATCAATACAAATGTAAAATTCATATTTTACTGACCTGGCTGCAGTGGATGGTCGACTTTCAGGTCCTGATTTTGCACTTTTTACGGACATTGTTCTGGAAAGAAAGAACAGTTCTCTCAACGACTTACAAAAAACACAAGTTGTTTTCTAATTTATAGGTTAAAACAATTATAAAGTAGAAATGTCCCCAAAGTTGTACCATTCAGCAAATGTTTACTTCACTTATTTACAAGGGAAGTTTTCAGTTGTACAATTTTTATCATATGTGCACACACAAATAATATATATAATAAATAATATATATAATAATAATAATAATAATATATATATTTGTATATTTGTATATATATGTATATATGTTAATATAGAGAGCGGTAAGGATCGGAAAGGACTGCACAGACAATGTTATGCCCCAAGTCATTTCTTGTGTATAAGCTGCTACTTTTTTCTTAAACTTTGAACCCTCTGTCTTATACGGTGGTGGCACTAATTTATGGCTATGTTCTAATCTTGTGATGTCTTTTTTTACGTCAGAACTAATCATTAAATACTATGCCGCTTGCGAATCACGGTCTGACTGACTGTGAATTCATCACACAGCAACTTAACACCCAAAAGCTTGGTAAGAAATATACAAAGCAAGTACCAATACAAGTTCAAAATAAAAAACAGCTACTTTAACTTAATCTCATAATGAATTTCAGCCCAGCAAAACATTTCACTGTTTATTGCTGGTAGGGGGATACAATACTGCCTTTGTCCACCAGAGAGGAAAGGAACCCAAGGGGCCCAGAGGGAAGCTGACATAATTGCAGTGCCCCAGCAGCAATAACCAATGAAACTGGGGCAAAATGTATTATGAAGTTAAAATAACTTTTTTTTTTACTTGTTAAAATTAGTGCATTGTACATTTCATACCTATTTTTTGAGTGTTAAGTTGCCGTGTGATGACTCTAGTGTTCTGTGTAAAATGACACTGAGAGTCAGACTGTTATGTTGAGTAATGACCCCCTGCGATTTCCAATGGATTGACAAGCTTGTCATGAGTTTTTTCACTTTCGTGATTGACTCCTGTCAAATCAAGAGCCATGGTCCTCACAGACTTGTGCGTTCCACAATATGCCATTTTATGATGTGGACATGTGCAACTTACAGTCTGGTGCAGCTTGTATACGTATGTACCGATCTGTTTTTCTATCTAAATTTAGTCAGTGCAGCTTAAACAGCTGGAACATTTGCTGTACTTTGAAAAAAACTACTATCTTAACTTCAACTAGCAGTCCCAACCTTTATATTTCTGTATACTGGTCCATAAGCTTTGACAATGAAGTGGAGCCCCCAGTCCTTATAGAGTTTATGATGAAAGAGAGGACTTCCTTTGTTTTGACACCACTGAGTATCAATGTGGCTAAGGGAAAAAATGTCAAATCTGTCAGTGTGTGTCTGTACCCTTCCATTCTTTGTCACATAAAAGTGCTGCGTTAAGTGACAGCAGAACATTATACTATTCAAATTTAAATACCTTGATGTACAAGGGTTAAGAATTAAGGGCATACACCCACTCACTAAATTTACATATAAGCAAGAACAAAGAACAAGGCTGCGTGTAATGATCCAAGAGAGTTGGGAAGCAGATTACTGATGTGCTGCAAGGAAAAATGGCGTGCAAATTGGAACAGCGGATAAGGAGAGAGCGAGAACAATTGAGGAGGGGAATAAAAAACTTGTAAAAACAGAGAGCAAAGACTTATTACTGACTGACGCAGATTAACATTCTGTCATAGACCTCTGCTATTCAGGCTATCATGGCCTGATGAAGAAGGGCCGCACTCGGCACTGATGAGCTATAAACACAAATGCCTCAATCCACCAGCTCATATGCTACAGGGACGGTACAAAGACAGATACCCATGATCTGCTCCAGCGGCCACTACTTGGTCCACCGCCTGCATGAGAGCCCTAATAGGAAGAGACACGGAGATCAGCCAGTTCTCTGAATTACACACGACTGCTTCATGTGCTGTCGCCGCATTCCCAACTCCCACCGGGCCGCTCACAACGTGGCATGACTGAGTAGTGATTGCCTGTCTCTCACGCTTCCACACAATCAGCATGCATGTGCTACATGCTGATTGCAACACGCTGGAAGCATGTTAAACTGTTGAAGCTTCAGGGGGGTGTGGTGTTCTTGTCCTTGGAATGACAGTCAAGAGAATCTTCTTTGCTTAAGTGTTGCTGGTAACCTTCTATTTCCTTCATGTGGTAGTGATTAACCTTTTTATTAGATACTTCAACCTGGATTATCACTCCATGAGTTTTTCCCAAGTGTGAGATGGTGATCTATAGTCACATATATGGGTAAAATTAAACCGGAGTAAATAAGAAAGGCAAGCCTCTCCATCGTAACTGCTGCATAGTTCAACAGCTCCCCAAACATATTTACAGTAATTTAGCTTTTCGTTCAAGAGCCTCTGAGAGGTGCTCATTAAATATTTCCCCTGTTCCACTTTCCTTTCCATGGACTGGGAGCAAAAAAAACATGGCAAAGTATGGTGTGAAGTCTCTAGATCATAGTGATGGAGACATGTATGGGCCAGTGTCGTGATGAGCCCTCCTTTGGCCACAAGAACTTGGGAGTCTTGACTTGTTCCTTAATCTGCAATGTTTTGAGCAACTAGGGAATCCATCACGCAGACAAGTTCTGCATGTTCAACTGGTCATGGGGGATTGTTTTTCCAACAACCCGTGATCATCCAAAAAGGTAGCCTAAAATGGTGAATGATGCCTGCAAAAATGGTGGCGTGCTGGCTCACAAGTGACTCCATTATCACACATCACTCACCACTATCACATCACAATAATATTGTGGCGCTCAAGGGTCTTGCTTTGCAGAGAACAACTTTTTATTGAGGGTGAGAGAGAGAAAAGCTTGCTTTTAACCGCTATGCATAGTAACTAGAGTCATGGTGTTACGACAGGCTATGCCAACAACACCACATAACAACACAAGCACAGACAAACAAAAGCACTCTCACTGGTTGGACAGAACAAGGATGCAGATATGCAGCTCAAACTACAAACGGACGAACCAACCACATCGGCAGCACCGCAAAGCACGCTGGGAACAATGAAGTGCCACCAGTGACGCCACAATATAAACCATTTCCGGATGAATATTGTTATTCTAAAGGAACAAACTTGGTTAACCCATTATCTTAAAATACAGAATCTCTAAACAACTCCAAAGCTCTACACCACATCATCTGTATCTATATCTACAGCACCTAATAACATGACAAAAGCATACAAACTAAACTAAACTAACCACTGACTCTTAAGCCCTGGTCTTGAAGACTTCCAATGGAAGTGAAGAACACTTCCCTGTATACTGTAAAATATACAGTGTATGTAAACTCACTTATTTGTTCGTATATCACACACAGAATGATGAACAACACTGCGTCTGTCTCCTTTGTTTGTGTCGTAACAGGATCAATTAAGCGCTGCGCTCTTCATTTGAGGATGTGTTCAAGCACACTGGTAACTTTTTGTGTTAGGTAGAGGTTTTTAGATGTCAACCAATCAGAGGGCGGAAAAATGGTACTGCCGGTACATGCTTGCAAGCTGTCCATAGGAGGCGAATTTGAAATCTGATTTTATTAACATGGCAACACATATAAGCTGAAATTTGATTGGACAAAAAAATGATCTATACATACATACTGCAAGCAGTGTAGCCAAGAGATTTTTGTTTGTTTCTTTCGGCTTTTCCCCTGATTTCCCTGAAATAGGCTGTTCATAATAAATTAATAAAATTTTATGAAAAATACGAGAATTTCATCATTAATACATTTAATAAATTCAATCATTCATTCATTTTCTACCACTTTTTCCTCATTTAATAAATTACATTGTGCTGATGTACTCGGTAGTATGCCTGGTAAGTACATACTGCAGTGTATTAGATGCAAATAGACATTTAACTATAGGAATATATTTTTTTACTTTCACTGTGTTTACTTGCATAGACACACTTGGGTGACATAGGGGTAACCCATAATATTTTGATGCTTTTGTTGCGGTGGTCTCTTGTTGTTTGCCAAAAGAATTGCTTTAGTCTTCAGTGAGCACAAATCCCATCAGGATAAACAAACACACTCTCAGACTGAACAAACATGTTTTACTACACAAGTCATTAAATAACATTCTGAGCCTGCAGCTCTCCGCCCTAAGTGGTCAATTGCTGTCAATCACAAACTGACGCACACTTTTAGATATGAATCATGCTAATTGACGTAATGAAATGGGAAGTCACGTGGACTGGCTGGCCCAAACAAAAAACAAAAGGCTAAACGTGACAGGCATGAATGGGCTTGACTTGAGTGTTCAAGGTTAAAATCTAAATGAACAGTCGAAATATATTTCACAAGAGTGACAGACTCTGTGGCTCATTGCATGGGGCACACATAGTACAACTACGTACAGTGCATACACACAGACGTGAAAGATAATTGAAGCAAAACATTCACAGGCCCCAAAATGTAAGTATTTTATTTTACAAACACAGTTACCGAACACAACATTAGGTACACATGCACAATTTAATGAGATCCAGTCCAATCAATTTTGATGGACACTTTTTTCCTTGTACGTCTAACTAAACTACCAACATATGGTAGCATTTGGCAAAGGTTAATAAAATATGACAGAATAAAAACTAAAGGGAAACTCTGTCTGACCTAACAGCAGCACATGCTACAGTTTCATGAATTATTGACCAAATGTGGTTCACTTCGGGTTAGGCCTGACATCTCTTTGTGTTCTCTTTTCTTTTCTTTTGGATTATCTTTCTAATCGCCAGCTGTCCAGTGAGAAGACAATCTATCCCCGAAGACCCAACCAGCCTGTGTCTGATCCATAAGCGGCCGATAGTAACGCAATTGGTTCTGGCACTCCTTCTTATCTTCAGCTATCTGAATGCCTCTCTACCTTTTGCTCCCAGCAACCCCCTCCCGCCGTCCCACCATCGCCACTGATTTTGTGTCAAGGTGCTGAAATGAGACTGTCACCATCCATATCGACAAGGAAAAGCCTGCAGAGGGTGATAATTTAACTTTTCCCCTCATCTCCACACATCCCTCCTTCACCTAATTCTTGTCTAATTAGAAGATTTTCTTCTGTGTGCTCGTAAAGGCCAGTTTGATGATGGTGCCCTGGAGATGGCCGCCAGTGTGATGACGACGT
The DNA here is from genome assembly GCF_037039965.1 of Doryrhamphus excisus. Classification (NCBI taxonomy): domain Eukaryota; kingdom Metazoa; phylum Chordata; class Actinopteri; order Syngnathiformes; family Syngnathidae; genus Doryrhamphus; species Doryrhamphus excisus. The sequence continues at coordinate 14,970,492 of NC_136365.1, forward strand.
CTCACCAGGGGCAGACTCACCAAGCTACAACAAAGCCCATCAGTCGGCCGTCTGTGGGCTTGAATAACCAAAAAATGTATCTAAGATTTATCTAATTAAGCAGAGAGGAGACGCCTGTCAGTGCCATTAGCGCATGAGAGAAAAACATGCTCTATAACAAACTCACAAATGAACCATAGCTGATTCTCGCTGCGTTGAATTATTGAGCATCCCAATGCAACACATGCTTAATGAGAAATCATTTTAGCCTTACCTTCTTCACCAGGTACAAAAAGACTTAATTTCTTCCCTGTTAGACTGGGATGATAAGGTGTGTGTGTGTGCGTCTCAACTCAAGTAACCTGAGGATTATATAATAAAGGTGATTATCCAGCTAAATATGTCTGGCTTAGAGATGTAGCAGGCCTGCAGCACACAAAGGGCAGTGATGTTGTGGATGGAGTGTGGACAGATGTATCAATTCCAGTCCTATTTTAAAGACTGAAAGTGCCATATGTTTAACCAATGAGCCAAAACTGAGGAACTGAAAACCCAAAACTCAACAGAAAAAAAAAATGTAAGCCTGAAGTCATTTGGATGGTACAATACTGACAGTACAGTCATCCCTCGTTTATTGCGCTTAATTGGTTCCAGACCCGGCCAAGATGAATGAGTTTCTGTAAAGTAGGATTTAATACTAATAAACAGAATATTTTTGTAGTTAAAACATAGAAAAACTTATGACAGTCTAAGCTTTTCACCAGTATTAGAGCCTTGTAGTCATGAAATGACACCCCTGTAGTCACCTTTACACCTATTATCCTATTATTCTTTAATAATAATAGCCATAAAAGATGGCTGCCGCTAACATAGCAAGCTACTGAGCTAACTAGTTAGCCTCCAATGGATTTGTTTTAAACTAAAGAAAGTGTTTTAAACTGAATGGGGAAGATGGACAAAGCATCCAAAATTGTACCACTACCACGCAGAATGGGAAGATAACTTTTTACTGTATAGCTTTTAGCATCTTTAATGTACAGCGGACCCCCAAAATCCTTCAATTTTTCCGTGTGCTATAGATATATTTTTATTTTTTTATTTGAGAATTGTATTTATTTGTGCAATACCTGTCAGTAGATTGCAATTGCATTTTTATTCTCCGTTTCAATGATTTAATACATCATATCGTTGTACCACTAGTGGTAAGTAGGAGACAGGATGGATTCATGATCAAAATATTAGCAACTAGAACTCAATAAGGAAGGATTTGGGGATTCATGACATTATTTTTTTTAACACTCCACCTGAGAAAACAACTCATTTCAACCACTGAAAACTTCAGCCTTGAACATAAACATAAAAATAATAAAAACAACTCTTCTCTCAAGAGGCTGTTCCCAAGAGAGTCTAGTCGGGTCTCACATCAGAAGAAATTCACTGCACATACACATACGCTAGGAGAAAAATTACTTAGTCTTGTGGTTGGTTAGAAACTTACTGTATATGCTGTCATGCAATATTGCCCATAATTTTAATAATCAAGTGTCTGAGCATACACACAAACGACCTCAGTATTCTCACAGCTTAGAGGAAACATTGCATTCATGCTAAACTGAACCTATTTGGGGAAACATTGAGATAAATAATAGTATCAGTACCATGTCGTATATAAACGAGTACAGGGGTTATGTTGAGATGCTAATTAAAATTGACGTGTTGGCAACATGGCAACAAAGTTAATGTATTGGTGGCCACGAGAGTGGGGGAAAAGGTGAGTGAAGCCACAAAGGCGTAATAATGAGGTGAAAATTCAAAGGTTTAAAGGGTTAATGAACTAACAGCTTCAAAATGTAGACCGCCATTAAGGCCTGAGAACCTTGTAGTGATGCATGATGATGTTAAGTGCAATGTAATGACAGTTTCCCACCAGCTAAGCCACAAGAACAGCTTAGAGGTTTTTTTGTCCCCGGGCCATTAGCTATTGAATTCTCCACTCTTTATTGACTGCCGACTTGTCAAACAAGCTCTCTAATCTCACTGTGAAGACACCTTGCATTAAACCTATGAACACGGTACAAACCATCGGGTCTAAATCAATAATATCGACTGTACATCATCCACACGGCCCTCGAAACCGATTGTACTTATCTGTGGATAAATGTAACATAAGGAATACTTCCGGTTGAGTACTCCCTCTTGACATTGTGGTCCAAATCTCTACTTTGCCACAACAACTCTAATCTTTGTTGTAATGAGAAAAAATACAAGAGAATTGGGGTTTCTGCTCAGCTTTATCCTTATTTTAATCTGTTTGTCTCAATTTACTGCCCTTCCTGCTTAATCTTTGTGCTTTGCCCAGTGAGGTGAGTCCTGTAGCGGAAAACCTTTGAGGAAACGACTCCTCTGCGCAATCAGACTCCCACCATGCACAAATCTGCTTAGTGCATCCAACCAAAAGTCTTATTTCGCACTTTTAGGAATGGTAGGGCAGGAAAAGGTAGTGCAATAATGCTGTCACGTTTCATGCAGTAGTCAGCTCCCGTTGGAGTGTCGACCTATGAATTGTTGACTTGGAGAGAAAATCAATGTTTCTCAGATTGATTGGAGGTCGTTTTTCCCTGCAGGGGAATGGCACTTTTTTTTTTTTAGTTTTGCCCATCAGTCACAATCCTTATGTGAAACATGAACATATTTTTCTTTCCCTTTTCTGTGTATTCTAGTGTGAGAAAACAAGTTAATATGAGCTATCCAAAAATGGACTTCATGGGAAATATGTATTTTGAGACTAAACCTCAAAAATTGCCAAATGACATAGCTCAGTCATATTAAATCGTTTTCAGAAAAGGGAAAGGAATATATGTTCATGTTTCATGTAAGGATTGTGAATGATGGGCAAAATTCCCAAATTCCCAAAAAGTGCAGTTCCCCTTTCAGGTTCATGGTAATTCACAGTAAGGATATGATTTTGTGTGATGGTAATGTTAACCTGAAACGGAGTAATGTAATTTCAAGCACAAATGTATTGTGTGGGAACACATCAGCAAAAAGGCTTTTTGGAGGATTTTTGAGTTAATGATGTGTTCACTTATTGGTGACTAATAATGCCATATCAGTAACTAATTGCCTTCCCTGTTACCTCATTAAGCACAGCATGACATGGCGCCATGGGGCGTTGACTGCACACTTTCATGCAAACCCTGCTGACTCAATGCATCCCTGCATTCCCTGCTTTGTTGCTCATTTTAAAATCTTGTTATTTGATTGGGCCTATTTCAGTGCATATTATGAAAAGACTTCGGGATCTAAAGGCCGGTTTATAGATTTCATTTCTCACTGTACAAATTGTTCTGACATTCTGCTACAATCCTCACTCTTGTCGATTTCTCCGGCATTGTTAATTCATGTCTCTGGCTCTTTATCTCCATTTCCCGTCCGCTCATATCGCTCCATCTCCATTCTCGGGCATTTTTCATTTTTGTGTGCAGTCCTCCATTTGATCTCAGTTTTTCACTCTACAGTCACCTTTCCTCTCGTGAACTGGAGCAGTTGGCTCATCTCTGCCCTTCCCACTCCATCTTTCCGGCTCTCCACTGACTTGCCTCTGGGCCACACTGGGAATATGCTGATGGGGCAAACTGAGTTAAAGATAGAAATATTTCTCATTGCTGGGCCGACTGAAATGGAAATGGGGCAAAAGAGGTTGGAAAAGAGGTGTACGCAATTAATCACTGAGGAAACCCAAACCATTGTGTCAGTGTTATTATTGCCCTCCTTATATAAAACATACTTGTTTGAATTTCAGCCCTCATGCTTAGGTGGAATTGGATTGGTTTATAGTCTTGGGGGAGTGATAGAACTACTGTGGGTGCCTAACTGGATCAGTGGCTTCAGTGTTGGTTCTCAAGTTGTCTTCAGCAGCGGAACAAAGCCGAGTGTGGTTACATATTTTATAGCGGTGCACAGCCTTCTCTGCTGGCCTAAACACAGAAGCACTGACCTACATTTACAACCCAAGTTCTAGTATTGTTTCATGAAATTGTATTAATTTATTCCAAACAGGTAGCATTATCTTCATTTCATAGCATGTCTTGGCTGCAATGCTTTCAGGAGTGAACCCATTGTAAATTAGATGTATTAATTATTTTTGTCTCCTCAGATTTCAGCTTGTATGTGTTTCCATGTCAATCCTATCTGACCAGGACCTTTACAGTCAGCACAGCTGGCCATGCTTACTTAAATACTGTGAGTAATGGGGCTGTTTCTGTATCAGATTTCAGATTCGCCTCACCAGACCACCAGGTGCACTGTAACGTCAGAATCATTCCATCCTCTGATTGGTTGACGTCTAAAAGTGTATGACATAATACTCAAAAGTTACAACTGCGTTTGAGCTACACCGTGGTATACAGGTACACCAGCAACTGACCCATGCCTAGTCAGTTCGCTTCTGTCTGAAACTGGCACACTGCATATGCATGTCAAAGTACTGACTCTCTGCAGCAAGTAGCTGGACTCCGGTCTTTACACAGCAAAACCAGTGACACTTGAACCGCAACACATAACTGAGGCACACCACCACCTCAATGTCAGAAAGGTCGTTTTCTAAAAACTCCCCTCTCCAAAAGAACAAAGAACAAGAATGAAATAACATATGTAACCTTAGAGAATATCACTCTGTCAGTCCGTCATTTTATTTGACAGTCAATTTTTTTTCCCTTTTGCGTTGTTGACCCGGCCTGTCACAAAACGTTAGGAAAAGGAAAACCTGTTCAGTGACATTGAGTTTGAATTTGGATGAATGGAAAAAAAAATCATTTTGTGTGTTGTCCCTTCTTGTCAGCCTTAAGGACGAATCACAGGTAGGGTTAATGGGATCTGTCTGTGTCAGGGCAGCCTCAGAGCACGACTGAGAGCGTAAGAAAGACTGCGTAAGAAAGACTGATAAAATGAGGGGAAGGTTGAGAGTGGAAGGTGATGCGCTTCCTCGTAGATGAAAGCAATGACGGGAAGACGGCACTAAGAGAGTGGAGAGAATTTTTTTTTATGTAAGTCCAGGGGGCATGCTGGGCTAAATTTGGGGGATGTGACACATGGTGGAAAGAATAATGCACCTTGACAGAGTGGCCCTCCTCTGCCAACTTGGCCAATGATGCTCCCTAAAGCTGAGTGATGTGTAGCGCAAGCAGCGACTGTGACACCAACTGCCACGCTGCGGGTGCATCAATGACTAGCCACCTGTTACAAATGCACTCATTCATGTCCCCCTGCGATTTTGTTTTTTTTACTCAGTTATTCCATAAATGATGTTAATCCACTGTTATTAATATAGATGATTTGCCTTCTGTTGATCCCAGTATTGACCTTAAACAACTGGCCTTTTCTGTTTAAGGACCCTCGTATCAGGTGCTGTAAACCAGTGACTTTCAACCACTGTGCCGCGGCACACTTGTGTACGTTGAGAAACTGTCAGGTATGCCGTTAGGAATTATCCAATATCACTTTTTATAATTAGCATTTATTAATCATCATTTGCAAATATTATGTCAATAGCCATTCTGTCAATAGTATACACGGACCCAAACATTCCAATTGCATTTGGTTTATTTGCTCAAACGGAAAGAATTGAACAGGGATGGATTATTCCTTTAACCAATCCGGCTGAGGTATCTTGTGCCCGCTCAAACGGAAGGTTGTCAGGGTGCCGCCTTCTTCGTGGTGTTTTTCTTCTGTTGTTTATTGGCGGTTGGCAAGGAGCTTTGGTGTGCATTAGCGCCATCTGTGAAACAGAATCTAAATCCTTCTATACGCCATTCACAAGTGCAGTTTTATTAAAAAAGAAACATGTCCTGAGTTTAATTATAAAATATTAGCAAAATTGAATGTGATCTTTTCCTGTTTAAATTTATCGCGGGTGCGTTCTTTCAGCGCATGCTCAGATATGACGTAACACGCAGATCCAGACGTTCTTCGGTTTTAAAAATGGAGGCCAGCAATCGGCACTGGACTAAGCAAAGTTCATTTTTGATTCAAACTAAATTCAAACTAAGACTGGACAGACGAAAAACTGATGTGGATGTTTACGTTTTACTGCGCATGCCCTATTGACTATTCTGTTTGATTTTCACGGCGCATGTAAACATGAGATTGGAATATTCCTTTCCATGGATACCATTGTTTCCCGAAAGGTCATTCGGAAAGAGAAAAACTCGTCCTGTAAAAACGTGGCGACTGTCGAGTGTCTGTGGTGTAAAGACTGGCGGAGCAATGTAATTGGTCCGTGTGGCAACACCTACGTTGTTCCTCCGATAGACTTATTGATGCACGTGTGAGGTCGTGGTGACATTTTGTAACATTTTTAGTTAGTGGTGTGCCACAAGATTTTTCCAATGTAAAAAAACGTGCCGTGGCTCAAAAAAGGTTGAAAAACACTGCTGTAAACAACCACAATCTGATGTGAGAGAGCATACTGTGTTGATAATAAATGGACACCAAGGTAAAAATGTGTACCTTTCAAAGGTTCAGGTATGTTCCCAAGTGTAATAAATTCCTTTTAATGCCTATTGTGCTTTTTCCCACCATTTCTAACCTATAAATGTTGTTACAATATTGTATTCTTGTGTTAAACGATGCCAAAGCGTCAGATAATGAGGATTGCGCATTTGGAATTGAGCGCTGAAAGATGTTGGATGGCTCTACATGCTAGATTTTACAGAATTTTTTCTAACAGAGTTTTACCCAAGTCAATCCAGACTTCCTTATATGGGCTGCAGATTGCCTGCGGTAAACACAGACCTACATATCCACAAGTCCTTGGGAGTTTGACCAATCTCAGCAGAATGGATGTGCCTACATAGAGGAGGGCGGAGTGGAGGGTGGAGTAAATTAAGCTGACCGTTTGGGGCGGAAGGTAAGAAATCCATGGAAACACTGCAGAAAGAGGCATAGAATCTGGAAGAGCGAGAAAGCTGTTATTGTGTGTAGCTGCTCTATAGGTGTCCACAATTCAATACTACGCACCAAAAATTAGCATAATAGGTCCCCCTTAAAAGTGAAAATAGTTTTTTTTTCTGTGGTGTATGCTACAAAATAAATGTTGTGTATCAGCCATTGACATTCAAGCCACCACCGTGCCACAAATATTTACACATCGCACGCTCCAAGCACTACACAAGATATTATCAAGCCATGTACTTTCTTTTGCAATTTTTTTTACCCCAGTCAGGCTGTAGACATTTTCAAGGAGGGGATGCAACATATGTTTCACCTTTTGTGATATTTATAATTCTGTTAAAGAATTGGTCTGTCTCCGTCCTCTAAATCTCCCTAGGGCAGTGTTTCAGAATTATTTACTTCCATGCCCTCCAAGGGGATAGAAATGTTTTCACCTGATCATACAGTATTTATGAATTGATCTGTACAAACCACTGTATGAGTTACTGGAAACAGTATCATTCAAGCATGAATAAAGACACCCCTGCCAACTTTAAATACATTTTAGGAGTATAGTCCCTCTGCGAGTGTAATCCTGCTAACTTAACACAATGTCAGTTTTACCAGTGATATAAATAATGGTGCAAACCCACATTGTCAACCCTGTGGATTTTGCAGAGGCATTGTTGATAATGGATCAGAACAGTTAGAGCAGAGAAAAAATGACCCAAAATGGCTAGCATCAAAAAAAAATGTAACCACTGTTGTAACGCATGATTCTTAGCATGTTCTCTATCCAAATTTTCTTTTTTTAATAACATATTTGCAGTGTTCTCACAGGGTCAATGCTATTGCTCTATCCAGAAGTTAATTGACCTTTTGTGGGGTTGCAGTGACCTACAACCTATAGCGACTTCTTGTTAAAGCCCACTAAACACACAAATACAACATAGAACTTGTTTAAAAATGTGTTTTTGTTTCAAAGGGAGCATAACTTGCTCTATTTGTAGACAATTTTACTGCCCAGCACGCCATTGAGTATGACACCAATTACATTACCACTCTCAGTCCGCACACAAATGACACCCAACGGAGAAGCATATTCATAAAATAAACATAAGCAAAATCTTCACAGTTTTGATCTAATAGGCTCACAAGTCTAAGCATGCATCAAAGAGAATTGAAGTTTTCTCCCAGTTGCTTCAAGAAGGCACTTTCAATTAGTAAAAGATGCAGACGAATGTGTTTCAAGCGCAAGTGGAGAACATTGGCATAATTTTGATCTATATCATAAAGTGTATACAAATTCCCACTCTGTGCAAAGCCAAATGATAAAAATTCCAGTTGCATGAGAGCCACACCGCCTGCAAATGGGGGGTTACTTAATCTCTGAGTTAATGGTTTGCAAAGAGGCAGGGGAGGCTGCGGTCGTAGTCTTAATGAAAAACCTGCACTGCATTGTGCCTTGGTAATAGGAGGAGTTTATCTTGCCATGCAGAGGGACGCCATGAATGCTCTTCCACAAATTGATTGTACCCTCTCCTCCCTGCCTACCACTCTCCTTCTGCTTCATTCCAGATGTTTATTATTTTGATGGTACTCATGAAGATTGTAAAGACAATAATCATGTGAGTCGTTTATGAGGAATTTAGTTTCTCCGTCACTGAGGTGGGTTTTATCGTTATTTCCTAATAATGCCAACTCACCATATCCACATTTTATGGGCCTTTGTCCCTGTACATCTGATCATTTCCTCTGATTCTAAAGACACCTGTTTTTTTCCTGGCTTCTGTCTAAAAGATCCAGCTGACAGGCAAGCTAATGTTCATCACTGAGAGAGATATACCTCAGGGTGATTGCCGAGCCTTCATTCTTTGGATGTAATTGATTGGATTTCTTCTTCAAGCCCAGCCTGAACCACACAGGCCTGCCTCAATCTGGTACTCTGGTGCTCCTAAGCACACAATTAGGCATATGAAATGCATCATTGATATTTTAACATCATTGACAAACATATTCTCGAGAAATGAAACATAAAACATTTAGCATTACATTACATTAAATGTAAACAGATTTTAAAATGAGGGTCAATGCGGCCAACCCCACAGCGGTACGCTTTAAAACAAGAAAGCTCAGTTGAGAGCTCAGTGTGGGAGTTTTGCTGGCCAAAACATAACCTCTTCCTTCGCAGTTTGCACTAAAATTAGGTCACAAGAAAGTTTGCCTACTGAGTTTTGGTTACATTATTTACTTATTGACTTGTCTGGCTGTGTATCCAGAACATTTAGTGCAGTGGTTCTAAATTACTTTCTGTCATGTCTGTCAGGGAAAAAAATCCCCACCGAATTGAAACTTTTATTTATTTAGCTGTACAAGCCACTGTCTGAGTTACTGGCACCACCAGCATTTTGCATTCAATCCCACGATTGTCAAAATAATTATTAAAATGAGCTAACATCTGCAACAACATGAAATCCTGACTAAAATGTATTAACTCCTACTGAGGATAAGAAGTACAGAAAATGGATGGATAGACGTTTATTACCTCAATAGCTCAACAGAGAATAAAGTGAAAATGATTCATAGGGATGTGCAACTTCATACACTTGGTTACTTGTCAGGTTCAGCACTTTGTTGCTTTTCAAAAAGTTGTATATAACAGTCTCACTCATGATGTCATGCCAAACTCATCACACAGCAACTTAACACTCAAAAAGTATACCCAAGAAACATACAAACAAGTATGAATACAAAAAAATATATATTTTACCGTTTTAATGAGGCTGACGGCGGTCGAGTGGTTAGCACGCAGACCTCACAGCTAGGAGACCACGGTTCAATTCCACCCTTGGCCACATTTCTGTGTGGAGTTTGCATGTTCCTGTGCATGCGTGGGTTTTCTCCGGGTACTCCGGTTTCCTCCCACATTCCAAAAAACATGCTAGGTTAATTGGCGACTCCAAATTGTCCATAGGTATGAATGTGAGTGTGAATGGTTGTTTGTCTATATGTGCCCTGTGATTGGCTGGCGACCCGCCTCTCGCACGAAGACAGCTGGGATAGGTTTTTAAATGATTATTGTATTGTTGTATTTCTGAAGTAAAGAACAAGTATAGGATAAACTGGTGATAAACTGTGCATCGCAAGGTTTGGTGTTGGATATGTGATCCTCGATGGCGAAATTTGACTGTAGAGGTACTGTAGCCTTCCATAGACTAACCAACTTGTCATGTGTCTGAGGCAGAGAGCACAGTTTCCTAAAACGTGAAGAACATCTGAGAGTTTTTGTGGTCAGCAGGTCAACTGCGTGCGCTCTGCCTCGACAGTGAGCAGAGGAAGTGTTCACCTTTTCATTTTCACACAGCAGCAGAGGGTAAAGACCCTAAGAGGATTGTGTTATCTATAGTTTTTTTCTCTGGAAAATCAAAGAAGTCCTGCAAGGTCAACATCAGAATGCTTTTTTATTCATTCCGACAAATAAAGTATCACTTTTTGGTCATTACCTTCAGTAAATTCAATGTTTCTTATGATATATGCGGCCTTCTTATACAGTGCATCCGGAAAGTATTCACAGCGATTCACTTTTTCTACATTTTGTCATGTTACAGCCTCAAACTGTATTAAATTAATCTCTTACCTCAAAATTCTACACAAAATACTCCATTATGACAATGTGAAAAAGTTTTTTTTGACTTTTTTTGACTTTATTAAAAATAGAAAACAAAAAAATCACATTTACATAAGTATTCACAGCCTTTGCCATGAAGCTCAAAATTGAGCTCAGGTGCATCTTTTTTCCACTGATCATCCTTGAGATCTTTCTACAGCTTAATTGGAGTCCACCTGCAGTAAATTCAGTTGATTGGACATGATTTGGAAATATAATAACTGTCTATATAAGGTCCCACAGTTGACTGTGCATGTCAGAGCACAAACACCAAGCATGAAGTCAAAAGAACTGTCTGTAGACCTGCGAGACAGGATTGTCTTGAGGCACAAATCTGGGGAAGGATACAGAAAAATTTCTGCTGCTTTGAAGGTCCCAATGAGCACAGTGGCCTCCATTATTCGTAAATGGAAGATGTTTGGAACCACCAGGACTCTTCCTAGAGCTTTTAGACCTTCCTAGAGCAGTTTAGACCTTCTAAACTGAGCGATCGGGGAAGAAGGGCCTTAGTCAGGGAGGTGACCAAGGCCCCGATGGTCACTCTGTCAGAGCTCCAGCGTTCCTCTGTGGAGAGAGGAGAGCCTTCCAGAAGGACAACCATCTCTGCAGCAATCCACCAATCAGGCCTGTATGGTAGAGTGGCCAGACGAAAGCCATCAGACCAGAGAATTTTGTTTCTCATGGTCTGAGAGTCATTCAGGTGCTTTTTGGCAAATTCCAGACGGGCTGCCTCCTTTTACTAAGGAGTGGCTTTCGTCTGGCCACTCTACCATACAGGCCTGATTGGTGGATTGCTGCAGAGATGGTTGTCCTTCTGGAAGGCTCTCCTCTCTCCACAGAGGAACGCTGGAGCTCTGACAGAGTGACCATCGGGGCCTTGGTCACCTCCCTGACTAAGGCCCTTCTTCCCCGATCGCTCAGTTTAGAAGGCCGGCCAGCTCTAGGAAGAGTCCTGGTGGTTCCAAACGTCTTCCATTTACGAATAATGGAGGCCACTGTGCTCATTGGGACCTTCAAAGCAGCAGACATTTTTCTGTATCCTTCCCCAGATTTGTGCCTCAAGACAATCCTGTCTCGCAGGTCTACAGACAGTTCTTTTGACTTCATGCTTGGTGTTTGTGCTCTGACATGCACAGTCAACTGTGGGACCTTATATAGACAGTTATTATATTTCCAAATCATGTCCAATCAACTGAATTTACTGCAGGTGGACTCCAATTAAGCTGTAGAAAGATCTCAAGGATGATCAGTGGAAAAAAGATGCACCTGAGCTCAATTTTGAGCTTCATGGCAAAGGCTGTGAATACTTATGTAAATGTGATTTTTTTGTTTTCTATTTTTAATAAATTAAAAAAAAGTAAAAAAAAAAAACTTTTTCACATTGTCATAATGGAGTATTTTGTGTAGAATTTTGAGGTAAGAGATTAATTTAATACAATTTGGAATGAGGCTGTAACATGACAAAATGTAGAAAAAGTGAAGCGCTGTGAATACTTTGCGGATGCACTGTATATGGTAGAATTGTGAGTTGTCAACTTAATGGTCGGGAACTAAAGTAAATCAAGCAAATTTGCTGCAGTCAAACACCTGCATAATTAAGTCAGATTTACTAGAAAAATGCTTCCTCTACAGAGTAAGAATGTCAACGTCTGTGGTTATAGTATAGATGTAGAACTGCATAGTATGATATTGTTACACCTCTTATGTATGGTCACTAAAATGTCCCCTTTTTTCTAACCTGGCTTAGTTTACATAACATAGGACTTGAGGAACCTTTTTCACACTCTGGGGAGGAAACATCAGAATGAAGACGCTGACAAGTTTTCAGTTGGGGGTCCATTGCCTCATTCACCTCGACAAGTCAGACAAAAGAAAAACTCATCGTTTCCATATTTTTCGACAGCTTTGTTTCTCTTTCAGTTGTCAGGTTGTCAAGAATGTGTTGCAAAAGTTTTGACATGTTTTTCTCTGTTTAATTCATATTTCATTGCACTTCAAGCTTTCTTTTCTCTTCTCTTACCGTGCATTGTTATTGGTGGAAAGATTGACTTCATTATGTAGGTTGATGCTTCCTGTTACTTACACACACACACACACACATACACAAACACACACACCTGTTTTGCACAAGTCAGTCAACAACATGTTGATTTTAATTTCCGTTCCTTCAGCGGGTAAGATCTTCTTCCATCCCGCAACAATATTGTCTGTTTTGTCTGCTGTGGGTGTGTCCCCCACCACCATGTATTTGTCTCACTGCATATTTGTTTGGGCTGTTGATGTGTGTGTGTGTGTGTGTGTGTGCGTGCGTGTCCCCCCCCCCCATCTACCTCTGTCTTGCTCTGCCTGTTGGTCCATCTGTCTCTCTTTTTCTCGCACACATACACATACTCTCTCTCTCTTTCGCTCATTTCGCGCTTGCACACATCCAGCACCACACACACACACACACACACACACACACACACACACAATTTTCCTGGGTTTCCTTCAACCTTCTCACCACTGAGAAAGTGAGTGTACCGTGGATGACATGCACAGTCTACACTCGACTGATGAGGATTTTAAGTGGATACGTCACAAATAAGAAGACGTGGAAGAGGGAGGGACGGAGAAGAAGAGAGCAAGGCATGAACAGAGAAAGAGAGAGAGAGACAGGAATATATTGACTCAAAGCTGGTCTTCATGGTCCTTAGTGTGTATGTGTATGAGAGGCAGGCGTGAGAGCAGTTGAGATGGAGTACTGGCACAGATGAAGACTGCCACTGGGTACGTATTTCGGCGGCTGTGTGTGTCTGCGTATGTCTGAGGCTCCGAGCGAATGAGTTAGTGAGCCCCGTGCTTGCAAGTGCTCATTGATGTCATTGTAATAACCTAACTGTGATTTCAGGCTGTTGTTACATAAATGTGCTGTTAAATGATTGAGTGAGTTAGAGGAGCAAAAACTGGAGCATGGGGTCTTCATATTGATCCTGTGTTTTAAAGCACACATGTGTTTAAGTAAGTTAAAGGCAGATTCCAGTCCACTACGAAGTTGTGTCAATGACACAGACTAACTTCGATGTAAGAAGAAGATGCACAGTATGTACGACTTTACGTACACCAACGCTGACTGAATTGGCATGAACCTATAAGTCATATTAAAGTGTGTCTCAATTCAAACAGGGCGACATGAGAAGACAAAAAAATGTCACAGCTCAAACACAGAAGCAAGTAACTAAGCTGGTTGCCAGAAATGATTTATTCTTCAAGTCCCTTTTCCAAGCAAAATCAGTCAGTGTTCTTCCCTCGAAAGAGATAAATGACACAGATGAAATAATTGTCCCCTCTGGGATACTCTTGATATAAAGTTGTTTGTCCACCACATTGACCCTCACAGAGGCATTTTCTCTATGCTGACCACAGGTGACGGTTTTATTCAGAGGACGTCCTTACTTGGGCCAACAATGGTGTCTCCTCCTTTTTGTTTCATTTAGTTTATGAGAAAGGTTGAAGAGTTGACAATGCTGATGTAGAGCAGCCTTTCTCAGCATTACGGTCAGGACCAACAATGAGTCCCAGTTTGTTGAGTGAAATCATGTAAGCTTCTTATAGGGACATATTTTCTTGGCAATATATTATAGTGCTTTTAGCGAGTTTGGGTACCTCACATCACCTTTTGTATTGGACAGAAGAATATGTGGTGGGTTACATTATGATTTTTCAACGGCTATGCATTTCTCATTTCAATAAAAGTCTTGTTTGTTTCATATGAAGACAAGATTACAAGATGATTATACTGTTCATCGCTGCCCGACAGGGACTCCGACTTGCCCTTTTGTTACTTTGGGAGTCACTATGGGAACATTGCACCGCTGTTGCTCCGCTGCGTTGAGTCTAAACACTCTTTTTACGTCCTTATATCTTTCTGCAGTCAAGTGCAGATGAGGTAGCATGTCTTTTTGCAAATGGGAATCAGAAAGGAGACGTGAGGCAGTTGACGCGGCTCCTTAAAGGAATCCCTGTAAGTGTTACATGCAAGCGCGGATAAGCTCAATAGAAACAATGAAGCGATATTCAATATTTTAATTTTACCTCTGTATTTACTTGCCTACTGGGAAGCATGGTGGTGGTGCATGTGGTTAGTATGTCTGCCCCGCAGCCAGGTGGTTCTGGGTTCGAATCTGAGTTCAATGGGTTCCTCGGAGAGTCTAAATTACTATGAATGTAAGTGTGAATGATGTTTTATATTTGCTCTGTGATCCACTGGTGTCCAGTCCAGGGTGTACCCCACTTCTCGGCCAAAGTCAGCTAGTATAGGCTCCAGTTCACCTGTGACCTTGAATGAGATGCTCAATGTTGGCTGTCTTACTGATATTGTCCAGCAATTCATTACCACATTATGCTTTTTCTATTGGATGTATTTCACATTACTGTTTGTGCAAAACAGAAGAAATACTGCCATATGTAATAGAAGTTATAGAAAAAGTGTCAAAACACTGCCTGTGACTTTGAGTGAGTCTATCTGAGGTGTGATATCAGATTAGAAGTATTGACGGAAGACGCTTTACTCCTCACTCACATAATCGGCGCTTTTTGTTATGTTTCCGCATGACTGCTTAGACTTCAGTTGTGGTTGTTCTTATTTTCATGTAGTTTCTTGTTTTGTGCTTTAATTTTGTTTTTCTGTTTCCTGTACCTATTATTATATGTAAGAGCAAAATCTGAAATTAAAACTTGGAATAATGAGCTTGTTGCACTTTGGAGCAGGGTGCAGTGATTCATTCATTCATTCATTTTCTACCGCTTTTCCTTACGAGGGTTGCGGGGGCGCTGGAGCCTATCCCAGCTGTCTTTGGGCGAGAGGCGGGGTACACCCTGGACAGCCAATGACAGGGCACACATAGACAAACAACCATTCACACTCACATTCATACGTATTCATTCGTATGGACAATTTGGAGTCACCAATTAACCTAGCATGTTTTTGGAATGTGGGAGGAAACCGGAGTACCTGGAGAAAACCCACGCATGCACGGGGAGAACATGCAAACTCCACACAGAGATGGCCAAGGGTGGAATTGAACTCTGGTCTCCTAGCTGTGAGGTCTGCGCGCTAACCACTCGACCACCGTGCCGCCCGGTGCAGTGATTGTCACCAATATTATTATCGGCAGAAGAAAGTATACTGATATGATCCTATATCGGCTGATTATGTCGCACATTAGAAATTGCCACATGAAACTGGTTATGACACAGTAACAACAGTTGTGTATGTGATTATCATGAGAATATTCTGTACTAAATGAAGCGCTTTACTTAGATAACTTTAGATTAAAGCAGTTAGAACTACTTTTCAACCAAAAAAATACTTTTTAGGACACCACCACCAGGTAGCATATTATAGTAGTGGTTTAGAAGAACAGACTAGAACAGACTGAACAGATATGGTAAGTTGTCACAATTGAACGATAAACTATTGTAAACTATTGTACCTGAGGACTGGCATGCACTGCTTTCACGTACCATTGTCTGGCATTCATGAAATGTCTATGGTGTGCACACATAAACACAAGCCGTCTCAGAGAAGTGACTGACAGTTTTGAGTCATTGTGTGGTTACGATGGACTATACATCTAGCAAAACTTTGCCAATAACAACAACACCTAAAGCCTTATGAAACATGGGGTGTGTCCTGCAGCGTTGGAGCAGGAAGTCGGTGCAATATACAGTTTCGCACCCCCCGTGCAGACAGCACATGGAAGGGGTGAGTACATGAAGAAAACCTGCCTTCTTCGTCTTAATTGCTGTGAGGAAACTAGGAAATTTTGGCCTTTGGTTAATTGAGTCTGGACATGAACAGTTATTACGCTTCATTTAGAGGTAAACATGTTAATGACTCAGTTCGACTCGCTCTGAGTGGTATTATGTAAATATTGCTGAGGGGAGGCACCATTGAGTGCGAGAGGGAGAGAGTGTTGGAGAGTGAATCTACAGTCATACATTGGAATATTCATTCAAAGCACAGGCTTGGTGCGCTGACACAGTGTGAGTCACACTTGAAGTGGCAAAGGTTCTGGCAAATTCTATTTTGGCATTGGGAGCTCTGGATTTCATCAACGGATAAAAGCTGAGACATATTTCCGTCTTTTTTTGCCCCCTCCGGGTGCTTGGAAGATGTGCTGTGAATTTCAAGACTGTGACCGTTGTGGTACAAACGTACCCACTGTGAAAATGTGTGTGTTGTTTTGTCTCCTCTGGGGCACAGCCTCTTGTTGCTGTTTTTCATTTCTCTTCTTTGGTTTTTTTTGTTTCCAGTCCCATTCAACAGCCCACATGAGTGTCTCCAAACCACCACCGCCGCCGTCCACCTCTCACCTGACCATCCCTCCTTCCTCTTCCTCCACGCCCTCGTCATCCGCTTCCTCCCCCTCGGCCACACCCCACTCCTCGGCCCTGCCCCCTCCGTCGCCCGTCAAGATTTCTATGCAGGAGCACTTTGCTATCAACGTGTGCCCGGGCCCCATCCTCCCTATACCACAGATCTCAGATTTCTTCCCACGTTTCCACGACTACCCCTGCACGCCGCCACCTCCGCGGGAGAAGAAAATCCTCAAAGAGGAGACATTCAATGGGGACATGGGCGTAGGCTACAAGGATGGAGAGAAGCGAGCGGACAACTGCGGGGACCGAGAGGAAGTAGCTGACTCTGATGATGACGACAGTGAGTTTCTTAAGAGTTTGCATGTGTTTTCATTTATATGGAAATTAAAGAGCATTGCAGCGGAAAAATAAGCAGCTCCAAAACTTTAAAATGGAGAGTCATCTTTTCTCGACCAGCACAACAAACGTATATTCACAGTATAATTGGAAAGTAAAGTGTATGTATCAGTATAAGCGCCCCAGGTGATTTATTGTACAAAACTGCAACATTCACGCTTTATACAGTATCTCTGCTCATTGTGCAAACAGTAATCAGACATGATGGGTCAATTCATATTAGGCAGCGCCATGTTCTTCGTCTAATGTGACTCAGAGCTTTTGAGTGCTTCTGTGTGGCTGAGTGCGTCTGAGTACAGCCAGCAATTCTTGTTGTCTTTGTTCCTTTCAGCCTATTTGGGGACACTGGAGTTCACCCTGCTCTTTGATCAGGAGAACAACTGCCTTCACTGTACCATTCACAAGGCAAAGGTAACCACAACTTTTATGTCCTCCCGTCCAGTGATTCTCAGCTGGTGGGTCGGGTCATGTGGCCATTCATTGTGGGTCTCAGACAGCTTTAAAAAAACACATTAAAATATGCAATGTAAAAATGATGTCAGACTTGTTTTGTATACATGCAGTTATCATGTTCCTCTTCATTTCCTGAATTAATTCCTCTAAAATGCCCTATAGACACATAATTAATTGTATGAATGTTTAAATAGATGACATAGGCTATTTAAAAAGAGCAATAAACAACAGAAAACAAAAAAAACAAAAATGGCAGGAGAGTTAATGACCGTTGGACAATGTGAGAGCCAGGTTAAGACCGTTTGAGAATCCATAGCCAATTATGGATGCATCTTCATCCTCTTCTCTAAACTGCAAAGTGTTTGATACCAGGATGCCAGCATCACATATTGTCACATGTTCTTAATTATGTAAATCCCTCTGAATAAGTCTCTAGAGGACAGCACAATTGTGTCGAGGGGAGTGACGAGCAGTGGCACGAAATGGAAATACCCACCAGCACAATTGGGATGTTTGACCCTGTTGTTTGTGTGTAGTATTTGAAGGCATGATGATGTCACACTTGCCAATACAGTACAGTACGCTATCTTTGTGTGTGTGTGTGTGTATGTGTCTACAGGGACTGAAAGCCATGGACTCCAATGGGCTGGCTGATCCATACGTCAAGCTTCATCTTCTGCCAGGGGCTAGCAAGGTCACTGCTCTAACCCTCAACTCAGTGTCTATTAACGTAACACGCTACAAGACCAGACACTCGAACCCCAACGTGTGAGGTTGCACATCACACACACAAAACCTGACACGTGTTATTTCACTTTTTTTTTTTTTATATCATATCTGTCTTCTCTGTGAAAAGGTGAGAACACACTTGCCAAAGCATCACATGGCAGCCAGCTAATTTAGCGTGTCGTCTCGAACTGCCGAGCAGAGAATGTCGTGGTGGGTTTGCGCTTATTGCACCTCAATTCAATACGTGGCTTTATCGAGCACAAACACGTTCTGCTCTGCTGCACTGCTCTTGTTTTGTCTCCAGCTCAAGCTGGCGGGAAGATAAGGCATGCCACAACCACAGCCCTGTGCTTTTGGCAACCTGTTGTCGACCATTTTGGCTCAACATGGATAGGAAGTGAGACTATGATAAGCGAGAGGGAGCAAGCTGAGCCATTATAGGTCGAATGAGGCAACTCCAGTGAGGTATAAAGTGCCAAATACAACGAGGTCCCGGGCATCTTTGTCCTCCAGCCCTCCTGTATGTCTGCTCTCCCATTGTTCTGAGTCTCCGTGCGCACTTCCCACCTCTCGTGCTGTCTCCGTCTCACCACATTGCTGTGACCTTCTTTGACCTTGAAATACCAACAACGTGAGGCGAGAAGGGAGAGCGAGGAAAGGGGGGAGCGTAAACGAAAAGATGCGGGTGGGGGCACATTATGGGGAGGACAGCAGCAGGTGGTTGTCATGGAAACAGGGAGGATTGTTACACGGCTCACGTCAACAGGCATGTATTGATGAGGGTAGAGCATTGGGTGGGAGGGACACGGCGAATGCGTCAATGAGGAGGCAAGTACCCATGGCCCGTCATTAGTTAAATATCCACCCGGCGGTGGATGCATCTTGACAAGTGGCAGTGCGCGCACGCTGAAGTGAGGATGACGGACACGTACCTACTCATGCCTACATTGAGATGCCACGTGTGAAGAATGGAGTTGACAGGTCATCCAGAGCAGAGGCATATGGTTTCTCCACCTCACAGTTTACCTCCCTCACTTCTTTCACCAATGTTCTTAAAGCGAGCACAGCATCCTCTCAAGTACAACCCTGCTTTGACACAGTTCAGCACGCCACACTAAATGACGATGAGACATGTGATTCGCCACCCTTTCACATTCACAAGTCCAAGATGTATGGAAACACAGCCACAGCCTGTTCCATCCTCATCTGTAGGAAGTAGTGACTGAGAGAGAAAAGTGGAATAAGTAGATGGATGCATGCAGACAGATGGCGGTAAAGGAAGAAGAATGTGATGGGCAGATGGAGGGATGAGAATAAAACATTTAGCAACATAGTTTAAAAGACCGGTGGTGACAAAGGCACAGACACAAGGAACAAGGAACAATGACTAATAGCATAAAGTGATGCTACAGTATGTAAAGCAGGACGCACATCCACCTACAAAAAGTACTTTTTTTCAAATCAAAGTCAAAACTGTGAATACAGATGGTACAGCAATGAGTAGAGTTCACAAGTGGACTGTGCAGACAGAACATTTGGATGTGAGCACAAAAAGAGACAGAGACAAAGAAGATGTCAGGGTGGTTCAGCGTCCGGTCCCGAGGCTCTCCCAACAGGCCGACTGAGAGGAGGAAGGGATGAAAGATAGGGTGTTTATCTTGGGCGCCACAGCCATAAGCAGGAGAATGTGATGGAATAGCATACTGACTTTTTCTTGAGTGGTCAGAGGGCTAGCAATTTGGGGAATTGAGTATCACAGTGTACAACATCTCTGTTTAAATAACTGCACAGTCTGTACCAGATGAAATGTATTGATATTTGCTTCTTAGGAGCGTTTTATTAAGTTTAGTCGCCCACACAAGGACAGAGGATTTAGCCGAGGTGCAGATGTTTCTTTTCCACACGTCACTTTTTTTTTTACTTCATACAAGAGTATTATAAGCTGAAAGCATAGGAACCCTATTGGTTTTGATTAACAGGCCGATGATGTGGAAACTTGAACTGCCTAAATGTTCAGGAACATGGTTAGTACTTCAGTAGTTCAGCCAATATCAAATGAGCCTGCATGTGCTTTGCTTTTTCTTTGGCTTCAAGAAGAAGTTGAAGATTAATGGCTAGAAAATTGCATTAAAGGAAAACTGCCACAATTATTTGCATTTTTTGCGCGTTCTAAAGATACACGAACAGGTAAAAAAAGGCAGCTCATTCCTGCATGTAATGGTATACACCTGTGCCGACTACAAAGGCATATGGTTTTATATACATGCTGTGACCATGCAGTAATAGGTACATTCATGATAACATCTAATACTTACAGTCATTTTCTGGAACTTCCTTCTGCTGCAGCTGAGTCTGTAGTGAATCTAGCGCAAGCCGGCTAGTAGCTTATGCCAGTAATATAGTTCGATAGGCGTAACAGTGTTAATAATAGTAGCTCAGTTATATGCACGTCACATTATATGTAAACGGGGCATTGGTGCTGCTTTTTGGAGGCTTTTTCATAAGGCTTATTAGGCAGAATAAGTGGTTCCCATACGTGCATTGATGAGCTGTGTGTTTCTATCTGTTTATATATCAGTGGAAGAAAATGAATGAATGAATAGATATCTTTAGAATGCACAGAGAATACAAGGATAAATGCATTCATGTCACAATAAGGATTGTGGATGATGGTCAAGTTTTTTTTAACGTGATATGTACAGCATTTAGTACCAGTTATTAAAAGAGCACATCGTTTTCATGTTTATGTATTCATGATGAAAAACGGTGGTCCACTGTATTTATATTACAGACTGTTTAAATAAATTAATCATGTAGTTATAATAATAAAATCCAAAGCATTTCAAGTGATTTGCATAATTAGTGTTCAGCAAAATAGCAATGGAAAATACCTTTTTTCTGCGTTCCTGACATAAATTCAGCACTAAAATCCTCAACAGGATGAAAACATCCTGAAGGCAACCATAGGAAATGAGGCAGTGAGCGACGAGATGGGCTTGGTATTAGCAGCCTGTGTGCAGTTCAATCCTGGAAAGCTTTACATTTTCATTCCGATTGTGTCAGCTGCTGCGTTTGAGACTCATGTGCTTGTTTTGGACGCCTGGCTGGTGTTGATGGTCTGTCTCATTACATTGCAAGGGAGACAGATGGACAGGTGAGGTGTGGGAGGCCCCGTGCCCTCTCACGCTTACTCAACAGATGTCCAAGCTCTCTGCAGACACCAAGATAAATTATTCCCTCACACTTGTTTTTTTTTTTTAATAATCCCTTGTCCTTTTTTTTTTTTGCTGTGATCTGATTAATTTTTGGGCTCGCCCATGGTACATTCCTCTACTTACAATGCTTTCCCTCTATAGGCAAACAAGTTACGCACAAAGACCCTGAAGAACACACTAAACCCGATTTGGAATGAGACTCTGATTTATCATGGAATCACAGCGGCAGATATGACCACCAAAACACTCAGGTAGGCTCACAGTTTGAAATGTGACTGTTTGGCAATTAGCTGTGTTCCCAGGCGGACAAATGACTGGTTTTATGCAGAAGGGTGAGATTCTCTACAAACTGCCAGCGGCCATCTCGAGCTTTCCAATGGGATTTTCTGGGTAATTTATTATGGCAGCCGCCTGCTCCACTTGCTGCCACTCCTCAGGTGTGCAGAGATTCTCTCCATATGGAGGGACCGAGGTCAAGCTTTGCCATCTTGTCCCAAAAACCCCAAATGAGCTTGTGTCATCCTCAGACACTTTGCATCAGTCAGTGAACGCATACGCTGCATGCAATCGGTGGATTCGTAATAGCACTGGATGACTTTGTTTATCCTGAGGAAACACAAGTCCACACATACACGGTTAGCACATTCGTCTCCAGTGCACACACTAATGCACCCAGTCAGGTGTGTGTCCTCTTGTGTGGACGTCAAGGGCAATCAGTGGTCGGCCTGCACATGTATGGCTCCTCCTCTGGATGCAGCGACAATACAAAGACATACCCAAAACAAAGCAGACAAACGTTTGCTTGCTGTCCTCTAATTCTTGCCACTCGCACAGACACACACAGTCACACATGAGAACCCTCAAACTAAAGAAAAGCCATATGACCTCTATCCAAGGACACAGACACAGAACAGCATGGTGGCGCTGGGTAGTCAAAAATGGGAGGAGGAGGAGGGGAGGAGCATGTCCACTGTCATACGAGGGGTGATGAACAAAGTGAGCAGAGCGGGGGGGCAGCATGACTGATGACTAATGACAGATAAGGGGTTGTGGAAGGGGAAAGTAAGGATGCTATGACAGAGGAAGATGGAGAGAATATGACGCAAGCCGTGAATGAGGAAATCCGTTTAACTGAGGCACCAGTAAATGGGGATCCAACACAGAAAAGGATGACGGCAGTGATAAACAATTGAATGCAAATCTGCGGAAAGAGGGGAGGTGACAAACAGACAGAGATGCGAGATAGTGTTTCCTCCAACTCTCCCTGTGTGTGTTCATATGCCAGTGCCACAGCTCCGCCAATAAACAGACTTTGTTGTCATTATTCCACGCAAAGCACAGCAGTGTCAGCGAGTGGTGAAACAGAGGGGCATCCCCAGAGAGATGTTGACTCGCTGGCTTGTGCCCTGCTGCATTCTGCTCAGTTGCTCTCTGCTTATCGTACTGCAAAGGAACGCTGTGCTGTTTGATCCGCACGCTCTGTGAGCCAAACACTCTCCACGGACCCTCTGTACACTGTTGACCCTGCTGGGCTAATAACTGGTTTATGCTGGGCTGGAAACTGCAGAGTTCAACACCAGTTCCACCTCTTCATAATTCCATTTTGACTTTTCATTGTCTTGTTAAGAATCTAAACAATCAATAAAAACCTTTATAGCATATTTTAACAAATGTATTGGCTGCTGGAACACATACTTCACTTCCACCGCCTCCATTAAAAGGACACAGAGTGTGAAGTTGTTCTTTGCTCTTTTATATGAACAATATACGTATATGAACAAATACGTCAGTTTGATGATTATTTTGTGCATTAGTTGTGTTTAATATTAATATTTCATTTATATTGGTGTTCCAATCCCTGTAGTGAAACCCTATCACTATAGTGGGTCATTATCATTTGTTGCATGTGTTTTTGTACCTTGGATAAAGAGTAGAGGGCGGCATGGCGATCGAGTGGTTAGCGCACAGACCTCACAGCTAGGAGACCAGGGTTCAATTCTACCCTCTGCCATCTCTGTGTGGAGTTTGCATGTTCTCCCCGTGCATGCGTGGGTTTTTCTCCGGGTACTCCGGTTTCCTCCCACATTCCAGAAACATGCTAGGTTAATTGGCGACTCCAAATTGTCCATAGGTATGAATGTGAGTGTGAATGGTTGTTTGTCTATATGTGCCCTGTGATTGGCTGGCGACCAGTCCAGGGTGTACCCGGCCTCTCGCCCAAAGACAGCTGGGATAGGCTCCAGCACCCCCCGCGACCCTTGTGAGGAAAAGCGATAGAAAATGAATGAATTAATGAACAAAATTCAATCCATTCAAACAAACGGTTACTTTTGAGTAGAGTTTGCTGATGAGTAACCTGTTTTGTTTTGTTTTTAATGTGAAATTGAAGGCTTTTTTTATACTTTTGTTTGAACAGCGCAGTATTCATCAGTTTGCTCATACAGTGCATCCGGAAAGTATTCACAGCGCTTCACTTTTTCTACATTTTGTCATGTTACAGCCTCACAGCCTGAATTAAATGAATCTCTTACCTCAAAATTCTACACACAATACTCCATTATGACAATGTGAAAAAAGGTTTTTTTGACATGTTTTGTATTTATTAAAAATAGAAAACAAAAAATCACATTTACATAAGTATTCACAGCCTTTGCCATGAAGCTCAAAATTGAGCTCAGGTGCATCTTTTTTCCACTGATCATCCTTGAGATCTTTCTACAGCTTAATTGGAGTCCACCTGCAGTAAATTCAGTTGATTGGACATGATTTGGAAATATAATAACTGTCTATATAAGGTCCCACAGTTGACTGTGCATGTCAGAGCACAAACACCAAGCATGAAGTCAAAAGAACTGTCTGTAGACCTGCGAGACAGGATTGTCTTGAGGCACAAATCTGGGGAAGGATACAGAAACATTTCTGCTGCTTTGAAGGTCCCAATGAGCACAGTGGCCTCCGTTATTCGTAAATGGAAGACGTTTGGAACCACCAGGACTCTTCCTAGAGCTGGCTGGCCTTCTAAACTGAGCAATCGGGGAAGAAGGGCCTTAGTCAGGGAGGTGACCAAGGCCCCGATGGTCACTCTGTCAGAGCTCCAGCGTTCTTCTGTGGAGAGAGGAGAGCCTTCCAGAAGGACAACCATCTCTGCAGCAATCCACCAATCAGGCCTGTATGGTAGAGTGGCCAGACGAAAGCCACTCCTTAGTAAAAGGAACATGGCAACCCGTCTGGAATTTGCCAAAAAGCACCTGAATGACTCTCAGACCATGAGAAACAAAATTCTCTGGTCTGATGAGACAAAGATTGAACTCTTTGGTGTGAATGCCAGGCGCCATGTTTGGAGGAAACCAGGCACTGCTCATCACCAGGCCAATACCATCCCTACAGTGAAGCATGGTGGTGGCAGCATCATGCTGTGGGGATGTTTTTCAGCAGCAGGAACTGGCAGACTAGTCAGGATAGAAGGAAAATGAATGCAGCAATATATAGAGATATCCTGGATGAAAACCTGCTCCAGAGCGCTCTTGACCTCAGTAGACTGGTCATGTACCTTGACCATATAGACAGTAGACATTAGCACACAGCCAAGATCTCAAAAGATTGGCTTCAGAACCACTCTGTGAATGTCCTGGAGTGACCCAGCCAGAGTCCAGACTTGAATCCGATCGAACATCTCTGGAGAGATCTGAAAATGGCTGTGCACAGACGTCTCCCATCCAACCTGATGGAGCTTGAGACTTATTGCAAAGAAGAATGGGCAAAACTGCCTAAAGATAGGTGTGCTAAACTTGTGGGATCATATTCATAAAGACTTGAGGCTGTAATTGCTGCCAAAGGTGTATCAACAAAGTATTAAGCAAAGGCTGTGAATACTTATGTAAATGTGATTTTTTTGTTTTCTATTTTTAATAAATTCAAAACATGTCAAAAAAAAACTTTTTCACATTGTCATAATGGAGTATTTTGTGTAGAATTTTGAGGTAAGAGATTAATTTAATACAGTTTGGAATGAGGCTGTAACATGACAAAATGTAGAAAAAGTGAAGCGCTGTGAATACTTTCCGGATGCACTGTATGCCATGCAGCATTTACTGTATTTGTTCAAGTGAATTGAGGAAAGGGGTTATTTGAGGGAACAGTGTATACTGTATGTGACAGATTTGTCGTTTGTTTAGGTTGTTGTTGAAAAATAGCCCTGAATTCATGTCCCAGTCGTTTCTGAAGGTACACTTAGTATAGCAGATGCTGGAGGATTTATTAGGCCTCCATTAAGCCACTCTCATTACAAAATGTAGAAAAAGTGAAGCGCTGTGAATACTTTCCGGATGCACTGTATATTGTGCTAGGTTCTGGCAAAAGCACAAAACTGACTTTACCCATCAAGCTCCTCATATAAACATGTTCATGTAAGTTGGCAGAGACAGGAGGGTCCATCCTCTTTTTTTTTAAGGATGATCCAGCTGAGTAAACTAATTAATGTCCTCAGTGAAGACTTCATGGCTGGCCTCCCCCCCAGCCGTAATCCTTTAATTGATGCAGCCGTGCCGCCTGAGAGGCACAGGTCTTAATTGAAAAGTCTGACAAAATGACAGAGATGGTATAAATCTGACTTCTGATGAGCGGTTATTAGGAACTGAAGCCATACTCGTCACATTCTTACATATTGAGTCCCACTAAAAGTCATTTCTTTA
Source organism: Doryrhamphus excisus (assembly GCF_037039965.1). Classification (NCBI taxonomy): domain Eukaryota; kingdom Metazoa; phylum Chordata; class Actinopteri; order Syngnathiformes; family Syngnathidae; genus Doryrhamphus; species Doryrhamphus excisus. The sequence goes on from NC_136365.1 coordinate 14,996,915, forward strand.
TGTAATGACTGAATAAAACTGATAGACATCTAAATATGAAGCAGAGCGACATTTTCCAAAAAGACCACATGATTACCAGATTAGATCCAAATGTCCTTTTATCTCCATCAGTCACAGCAGTCTGCCTCTTCATTGAGACACCTTTGGAATCGTTTTAGTGGAGCTGAAATAGTTCTCTTCACAGCCATTTTTGTGCATCTTATTGCGCAAGAAAAGTGTCTGAACTGCACATTCATGCACACTGCAGGTGATTTATGGCGGCTTATTTCCGGATTTTACTGAGTAATGGCGGTCAGGCTGCCAGTTAACGGAGGAGAAATGTAAAGGTGTTTTGAGTGTGTTTGGTCTTTCCTCTATTTCTTCTATCAGACTTGGTAATAGAGTCTTACTGTCTTCTGTCATGAGGAGACAGAGACAAATGTTAGACTTGATTTAGTATTGGATGCAGGCCTAGGCCAAAATTGACTAGATTAGATGTCTCAGGTGAGCGGTACAGTCAGGTGGTGATGTGGTCTGCATGGGGAGATCCAATACTTTGATCAAACTAAGATGCTTGAGAGAGGCTTCTGTTTTGAGTTGTGGCTTCTTTTTTTTAACAAAGAACTGACATTTATTGGTGATTTTTGGAGCTTTGAATTCTTCTGTTGTTTTTTTTTTGAGGATGTCTCTGTGGAACTTAAAAGAACTTATGTTCAAGTCTTCAAAACTAGAAGAAAAAAGCAGAAGGCGAAGAACATTTTATCTAATTTAAAAGAAAACATTAGCCCTTCTATATACCGTATTTATAGGTTGGCTGTTCCTGCGACTTATACTCCAGAGCGACTTATAAATGAAAAAAACTGTTTATGTTACATAAACACTGGACACTTTTTCTGTTCATATTTTTTGTGTAGCTGAATAACCATTGTTTTAGCATATCTTACACCTATTCAGCCTGTTCTCTATTCTTTTATTAATGTTAGAACTTGCCTTCCAAGACGACATAATGTCTGTTTTGGTCAAGTAGTTTGTAAAATAAATTACCCGCAAAAAATGCAACTTATGTATGTTTTTTTTCTACCTAATTATGCATTTTTGGCCTTGTGCGCCTTATACTCCGGAGCGACTTATATTCCAGAAAATACAATATTTGACTTGCAGGGAAACGCTTAGCGCGCAGACCTCACAGCTAGGAGACCAGGGCTCAATTCCACCCTTGGCCATCTCTGTGTGGAGCTTGTATCTTCTCCCCATGCATGCGTGTGTTTTCTCCGGGTACTCAGTTTTCCTCCCCCATTCCAAAAACATGCTAGGTTAATTGGCGACTCCAAATTGTCCATAGGTATGAATGTGAGTGTGAATGGTTGTTTGTCTATATGTGCCCTGTGATTGGCTGGCGACCAGTCCAGGGTGGACCCCGCCTCTCGCCCAAAGACAGCTGGGATAGGCTCCAGCACCCCCCGCGACCCTCGTGAGGAAAAAGCGGTAGAAAATGAATGAATGGATGAATGAAGGGAAACACTTAACCTAAAAGTAGAATTACTGCCACAGGGTTTTATTTTTAATGTCAGAAACAACAGCACAGTGATGAAAAGGTACATCTTACACATACATATTCTTTCAATGTTTGTACTGTTGTTCCTATGGAACATAGAAAAGCTTCCAAGTATAGTACACGCTGTTTTCTACCGCATAACCATCTAAAATGAAATACAGGAACAAATTTTTGGCAAATATTGGCAATCACTGTTTGTTATTGCATCCAAGGGTAGGTTCATTGTTAGCTTTGTGTCTTGAGTGTCCCAGTTGTGGAAATGAGAGGGAAATACATGTCTTGAACAATAGTAAAATCAAGGAAATGACAGCCACACGTGGCGCTCTCTTCAGCGGTCCATTGAAAAAGAGAGTAGTGAGTCATCATCATTGAACTGTTCTTGTAAAGAACCAATTCTTTGATTCATCTTTGATCGCTTCCCTTCATCCCGACATGTTTGCTCCAAATTTGGCGTCCTTAGCTGAACATATTCCAGGAGCATCTGCTTGGCTTTTTAGAGGGGCTTTATAGATGAAATATGCGGGAGTGAGGGTGCAAATAAACCGGATGAAAGATTTTCATGGAGGCACTTTGCCTGAAACATTTCACCACAACCTTCATTTCATCACCCCCGCCTCACCATACTACGTGTGTGTATGTGTGTGTGTGTGTGACGGAACCGAGGTGCATAAATCACCAGACAGCCATGGTCATGACTCATGAGTCAGAGTTATTCTGAGGCTTCTGGAGTTATTCTGTCAAACTTCCAAAAAGGAACAGGAAGAGGTGAAGGGGAAGGTACAGTACGCTTGTGTATGTGAAGAAGAGATGGAATACTTGGATGAATATGAAAGAACGAAGAGCTTGTTGAATGGAATTATAATGAGCTCATCCCAAATGGTATTTCATTCTAGAAAGTTGTATGAGTTCACTGAAATATTTGTAAATATTGAGATAGTAGCCTATGCTGTTTTACAGCGCCGGTATATTGGACTGCTTTCTAGCACCATTACATTCTGGTATGAACCACAACCATAATAATAATGATAATAATAATAATAAGCTTTTGTTTGTTTGTCGGCTGCAGCTGCATGGTGAAGGTGTTTAGGCCACACAGCTCAGAGACCCGGGTTCGATTCCCCCGTCTGGCATCACTGTGTGGAGTTTGTATGTTCTCCCCATGCGTGGCTTTTCTCGGGTTTTCTCATTTTTATGGTGATTCTCAGCAGATTATGACATAACAATCATGTTAATTTACACAAGACTGCCCCACACACCATGTTTCTCTACCCATGACTTGAAAGCTCACATGGGCAAAGATCTGCCGTTGTTTTTTTCTCACATGTGACCTACACAAAATGACATAACATAACCGTCATGTCTCAACCAAAAGCAAAGCAGAGCTGCAGTGCTGTCGGGTGCACAGATCATCACACATCATTACATGACCACCCTTCCTCAGAGGGCATCAGACCAAAGTGGATTTGATTTACTATTGTTAGTAGTTCCTTTTGGGGTTCCAGACCTTGGCCGGGAGTGAGGAGGAGCTCCGTCTGCTGATCTAAGGCTCAGGGCTATTTTTTTTTTCATTTTTATTTCAACATGCATCAAGCTGTTCTTACTAAACACTTTTCTCTGTCTTTACTCAGTCACTTAACTCATGTCTGAATACTACTGTGGAAGAGGGGGTGGCGGAGTTAATGGCTCATTTGCATGCGACAAGACAGCCCCGGCACAAAGAAACAGCAGGATAAACAGGGATGTTTAGTTGTTAGGTGCTGTCATTCTTCAATCATGAGTGTATTTTGACCGATGCATGTCATCCACATGTCATGAAGGGAATAAAAGCATAGTCTCTTTTGATGGAAATGTATCGATATTGTACAGCTCTAAACCGCTACACCACAAACCTTTCCCCCCTCAATGTTTACAACAAAAATCCTGCAGTACATTATGCCATTTTACTTACTAGTTTGCGTCTGCTCTGTGCTTCTGCTTGTGTTTTTTTTTGTGTAGGCTGTGTGTATGTGACATGGACAGACTGGGACGGAATGAATTCATCGGCGAGGTGAGAGTGGCTCTGAAGAAGCTCAGAGAGGGAGAGAACAAACGCTACAATATGGGTTTAGAGAGAATTGCACATGTATGTATGCTCAGCATGTATGCATTACTGTGTGTTGTATTTACCGCCATTCAAATGGAAGCTCACGTACTATGTATGACACATTCTCCAAACCTGACTAGGAAGTCCAAATTTTAAATTGACATACACTCAAAAGCGTAAAACATGTAAAAAGCTTGCTTGTTAATGAGAAATAGTGCAGAATATCTTGCACTCACAAAACATTTGTGGCAGTGATAACTAATTGCGATGATTTGTAGATATCAATACATAATTAACATAAGTCATTTATCCCCATAACAACACCCAAACAGAAGGCGTTCAAGGCGCTTCACAGTTCATATCAGAGCCACTCGATTAAATCACCAACCAAACGTTATCCAAGATTAATTTTAGCATCATGAATGACATCAGGGATGCAGGTTGGAAGAATATATCATATACAAGATACTAGCTTTACATGGACCACTGTTTGTACAGATATACGGAATTGGATACTGTTTTGGAGCAAAAATAGAAGAAAAAGCTCTCGGTGTGCTGCAGTGCCGGTCTGCAAATCAAAGCCGAAACAGTAATCACTGTAAAATGATCATACCTGAACACAGTGTCCATTAAAGCTCGGCACCATTAAACGCAGAATTTATATTATTACTGTAAGACTGAATATAATGTTTTGTGATCATCACTTTGTGTTCATGTTCCTGTTATTCTAGAATAAAGAATCGAACAATCAAGCTGTGGAGCAGGGAGCGCTTACTGCAGAGGAGGAGGTACAAGCGCTATCTTTTTATCAAATGTCATTCTCGCTCACATCTTTTCATCCTGTGCATAAGAAAGCTGCATGCCAGAGAAACTATGTGCACCCCATTTTAGGACAAATGTGTGATTTAGAATGTATCAATTCAGTATGGATCTATTCTGGTTGTTATCTAATCCCTTCTCATGATTTTAGAGACAAAGGCTGATAGCTTTTGGCACCAAGAGTCAGTAGAGGAGAGTCATGTTGCTAAGCCCAGACAGGGCTTTTAACCATACACTTTCATTTGAAATACTTTCATACAACACATTCTTAATGCTACATAGGAAACTGCAATTGTAAATCCTCTCTGGGAGAAGTGTCAACTCTCTTCTCTAAAAGATGTGTGTTGTCTGTGGGCAGCGTGGTCGTATCCTGGTGTCACTGTGCTATAACACAGAGAAGGGCTGCCTGCTGGTTGGAATCATACGCTGCGCCCATCTGGCCGCCATGGACTCGAACGGCTACTCTGACCCCTTTGTCAAAATGTGAGTCACATCAGCATCTTTTATGAACAAACCTGGTTTTCCCTAATGAACCTCATGTTTACAGTCAGAAATGGTCCTATTGTAGTGTCTGCAGTGTCTTGCATTATCATGTTTTAATCTGAACGTTATCACACTTCAAAAAGGCTCTTTACATGCACTCTGAAAATGAAACATTGATTCTAATTAAATTTATTTTGTCAACAGGTTCCACATAAGTGTGTTATGTTTTTTTAGAAACATATTTGCATTTCATCAATTAAAAAAATGCCCGCTGAGTGTGTAAGATAAAAAAACTGTTGTGGTTGCTGACATTCATGACTTATTTTAACATACAGGTTAAGGGGTGGGCTGCATGACGACCAAGTGGTTGGGTTTTCTCCGGGTACTCCGGTTTCCTTCCACATTCCAAAAACATGCTAGGTTAATTGGCGACTCCAAATTGTCCATAGGTATGAATGTGAGTGTGAATGGTTGTTTGTCTATAGTATGTGCCCTGTGATTGGCTGGCGACCAGTCCAGGGTGTACCACGCCTCTCGCACGAAGACAGCTGGGATAGGCTCCAGCACCCCCGGGACCCTAGTGAGGATAAGCGGTAGAAAATGAATGAAGGTTAAGGGGTTACATTAGGGTAGCATGTGTTTATTTTCCCACTCAGTCAGCTCAATTAGGATTGTACTAGAACAGTTTGGTAGTGATGCATACCAGCACTCGACACTGGTGCCGATGTACATGCTAGTAATTAGACCAAAAGACTAGTAGTAGGTATCGGTCCCTCATTTCGGTGCTAAATTGATGCAGACTCTGCCACCTGCTTGTTGCAGGTGGCATGCTTGAAGGGTACTTCAAAAACACTGTTTTTAACCTTTACTGCCGACGTTAACTAACATTCATTCATTCATTTTCTACCGCTTTTTCCTCACGAGGGTCACGGGGGTGCTGGAGCCTATCCCAGCTGTCTTTGGGCGAGAGGCGGGGTACACCCTAGGCTGGTCGCCAGCCAATCACAAGGCACATATAGACAAACAACCATTCACACTCACATTCATACCTATGGACAATTTGAGTGGCCAATTAACCTAGCATGTTTTTGGAATGTGGGAGGAAACCGGAGTACCCGGAGAAACGTTAACTAACAGTAGTGGCCTATTCCAATGCAGTAAACTTGTACGTGTTTCTCCATCATTATCCACACCAACACACAACACTTCCTCATTATCCACCAACGCCGAGTGAGGTGCGTTCACAGACAACAGAACTCTGAACATCAACATTACGACAAAGCACATCACCAGAACGCTGTATCATTAATCAATTGTAGTATATGTTTGTATTTATGTAAATATCAGCATGAATGCACTTAAAGTAATGTAAAAAAATAAGATTTTTTTTTCATATATATATTTTTGTTGGCACGTCCTAAAAAAGAGTCAATAAAACCATGATATCCAAATAAATCACCAACCAAATGTTATCCAAGATTAATTTTAGCATCATTAATTAGAACCTCACTTTTTGGACCATCTTGCGAGTTACCTTTAAATTCAACTGAGAACTTTTGGAAATGAATGGTAAGGGAAGTTTACAAAAATGGACATCAGTTCCAGACAGCAGATGCCCTCCTTCCTTGAAGTCATCTTCACCCCCTGAAGCAACATTTTCCCCACCCCTGCTGTCCATTTCATGAATAGTTTGCTTGTCCATAAAGATATCTGCTGGGAAAACATTGCATGTTCGACAAGGATGACTCGCCTCTGTTAGTCACAGTTAAGCTCGTTATTCAGTATATTCAGTCTAAAATGGAGAAGCGATGTATTGTTAGTACAAAAGGATCACTGTATTCTACCACTGAACATCTAGGGAAAAAAGTGAAGAAATAATCCTTCCTATCTCTATGGGCCAGCTTCCCGTGTTGCATTTTATTTGCATTGTATCTAAAGAATGGTTTGAATGGTCTTCCATGTGACAGCACTGTTGTCGGTGTTGCAGTCACCTGTTTTGGAAACCTGGAAATTGGAATTCCCTTGTCTGAGCTACACTGGAAACTGTGCAAAATTGGATTTAGTACAGCGCGGACTGAAACACTGCTGCACCCCCAATCCTTCCACCAAAAAAAAGAGAAAAGTCTGGCTGCCTTTTTCAAATGACGAAAATGATTCAAACGACACAGTTTGTTTGGTTTTCAAAAAGTTGTTCTTTTCTGCCACTTATTTGATTATTATGCACCTCAGGATTGCAAAGAAAATTGTTTCTGATAGCTGTTTTTTTTACTGCTGACATAAGCATATGGTGGATCATGTTTTGCACCACCTTGCTGTGTCTCGCATCCTTTACTTCGCTCGGATTCCGTTGCTGCGGTGACAGCCCCCAGTACATGTCATGCATCGGCTGTCAGTCACTGGCTGGCTAGGTGCAAGGAGATGCTGGAGGAGAGAGATACTGCACCACCTGTACATCTTGACTCAGAATTTACACTGATGATGACTGCCAACGCCTCTGGCAACCCGTCCGGTGTCTCTTTACTGGAGCGTGTATGCCCCTCAACCTTGTCGTGATTAAGATCTCGCTGTGAACGACTGCTTTCTTTGTCTGAAAGACTTCTGGGTCGCAATAATTATCTCTCCAAAAGAGTTCATGTAAACTTTCTGTTCTATTCAGCAAGGTTTGCTGTCAAACTGGGGCAAGAGATAAAAATATTGTAGATTAATAACTTTCACTTTTGAAAAGATGAACCCTTTGGTGCTGGTAGAGTTCATTTGGGGATTTCTATTATTCAAATGGACCATTTAGTTCCACATAATTCCTGTGGAAGTTCATACAAATAAAGTTTAGTCAATTATCCGTGCAGACAAGAAATAGTAGGATTTTGGAACTGCACTCCACACATAAGTCACACCGGATTATAAGGCGTATCGTCCATTTTTAAAGGACTAATGCTGCCAACATCGGTATTGGTTGATTTCGGTACCAGTCATGATTGCTGAACCAGTGGTTCTCTAATGGTTTGGCATACGGGATCCACTATCACCCTCAATGACAAGCTACAACCTAAATTATGGAACTCAAACTCAATATCTTCTATGTAAAGGGACTTTTTGCAAAGTCTGCACCTTGTGGTGGCATAGCAAACGGAGAGCACAGACCAAGAACGTGAGGTGCATTTGTGGACATTAGGTCATTACTACTTTTTTGGGGGGCTCAGGCAAACAACCACGAGCCACCCGTTGGTTATTGGTAAAAGGAAAAAAAATTATACAAAACATGAAGAATGGACGGCTGCACGGCGGCCTAGTGCTTATCGCACAGACCTCACAGCTAGGAGACCCGAGTTCTCCTCGTGCATGCGTGGGTTTTCTCCGGGTACTCCGGTTTCCTCCCACATTCCAAAAACATGCTAGGTTTGGCGACTCCAAATTGTCTATATAGGTATGAATGTGAGTGTGAATGGTTGTTTGTCTATATGTGCCCTGTGATTGGCTGGCCACCAGTCCAGGGTGTACCCCGCCTCTCGCCTGAAGACAGCTGGGATAGGCTCCAGTACCCCCCGCGACCCTTGTGAGGATAAGCAGTAATGAAAATGAATGAAAAATGGACCCTTTTTATAGTAGATACAACTCACAAATGTTCATTAATCGGTCTCATTTTACTATAAGGTACAATAACATACAGTAGTTACCGAGGAACTAATTATTTGTACCTTATTGTACAAGTGTTAACTGTTACCTATGAATCAACTCTAAAAGCTTTCTATCCAGCTCTCTTACCTATCTCCTCCATTCTGCTCAGATATGTTTTTTTTTTATCTTTTGTGGCTTTTTGTTTTGTTATTACTCTGGTTTTCTGGTCATTATTTAGTAGCTTTACAGCAATACGTTCTTCTGAAACTCCACTGTAAATTTCAGCTTTACAGATGCTACATTTGCTATGCACATAGTGTATGGTCGGAGTAAAGACACTGAACTGCGACACATTCCCCCTTGCATTCATAGATGCCCCACATCGAAATCACAAAGTGATGTCTTTGAACAGTTTTCGACAGAACAGTGATTTGGGTAGAATGGCGGAAATGCCAGATTTTACGGACAGGGTAAAATGCTCCCCCGGAGGTGCTCATTTATAGCGTGGAATTGTTAGGTTATCTCGTGGAGCCGTAGTATGTAATTAATTACATAGTTTTTTGTCTTCTTACTAGCATCTTGCAGCCCGACATGGGAAAAAAGTCCAAATACAAGACATCTGTGAAGAAAAAGACTCTCAACCCTGAATTCAATGAGGTATTACTTTTTCATTGTTCCTAATAAACACGTATAAATCAATAATGGAACAGACAAATGATGTGTAGTTAAGAGATGCGCGCTGAAATGCTTCACGGTCTGCTCACCTTGAGGAAGTTACTGATTTGACCGATTTGTTTGGTTGCGTCTTCACAGGAGTTCTCCTACGAGGTGACTCTGGACCAGCTCGCTAAGAAAACCCTGGAGATCTCTGTGTGGGACTACGACCTGGGAATGAGTAACGACTTCATAGGTACACTGTCAGACTATGATGGGCAGGGAGAAGGAAGAAAGCAGCAGTAAGAAACGGAAAACTGAAAAATGAGGCCAAGCGTGGGTGGAGAGAGAGGGGGAAAAAAAGACTTTAAAAATGCTGGTAGACAAGAGTTAATTGTGATGCAGGAGGACACCGCATAGGAGAGATTGGACATAAAAAGGAAATGAGAGGCTTAAGAAATAAAATGTTTTTCTGCTGTGCAGTGTTGATGGTTTCAGCTTATAAGGTTACTAAACAGCTTTAGGATGACCTACTATCTACATCCTGGAGATGAAGTACATATAGGGTGTGGGGAGCGTGGGGGGGGGGGTAGTATGGATGGATGAGAAAGCAGCAAGGCGGTACAAGGAGAAACGATTACCTCTCCAGTGAGCTTGAAGGTGCTCAGATCAGAGCCTTTACATGTTGGCGATGCGTGGGGAGGGAGGGACTCACCGCAGAGATAACCGAGTGAATTATTATCCCCCGTTGGACAAACGACCATCAGTTTAACAGCCCCCAGATAACAAACGTTCCTGAGGCCGTCATCATTGCAGGTTTAGCAACAGCAGAATGACAGTTCGGTTTAAAAGAATGGATCTAGTGCAAGACAAAAATGACTTGATGGAGAGGTCCAGTGGTTGATACTGTTAATAGCAGGCTAACTGGCCTGATATCCAATTTGAAGAATAGTTCTTAAATGTAATCGACTACTTTCGACTACTACTACAATAAACCTTGGATATATCGGACTCAGATATATCGGAAATTCGCTCACAACGGACAGATAAAAAAGAACCAATTTTTCTGTAATGCATTTCCAATAAAAATTCATTGCATATATCGGATTTTTTATAACGGATTTCGCCTATTTCGGACAAAATCTCCAGTCCCGTTCCAATTTCCCTCGCATATATCGGATGGCCGCATCGTGTCTTTCTCCTGGCTCCAGATTTAGGACAAATATAAAAGTGAGTGACATCAATAATACTAGCACAGCAGGGAATGAGATCTTAACCTCACTAGTGGAAATAACGTACGCCTGACGGGCGTAACAGGGCCTAGCTTAATTAACAATTTGTTATGCTCAGAGTCCAATAAAGTTAAATTCTCATTACCTTACATCTCTTTTCATTGCCCAGTCCAGGTACATTGGAAACATAGTCAAGGAAGTGCCTTTTTATAACGGATAAAATCCGATTTACGCATATACCGGATATAAATCCGATATATGCGTAAAACGGACATTTTCCGGTATACGCATATAACGGATTTCGCTTATATCGGACAAAACCAGTGGGAACAATTGAATCCGATATATCCGAGGTTTACTGTATTCAATTAATCATTTTTTTCCGTTTAAGAATATACATATCTTCTCATTTTCAGCTTCTTAAATGTCCATATTGTTTTAATTTGAAGAATAGTTCTTAAATTACCGTATTTTCCGGACTGTAAGTCGCACTTTTTTTCATAGTTTGGCTGTTCCTGCAACTTATACTCTAGAGCAACTGAAAAAACAGTTTATGTAACATAAACCCTGGACACCTTTTATGTTCATGTTTATTTTTTGTGTAGCTGAATAACCATTGTGTTAGCATATCTTACACCTATTCAGCCTGTTCTCTATTCTTTTATTAATGTTACAACTTGCCTTCCAAGAGGACGTAATGTCTGTTTTGGTCAAGTGGTTTGGAAAATAAATTACCTGCAAAAAATGCGAGTTATACTCCAGTGCGGCTTATGTATGTTTTTTTCTACCAAATTATGCATTTTTTGCCTTGTGTGACTTATACTCCGGAGCGAGATATAGTCCAGAAAATACGGTAATCATTTTTTTCTGTTTAAGAATATACATATCTTCTCATTTTCAGCCTCTTAAATGTCCATATAGTTTTAATTTCCTTTGTCATCCATGAAAGCAGACCCATTCATTATCTTTGTGTTTCGGTCAAAACAAGATATTCACACACATCAGCCCGGACTGACAACCTCTTTTCTGATATGTTGTGGATCAAACCACTGCCTATTTTTGGTCCATATTGATTTGGTCCATCTAGGGCCAAACCAATTACTACATTAATGGAAACAAGACGCTCCAGATGAATCGACTAAGAAAATAATCATTAAAGCAAAAAGGAAAAATGGTTCATCCAAACAGAGACGTGAACTTTAGACCCTCAGATTAAAAGTCTGCTGCTCTACCAACTGAGCTATCCAGAATCTTTTGGAATTCCTGATATCCCTCCTCCCTGAAAATCGGACTTTCTGGTGCTTATTTTGTGGACTTTTATGTCGGTTATGTTTATCACCATAGAATAAAAATGGCTTCATTTTGCCTTTGACATAACAAAAGTTATTTTAACCCTTTTTTCTGAAGCTGTCGCACCTCACTGGAATTCTGAACTTCTTGGGGGGGGGGGGGGGGGGGGCAGCTTTATACCTCAAATAGTATAACCCTTGGTGTAGAGCAGTGGCCGGATTTATTTATCAATATAAACCACTGTATTAGTTGCTGGCACCAGCATCATTCAAGCATGGCTAAATACACTAACACTAACCTGCCAACCTTGAAGACATTATTGAGGAATTCCACGCTGAAACATTTTCAGGTCAAAACGGCAAAATGTTTGATAGTTTCAGCCTCTGATCCACATTGAAATGGCATTCTGGGTGACTTGAAACAGTATTTTCCAGGGTGGGAAAATCTGAAAACACCGCCTTGTTGTTTTCTTATGGTAAGGCAATATGACAATGACTCATTGCCGCCAGAAGTAAACTGTGATGATAAGCCAACAGCCATCCATCCATTTTCTATTCCGCTTATCCTCACAAGGGAGCCTATCCCAGCTGTCTTTGGGCAAGAGGCGGGGTACACCCTGGACTGGTCGCCAGCCAATCACAGGGCACATATAGACAAACAACCATTCACACTCACATTCATACCTATGGATAATTTGGAGACACCAATTAATATAGCATGTTTTTGGAATGTGGGGAACCGAACCCAGGTCTACTAGCTGTGTGGCATCACCACTCAACCACCGTGCAACATAATATCTGAATATTTTGACTCACTAGTTTTAAGATGAAGGATTTTGAGGGGATTGAAGCTACTGCAAAAAGATGATCCTCGTCATCAAGATAAATATCTCACAAAGATAAGACCCCAGAATAGTGTAATGTGTTTCTAATTAAATTGGGAAGAGAGGCTGTATGTGCATATGCTGTATGAATTGCATGAATTACATGGATAGAACAACATTGGTCATGATGGAGCAGAAACAAATCTCTAAGTTTTCCCATTAAGATGGCAGCATAGAAAAGTTACTAGTCTAACCAATGCCTGATTAATTAGTCAATGAGGAGGGGGAGGTCTACAGCTGTGTTGTCGACGCTCCATGCCCTTGAAGTTGCTACTACGGGAGCAGAGGGAGTCAAATGTGAAACCCAGGAGGTTTGGTGCTGGTGCACACCTGCACCTCTTGCTACCTGAGTGTCAAACTTAACTTTGTCATGTCGCAAAGCCTCTTCCTCCGCATGTCAGGGCTTGGTTGTTGCGAGAGCCGCCTGCAGGCTCAAGGCACAGCTGCCCTTCTTCGTTCATGGTTGGCAGGATTGTTTTGGGCCGTAGTTCTATGCAATTCTATCTTTTACAAGGCGACAGGATGTATACAGGCAAGAACAAAGAGCATTTTTTACAGCTCCCGGAAGCTAAGTTCATCCCTAAGCTGAGTCACGGTTCAACAAACCTTGCTTGCTTGCGGTTGTCATTTTGTACAGTGCCATTATACTCGCATCACCATAATACTATTTTATGACATTTCACGCTCCTTTAGCTGTGCAATGGCAGTCGGGGGGGAAAGGCGGCATCAGAACCCCCGGTGCCTCTCTTGCAGTCTGTCTCTCCTGTCACCTGGCTCATTTCCTGTATATCTGTCACCTCCCACCCATCATCCTCAATAGCTTATCTCCATTCATGAGACAAACATGCTTGACTCCGGGTGCCGTCCAATTCCCGTCTTGACTCCCTCTGTTTGGACCTGTGGTTCCAGGTGGCGTCGAGCTGGGCATCAATGCGAGCGGACAGAGACTCAGACACTGGTTCGAGTGTCTCAAAAACAAAGGGAAGAAAGTGGAATACTGGCATACGCTCACACAGCAAGGAGCCCCCAGCAGTGACAAACCGGACTAGACGTTCACACACACACAACACACACACACACACACACATTTATCCCCCGCAAAGAAATCAAGAGAAAATAATAAAAAATGCAATAATACCAATGTGTTGAATATGAAATGCATCATTGAATGCATATCATTCTAAACTGATATCCATACTGACATCAGTGATGTTAATACGGTGTGGTGTTTATTTCTTTATTTACTTTTGAAGGTAGACCAAACTGTCCTCATACGTGTAACAAAGGGATGCACGCAAAGTTGTCCTTTTTAGACCTCGTGGAAGTCACTCGTCGACCAAACTAATGAAGAAATGCATGAATGAGGCCAACATCCCCGTAACGGCAACTCTATTGTCAAAACAACAATGTTAACTTGTTGTGCTCACATCATTGTTACATCATGATATAAAGCACAAAGTGATCATGTCAGTGTTTTTAACTCTTTGTCTGTCTTTCATTGTCTTTGTGACTGACTCGGTCGTCTGTCTGTGCGTGCGGTGCATGTGTGTCTCAAGCGGGCAGTGGGAACTTGAGTGCCTCGATTTTCTGTGCGTGCAGCAGCTGTTTTCACATTGTGTCCCATTACGAATATCACAACTGAACTTTTGAGAAGCACAGTACTTGTGTGTGTGTGTGTGTGAGCGAGAGAGAGAGGAAACAAAAAAAGAGGACAAGAAAGCAGTGTCGCAGATACCCACTCTAGCTGCAGTGGCATGTTTGTTCCTGGATGGAAGACAATGACACTGTGTTATGTGTTGTATCATTGCCTCACAGTCACACATAAACACAACATTGGGTACACTCTCTGATAGTTAAGCCGTTTGGAGACCCGTCAATCCCAGCCAGAGCTGTTTCGAATTCCTTTAAAAAAAAAAAAAAACAGCAACCTTCTATTGGCTGTCGTTAGATTGTGTACCGAATGGAGAGGGTGGTCATAGTTTACAGTATCTCACAAAAGTGACTACATCTCTCACATTACAGCTACCGTTTTATCATATCTTCTATAAATCTAATATGTATTGAGTCATTGTGAGTGGATTTCACAGTGAAACTGCAATGCATGCTATACACGGACTACTCTAAAGCATTGCGTCTCAGCTGGTGTATCAACTCCATGTTTACCTACTTTGATATTGACCCTTGAGAAGATGAATACAAATGGTAGCTGAAATGTAAGGGGTGTAGTCACTTTTGTACGCTACTGTATACAGTATGTCTTGATACCTTAGTGCATTGACTTTGCTGCATACTCATGGTTGTGTCCCTTCTACTGTGCAATATCAATCAATAAATGATGCAACTTTTATTTCACGCAGGCTAGTAATTTATCAATTTCAGAATGGGTCTTGTCACTTGATTTATGAGAAAGGGTTGCTTACAGCGCCTACATACATACATCATGGTACAAAACGCCCTTGAACAGGGTGAAATCAACATCTACCATCATTTATGTCATCACATATTTTCATAATACTGTCTTTAATACTGTCTGATACTGTCTTTAGTCTTTAAGTGGCAAAGATGATGCAATGTCTTTTTGTGTAAAGAAACTACAAAACAAATGATTCCCGGCTGTTGTACAAGTTAAATACATGCATTGTACAGTGGTATACAATGGTGGTTATTTTGCATATTTATCACAATTAAATGTTTCGGATCATTAAAAAAGAATAATTTTAGTCAATGACAACCCAACTGAACACAAAAAGTCGTTTTTAAATGAAACCTTTTATTAAAAAGGGAGAAAAAAAATGTGTGAAGAAGGGATTGCCCCTTAAACCCAATAACTGGTTGGCCCACCTTTTAACAGCAACAACTGCAATCAAGTGTTTGTGATCACTTACAATGAGTCTCCTAAAGCGCTGTGGAGGAATTTTGGCCCACATTGGAGGGTTTCCTGCAGCAAAACAGCCCCAGAGCATCACACCACCACCACCATATTTTACTGTTGGTATGATGTCTTTGTATGTATTGATGTAATGGGACACACACCTTCCAAAAGGTTTAACTCTTTGTCTCAACCGACCACATTTAATTTCCCAAATGTCTTAGGGATCATCAGGATGTTTTCTGGCAGAATTTAAGCAAGCCTTAATGTCCTTTTTTGTTCAGCAATGGTTTTCATTTTGGAACTCTGCCATGCAGGATGTTTTTGACCAGTATCTTTCTTATGGTGGAGTCATGAACACTGATCTTAACTGAGGCAAGTGAGGCCTGCAGTTCTTTGGATATTGTTGTGGGGCCTTTTGTGACCTCTTGGGTGAGTTGTCTTTGGTTGGCTGGCCACTCCTGGGAAGGTTCTCCACTGTTCCATGTTTTTGCCATTTGTGTTTAATGGCTCTCACTGTGGTTTGCTGGAGTCCCACAGATGGCTTTTGCAGACTGATCTAAATGAATCTCTATTAATAATATTTATTTGATGATCTGAAACATTTCAGTGTGACAAATATGCAAACAAGAAACCAGGAAGAGGGCAGACACGTTTTCACACCACTGTATGTGTGCATGTGGGCTGCATGTCCTGAGAGGATATCATTTATCACCACAGCTCTAACCAGGCTCTGGTCCATGCCCACACGCCCACAGCGTGAGTTTCCAGTCCAATCGATCTCTCGAGTCCTTCGACAACCTTGTGAATGTCTCGTTGTTGGCCACAGAATGAAAAAGGGCTCCGGTTTTAACAAAAGCTATGAACACAACTTTTAGACAACAGCTAGATGGGCTTTGAGCCAAAATGGTGGCTCTTTCTCTACTTTCTCTATGCAGCAAAGCCTCTCAGTATGACAGCAGTGAGAAAATCAACACCAAATTGACATGGTTGTGATGCTTTTTCAGTTCGCATGCTTGGCTTTACATGCAATGTAGCTGCACGCTTAGCAATAATCATCAGCTTGAATAGTGGAGTGTGTGCTGATGTGTTGACAGTACATGCCACCCATCCTGCCATCGGCCTTGTACAGTATATATGTACAGTATTGTCCCTTGTCACCCATGAATGATATTGATAACACAGGCAGAGTTGAAGGAGGGAATGATAATTCTGTTGTTTATTAATCGTAACAATCACACAGTGTGACTGGCATCATGTGGTCATGTTGTGTCACTACTTCTTAAAATAAAGTGAAGCCGTTTCAGTGCTTGTCTGCCCTTCTTTTGAAAACTGCACAATGCATCCAAATCTTGAGGCTGTATTACACTGAAATAGTGGCACTAGGACCAATCGGAAAACGGCTGCTGAAGAAGCCTGTTTCCCTTCAGACCACTCACAACATGTGATTAGGCATTAGATTCCCACTTAGTTTTATTAGTTAGCTGGAGTCTGTACTGCCTGTTCTAAAATCCAAATGTGTCTTTTCAGATTGATTTTCGTACTTAAGTCAACTAGTCAAAATTCAAATTTCGTGCAGACTCTTTTTTTTTTTTGCACATAATATTGTTCAATGTAGAGTTCAATGATTTCGATTCCACCCTCGGCTATTTCTGTGTGGAGTTTGCATGTTCTCCCCGTGCATGCATGGGTTTCTCCGTGTACTCCGGTTTCCTCCCACATTCCAAAAACATGCTAGGTTAATTGGCCACTCCAAATTGTCCATAGGTATGAATGTGAGTGTGAATGGTTGTTTGTCTATATGTGCCCTGTGATTGGCTGGCCACCAGTCCAGGGTGTACTCCGCCTCTCGCCTGAAGACAGCTGGGATAGGCTCCAGCACCCTGCGACCCTCGTGAGGATAAGCAGTAGAAAATGAATGAATGAATGAATGAATATTGTTCAAACCAATACCCCGCCACTCCTCTGCTTTTCATGCCCATATTTGTGATCCAGTATACAAACTCTCCTGTGGACCTAATCTCACTAGAGTACCCAGCAGCCCAGTGAGCCCATCCATAAATAATTTCCCTCTCATTTATTTCAGTTGCAGAAAATATTTGGACCTAAACATTCAGCCCCAAATTTCTGTCCCAGTCCACCCCTGATGACCACCTGCAGGATTGACAACCAAAAAAGACTGATCAGAAGATAATGGTAACACCTATAGTTGACACCCCTTCAATTCACAGACAAGCCCAAATGGTCAATTTTTCTCTTTTTCACCCACCATGATGATCCACACAGCAGTTGGTTGTTAACTTGTCTAACTTGCTGGAAATAACCTGATAGTCTGATTTGTAAGCATGTTTTATGCTTAATGTTTAATGCTCCTGAAACTGAACCCATTTGTACTAAACGGGGGAGGAAAAGCAGTTATAAGTGTTTTGCATAACTCCTGAGTGCACTTGACTAGCTGGAGACACACACACACACACACACACACATTGGATGTGTTATTGAATTCAAGTGTTTTGCTGGAACAACGTTTAGGTTTTAATTGAATCCATCCATCAATCTTCTATGCTGCTTACCCTCACTAGGGTTGCAGGTATGCTGGAGTCTATCCCAGCTGACTTCGAGCGAGAGGCGGGGTACACCCTGGACTGGTCGCCAGCCAATCGCAGGGCACATATAGACAAACAACCATTCACACTCACATGTATGCACTTTAAACAATATTATGAGACATTTTGAAGTACTTATCCTTTGGAGCTAACACACAGCGACAACATTTTCAGCCTTCAAAATAACAAAAAAGGGGTCTTACAAAAATAGCTTACATAGGCAATTTCAATAAACATCGACTGTATTTAAAGTGTTGTTTTGTTTCAGACTACTGCAAGTTTAAGTAAGTAATCATTTTCAGGTTGAATCATTTTGAGTGGTACAGTATTTCTAAATTATAAATATTAAAGTTTTTTGTCTGTGTGGAAAGTACATGAGGAATGGTATATTGAGTAACTACTCAAGAGTAATTTACAATTTGGCACAGTAACTTCATTTGCAAGTACAGAAGCTTTAAAAGTTCGCTTCATTTTGTATCGTTTAATTTGCACCACACTATTTTATTATGTTTACCATTTTAAAATAGCTGCGTCACTTTACTGTAGTTAACAACTTACTGCTAATTCCTGTACCGTTTTGATTTTGAAGAAAGACAAAAAAATTAAAATACAAGCGGCGCCTATCGATAATTCGACACTCGATTGATGGACATTCCGGCAATCCAGCCACTGGGCGTAATCAGGCATGCGCAATCGATAGCCTGCTCCGAGGAAAAAACGGGAAAGTAGAGGACTCGAAAGTTTGGCAAACGCGTTAATTGCTATCACAAAAAGATTTAAATCAGTTTTAAGGAGCTTCCGGTGGTGTTGGTAAATATTGAAGAGATATGTGAACCGTGTGTCAAACATGGCGGAGTTTAGCTGAGCGAAGAAAAAGATTTTTTGAAGACAGTAAGTTTTCCTCTTGGTCATCTGATCGACAAACGGAAACAAAAGCTGGGATCAGGGCAGCTTAGCATTCCTGTTTGTTGTAAACTAGTTACTTTATGACTCCAAATTGGCTACTTTTTCGTACATTGATCGCATAAGCGAGCCGAGGGTTGAACTTGTAATTTAAGCTAGTTTGCTATATTACCCAATTCAATTTAAAGCCCATTTTGATTCATTTTAACGGTATTCTTGGTGGTATTGTCATAGATGCTAACTTGAAAAATGGAGTCATGTGATGAACATGAAGCCATTTAATCTATTTCATATCCCTAGTGAGCCTCAAGCCCCACTAGATAGTGTAAGAGGCGATCACCATGTCAACGCAGTTCACTATCGATGATGCCTTTGTGCTGGATGGCGATGAGGAGGGCACCATGTCAGATGTGGAGACGGCGGAAAGGAAGAGCCGGGACAGAGACGGAGAGCTGACATTTGGGCCGCTGACTTTCTCCAAGCCTCAGCCTCAGCCTCATCCATCTCCTGCTTTGTCCGCCTCGCCTGAGCACAGCAACCTGAAGTATCAGGTAGGCCCGCTGTCACAGTACAGTACATTAATGCACCTGTACTTAAAATGCCTTATATTATGCACATGTCCAGCTGCTCAAGTTCTCAAGACAGGTGCTCGTGTGTGTTGCTATTAATTTGAGCCCTCGGGGAGATGAGTGGCTGGTGGACAGGAAGTGACGTTGGGGGTTCAGAGTTGAGTTTTAGCTTGCCGTGAGACTTTAATATTAGGTATTATAATTCCAGCTATGGGGTCTGGTGCTTGTGTGTCAGTAACATTATTGACACCTACGGTAGATACCAGTGTAGAATACTATACATCTCATTCAATGTCTTTGAATGTGTCTTCTGAATACCATATAACAAATTCAAGAAACTGAAAAAATTCAGTTGATGTTTGCTAAATACATGGATGAAGAGTCTTGAACCAGTCATGATGTGCTATACATAGTATCACTATATTGACAGTTACTATGGTACCCATTATGTCATTGTATTGACAAAAAATGTAAAAATTACAAAAAAACCCTTAAACTATATTAGGAACGCAGGAAGTGAACAAATGTAACAGTTACTGATGTTTAGGTACCAGATGGAGGGGTAGGATTTAATAAGCTTTGCTTCTTCCTACTCCTTTTGGACATGTGGAACTGTGAACTGATTATGTGATGAAATAAAACTATTACCATTACCATATATTTGTATTTTACATCATGTAGCCATGTATATATTTGAAAATGCTTAATCTAGACAACAATTATGTAAAATTTGCTTAAATGTGCAAATTTCAGGACTAATAATAGGCCATATTCAACATGAAACAGCATGATTTATTAAGTAATATTCTTTTAAATGTGAAATAGGTCAGGATAAATGTATAGAGAGGATAAACACAGCAAAAAGGCTACTGCATTTTATGTTCATCCTGAAATTTCACCCGGAAGCCAAATGTCGCAACTTTTTTGTGAGTAGTGTGTATCTTTTGTTCCTTTTTTAGAATCTGGAAAATGAAGACCCCTTTGGAAACAGTGGCAACTCCTCTTTTAATAACTTCTTCAAAATCAGGTTAGTTCAAGCCATATTTACAGTGGAACCCCAGAAGCACAACCCAGTACATATTTGGAAACCTTTGTTTTCAACGGGAAATAATGAAAATAGAAGGGATCTATTCTAGAGTAAAACTGTTGTCTTCATAAATGGGGATACGTTTGAGAATTTGGTATTATTATGGTATCAGTGCAGACATAAAGTGGAGTAACCGGATTGGAACAAAAGTAGCTATCGGTGCCTCATTTCAGCACTAAATAGAGGTGCCACAAGATCTTGCGAGATTAAAATGTGACAAAATGTCTTGTTTAGAAAAATGATGATAATAAATGAATCAATCACACAATAAATCAAAATGAACCTTATGCATGTGTGTCTCTTTTTCTCATTTATTACCTCCAAACAGGCAAGAGAGTTCGGCCCGTTTGTCAGTTATACAGTCTCTTTATCTCTGTGGGTGGAGATGGGGCTGCTAACATAAACACAGTGCCTAGTAATTACTAATTAGAAGATTGCAATATTGTGGTATTTTTTCAAAATATTTTTTCATTGTGCTTGTCTTAAAAGTAATGTTAAAATCTGCCTTTGTTGATGCAGAAAACAAAACAGGCTTAACGGTCATACAAGTTTGAAAATAACGTAAACTGTGTAGTTAAGTTCATTCATTCATTCATTTTTTACCGCTTATCCTCACGAGGGTCGCAGGGGTGCAGGAGCCTATCCCAGCTGTCTTCGGGCGAGAGGCGGGGTACACCCTGGACTGGTCGCCAGCCAATCACAGGGCACATATAGACCAACAACCATTCACACTCACATTTATACCTGTGGATAATTTGGAGTCGCCAATTAACCTAGCATGTTTTTGGAATGTGGGAGGAAGCCGGAGAAAACCCACGCTTGCACGGGGAGAACATGCAAATTCCACAGAGATGACAGAGGATGGAATTGAACTCGTGTCTCCTAGCAGTGTGGCCTTCGTGCTAACCACTCATCCACTCACATGAAAACTAAATGCACTTGACAATTTAGGCACATTGCATTGAGCAGCCACATGTACCGATTTCCGACACCGCAATAAGTTCAACTCCTGATTCTATGGTTCTCATCATACTTTACGAAGCACTTGCAGGGTTGATCCTCTAGATGTCCCCTAAGCTGAAGTGCTGAAAGCTTTGCATATCCTGTTCTGTGCACTTTAGCATCATATTTTTGCAGGAGTTGGGCAATTGTGATTCTAGTGTGTTTGTCCTTTTTTCTTGACACCACCCCTTCAACTGAATGCTCTGTTTCCACAGTGATCCCTCCACTCTATCTTACTGCAGCTCTCAGTGGTCCTTCAGCACCTTGAGTTCCGTCACGCAGCTGTCAGCACACTGCTGCGGGTAAGGTGGTAGCTATCACACAAGAATACGCATATAAAAACACTGAATGACATACATTACATGTGTTGGCCAGATGGGTGTCGCATCCACTTGTGAAGAAAAACAGAAAAGTTGTTCTTGCTTCCTTTCTTCTGTTGATCACTGGAGTTGGTGAGTTTTCTGCTGAACTTCTCAGATACTCACAGAGCTACTTTTCAAGTAGCTTCCAAAAGTGAGTGAAATGTGGATATACTTGAGAGTGTATAGCTGTATAGAAAATTTAGCACAGGACATGTTAGAATTCATGTTTTTGTCAATGAACCGCAGCGCCTTCCCTGCGGGAAGCACTCTTGCAGCCCAAGACAATATCTTGTACTGTTACAAAAATGCTTGCTGAAATGTGAGTGATATAACTACTGTTTACCATTCTTAACTGATGGCTGACTTTCATTGGTTCTCCCTTTCTAGTGCTTATTTTCACTGGTGTGGTTATACATCTGAATCCAAATGCAGGTGAGAAAAACAATCAACAGCGGCGTAGAATACAACATAAACTTTATGGTCTGTCCCAAAGGGGATGTGTAAATTCTACTCGGACAAAGGAAAAATGCAATTAAACTTGGATTAAGAGTCATTGAAACAAGCATTAAAGTGGAAGTATTTAAACAAAAAAGGCAATGACTGTTTACTATGCTTCTTGCAGAGGGAATCAATAACTGTTTGTAGACATTTTCCAAGTTGGTCGGACCTTGTAATGTTTACCTAATGAGAGGTTTTTTAATTATAACTGTTTAAAAATGAGTCTTAAAATAGATTCTAAATTGTCCTTAGGTAGGAATGTGAGTATAAATGGTTGTTTGTCTATATGTGACTTGCGATTGGCTGGCGGCCAGTTCAGAGCGAACCCTGCCTTTTGCCCCAAACTCAGCTGGGTTAGGTTCCAGCATACCCCTGTCAACCTAGTGCAGATAAGCGTCATAGAAAATATATGGATGGAGTCTTCAGATTAATGTTTATCATCAAATAACATGAGAAACTATAAAAATATGTGCTTGCCCTGCAAACAAACTTGCTAAATGGGAGTATGGAATATTATATGATTATATAGTGCTGTATCTCACTAAGTAGGTCTAAAATTAGCTGGTAATTTATATGGTGTGACTATTGAGAGCAACGGAGCCAGACCGCCACCTGCTGGATTAGCGGTGTATAGCACCATTAATAGATATCGAACACACATCTTAACAGAATTAATACAATACAATAATCTTTGTCCTCACAGGTGTTTCAAGTGCCATTTTCTTTATCCCTGGATTCCTTCTCTTCATCCCTGGAGGTAAATAAATCAATCTCGGTGTTTGTTGAGCAGATAATGATACTATTGCAATATTAACTCCCTCCAGTGTATCATGTGACATACATCAGCTGTGCTGTCCGTGGACGAAGAGGCTTCAAATTGTTCTACTTGCCTTATTTTGAAAAATAATCATCAAACACTTTTACTCATTTGACACACTTTTCAACAGTATTGCTGTTTTTATGACCACTGACAAGTCAACCACTCAGTCCCTTTGGCTGACCCCACTACATGAACTTACCTGTGGACGTTCATGGACATATTTTAGATGATTTTGTGCTATGTGAACTCTGACTGTGAATTATATTAAAAAGTTTTCAATTTTAATCTCGATTTTATGTTTGGCAATGAGGTAAGTACAACACAAAATGTACTGTAATTACTGTACTTGTGCAAATACCAGTACTGTACTGTAAAGAATGTTTATATTGGGGAGGCAGCAAGGAAAGGCATCAGGGCTGCACTGAAGGTGGCTTTGGATGGGGGGGGGGGGGGGGGGGCAGATTGGCGGGCCAATACAACGTAGCCCAGGACGTTATTTTCATGCCAGAACCGCCACTGGCCTGGATAAAGACGACTGAGCGAGTTTGTCTTGATGTTGAAAGGCCGGAGACACTGAAAGGACTAAGGTTGCATCACTGGTGATTATGGATGGCCGATAATACCGGTAAGACAATATCAGCATCTCTACTGACCATCATATCTTGTGTGGCGATGTTTTTTACGTGAAAAACGCCGCCTACCTGCAGAGGGCGCTACTGAGTCAAAAGCGACAAATTTCCAAACAGCCATCTGATGACGTCAGCTGAGGCTCGGTCAATCAAGGATGGAGGAAGAAGCACGAAGGCTACTCGAAGAAGGAATCAGTAAAAAATTGATAAGCCCCGGTAAAGGACAACTTTCGACCTTCTCCGATGGCACAAAGGTAAAACTCTGATTTGTGTGTCAGTGGGTGTAGTTTTTTGACGTTGGAAACCCCCACCAAACGTGATGAAAAGCGTTAGCTAATGCTAGCTACTTCTATCTGCTGTCATGTCGACTAAACTACCTCATGTGTTTATGTTAAACAAATTACGCTTCGACGAAAAGCACAGACACTCGCGAAAGAACGTTCCTTTTTGCCTCGTTCTAGTTTAAGGCTTTTACGGCATGTTAAACTCATTTTTCATATCTGTTTTTTTCATCTGATGGAAAGACATGGGCAGGGCTGGATGGGATGTTTATCTTTGCTGATTGGTTGGTTCACAATGTCGGTCATATTTATAAGGTCGTGATTGGCTGAGAATTGAGCGTCGTCAGTTGGCAGACGCAAGAGGCCTGTAGTTTGTAGCTCTATAAATGCACATTTGTTAGGATAATGGTGCGATAATTAAAAATTCTGTAACAAACTAAATTTAATGTTTATAAATGTGCAGCAAGCCTCCCGCCACAGAATATAAGACGACATATACACACTCCAGAAATTATTATATGGAGCTTATTTTATTGTCGGAACTAAACATCTATTTGTTTTGCCTTTTAAATGTCGTGTTATATGGTGTTTTTCTTCACATTTTCCATTTACTGCTGAGCAGTAGCTGAGCTACATGGTGGTCACTCAACTGGCCGTCTAGAAATTTCAGGTATCAGCCTAATGCCCCCCTAATGTGAGTAATGTTCTCACCTTCGCCACCCCAGTGAAAAATTCTGGCTCTGCCACTGCTGCTGACGTCGGGCTCACGTTTTGAAAAGCTCTGTGTTGTATACAGTAGGTGTGAGGTCATTTTGTGATACAAGTGTCGCTCAACTGTTGCATGAATTTGTTCTACTAGGTGGTCTTCCACTACCGCACAAGCCTGTGTGATGGCACAGTACTGGATGACTCCAAGACCATGGGCTTGTGCAGCAAACCCATGGAGCTCATCCTGGGAAAGAAGTTCAAACTGGCTGTGTGGGAGAGAGTGCTCATCACTATGAGACAAGGAGAAATTGCAGAATTCACATGTGACAACAAAGTTAGTGACCTCACCAAATATGAAAAAAAAAGAAAAAATATTTGTTGATGACTGAGATTTTGTGTTTTTTGTTGGCAAACATCAGCACACAGCACTCTACCCGCTGGTGTCCCAGTCACTGAGGAACATCAGCGTTGGAAAGGATCCCCTCGAAGGCCAGAGACATTGCTGTGGCGTCGCACAAATCCACTCCCACCACTCACTAGGGCACAAGGATCTGGACCACCTTCAGGCTAACCCACAGCCTCTTGTCTTCACTATTGAAGTTCTGGAGGTTTGTTAAGTGGAGCATATTTTGCTTTAACCGTCACACATTCGGCTATTTGACAACTATTTAATAGAAGTCTTTGCTAGGTACCGCGGTAGTGTGAATATTTATCTAGAAATGGTGCATTTAAGAGCAATTTTGAAGGTGCAGCTGCACAACCTCTGCGTTCAGGTGCATCCTCCAGGCTCATTCCAACTTGAAGTCTGGGCCATGACGGACGAGGAGAAGCTGGAGCATGTGCCTCACATTCATGAGGAGGGCAACACACTCTTCAAACAGGGTCGAATAAAGGAGGCCACAGAGAAATACTACAATGGCATCGCCTGTCTGAAAAATCTACAAATGAAGGTTAATGATTGATGTCTTTGTCATTCTTATTAATAATAACCTTCCAATGTCTTTCACACCTTTTTTCATTTGTACCCCCTTTTCAGGAGCAACCAGGAGATACATCTTGGATCAAGCTGGACCATATGATAACACCTCTGCTCCTCAACTACTGCCAGTGCAAGTTACTACAAGGCCAGTACTATGAAGTCATTGAACACTGCTCATCACTCACCTTCAAATACGAGGGTAAGACTCGCTCTCTTTCTTTCTAGCCTCATGACTCTGATGTTACATCCATGGTGTCATTATCATGTTATATCAGAATCGCCTTTATTGTCATTGTATTACATACAATGACATTTTAGACTTTTTAAAAGATTTTTTATATACAGTAATCCCTCTTATTGGGGTTAATTGGTGCTAGACTTGGCTGTCATATGTGAATTTCCATGAAGTAGGATTCCTTTATAATTGGAATAGGACTGCACCTATCGAATATTTGAGTAATCGAGTATTCTACTGAAAGTTTTGTCGATTCATTAATTAAGCGGAAAAAACATTTTGCTTGGTTTAAAAGCAATAATAAATTTACAATAAAAAATAAAACATAGGGCTGCACGGCAGACGAGTGGTTAGCGCGCAGGCCTCACACGTTCAATTCTGTGTGGAGTTTGCATGTTCTCCCCGTGCATGTGTGGGTTTCCTCCCACATTCCAAAAACATGCTAGGTTAATTGGCCACTCCAAATTGTCCATAGGTATGAATGTGGGTGTGAATGGTTGTTTGTCTATGTGCCCTGTGATTGGCTGGCGACCAGTCCAGGGTGTACCCCGCCTCTCGCCCGAAGACAGCTGGGATAGGCTCCAGCACGCCCGCAACCCCAGTGAAGATAAGCGGTTTAAAATGAATTAAAATAAAATATTTTACTAAATAATGGACAACCAATTGGTTTATTTTTTTTAGATAATCAAGCGTCTTATTTTTTAAATCATTGGTTCCCAAACTTATTTTGTAGCGTCGCCCTTTTGGGGATGACTTTATTGTCAAAAAATGTAACTCATAACTCTAATAATCACTGCACTGGTCACTTTTACAGTTTAAAAAAATTCACTGGTGAGTTTATCAAGCCATAAAAAAAATAAACAAAAACCTAAACATTCTTTTCCTGGTGTGCATAGAGCACACGGCTACCTGCTGCAGGGCGTCTACACACAATGACAAGTCCACAAAGCAGCACATTTTGGAGCTTAACTGGGTTCTGGGTCGCAGAAGGGACATCGCAGAGGATTCACGACCTACGTTGCGTGTAGCACAGGCAGTCAAAACACCGCTAGGATGAGGGGCAGTTAGTGGGAATGTAAAAAAAAAAACCCAAAAAACGGAAGTAGGGAGAATGCGCTGCAGGAACTTAAATGTTCATGAAATAATACAATAAAACGTGAAGTACAACAAAGGTGACCATTAGAATGCATCACAGTTCCAACAAAACACTCAAACATTGATAACAAATACGAATACCACAAGCTGATGCAATGTTGTTGAACATTAATGAGCCTCAAAACATAGCAGCCATGAAATCAGGCATTTTAGGCTGCAACAACCACAGAAAAAAACATGCAAAACCCCCTAGGAACTTTCTGATAAACAGATAGCAGGGCGCTCTCAAATACACGTCCGTCTCGTTAGTTCACCACCAAGTCCCCTGCCTTTTCTCTGTTTTATTAAAGTAATCCTTGACCCCCCACCTTCCTTGTTAGCCAATGGTCAATATCAAGTGAGGGCTTTTTAGTAAGAGAATCAATGGACTTGATTGAACTGGAAGCGTTAAGCTTCACATACTTCCTGAATTCACAGATGCCGAGGTGAGCCGGATCACAATGATCACAGCATGTTGCCTCCCCTCAGAGAATAGAATACGCTCCCTGAAAAACTGACTTCAATGATATTTTGTGGCATTGGTTTCCTCTTAAGAACAAAGAATACTGAAGTTACCTTAGCAAGTTTGACTTTTTCCTTGCCATTTATGAAGAGGAGAAACATCATCACCAATATTATTATATTACCAAACCTGTAACACATTTGCATTTCTGGTTGGTCCACAGTGAATTTATTAGTTTATTCAATGAAAGTTAAAATAGGAAAACAGTCAGGTATGCTATGATGTGGCATGTTGCCTCAGTGCGTAGTAGAGGTATAAGGATCACATATGGAACCTTGACTTTGGTAGTACTGACTTCCAGTACACTGAGGGACAGGAAGTCAAGTGTCTACTTCATGAAGATAGTAAAGTTTGGGAAGCGGTCATTTTTTTGTATGCTAGAGAGACAATTGAAACTTTGAGACCACATTTTCATTTTGAGCCATGACCCTACTGAGGAGCAGCGCCATAGAAGATGGATGGATTTATATTCTGAAGCGCTAAACTGGATTTTCCTCATAGTATAAATCATTTGTTTAGGATGTTGGCATAGAAAATGGCACCTGTCAAACACACTCTGTCACCCTGGATGCGGTCTATTGTCAGGTTTCATCAACATTTTGTCCTTCAGATAACGTGAAGGCCTACTACAAGCGAGCAAAGGCCCACGCTGCTGTGTGGAACGAGGCGGAAGCCCGAGCAGACTTTGCCAAAGTGTTGAAGCTGGACCCGTCTCTGGGACCCTCTGTAGCCAAGGAGCTGCGCACCATGGAGGAGCGCATCCGCTCTAAGGAGAAGGAGGAAAAGGGGCGCTACAAAGGCCTGTTCAACTACAATACACGACCGCCGACCGCTACCACAGTCAGTTCACATGGAAAGATTTCTCCCCTTCCTAGTTCACGATATTGTGTTCGCTTTAGTCTAACAATTAATGCTCTTTGTTCTCTCAGGGTTGAGAAGCTCTGTGGAGTGGAATGAGACAATACCTGTGAATTTCAAGGACACGCAACGCTGGCCTTTCAGTTTTTATCAACAGACCCAAGACAAAGTGTTTCCATGTCATGCTGTCCTCCACTCTGGGACCTGGAGACATTTTCCACATACAATGCTCCCGAAGGTGCAGTCTGTAACTCTGCATAGTTCCTCCCTCCATGGCAATGCTTTGTTTGGCTGTCATTAGCGGCTTGAAATCTGTCTCTTTCACTTTGAATTGTTTCTGTACTCCCTCACTGCTGTATGTAACTGCCACACATTTACATGAAGCATTTATCATCTTTGTGTTCACCCAGAGCTGTTATAATACACTCATAATCACGGCTAAATTGGCAATTTTACCCAAGAAAAGAAAGTCTCACAAACATAGCTGTACATTGTGCCACCAGACCTCATTAATAGCGAGACAAACAACGGACCTACTGCTCCCGATTTATTGGATCAACAGATAGACAAGGTTCCGACAATCGTGACATTACACACTTGGATCATTGTTACTTTCTTGCATATCCGTAAATGCTCTAATTATAGCCGGGTGTTTATTTACATAAACTTTGAAGATGACGGAGTGTTAGAATTGGAAGCAAGCATTAACTCTAAAATATAATTAGCTGTAACAACTTCATTTTGTAACTTTAATCGTTTGGCATGCTGGAGAAAGTGGAAAGGCACATGTTGCTCTTTTTATTTTCCACATCAGTCATTTATTAACATGTATTATATTAACATGTATATTGTACAACACAGCAGCAGCAGAACCAATGTTCTAATAGCAGTAAGGGGGAAACTGCTCAGCCAGCGATGATACCAGGGATGAGTTCATTGTAACCAGTAGAGCAAGTGTATCGCACCAACAGCAGAGTTGAGAGGTAGATAAAGCTGCTGGATGTTGAACACTCGTGATACTTAAAAAGCCAACACTGCCATTTTGTTGAGTTCATAAAAAATATCAACAGGATGTTGCCTACAGCCACAGTTGTTAATGTTTTAATCTGGCGCTAATTCGAGACCCTGGTGCTTATTTGCTACTTACCACACGCATTAATTGGAGCATTTACAGTATTCGTATTTCATGTGTAAGAAAATTGTTTTTCTCTGCCTCGCTGTCTGTGTATGTGACCGTCTCTCTGCACAAACATATTTACCATGCAGGGCCTCAATCAAGTCAACTATCCCACAGGAGGCAATGGTAATACAAATAAATGTGTTTATCTCTGCTTTAACATTTGTATTACTTCCATGCTGTCCTCAAATTATACGCCAGCAGTGATGCGTCATTTGTGACTGGTCGCTTTACATATCTAAACAAAAAGGCCACACTTGTTTTTCTATCATTTAATTAAGATATACATAAGGAACTGCAAAAATTTGGTTTACAAAATTCCCACAATAACAAACTGACTTGATGTACATAGTTTTTGTTGAATGACAAACACTAGAAAATATGACTGATGTGCGTGAGCTTGAAAGCAAATACCTGTATGTAAAAAAAAAAATCATCAGTGGACAGAGTGATGCGGGAAAGTTTGGTTTTCTTTTAAACATAAAGGAGAACCTGACTATTATAAAAATCTGGTTTTAATACACCATGCATTTTATGCACAGTTCTAATTAAAATGTCAACATTCTGTCTCAAAAGTCAGTAGAAAACTGAACTTGTAGTTAATGACCATTTGAGGGGCCTGGTCGGACAAGGATATGATGCAGTTTTAAAAAGCCAGCCAGGAAAGAGGCGATGAAGGAAGAGTAAGAAATAGTTTACAAACAGAGGATGTTGTCATGTGCGGGCGCTTCTTTCCGTCTCTGCAAGACATTCCCTGACCAGTGCACGGGCATGGATTATACCTGGAAAAGATCAACCTTCATGACATAGCATGCATACGGCAGGTACTGTATTATGCATGAGTCATTCTAATTTGCAAATGCCTAACAATGCTTGGTGGGTTTTTTTTTAATGGCCAGTTAATTAAAAAAGCCAGTAGCCAGTGCAAATGTGACTTGATTGCAAGTCCAATAATCAAGCTTGCTGTCTGTTAATGTGTTCTCATGTAATACCCATCAGAACACTAAAGTACAATGCAGGGCTATTCCACTACATGTTTTTAGGCACAGCATATTCAGAACGCTAAGGACCAGAGGGAGGGCCGAACATGTCACTTCACTATTCTTATTTTCTATATAATGTCAATGCAAGACTCTCCCATACATTATGTTTATTACTTCACAAAGTGGATGGCTGATATAGTTGTAAATTTAATTTTTTTTAGTTACTTTAGCATAAACAAACCTTATCTATTTTATGTCTTTCCATAACTACAACATCTTAAGAAAACGTATTTATGAGCCAAAAAGTGTGTGTACCTCTCTTTAGCCTCTCCATGGCACTTTTGCTGCCAGCATACGTAGGGCGGATCTCACGGCTCATCTCCTCAATGACGGACAGAAGCTCGCTGTAAGTGGAGCCTTGGCTGACTTTGACAGGCTGATTTGTCAGGGAGACAAAGAGAAAAGCTGTGACATCCTGTTTTGTGGCTATCTTAAAGGTGTCTTAAACGATGTCATTGGAGGAGACCGTGACGCCAGCATACCTGAACAAAACCCATGGAGGGCGGCCCAAAGTCACTGAAAGCTGGCCTGAAGTTGGATGACGACGGGAGGGAAGGAGAGGGCACAGAGGAACCTAAAGGTCCAAAACACACTTTGTCACCTATTCCATCCAGTTCAATCATATGAGGAAAAAAATGTAAAATTGGATGAAATGTCCTCTAACACTAATACCAGAAATAGTCATACTTTCCCTAGAATCCATCCTCTATATACTCATGTATTATGACCAAAAAAGCCAATGTCAACAAAGCAATAAGAGGAAGTAATTTTCTGAGAATATATTATTATAAGGAAAGTCATAATTGTCAGAGAAATTACAAGGAAAAAGGCAGAATGCTTCTAGAATGCAATTTTGTGTGAAAAAATCTTAGAAGAAAGCTGAAACCTGTGTGGAGTATTACATTATTACAATTACATTCAAAATGTTTCTGAGAAAGAATATTACAAGTAAAATGTAACATCACGAGGTGTAATATTACAAGAAAGTAAATTTTATTATTTTTATACCAAGAAAAAAATTTGTAAAATAGTGAAAGTTGATACGATAAAAAAATACTGTACAATAGTACAGTCACGATAAAAAAAGGTAAAATAGGTGGAAAAATTCTGAAGGTTATGAAAATACGCATTCGTGTGAACAAGCTCAGTGCATTGCAGTTGTACGACATTGTTACATGAACACTAGGGGTGCAACAAGGCATATATCTGTATCCAACCGTTCCATAAAGTACTCTCAATTTTATCCAAATTTCGGATAAAATAACTCAGCGATAACATACATATACATATACAGTAAAGTCTCGTTATATCGATATCGGTTATAACGAATTACTACTTATTACGATACTATTTTCATTTCCCGGCAAATTTCTAGTCTTTTATTATATAATTAGTTCCGTTAGTACGATACCCGGTTATTATGATAATCCGGTTACTACGATGCCCTTTTCATCTCCCGCCAGCCAATTTGGTCTGCTTATATCGATACAAAAGCAGCTTAAATCAATCTTTGCTTAAGGATTTCAATACCAAAAAAGAACACGGCGAACGGCTGCTTCCAGTCAACTTTAGTTTTCACACTTCCACCACCAGAGCACAGCACACACACTGATTCCCGCACTTCCTGGTTCACAGGTCATGCTCAACCCGCCCCACATAGCTGGCCAAACACATGCCTGCAACAGAAGAACCAACTGACATAGCATACACACCTATTCCAACGAAGACACAAGCGTACAAATACATGTATTTAATTGTGTTGTATTCAGATATCTTTTTATCGCTTGCAATAATCACTGTTTTTCATATGTACATGCTGGCGTTCGTGGCATGTGTTTGGCCAGCTATGTGGGGCGGGTTGAGCATGACCTATGAACCAGGAAGTGCGGGAATCGGTGTGTGTGTGCTGTGCTCTGATGATGGAAGTGTGAAAAATAAAGTTGACTGGAAGCAGCCGTTCGCCGTGTTCTTTTTTGGTATTGAAATCCTTAAGCAAAGATTGATTTAAGCTGCTTGACATTGTTCTATACTATAGAACAATGTCGAGTGCATTATTGCCCACTTTTAATGCAGTTCAGCGCAGGATCGGATATATGGATAGTCCGGTTATATCGGTATTTTTTCCGACTCCCGAGAATATCGATATAACGAGACTTTACTGTATGTATATATGTATACGTATGTGACAGTGTCAATCCAAAGTGAGGGTGATTGTAGTTGTTGAAGACAGAATGTAAAATGTAGAGTGTGTATGAATGACCAACAACAAACCAGGAGGTGTGTGGTTGGAGCCAGACGGCGCAGGAGCTATAGGTTTGTAACTCATGGCGATGTCCCCTGGCAGCTCCCCGTATGTCACGCCACTTCCTTCGGTCCTGTCTCCCCAGTGCTTATACAGCTTTACTGCTGGTGATGAGCTCCTAAGAGCTACAGACACACATAGAAAAGGAAGATCTCATGTCAGTGACATTGCCCTCATAGGGAAATACAACTGGAACATTACTAGTATATGACGTTCCTGTATACATTTCCCATCAACGTATTTCTAACACAAAGATGTGTGTATACATTATTCCAAAAATAAGGCTGATAATAATGAGTTGATCAGAATTACAAGTCAGAGGATGGTTTCCACACGCCATCACAGTTCACCTTTCGCGGACTTGTGCATTTTTTGTGTTTTGGTTAGTTTTTTTTTTTTTACATCGTATAAAGACTGTTATCACATACTACAGTATTAATTGGCCCTGTACCCTAGAAACCACCCATGAATGATACGGGAAAAGGCCGAAATGATACTGTGTCAAAGCCCAGGGCAGTGATACTGATAAAATATAGTTTAACCATGTCCAGTATCAGCCCCCGTAGCTGTCCACTCAGAGTGCGCTGCTCTGGTATCGTGCCCGTGAAACAACCAATCAGAGAACAGCGCACGAGCGTGAACACACACTATAAATATTCCTAGTGCTTCTCCAGTCACCAAAAAACCCAAACTTGATTAATAGAACTTTAATTGTCAGACTGTATTGATAGGATAAGACTGTTGATAAAATATTATTGTTGAAATATTTTTGCAATTATTGTGTTTACACTGTTTAGATATAATACATGTAATAAACTGAACATTTTCTGGAAACAAAATGGTCTTTTAATTAAATAGTACGTGATAATAAGCTCATGATTAAATAGTATGTGATAATAAGATCATCACATGGTTTGTCTGGTATCAGGTCCAGTCTGGTATCGGCCTTCGGTCTCGGGCTGATACTGACACTTGGGGGCATGATACCTGGCCTGATACCAGACAAACCATGTGATAACCTATAATTACCACTCAACCCTGGCCCCTTTAAGAATTGCAGGAGGCAGCATTTCTTTTCTCCATTCTATCTCTTCTGTCTGGACCAACCATCGTCTTCTGCATCCTGATTGGCTGTAGACCATTGTCAATCTCCAATCTCCTCCTGTCAATTTATTGTCTACATAGCTACCAAACTAGCTAACCACGCTAGCTGCTTGCTAAGCATCAATACTGTAAAAAATGGAAGAAACAGAAGAAGCTAACTGTATGAGGAAAATACAACAGGAACAATATGTTAGGATACAAAAACGGTACAGCCAAACAGCACTAAGACGAGGCATGTTTCAGGGGAGTGAAATAGTTTCTTTTTGTCAACCTGGAGGTTAATCATTAAAATTCAAACAAATTTGAACTTTGAGAGTGTTTAAACAAGAGAGAAATGTGAGAAAATGTTAATGCTTGCCTGAGAAAAGTGTATAAGGTGTATGGTGAGGGGATATAGAGCCGTAAAAAACATGTATAATAACTATACAAAATTGGCTACTCACCATGTTATTGGTTTATTGTAAATTATTAATGTTTATAATAATTTGTCATAATAGATTGTTTATCTTTCTGTATAGGTATTTGTTATAATGTGCTATGTCTGAGTCCATCTGCTGCTGGAACATTTGCATTTTCCCGTTGTGGAAAAAATAAAGTCCAATCTAACTGCTGAACCTCCTGAAGTCAAACCTCCTTAAAACGCTAACGGCCACGTGTTTTTAAAGGCATACTATGCGACACGAGGAACGAAATGACCACTAAGGGATTGCCAAACGACGACAACGTTGTCAGCTCTTTGTTGATTTAAGTTTTTGTTTTAGCGGACATACAATGACACGGGCGTCAGTACGTGGTGATTCATACAGTAAGTTATCGTTTGGATAAAACATTATGTAGCGCGTATATGTGGAAGTGGCCGTTATTCGCAAATTGGGCTGAATTGAGTGACTCTGAATGAAACAAAAGCTGACGTTAGCTTAACAGGAAGGCACTGTGCTAAATTTAGCTAGCTTTCGCCGGTTAGCACAACAATGTGAGAACAATCAAGAAAACCAATGCCGGCGCCGTTATTCAACACAAAAACACATGTTTCGTGACCAACATATTGTTAACTACATTTGTAAGCATACGGATAAAGAAGAACTATCATAATGTTGTGTTTTTGAATACCTTTTTAAGCAGATTTAATATCCTCTGAGAGACGAGTGCTCTTCCGTGAGTTCAAGAATGCGCATGCGCAAAACAGGACCAAGCTTAGCACCGGTAAGCCACGCCATTGGTCGACAAATTGACCAATAGCGAGACTTTAAAATTGAAAAAGCGATGAATGGGGTGACTGCATGCCATACAATCATTAAGAGCATTCATCTTTCGCATTAATTAACATTTGATAATCAGTCGTGTCGTTTAAGTGGTTTAAGTCGTTTGGTGCGCCCCAGTAATTTAGCATGTTCAGGATATGAATTTATCAATCTGTCACACACAAAATTCAACACTGTTAGAATCAGGATACTAATTATTCATTCGTTCATTCATTTTCTGCGCTTATCCTCACTAGGGTCGGGGGTGCCGGAGCCTATCCCAGCTGTCTTCCCGCAGAGGCAGGGTACACCCTGGACTGGTCGCCAGCCAATCACAGGGTACATATAGACAAACAACCATTCACACTCACATTCATACCTATGGACAATTTCATTCATTCATTTTCTACCGCTTATACTCGCGAGGGTCGCTCCCTCAGAGAGGTTGTCTGATTTGTTCATGCAATCCATGCAATCCATCTCCCTGCCTGGCACCTAACGTCCACACTCAAATTAAGGTCCAAATTGCAACTGAAGTGGATGACGTGACCTATGCTATGATTTGCCAATCTGTGTGTCAACGGTTTTCACCATTGACTCAATGTCTTGCTGATTTTTCTTTTAGTTTTGAACATTCTAATTTCTATTTTGTTTTGTTATGGTTTATTGACGCGTGTGTTTTACTGTAAATAGTTAAACATTTATGAATGATACCCTTTTGTCCAATTGAGATAGGGATTTGTTTTTGTATTTTATCGTTTGTTTTTCTGTAGCAATTCAATGATATTGATATAAATGAATTCAATATTAAAATTAAACAAACTCAATTTACACATAGCCAGATCCTGTAAAGGATTTGTAATTCCCATCACTTTATCAGACTGATGCATTCTGGTTTGTATGGTGAATATAAAAAGCATGTTTATGGTGAGTAGTCTTACATAATGATGGGGTCATTGGCCTTACAGGAGACAAAAAGGTAAGAAGTGGTTTTTGACAAGCCGTTTTGTCTTCATTGAGGTGAACAAACCATTATTATGCAAAACGCATGACTTCAGTTGCCTTCAATTAAGCTTTTGAAGATTACCATGACGTAGTCACAGGCAGATCTTGGCATTGTATTAAACCTGACATTTTGCGTGTTCGTTTTCACGTTTTCAAGCCATTTTATTGTGTTGAATGGAATATGTCAGTGTGTCATATTGTTAGTTCGAGGGATAGGAGGCAACTCGCTCCAAATTACATTTTTTGAAATCCAATGTATTGACGCATGTTTCCACATTTTTGAGGTGTAACGTTTGAGTGTCAAGTTGCTGTGTGATTAGTTTAATGTTGTTTGGGGGATGTAACCGTAAGTCAGACTTTTTTTTCAGCAGCTCATGATTGGTTCCTGCCCAATACGATTTTTTTATGTGAGGTTGTGTGTTATGTGTGGTTTATACAGAGGTGCATCCTAATAACAACAAATGTGTTTTTTCCTCTAAGTTTAATGTCTGTGGCTTAGTGGGTGCAGAGTTTACAGTACTAAGTATTTCTCATTCCATCCTTTAAATAGATACTACATCTAGGTAATAAACTCCCCAATGCCACTGTTATTGATTCGATCTCCTTCATCTTATGAACCAATCAAGAAACCAGACTCACAAGAAAAATACTTTTGCTTGCTTTAAGGAAACTACTCTTTATTTGGACTTGCAAAATGGAACTCGCAATGGCTTGTCACACAGCAAAATAAACATGGGGGGCACTAGACAGAACACTATCTACGTACAGTCACGGTGTGAACACAAACATGACAGCACAATATGTAACAGGAAAGTACACTAAACACATATAGGGCAACTACTATGGGGATAATACAACTACAGTACATTACACATTACACGTGCAGTCAGTGCCAGAAGGGCCTTCTCTTCTGAGAACTATCAAAAGCACTGACCTATAGTTGTAACTTAAATTTGAGTATTTGTTCCATGAAACTGCATCATGTATTTCCAACAGTAATGAGAGTTGGTTAATTTCCCTTTGAAGGCCCAAGTATCAAATGTCCTAACCACCACTGTAGCAACTATTTGCAAAAAAAGTACCCCGCCTCTCGCTCGAAGACAGCTGGGATAGGCTCCAGCACCCCCCGCGACCCTCGTGAGGAAAAGCGGTAGAAAATGAATGAATGAATGAAAGTACTGCAAGGCATGCTGGGAAACCCAAAGTCCTAATGACGCTGCACATCCACAAAGCTTTACGAGACAACATTGATAAACAACGTCTCTTTGCAAGAGATGAGAACATAGCTTCAATAATCATGAATGCATATACCACGGCAACCGTATTTTGATTCCTGACAACCATGACATTTGAGACAACTATGAGATCATGAAATCATACTCCAAGTTTCCAATACAACGCCTCTTCTGTAGGAAATTCACAAATTCCAAAGGAAGAATGTTCAAAAACTCTAAATAGCGGGCACATCAATGATTCAATAAACAGGATACAGGAATCTGAGGTTGTGATGGAAAAATGTATATATTGACAGGTATAGCAGGTTACACACTATTGAATTACTTTCCAGCCTTTTGTAGAGCTTCAACTCTTGCATCCGAGCACATCCTGCTGTCCCTTATATATTGGAACCCTGCATGCCCTCCAAAACTGCTGGATCTGTGATGCAGCTCCATCCATCCATCCAAACCTGGGGTTAGGGACAGTGTCGGATGAGGTTATTCTTGGATCAAAGCACCCCCTTTACGGGACAGGGGGCATCAGGAGGTCCCACCAAATGGTTGACCTCTCACTCAGAAGGTTATCTAGCATTGGTGTGACAAACCATGCCAGAAGAATGGGTGTGGAGGCTAACCTGAAGGCTAACATGAAGTCGACATCGGGGGAGTGACAAGAATTTCTCCTCTCTATTGTAATGTAATTCATTTGCATGTTATCTTGGCGAGGTCAAACAAGGTCAAATGCTTACTTGGAATGTAACCAATATTTTCAGGAAAAATGTACCCTGTACGATGCAATAAGTTGGCGTTTAGAACCGCCATCCATCTATTTTCTATGCTGCTTATCCTCACTGGTGTAGCGGGTAGGCTGGAGCCTATCCCAGCTGTCTTTGGACGAGAGGCGGGGTAAACCCTAGACTGGTCGCCAGCCAATCACAGGGCACATATAGACAAACAACCGTTCATACTCACATTCATACCTAAACCCATGCCCCCCTCTCTAGGGTTACGTGACATGCGTGCCCTAATGCCAGGCCTGATGACGAAAAAGAAAACTGGGACATTTTCATCACTTGCTTAAAAAAAAACAAAAAAACAGGACAACCAAGAATTGGACACAGTGTCTGAAAGCTAGACAATTCTGCTTTATAGTGCAGGTCCCTGAACTCACCCATTCAACAGTTGCCATGACAACAAACACAACACATTGGATTCATTCTACTGTGGAACAAAGGTGGGTAGTCTTTTGTGGAGTCTTGCATATATCAGACATCTTGAAGAAAAATATTAATTTAAAAGAATCAATGAAGCCTTTGTAAAGTGAACACAGTTTTGGTGCTCGTTTATTGCTGTTAATTGGTTCCAGACCCGACTGTGATTAATCCAATTTCAGCAGTAGTTTAATTAAGTAGGTTTAAATAAGGATTTTTATTTTCGTAGTTGGAGGATAGAAAGCCTACCTAATGTTTTTTTAACATTTTTTTTTTTAACCAGCCACAGGGGGTTAGCATGTTGGCCACACACTCAGGAGACCGGGAAGATCTGGGTTCGAATCTCCGCTTGGGCATCTCTGGGTGGAGTTTGCATGTTCTTCCTGTGCCTGTGTGGATTTTCTCCGGGTACTCCGGTTTCCTCCCACATTCCAAAAACATGCTAGGTTAATTGGCGACTCTAAATTGTCCATAGGTATGAATGTGAGTGTGAATGGTTGTTTGTCTATATGTGTCCTGTGATTGGCTGGCGACCAGTCCAGGGTGTACACCGCCTCTCGACCGAAGACAGCTGGGATAGGCTCCAGCATACCTGCCACCCTAGTGAAGATAATTAGTATATAAAATGGATGGATGATGTTATTATTGTGACTGTTGTGAAAATATTCAAACCTGCTACCAAGTCTGGCTTATATGTTTTACCTGCTGACACCTAGTGACCAGTGTAGAATACTGCATCACAATTTGAATGCATTTTCTTAAAGGGGACCTATTATGCTCATTTCTGGCTATTTGATTGAATTGTGGACTCTTATAGAACAGCTACACACAATAACCCACACAGAAAGCTTTCTAGATCTTCCAAAATCTGGATTTCCATAACGATCTGTTTTAATTTATTTCACTAATGCCCACTACATTGTGATTGGTCACACTCAGCTTGTACAGCTAACAGCTTGTAAAGCTTGTATCCGGGAACGCCCATATAAGGGAGCTTGGCTCACTGTGATGTCACCGGTAGCAGGTGTTAGAAAAAACCCTGGGGTAAACATGATGGACATGATGGAGGGACCCCTGTGTCCCTCGGCGGAGCTAGAAGAGGTGACAGGAGACAGGACAGTCTTGGTATCGCTACCTAATCCGGCTGCTCCCATCTAGAAAATGGATGGAGGATTAATTACCAAAGTATCTAATGTATTCCACTGACAACCACAATGGGCTCCATGGACAGGATGTCAGTTCTACCTGTTAGCACCTGTCTGGCAGTGAAGAGCGTACGGGTATCCTTGAGATGATGCGATTCTCCGCTCAAGGCGTGACTTTTCTGCGAGGAGTCGTTGCTTTGCTGTGGCAAAACTTGCCTCTGCCCAGACAACTCGTCATTGTCGGGCCAGGCATTCCTGTGACATGGGGCGCAAACTGCCACGGGCTGGTGCTGCAGCTGCATCTCCACCTCAGCTCTCTGGCTCCTCCTGAATATGCTGAGGAGGAGGCGGAGCTCCTGGCGGAAGGTGGGGTTGAGACAGCAGTAGATGAACGGGTTGTAGCAAGTGGAGCTCATAGCCAGCCAGTGGAAGCAGAAGTAGAGGACGTTGGATGAGTGGATGGCCTGGCTGGACAGCAGCACTACATAGAAGTTGAGCGGAAACCAGCAGACAGCGAACACGACCACCACAATGAGCAACATGGCTACCGTGCGGTGTCGCTTCCTCTTCTGGGTGGCGTGCTGAGTTGTGGTTGCATCGCCAATGGCGTTGTGGTACCACAGACGGCGGGCCACCGTGGTGTAAGACACTGTGATTATGACCAGAGGCAGCATGTACAGGAGTATGAAGGTGAATAGGTCGATGTACATCCAGTAGATGTCTGATGGCTCTGGGAAGTCTGGGACGCACAGGCTGCGTTCCCTCTCCTGGCTGGTGAGGAGCAAGGACATCACATCATCGTCAGAGCTGTGATTCGATTGTGTTGGAATTGGCTCACTTCTTATTATAATGATAACATGTTTGGACATGTTTTTTGACACTAATCTGATCCAAGAGATCTGACCATAACTGAAACCTACAAAAAACAAATACATTTTTCACATATGAAATAATGTAAATCCAAGCAATCCCTTCCAGACACCCAGAAATATTGACAGAAAACACATTTCAATAATGATTTGAATGATAATATTAATAGAATAATAATGACAATTGAAATGGATAAATGAACATTTAACAGCAAAGCATGCTGGGAAGCCAGAAGCACTCCCAGTATGTTTTTGTGGCAGTTATTTTGTAAAAAGTTATTTACAGTCAGGATAATCAACAGGTACAGAAATGTACGTAGGCGTCACTACGAGATCAAATGGGCAGCTGCTACAAGCTGAAAGGACCCCAAAGGATCCCATTGGGAACCCAAGTGTAGGGAGGCAAGGACTCACCTGAGTCCTTGGAGGATTCACCCTGGACTAAGTGGGACCAGCCGAAGAGGAAGATGACATGGAGTGAGATAATGAGACGAGTTCATTTTAACTGTGTGATAATCTCACTGGCTGCACGGTGGGCGAGTGGTTAGCGCGCAGACCTCACAGCTAGGAGACCCGAGTTCAATCCCACCCTCGGTCATCACTGTGTGGAGTTTGCATGTTCTCCCCGTGCATGTGTGGGTTTTCTCCGGGTACTCTGGTTTCCTCCCACATTCCAAAAACATGCTAGGTTAATTGGCGACTCCAAATTGTCCATAGGTATGAATGTGAGTGTGAATGGTTGTTTGTCTATATGTGCCCTGTGATTGGCTGGCGACCAGTCCAGGGTGTACCCCGCCTCTCGCCCCAAGACAGCTGGGATAGGCTCCAGCACCCCCTGCGACCCTTGTGAGGATAAGCTGTAGAAAATGAATGAATGAATGAATAATCTCACTGTGACTTCAATGCTGATTGTTGCTTGCTAAATTAAAGGGTTAACTCATTTAAGCAGGCTAAAGTACCCCCATCCTCCGTTTTTATGTGCTAATATTATCCATGTTATTCATTGTGATTCATCATCTGATATTTTTGTGTCAGTGGAATCAGTACTCTGTGTGTGTGTGTGTGTCTTTACCTGAAAGTAAACGTGAACAGTTTTTGGTAGATGGCGTGTGGGAGGGAGAAGCAGCTGGCCATGATCCAGATTACAGCAACCCAACAGTTGCCTTGAGTCGAGGTCATGCGGGGTCGTAAAGGATGTAAAATCACCTGTTGGGGAGTCACCATGCACACACACACACACACACACACACACACACATGCACAGAAAGACTATTATGTGCAAATCGTACACTGCTTGATGATCTACTGTGGATCTGTCCTGCTCAGGCATCTCTGTGTGGAGTTTGTATGTTCTGTTGTGTTTGTTTATATGTGCCCTGTGATTGGCTGGCAGTGTACCCCTGGGTTAGGCTCAAACATGCCCGTGAC
This sequence comes from Doryrhamphus excisus, assembly GCF_037039965.1. Taxonomy (NCBI): domain Eukaryota; kingdom Metazoa; phylum Chordata; class Actinopteri; order Syngnathiformes; family Syngnathidae; genus Doryrhamphus; species Doryrhamphus excisus. Next base: position 15,039,313 of record NC_136365.1, read on the forward strand.
CCTTATGAGGATAAGTGGTACCGAGAATGGAGACTTTGCTTTCCTGGCTGTGTTTGAAATCGCATACTTACCTAGTACTCATACTAACTCTTTGAGTATGCAGTGTGTCTACACTGGCAGTATGCCATTTTTGAGTATGCAAAAAGTTTCCGGATGCATACTGCATTCGGCAGAAATGTTGAGTATGTATCATCAACTTACTACTCACACTCAAAGAACCCAGGATGCAATGCGACGTGAAAAAAAAAAACGTTGGCTGAACACTGAGCAGCAGGATGGACCAAACGGCGGTGTCAAGCAAGATATATTGCGAGTTGGTTCGCTTCTTGTTTTCAAAGTAAAAGCAGTGATTTATCACTATGTTTATTGTCATTGCAATGAAATGTCGTTGCCTGGCTCCCATATAATAAATAATAATAATAATAATAATGTGGTGGAAAGTAAAGTAAGAAAAGTAAGGGGGTGTTTTATTTTGTCAAAATAACTGGAATTGCGTTGCTCACTTCGGACAGCTTAAATTTTGCCGAATTCGTCCGAACAAAATTGTAAAGGGTTGGTATTTGGACAAATAAATGGCACACTCGGGATCTTGAGTTCTCACTCAGGAACGAACGCTTTCTCTGATTTAAAAAAAAAATAACCTCAATAAAGTGATTTTATTTTAAAGAGTTTAGAGCTAAAATGAAATCAGATTCAGTCGATTTCGGCTCGGGTAGGAGCGCAATGCATTGTGGGTTATCATGTAGTACGCTGTACTGTAAACGCTTTGCATGCTGTCTGATGGATTGGGGATGCAGTATGGAGTGTGGATAGTATGGGCATGGAAGTATGTAGTAGTTAGTATGCTATTTCCAACACAGCCCCTGTCTCCTTCACAATTAATTAATTCAACAAGCTAAATATAATATTACTATTACCATTATCATGGTCCATAATGCTTCCCCTTGGGTGAACCGCGAATTGCAATTTTATCCACAGCTTGACTCTATAATTAAGATGATGAGCTCTATGATTTCCGCCTTCATGTAATGAATAGCGGGGAAACGGGAGCTAAACTGCGGATGAAGCATCGGAGGCTCAAAATTTTAAATGCTCTAATCTGCAGTATTGGGATTTCCATTTCATTATATTTAGATTTTTTTTTGTTTAGAACACTACAGCATGTCAGGACTCTTTTACAATATTCTCAATATTCCCTATGGGAGGATCCAGCATACCCTTGAATCCCTGGTGAGGATACCTTTCAGTAAATGCGTGAGTCCGAATAAGGCGTCAGTGTAATGAGTCGTAATTTACTGGAGATTAAGAAACATTTACATTTTGAAAACAGGATGAGTCCCGCGTGTGTGACTCATTTGCACTTTGGATGCGTATCGTGCTCCACTATGCTCTCACTGACTGCTTGCGACTGCTTTAGTTTGAAGCAGACTGAAGCAGCATCTGCTCAGTGAGAACAGAACCTGTAGAACAATACATGCTTGTACTTGTAAGCCTCCATGATACCAGTAAAGCCGCTAGATGCTTCTGAGAAAATATGCTGCCAAGAGACTTCAGAAAGTCACCAGATTGAGCGACAAAGGCTCCAAGGTGGTAACACAGGTCTGGATAGCCCTGGAAACGGGAACCGCCATATTATCATTGTAAGATACATACAATATACTGTATATAGTAGAAACAATGTAGATTTACTTCCTGACACTGATAGATAAGTGACAGTTATTGCTGTTTATAGCAATCCTGCCTACCACATTTGCAAGCGTTTACACAAGTGATTCCCAAAGTGTGGGCTGCGGCCCCCTGGTGTGCAGTGGTGGTACTGCAGGTGGGCCATGAGAGGTCATTAAAAATATGACTAATTTTTGCAAATATTATTTTTAAAATTATTTTTATGATAAAATATTTATTGCATAAATATTTATAGGCCGAAGTAATAACCTGTTGAGTGTGATTAACCTGTCACAATATTTTAGGAACCTTATATAGTTTATGATTGGAACGTAGCTCTCTGGTCATCATACCAGGGGGTCATGAATGGAGGAGCAGTAGTATGTAGTGGCGGGAAAAATGGAGCGTAGTTGAGAGAAAAAAGTTGAGAATGAATTCTGTGTGTACGCCACAGATTAAAAGTTTGGCCTTCCTTTATCCCCCGCTTTCATTTCAATCCTGAATGTTTATTCATTCATTCATTCATTTTCTACCGCTTTTTCCTCACGAGGGTCATGGGGGGTGCTGGAGCCTATCCCAGCTGTCTTCGGGCGAGAGGCGGGGTACACCCTGGACTGGTGGGCAGCCAATCACAGGGCACATATAGACAAACAACCATTCACACTCACATTCATACCTATGGACAATTTATAATAATAATAATAATAATAATAATGGGCGGCACGGCTGTCTAGTGGTTAGCGCGCAGACCTCACAGCTAGGAGACCAGGGTTCAATTCCACCCTCGACCATCTCTGTGTGGAGTTTGCATGTTCTCCCCGTGCATGCATGGGTTTTCTCCGGGTACTCCGGTTTCCTCCCATATTCCAAAAAGGAGGTCACTTAGTATGCGGAGAGAGATGAAATAAATCTGCAATGTTAATTACACCTTTACCTTTCTGCATGCTTGTTAAACATTTACAACTAAGATTGCAAACGGAATTCTCACCCTTTGTTGTTCTGTTCCTTCAGTAACAAGCATTAGCGTTATGCTTGCTAATGCTAGTATGTTAACTGATGTACTAACAATCGTAATCATGGTTAAATAAAAAACAATTATCCACTTTAATTTGTCCACTGTGGACTTACTTATCTTGACTTACTCATCTTATCTTATTACTTATCTTATCTGACACAACAGAAAACATTTGAAAACCATTGCAATAAGGCAGCGGTGTCCAAAGTGCAGCCCAGGGGCCAATTGTGGTCCACCATTGTTTATTATTGGCTCAAGGCACATTCAAATAATTAAATTTAACAAGAAGACATTTCAAACAACATTTTACAAGAACTAAGTCACAACATTAAAAGAAAAATTGACTCTAATGAGAAAAGGGCATAATTCTACGAGACAAATGTAATATATGGATAAATAATAACAAATAATAATAATTAATAATAACATTATGTCTCTGTGTGGAGTTTGCATGTTCTCCCCGTGCATGCGTGGGTTTTCTCCGGGTACTCCGGTTTCCTCCCACATTCCAAAAACATGCTAGGTTAATTGGCGACTCCAAATTGTCCATAGGTATGAATGTGAGTGTGAATGGTTGTTTGTCTATATGTGCCCTGTGGATCCTTAAATCCTTTAGGGATTTAATCTTTTTCTTCCTAGTCATTGCTTGTGTTTTCCCCAGTCTCGGTCGAGGAAAGATAGTCGAGACAGCTGATAGTAGAAAACACCCTCCGGTAATACACATTCCATCCCAAACTTTCCTTTATCTGAGGTGCAGTGTCAAAACAACTGTCCTCGAAATGTGCCAAAATACAATACCAAAGACTCTTCCAGTCTCTTTGAGTGTTGGAGCAAAAGCTTTCCACAGGCATATGAAGATATACTGTATATATGTATATATATATATATATATATATATATATATAAACAAAAAATCACCAAAACTGCACCACAACAATATAAAAAGCAATATACTGTAGTTCATGGGCATTTCCAGGTGGGAGGTTTCTCGAGTAAACGTCACTTCCTCCATTTCCTTCAGTCTTCTATCGGATTTCAGTGATGAAAAGTACATTTGCAACATTCAAGCACACATCTAAGGAAATTTGCCTTCCAGTGTAACATGAATAGTAAGATGAATGTGGTATGGTGACTACGGTGACAGCTGCTGCACACTAACCTGGCGTCGGTCCACCGCGATGGCAGTGAGCGTGAGAGTGGACACGTGCAGGGAACAGTACTGCACAAAGCGACTAATATGACACATGGTCCTCCCAAACACCCAGGTGCTGTTCACAAAGCGTACCTGTGACACAGAAACACAACACAACAAAAATACACATCACCTAGTATCCTCATTGAACAATGATACACTTTATCTCTTGAAAGCAGTGAATGAATGGTACAAAAGTGTGAAAAATATAGATTTGATTTCCTGCTTAATTTGTATTTTGTCTCTTTACTACCCTCTCTTTATTTTTAACGTTGGTTTGTTGTAATAGAGACCGAATATGAGCCAGAAAGCATTACAAAGCTAAAGCTATGGCTCACCAGCAATCATACATACGTACAGTTGAGGATACACTGACTCTCAACTTCGCTACAAAGACTCAGTAAGATACTCGTTTGTTCTGATCATTTTATTTTGCATGGGGATTAATTTCAACTTACCAGCTCAACACGGAAAACACGTCCATCAGTCGGCATCCCAATGGGAGCGTACATTGTAAGTAAGTGTTTTGTGTGTGTATGTTTCATTATAGCCTGATCTCTCTAGCGCGTTTAGCATTATTATCTACCTGGGGGGAATAGGCATCTTAGCATTAGTTCCGATCAATAGGCCTCTGAAATCAATACCCCTTGGAAAGATGTTCCGGTAATGTTCTAAAATCATCAAAAAATGGCAAGGTATTGTTAGTGTTGTATTACATGTTATTATCAATGTACTTGTTCTTGCCTGATCACGGCATGTATCAGGATTAGTAAATATGGTGCATCCATATGGGGACACATCCCTGGGTGGAAACTATGTAACAAGGCTTGTCTATAGACTGACGGCAACGTGGAATGACACCTGCAAATTATTTTAGATATAAGACAAAAATATCTGGAGAATGTGGGGACTTGTGCCAGATGAAGTATTTAGATTTGACGTTGGCTTGTTGGCTTGTTGGCTTGTTGGCTTGTCACTTCTGGTCATGTGATGAAGAAAGCAGAACGTTTCCAGAAAGCAGCGGCTTGCTTGTTTACATGGCAACGACAAGCCAAAGAATGCCGTTTCAGTGCACTCGGAATGCCATTTTCATGTGGATGACAGGTTGAAACGATAAAATACCATTTTGACCTGATGACAAGTGGACGGCCCCTTAGTGAAATGAAGTCTACCAGCTTAAAAAAACAAATTAAAAGAACACTTAAATTATATGAATTTGAATAATAATCAAATAGAAATTTAATTATCAGGAAAACGAATGAGAATGTTTTTTTTAAATTCATTCATTCATTTTCTACCGCTTATCCTCACGAGGGTCGCGGGGGTGCTGGAGCCTATCCCAGCTGTCTTCGGGCGAGAGGCGGGGTACACCCTGGACTGGTCGCCAGCCAATCACAGGGCACATATAGACAAACAACCATTCACACTCACATTCATACCTATGGACAATTTGGAGTGGCCAATTAACCTAGCATGTTTTTGGAATGTGGGAGGAAACCGGAGTACCCGGAGAAAACCCACGCATGCACGGGGAGAACATGCAAACTCCACACAGAGATGGCCGATGGTGGGATTGAACCCTTGTCTCCTAGCTGTGAGGTCTGCACGCTAACCACTCGACCGTGCAGCCTGTTTTTTGAAATATGAAAAAGAAAAAAAAGAGAAGATATGGAATATAATAGAACAGAAATAAGCAATTTTCTTATATTCATAGACAGAGGGTGTGTATGGGGGGTGGTGGGTGTAGTTTCCTTGAGGAGGCTTATGTATTGGGGCCCAGAATTTGGTGCTATACAGCCCCTGATTATATGGATTTATGTTTAAATTATGGACATACAATTTGAATTATTCCAGCCATGGCACAGCTGTTGTCTGCTGTTGATGCTGAGAGAACCAGTATTGGTGTATGTATTAATATGAATTTTTTGTTAAATTGACTATAAATAGAAGTGTGTTTCAGCAGCCATTGATAACAAACGCCTTCTGGAACATGTGACGGGGAAGGAGGATTGAGACACTAAACCTCCATCAAAGTTGGATGATGAAGAATAAAGTGAGGGTGGACTTACCAGGGTGAAGGGTGTGTTGAGCACAGTGATGAACACATCGGCCACGGCCAGATTCAAGATGAACACGGTGGTCGCCGACTGGGTACGCTTGTTTTTCACAATCACGTGACACACCAGAGTGTTTCCGAACAGGGAGATGACGATGATGACTGAGTAGGCGGCCACCAGCAGCGCCTTTACGCTGGACCTCCCGCCGCGCCTCTCGTCGCCACTGGCCAGGGAGCGCCAGTCCTCCAGCATGCCCTCGTCAAAGTCCAGGAGGAAATTGGGCAAAGTCCGGTTGTCCAACTTCCCTGAAGTGTTCACCATATTTTCCGCGTAAGACAGCAACATGTCGACTGCCAGTGCGCTGTCGTTGACTTGGTTGACTCTCGCTGCTTCTGCTGCTGCGTCCCAGCCGGCGTTGACCACCGGGAGAAGCACACACAAGCACACAAACCTCATTTTAAGACAATGGCTGCAACTTTACTTGGATTTTGTTCCGATTTCAGACTATTCCATGTGCCGTCCTCAGGCTGAGGCAGGGACATGCAACAAGTTGTTGTCAGCCTCGACTAGACTGCAGCCGTGTGCGCACCCGCCCAGCGTGCATTAACTCTCTGGCCACAATAACACAAATGCACAACCCCAACAGAAGCGGAAACATGCTTACATTGTATGTTTGGAAAATGGGTTTACATTATGAATGTAGACAGACAGATGTTTATATGACAGACGGACGATATACATAATATTGGTCATGGTAATGCTTTAGTTTGTTTGGACCCGTATAGCAATACATGTTCACACTTCAATTCAATTCAACATGTTTGAAACGGAGTAGCTTATATAATCTTAACTCTTCTGTCACGGTCGGTCTCGAGAGCTTTAAGGTTCGACCCCAGGATGCAGAGAGCAGGACAAATTGCAGGTAAATTATATTTATTTGTCAGGGTGCAAACTATAATGATCCCACAAAGGGAGAAGCACACACCTGAACTAAATACACACTGAAATTAGGGACAGGTGTGGGTGATTAGGGCAACCAAGGCAGACACGGAAAACAGGAAGTCATATACAAAATAAGAGCGTGCAAAACGGAAACCAAAGCCCAAACAGGGAACTCAAACAAACTGTCACGAGGGAACCCACACAGGGCGTGACATCTTCTTTGTTTTGAAAAGTTGAAGATAAGCTGAAAAATGTCAAGAATTAACATTTTGGATTGTCGGATCTGAAAGGAATTTAAATTATGTTAAATTATGCAGATGATCACATTTATAAGTAACTAACTAACTCATCTACATGACTTGACACATACACAACAATAGTCACGTTTACATGAGGAGATTTTCCTCTTTCCGAATGGAATCTTTCCGAATGACGTACCAGAAGACAGTGTATACATGGAAAGGAATATTCCAATCTCCTGTCTACATGCACTGCTATAATCATAAGGAATAGTTGTCAGGTTTAAAAATCCCGACGCTTGTAAAACACTGCCTGTACAAAAAGAGACACAGAGAGTTGAGTTTCTTTTTACTTGCAAGGAGAGTGATGGAGACTGTGCAGTGACAATCCTCCTACCAACTCTGAAACAGTCCCCATTCTCCTGCCTTTTTATTCAGTTAGGAACGCCTTAGGTACACGAGATTTCAACTGCTAAAAGGAAGGGGGGTTTAACTATTCCGGTTCTTTCGTACAACATGTTATCCAAAGTGTGTGGGTATCTCCTCCTTGGCATGTGATCTTCTGGAGACACTCACACACACACACACACACACACACACACACACACTCTTTGAGGTCACATCTACTTCTGACCCGTACAGCTATGTCCCCTCGAGAGTGTGATAAAACTATCTGCTGAGAGAATGTTCTGTCACGTTCTGTTTTCTCTAATCATGATGTACACCATAAGTGCAAGCGTCACAGCATTAATCTTACTTTGCTATGTGAGTGATATGAAATGTTTGTAGGTCATAAGAAAATAGGTCATAAGAATATAGTAAAAATAGAATAACTTTATGTACAATTCTTCCAACAATAGTCAATGGGGTATGTGCAGTAAAACGTACACAACATCATGTGATTCATCAAAGATGGCGGACAAGAGTTTGTTGGGACAGTTGCTATGCTTTTTTTAAAGCAGCAACTTGAACATTCAGTTCTTTTAAAGTTTGTATCAAAAACAAACTTTCCACCATAGTCCAGTGATGACTGCTCGCCGCCATTTTCAAAACCTGAGAGACGTCTGTGTGTTATGTCACAGCTGAGCATGCGCTGAAAAAACGCACCCTGGCAACTTTCCGATTGAGCAGGTACAAGATAACTCAATCGGATTGGGGAAAGGAATATTCTACCCCTGTGAATCCGATTAAATATTCATTCGGATTGGCACTTTTCTTTCGGAATGAGGTGTATACAAAGGTTAGATTCTTTCCGTTTGAGCAAATAACCCAAATGGAATTGGAATATTTGGGTCCATGTAAACGTAGCTAATGAGTGATACTCACCAGAGCAAACATAAAGCCTAATTAAGAGACCACAGCAACTAGCTGGAACTACTGTAAATTTCAGAATTTGGATGTAAGGGAAAGCCACATTTGTTTACAATTTCTAAAGACGCCACCATCAGGCACAAGTGGTTGGAGTTCCTGATTCGCTACCATCAAAAGTTTTCTAGTTTAATTAGTTAAAAAAAATTTCTACTTGGTTGATTTATTCTGAAATTCTGTGTGTAAATTGGAATAATTTTTGTTGTTCTGGTTGGCTTCAATAGTTTAAGGGTTGAATTCCATTACATCTGAGATAATTTTTGTTTAGCTTTAGTTATATTTAATTGTAATGACTGTTTTTATTGTATTATGTTTGAAGTTGGCTGCACGGCGGTCGAGTGGTTTGCACGCAGGCTGATTTCTATTCCAACCTCAGCCATCTCTGTGTGGAGTTTGCATGCATGGGTTTTCTCCGGATACTCCGGTTTCCTCCCACATTCCAAAAACATGCTAGGTTAATTGGCCATTCCAAATTGTCCATTGGTATGAATGTGAGTGTGAATGGTTGTTTGTCTATACAGTGCATCCGGAAAGTATTCACAGCGCTTCACTTTTTCTACATTTTGTCATGTTACAGCCTCATTCCAAACTGTATTAAATTAATCTCTTATCTCAAAATTCTAAACAAAATACTCCAAATGACATGTTTTGAATTTATTAAAAATAGAAAACAAAAAAATCACATTTACATAAGTATTCACAGCCTTTGCTTAATACTTTGTTGATCCACCTTTGGCAGCAATTACAGCCTCAAGTCTTTTTGAATATGATCCCACAAGTTTAGCACACCTATCTTTAGGCAGTTTTGCCCATTCTTCTTTGCAATAAGTCTCAAGCTCCATCAGGTTGGATGGGAGACGTCTGTGCACAGCCATTTTCAGATCTCTCCAGAGATGTTCGATCGGATTCAAGTCTGGACTCTGGCTGGGCCACTCCAGGACATTCACAGAGTGGTTCTGAAGCCAATCTTTTGAGATCTTGGCTGTGTGCTAATGTCTACTGTCTATATGGTCAAGGTACATGACCAGTCTACTGAGGTCAAGAGCGCTCTGGAGCAGGTTTTCATCCAGGATATCTCTATATATTGCTGCATTCATTTTCCTTCTATCCTGACTAGTCTGCCAGTTCCTGCTGCTGAAAAACATCCCCACAGCATGATGCTGCCACCACCATGCTTCACTGTAGGGATGGTATTGGCCTGGTGATGAGCAGTGCCTGGTTTCCTCCAAACATGGCGCCTGGCATTCACACCAAAGAGTTCAATCTTTGTCTCATCAGACCAGAGAATTTTGTTTCTCATGGTCTGAGAGTCATTCAGGTGCTTTTTGGCAATTCCAGACGGGCTGCCATGTTCCTTTTACTAAGGAGTGGCTTTCGTCTGGCCACTCTACCATACAGGCCTGATTGGTGGATTGCTGCAGAGATGGTTGTCCTTCTGGAAGGCTCTCCTCTCTCCACAGAGGAACGCTGGAGCTCTGACAGAGTGACCATCGGGGCCTTGGTCACCTCCCTGACTAAGGCCCTTCTTCCCCAATCGCTCAGTTTAGAAGGCCGGCCAGCTCTAGGAAGAGTCCTGGTGGTTCCAAACGTCTTCCATTTACGAATAATGGAGGCCACTGTGCTCATTGGGACCTTCAAAGCAGCAGAAATTTTTCTGTATCCTTCCCCAGATTTGTGCCTCAAGACAATCCTGTCTCGCAGGTCTACAGACAGTTCTTTTGACTTCATGCTTGGTGTTTGTGCTCTGACATGCACAGTCAACTGTGGGACCTTATATAGACAGTTATTATATTTCCAAATCATGTCCAATCAACTGAATTTACTGCAGGTGGACTCCAATTAAGCTGTAGAAAGATCTCAAGGATGATCAGTGGAAAAAAGATGCACCTGAGCTCAATTTTGAGCTTCATGGCAAAGGCTGTGAATAAATTCAAAAAAAGTAAAAAAAAATATTTTTCACATTGTCATAATGGAGTATTTTGTGTAGAATTTTGAGGTAAGAGATTAATTTAATTCAGTTTGGAATGAGGCTGTAACATGACAAAATGTAGAAAAAGTGAAGCGCTGTGAATACTTTCCGGATGCACTGTATGTGCCCTGTGATTGGCTGGCCACCAGTCCAGGGTGTACACACGCCTGTCGCCCAAAGACAGCTGGGATAGGCTCCAGCACCCCCACACCCCTCGTGAGGAAAAAGCGGTAGAAAAAGAATGAATGAATGTTTGGAGTTTGAAATTTACATTTTTTGGACCCCAGCAAGAATAGTCTTCACTTTAGTAAGGACTAATGGGGATCTCAAATAAACAATCCACAATAAAAGAAATACAACAGCATTTCTCACTGGACTGTTTTGTGAACATGGGACAATATGTAGCTGGACTAGCTAACAAACTTGCTGAAGCCTGACGCCTTTCCAATATTACTTGGTCGTGTCGAAGAGTCAGAAGGGCCAGCAGTAAGTAACAATTCATCAGTGTGTTTATTTTGTGTAGGTCGTGGAACAAAAGCGGTTGTCTGTGTAGCATTATAGAGTGTGCATACAGCGTTTTTCAAAAAACACTGGTATACCCACAAAAAACATGTAATGACCACATGAGATGGTACCAATGCAGTAGAAAACCTAAACCTACTTACCATTGAGAGATGTCTTGAAGGAACCTTTTTTCTCGAGAAACTTCAGTCTCTACTTCCGGATCGGATTTGGAATCCAACACATGACTGTATGTTAAAAGCAAGATACATCAGCCTTTATTATCAACTCCTATAAAGTTGGGTCCACAGCAGAGTGTGACCAACCACAGCGGAGTGGGTGTGCCTGGAGGATCTGGGTGGAATAGGAATAGGAATAGGAAGCACGAAATCCCCCAAAATACAGCTGAAATAGGCACAGATTCTGGAAGATTTAAAAGTTTTCTGTGTCGGTTATTGTGCATACCTGCTCTATAGGACTCCACAACTCAACACAAAGGCACACTTTGACCCTGGAAAAAATGATTTCTATTTACATTACTTCCTATGGGAAACATTGAATCTGACGAAATAGAATTTGTTGTTATTTGTTGTTATTGATGCCCAAGCCACCTCAACTGCCATATTCTGAGCTCAACTGACCAGACATATATTATGGCTGTTTATATCTGCAATCTTACTCTTTCGCTCACGGCCCAAGGCAAATCAATAGGTTTGCCTTCGGGCACAGCGCTCTCTTCACCACGACGATGCAGGCATAGCGACCAGCTTATTGCAGATGTCGGTCGGTCTGACTCACTCAGTCTCACTGAAGAACAATACTTCATAGATACTTCAGCTCCTCCATATTTTATGACCCAATGAATCTATTTTTGTGAAGCCTTTCTATCTGCACTTTTGTCCTGGTACTCCAGTTTCTTCCCACAGTGTGAATGGTTGTTTGTGATTGGCTGGCAACCAGTACAGGGTGTACCCCACCTCTCGCTCGAAGACAGCTGGGATAGGCTCCAGCATGCCTGCAACCCTCGTGAGGATAAGCGGTATAAAAAATGGATGGATGGACTAGGAACCAGTGACCAAACCACTTAAGAGTAGATATGATAAATTCACCAACTCTACAGGAGTCCACAACTCAATACAAAGGGCTGAAAAATGAGCATAATAGGTCCTCTTACAGCTCAATAAATCATCAACGAATCTTCCAACTGCATGTTTCTTTCGGTCAATAGTACTCAATTGCCGCTAAATAAATGCTGTTGAAGACTGCTGTGAAAACGTATTAACTGTCGGAAAGTACATTGTGCTTTGCAATGACTGTCTTCCATCTGTTATGGTGTATGAAGAGGCCCAAGGCAGATGAAGTGTTTCAGAGTATTTGTAGGCATGGTTATGCAGTTAATTCTGTGAATTAACAAGCATGTTGCTCATCATCCACAATTCTTTTGAGACATGGCCATCCATGTTGTTCTCTTTTTTGGCAGCTAACAATGCACATAATGGGATTCACTTAGTCTGCTTATAGAGACCTCTTTTAAAACACCTCCAAAACGTCCAACAGCATTTTATTGTTTTGTATTCATACTGTGGCCATGTAGCAATGGGTATGTTTATGACATTGCTTACAATATTTTGGTAATTTTGAAGGAGACTTATTATGCTTATTATGCTGGAGGGACTATGTCTCACAGCTGGCCTGGGAACGCCTTGGTGTCCTCCCGGTGGAGCTGGAGGAGGTGACCGGGGGCCGTGAAGTCTGGGTTTCCCTTCTAAGACTGCTGCCCCCGTGACCCGGACCCGCATAAGCGGAGGAAAATGGATGGATGGACTTATTATGCTCATTTTGCCATTTGTCTTGAGTTGTGGTTCTGCACCTTTTCCAGCTATATTTCCTTGGCTTTCCAAAATTGTCTGTTTTAATTTATTCCACCCACAGCCCGCCTCCGAGCACGCCAACTCCACTGTTGGTTACACTCCCAAACACTTGACTTGATACGATTTTCATCAAATAGGAACTTTTGAACATTTTTATAACCTTGTACAACATATGCATAACATTGTAGAGTGGTGCCTTGGTTCGCATCATTAATCCATTCCAGAAGATCCGACTCACACCAAAACGGATTCTATCCAAAACAAGTGAAAAATAATGTAAACTAGACGTCTACACGGAGCGGCTGGCCCCACGGCTGGCCGGACTCCTCGGCTAATGGGGCGAGGCGGGCTGAACAAATCTCAAGAACATGGCCACGGCTATGGAAAACTAATATAAAAAATATTGATAGCCTCATTTGTTTCTTGAAAGGTCACCTATATTGACCATAATCCTTCCTTATATCATCTTTTTCACACAATTTATACTATCTTGAGCTGAAAAGAGGTAATTTAATTTTTGTGCTTGTTCGGCCGGCTGACGGCTGGCCGCTCAAATCTCACCATGGCTGTGGACGGCTGTGGCTGTTGTGCCACGGCTGTGGGGCAGGGCGGCCAAGGAAAAGCACAGCCGGGTACACCTCTAATGTAAACCCAACTATATTAAAAAAAAATAATGCCACAAAACAGGACATAAGAAATGGACATTTAAAATCGTTTTACCTGTAGTTGACACCCTTACCAACTAGAAAGAAAGTAGAAAAGTAGGAGTAGTAAAGTCTGAAGTCTGATCCAAGATGCGTAAACAAACCAAGCACAAACACAATAGTTTGCTATGCACACCATATTGCAGGCAAACCACAGCAAAATTTCTGCATAAACTTTGGATATTAACCAAAAATGTGTTAACTGGGGAGGGTGTTAACCAAGGTACCACTGTATATTGTAAACCATTCATCGATGATATGGTCCAATTTTGGTACACTTGAATAGAATATTAATATTCAAGATGTATGAGAGGAAGTTACTGCCCAGAAGTCAATTTAATGAGAATCACACCTGAGCAGCCAATTAACACGTAATGTTGTGACCCCAAGAGACAGGGTTAGTGTACCTGACCACTTGATGGAAAGGGACTGGTCTAGAGATGCTCCTAATTTTTTTCTCCCTTAATCAGTAAGGACCAGATTCAATGCATCATTGCAAAGCAGAAAGAAACAAATTATGTCAAAAATAAACCTGGCCGTGGTCGAAAACGCGAGATGATCAGAACTTTCAAGACCATGTGAACAAAAATCCATAGATCTCTGAAAACTAAGGTGATTGTCACTTCCTTTAGTTCAATGCGACTCTTATGAGGGCTCTTCATCGTGGTGGACTTCATGGCCATCGTCCATTAAAAGCTCAAGATCCTTTGCACAGGAAACCTTGTTAGGGTGCACAGGACACAGAAAAGATACAATTTTAATGAGATTTTGAAGAATAACATAATGCCTGCTGTCAGTCTAGGTTTAGGTCATCACTGGGTCTTCCAACAAAGACAATGACATCAAAGTTGGTCCAGATGTTGGAGTTTTTGGAGTGGCTCTCTCAGAGTTCAGATCTCAATCCTATTAAGAATTTGCAGAATGAACTCAGGGTGCTCTCTGGTCTCATATTCGATGTTCATCAGAATCAGAATGTCCTTTATTCTCATTATACAAGATGTACAATGAGGTTAGAGAGCTTCTCCTTTCAGTGCAATAGTTAAGTTTAAAAAGTACACAAAAAGTAAAAGTAAAAAAGACAGTTTTCCAAAGACAATTTCCATGTTGTTCACATAATATTGCACAGTAGCAGATATGTATTGCACAGACACCAGAATATGTATTAATTTTGGTGCAAATGATGAATGGTATATACAGATGAGTAAAAGTCACATATGAATGTATTGCACATGAGTTGTTAAATAAATAAATATGTTTCCGAGGTAATTACAGACCCAATCTACAGAAGAAAATGAAGAAATTGGCCTGACTGTTCCAGAACCTCTGAAGAGCACCTTATTCCATGTTACTGTAAGTCATTATACACATATGATTATCTTGATTATAATTTTCGATGTTATCTAATTCTAGAATACACACACACACACACACCAAGAGACTAAAGATCCTAAAACTAAAACCCACGCATTTCTGTATTCTGTAAGAATAACGTTAAAGAATGTAATACATAAAAAATATATAATTTTAATTTTGCTATATCCTGTATATTAATGTTGAAGGAATATGAACAACTGATGGTCAAAGAGAGACGTGCGAGTTGGGTTGTTAGCTATTCACATAATGGCCGCTTGGTGTAGCAACACCGGCAAAGTGACGACAAAGGAAAAAACGAGAAGCAGCCGCGCGTGGTCATGGGTATTGGTGTCTTTTTAAGAATGTTCCCTATACATGATTTGGTCGTAGAACTACATTTCCCATATGTGTTCACGAAACTTTCTCGGGGTTTGTTTTGAATCCGAAGAACCGAATGGTGAGAATTAAAAATGTGTGTTGTCATCTTTGCTAAAGATACCAAATACGTATATCTTGTTTGAGCTGTATTTAAAGTTACGTAAATAACGAACGTGTCACGCTGGATGTGTTTTAGTCAAACAAAAGCAGCTAGCTAGCTAGCTTTGAACCACAAACGAGTTCGATGCTGTAAAGTTAGAAATATATTCACAGATTCGAACTTCCGAGCTCAATAGCTCCCAAAACAAATGGTTGTTACATAGCAAATCATACCTCTTATAAACAGACGCCCCAGCATGGATTTTCCGGATGATTTCAACCAGCTTGAGCTACTAGATACGCACGGACACCTGATTCCCAGAGGGGCTAGCAGCCTCTGGACTGGGAGTAAGGATGAAGAGGCAGAGATGGAGGATGAGGATGAGGCCCGTAGTGAAGAGTGGTATCTACACAAAGAAGAAACCCTTAAAGACAAGCCAGCAGAGCTCATTCTTTGGGCCGCAGAAAACAACCGTGTAAGTGTTTCTTATTTGGACACTCACCTCTACTAATGTATGGCGTCATAATTGTTATTGTTACTGCTCAAATTGTCGCCATTTGTTAACACTGTTATAACACTGGTACTTTGTGGCGTTGGTACAGGTACAGTTGTCTCTCGCTGCATTGCGGTTCGAACATCGCTCCATCTGAATTTCTCATTCGTTCATTTTCTACCACTTATCCTCACGAGGGTCGTGGAGGAGCTGGAGCCTATCCCAGCTGTCTTTATGCGAGAGGCGGGGTACACCCTGGACTGGTCACCAGCCAATCACAGGGCACATATAGACAAACAACCATTCACACTCACATTCATACCTATGGACAATTTGGAGTCGCCAATTAACCTAGCATGTTTTTGGAATGTGGGAGGAAACTGGAGTACCCAGAGAAAACCCACGCATGCACGGGGAGAACATGCAAACTCCACACAGAGGGTGGGATTGAACTCAGCTCTCCTAGGTGTGAGGTCTGCGCGCTAACCACTTGACCACCGTGCAGCCGGCTGAATTTTTCAATAATTCATTAATAAAAGACCACAACTCGCACTATAGCCAATTATGAATCCATGTAGTATTTTGATCACTAGACGTCAGTAATGTTACACTGATCTTACATTACTTTACCATAACACTCCCTGGATACTGAGTGTGGAAGTGTTTTCTTCCCCACACTGTTTGAAACTCTTTCTTAAAGGGGACCTACTATGCTTTTCCTCTTTACTGACTTATAAATGTTGTTACAATGTAACAATTCTCGTGTTAAATTCTGCCAACGCATCAGGTAATGAGGTTGGCGTGCAGTGATGTCCTAACCCAGGTAATGAGGTTAGGACATCACTGCAACACAGACTTTCTTATATGGGCTTCAGATTACCTGCATTCAGTAAACGCAGGCCTACATTTCTGCAGGTCCTTGGTAGCGCTTAGGAGTGTAACCAATTACAGTGGAGTGGGCTCAGTGAGAGTAAATTAGACAGACTGTTTCGCGGAAGGAGGGAAATCCAACAAAACACTGCTGAAAGAGGCAGCTTATTTAATGACAATTACAAGACACCCATAGAGTGTACAGTATTCTATTGATTTCCAATGTACTTTGCCTTGCAGCTGTCCACAGTCCACAGGTTGCTAGCAGCAGAAGCCTCATTGGTACACAGCTGCGATGATGATGCGTACACACCTCTACACCGTGCAGCATATAGCGGTCACGTGGATGTGGCCTCCGCGTTGCTCGCTTCCGGCTCCAAAGTGAACCCTCGCACTGTCGACGGTTGGACGCCGCTGCACAGCGCCTGCCGCTGGGCCCGCGTTCATGTGGCAACCTTGCTCCTGCGCCACGGCGCCGACCTCAATGCGCAAACCAACGGGGGGCTCACAGCTCTACACCTGGCAGCCTCCCACGGCGGCTCCTCCAAAACAGACTGGCGACACACTCTGGAGCTCCTCCTGTCTCAGCGTCACCTGAAGGCAGGACTCCGCAGCAGCAGCGGGGAGAGCGCCTGTGAGCTGGCCAGACGGAGCAGCCCGTATCACTTCCTGTTTGAGATGGTGGAAGACTGTGCCAGTGTACTTCCAATTTCACAAGTGTAAATGTTTTTCATCTTTGCCATGAAAGAGTGAAGAAAATATATACATACAGTATATATATGTTATACAGTATGTAAACAGTATGTATATGTTTTGCGTCTTGCCTTCCCAGAGTGATTCAGCCTGGAGATCAGTTTGCATCAGGCAGTTCAAGACCAAAAGAATAAATTAAGTGTTCTTATCATTCATTCATTCATTTTCTACCGCTAATTCCTCACCAGGGTCACGGGGGTGCTGGAGCCTATCCCAGCTGTCTTTGGGCGAGAGGCGGGTACACCCTGGACTGGTCGCCAGCCAATCAGGGCACATATAGACAAACAACCATTCACACTCACATTCATACCTATGGACAATTTGGAGTCGCCAATTAACCTAACATGTTTTTGGAATGTGGGAGGAAACCGGAGTACCTGGAGAAAACCCATACATGCACGGGGAGAGCATGCAAACTCCACACAGATGGCCTAGGGTGGAATTGAACCCTGGTCTCCTAGCTTGAGGCGCTAACCACTTTCTGCCGTGCAGCCGTGTTATCAAACAAATACAAAAAGTAGTACCTGTACAATAATTAAAATGTCAGCGTAATCGATTAAAGTAAGATTTAATTGTTATTATTTTATTGGTTTCATTTGCTGCATCAGCATACTTTTTGAAAAGGATGTTAATTGTGAGACTGGAATACACTTGCAGATTTATGACATCATTAAAACATTCTGGATGATGCTGCCAAAAGGAAAAATCCTGTCTGATTTGATTCAGCAGTACATGGAGTGGACTACACACATAGAGGTTGAAGAAGTGATTGGAGTACCGTACCTGGCTATGTAGCACATGTGCAAACATGCCCCACAGTACTGACCATTAAAAATGAACAGTCTGTTCCCCATAGACTTTATCCTGTTCAGGTTGAAGGAGATGCTATACTGCATCCCTCAATCACAGGACAGAACCATCCATCCATTTTCTATGCTGCTTGTCTTCACTATGGTAGCAGGGGTAAGCTGGGTCCTATGCCAGCTGACTTTGGTCGAGAGGCAGGGTAGACCTTGGACTGCTAGGAAAGAACCATTGATGTAGAAAAGCATACTGTATAACATCGTATCATGAGTATACCTGTTACTGGATGGTTGCTGTATGTATATAAAACCATTAAAAAACACCTCTTACCCTTAGTCAGCTGGGATAGGCTCCAGCGTACCCCCACGACCCTAGTGAGATAAGTGGCATAGAAAAATGATGGATAATAGAGTGTTATCACCAGCTACTAAACTAAGCAAATTCAATTCAATAACTTTATTTAAATGTACAAAAATAATCAACGTTATTTGATTATTTATATGTAATATGTGTGATGCTCTAACTAATACTAATACTGCAGAGCAGGCCATCAGTTTAACAAACAGAATTAGAATGTTTGTGCTCAGCTAGTAAGTAGCAACTAACTTTGTTTTACTGAGGAATGAAGGTCAAGGTGCCACCACCAATACATAAAAAAAATGTAATTATATAAAATAAATAAATGTGACAACGAAGTATTTGAAAACATGTTAACTAAAGCATTGACTTTACTGAATACCCTATATTAACATGTGCCTCACCACTGCACTCGAAAGGAACTGGAATGCTACTGTTGCTGTAATAGCAGTATCTCACCTGCAGGGGGCGCAAGTGGCAAACTAATGGCTTCCTCTAACTTGATGTTCATGTGTTGATTAACTACAAGATTTAAAAAGGTTGAAACAACCTTCCACCAGGGCATTTGGATATTTTTATTTTTCGATATAAACATTTTATTTTTAGTTGATTAAAATGAATCTTACATTTAAAGACAAAGCTTTCTGTTATTATTAGTTGTCATGGTTATTATTGGTGCTGTGTCTTTTTGCTCTATTTT
Organism: Doryrhamphus excisus; assembly: GCF_037039965.1. Taxonomy (NCBI): domain Eukaryota; kingdom Metazoa; phylum Chordata; class Actinopteri; order Syngnathiformes; family Syngnathidae; genus Doryrhamphus; species Doryrhamphus excisus. The sequence continues at coordinate 15,058,644 of NC_136365.1, forward strand.
CCCATTTTTGCTAAGGTTTATTTTGTTTAATTCGATTATATTTACTACAATGTGCCAATGGTGAATTACATAATGACATTGAACATAATAGTAACAGTGATGTTAAGTCCAAATGTTAGTTCCATTAAAAAAGCATTAAAATACTTGTTGGTTCACATCCTAATAAAGTGTGTGAAATAAGCCCTTGAGTACATATGTTAATGGGATAATATGAACATGCTCTACAAGTTCACATAGTGATAATTAGGGTGGCTGTATCACATGGCTCTTCTTTCTTCTTACATCGTCTCTCCAATGTTTCAATTTTGCTTCCTCATGAGCTCCTCTTCAGGACAAAGTACACATTCATTTAAATGTATGTGTGTGTGTTTGTGTGTGCTCCAGGTTAAGTTCCCATGGCAACGGAAGTGTCTCGCTGTGTTCCCCCGGCCTGGTGTGTTTGTGTGTCTGGACAATTATCCCGAGGGGCTGTTATCTCCTCTCAGAGAGGTTTACATTATCGCCCTGGCAGCCTGGTGGTCGTCAGTCAGGTAAGCGACCTCAACTGGTTACATCACATTCATACACAAGAGAAGAGGAGGGCGGGTCCAGGGAGGCCGGATAAGACAGGATCAGGCTGACAAACAGTCAAGACAGGATGGATAGATGGGGTTAAACGGCGGGGAGGAAGGAGGAGATAATAGACAGATTCTGTCAACAAACATGTGATTTACGCAAAACGCTGGTTGCTCGTTTCCCAGCATTGATGCACTTAAGGTTCACTGCTGATGACAAGGAAGCTGATAGATTCAATTTATGCAATTGATCTTTGTTCAGTTGTACATGAACGATAAACTCATACAGTACAGTAGTATGGGGGTGGGGGGGTATTCAATGAAAGAGGTTGGGAGTGTGTCTGAGAATTTTTGTTCATTCATCCAAAACATTTGGAAGTTCAAGGTCAAGTTCAAGATTGGTTACACTCCCGAGGACTTCCGGATACGTAGGTCCGTTTTTACTGAGTGCAGCTAATCTGCAGCCCATATAAGGAAGTCCAGATTGCATTGACATCAGTAGGACTCAGAGTCATCCAAAACATCTTTATAAGGGCTCGCTTCCAAATTCTCAAATCTCAATATCTGACCACGGGAAAAACAATCATAGGTCAACCTCCCAATGTCATTCCAACGAACAAGGGGTTTACATACAGAACAGCGGCTGGGATGCTGTGAATGTGATCTCACCATTCCGGTCCATCGAGGTGAAGACATGCAGCTGTCAGCGAGTGTTTGGATTATGCATTAAATGTTCCTGTGAAGTATGTAGATTAAGGTACCAACAGTAACACAAGGCAATTTGGTTGAAAGACTTGTCACGTGGGAATAATGACACAGTTAAACCTCTCTCACAAAGAGACGCCGCCAAATTAGAGACCAAAGTTGTACTGTATTTGCCGCTGTCATGAAAGACGTTCAGATGATGTCATCAGATGATTAGCTTTGTGGCGTCGCCCATGCCTTTGGGTCTTACATTTTATGATGAAGAACAGAGTGGACCAGGACTTAATGTCTTGGTCAACGGGTTCCACTACTACTACGTTACTCTATACCTGGCTGAAACTGGCTTAAGCGACATGCTTTCATAACGCTTTTCCATCTAGTTCATTGCTCCACTGAACATAACATGTGCTTCTAGGTCACATCTACATCCACAAGACACAGCGGTGAGTCAAACACCGAATGCACCATAATGTCTGTGTAGCTCACATTTTGGAGATTCAATCAAAACACTCGGTCCCTCCTCCGCAGTGATCCGTGCATGGCGGATGAAAGAGATCAGTGACTCACTGCCTTCCACTGCTGCACAGCGCGGGTTTTCGTTTTTAGCATTGTTCTCGCGATTTACATGTTACATCCAGGCTGCTTTGATATAACGGTTGCTCTACACCAGTGGTTTCCAAAGTTCGACCCGGGTGCCATTTGTGGTCCGCAATTGTTGGCACATTTTTAATGTTATTTAACAAGAAAACTAAAAAAAAAACAGCAAAAATTGTAAAATCAGCAGTAATTTTACAAGAATAAAGTCTAAATATTCAGGAAAAATGTAATCTAAAGAGAAAAAGTAAAAACTTTATGAAAATAACATTATCATATAAGAAAAATAACAACATTTTGCATTCCATCAAGTTTTTCAAGTTGTAATATTCAAAAAACAAACAAAACAACAAAGTACAAAAAACAACAGCAGAAATGAAAAAAAAACAGCTGTAAAAAACTCACTTTTTCACAAGAAAAAAGCTGTGTGTACAGGGATAAACTTCATAATGTCATTTTACGAGCACAAAGCTGAAGCAAAGACAAAAACATCATTAAAAATATATTATGAGAATTTAACAACAAAATAAATTTGTAATGTTTGGGGAAAAGTAACACTATGGAAGAACATCATGAAATTATGGGAATAAACATAATATTACAAGAATGTAATAAAATAACCTACATATGTTATATATAGTTTACAGATGATCAATGTGGCCCTTGCATCCTTTCCTTTTCACGATGTGGCCTTTGGTGGAAAATAAAATACATTTGTAATATTTGGGGCAAAGTAACACTATGGAAGAATGTCATAAAATTATGGGAATAAAGTTATAATATTACAAGAATGTAATAAAATAACCTACATATGTTACATATAGTTTACAGATTATAAATGTGGCCCTTGCATCCTTTCCTTTTTCACTATGTGGCCTTTGGTGGAAAAAGTTTGGACACCCCTGCTCTAGCAGGAAACAAGGAAACAGCGTGAATTTTTATAAATGTGAGCAAACCTAAGCCGACGTGACAACTGCAATAATTCACATCTGCCAGCCACCATCAGTAAATGAGAGCGGAAGTCCTTTCTTTACATTTTTTTGTAGGATGTGGTTAAATTTCCATAAATATAGACAAAACCTGACTGCAAAGGTCTCAAACCCATTTATGACATCACACATCCATGCACATATTCCTTCCAATTTCCAACATGGAAATCACTGGAGGACCCAAAGATGGCATTAAAATGTCATTTGAATCATTGTGTGAATCATTGAAAGAATCACTTTTGCATAACAGCGTTGTCATTGGCACACAATTAATTAAGACTGTGCGTTCTTTTAAGATTGTAATATTAACTGTATTTTTATATGCTGACAGTTGTCCTGTGACTGACAGGACGCTGGCAGCTAATGGATTCACTCTGTTATGGCGTCTTCCATAGTGGTGCTCTAACAAGTTGGAATTGAAAACGCACAAAACGGGTTACACTGATGTGTAAATGTCATCTCCAGTGTAATTGCATGAGCGAGGCAATATACCTCGGCAGTAGCGTGTCACATTGAGTCTGCTCAGGTATGTGACTGCAGCAGACTCTGGCAAGGTAGTCACAAATGACAAGGCAGGCATCGTAAATGTTTTTAGTAACACCCGAGCTACAGTATGTTCGCTATGAAACATTTCAAGCTCACTGTTATTCAAAGCAATCTGGCATCAGAGCCATATCTGATGAAATAAGTTCATTTGTTGAGACTTGGACATCTCCAATTTGTTTGCTTCAGCATACCTTGCGACCCTAGTGAAGATGGATGGATGGAAAATGCATATAAATACAGTGAAGAAAATAAGTATTTGAACACCCTGCTATTTTGCTATTTCTCCCACTTAGAAATCATGGAGGGGTCTGAAATTTTCATCGTAGGTGCATGTCCACTGTGAGAGAGATAAACTAAAAAGAAAAATCCAGAAATCACAATGCATGATTTTTTAACAATTTATTTGTGTGATACAGCTGCAAATAAGTATTTGAACACCTGTGTATCATCTAGAATTCTGACCCTGAAAGACCTGTTAGTCTGCCCATTAGAAGTCCACCTGCACTCCATGTATCATCCTGAATCAGATGCACCTGTTTGAGGTCGTTAGCTGCATAAAGACACCTGTCCACCCCATACAATCAGTAAGACTTTAACTTGTAACATGGCGAAGACCAAAGAGCTGTCCAAAGACACCAGAGACAAAATTGTACACCTCCACAAGGCTGGAAAGGGCTACGGAGCAATTACCAAGCAGCTTGGTGAAAAAAGGTCCACTGTTGGAGCTATCATTAGAAAATGGAAGAAGCTAAACATGACGGTCAATCTCAATCGGAGTGGAGCCCCATGCAAGATATCACCTCGTGGGGTCTCAATGATTCTAAGAAAGGTGAGGAATCAGCCCAGAACTACACGACAGGACTTGGTCAATGACCTGAAAAGAGCTGGGACCACCGTTTCCAAGGTTACTGTAGGTAATACACTAAGACGTCATGATGTGAAATCATGCATGGCACGAAAGGTTCCCCTGCTTAAACCAGCACATGTCAAGGCCCGTCTTAAGTTTGCATATGACCATTTGGATGATACAGAGGAGTCATGGGAGAAAGTTTTATGGTCAGATGAGACCAAAATAGAACTTTTTGGTCATAATTCCAATAAGCGTGTTTGGAGGAAGAAGAATGAAGAGTACAATCCGAAGAACACCATCCCTACTGTGAAGCATGGGGGTGGTAGCATCATGCTTTGGGGGTGTTTTTCTGCACATGGGACAGGACGAGTGCACTGCATTAAAGAGAGGATGACTGGGGCCGTGTATTGTGAGATTTTGGGGAACAACCTCCTTCCCTCTGTCAGAGCATTGAAGATGGGTCGTGGCTGGGTCTTCCAACACGACAACGACCCGAAGCACACAGCCAGGAAAACCAAGGAGTGGCTCCGTAAGAAGCATATCAAGGTTCTAGCATGGCCCAGCCAGTCTCCAGACCTGAACCCAATCGAAAATCTTTGGAGGGAGCTCAAACTCCGTGTTTCTCAGCGACAGCCCAGAAACCTGACTGATCTAGAGAAGATCTGTGTGGAGGAGTGGGCCAAGATCCCTCCTGCAGTGTGTGCAAACCTGGTGAAAAACTACAGGAAACGTTTGACCTCTGTAATAGCAAACAAAGGCTACTGTACCAAATATTAACATTCATTTTCTCAGGTGTTCAAATACTTATTTGCAGCTGTATCACACAAATAAATTGTTAAAAAATCATGCATTGTGATTTCTGGATTTTTCTTTTTAGTTTATCTCTCTCACAGTGGACATGCACCTACGATGAAAATTTCAGACCCCTCCATGATTTCTAAGTGGGAGAAATAGCAAAATAGCAGGGTGTTCAAATACTTATTTTCTTCACTGTACATAGAAATGATGAATGTAAGGCAGGGGTGGGCAAATATTTTGACTGGTGGGCCGCATTGAGTTAACAAAATTGTCCGGGGGGGCCATAACATATATTTAACATACACACTATTTTATACTTAATAATTTTTCTAGATTTTTTTGGTCTAATTTTATCTGTAAAACTTTTTCAGGAGCACTTTAAACATCAGTCATTTAATATATCATACATTTATTTATATATATATATTGTTGATATATATATTTTTTCTTGTTATTTATTTTCATTTAATTTGTAATTTTTTTTTTTTTTTTTACTAAATAAGACGTCAGACTTGCAAGTTATGTTGCCAGATTGTATGTTAAAATTTGAAATACTTAAAAAGCAACAGGCGGGCCGGATTCAATCGCTTAGTGGGCCGCATGTGGCCCCCGGGCCGTAGTTTGCCCACCCCTGATGTAAGGGATAAATGAACATCATAGGTTACTTTTACCGTCACTGAAGACATGATTTTTGACGTGACGTGGGAGCAAAATCAACATGTTTTGCCATGAGTTATTTCTTGAAATCAATAGTATTTCTCATAATGATGACAAGTTGCAGACGAGTATTCGTTACGGATAATGCATTTTTTTGCAGGTACGAGCATTCCTCCGGCTCCTCATTGTCTATAATTGTGATGAAGTAAAAATCCTCATTATGTATTCACTCTTCACACTCTGTGATTGGCCAGCCACACACAGTGACCGCACCTCCTTAGTCCCTCATTCATTCATTCATTCATTCATTATCTACCGCTTATCCTCACGAAGGTCATGGGGGAGCCTATCCCAGCTGTCTTCAGGTGAGAGGCAGGGTACACCCTGGACTGGTCGCCAGCCAATCACAGGGCACATATAGACAAACAACCATTCACACTCACATTCATACCTATGGACAATTTGGAGTCGCCAATTAACCTAGCATGTTTTTGGAATGTGGGAGGAAATGGGAGTACCCGGAGAAAACCCACACATGCACGGGAAGAACATGCAAACTCCACACATTTTTAATAAAATATATACAAATATACGCAAATTGTACATATTGGCCTCTATTAAGCATTTTCAAGCATTAAAATGTCTAAATGAACTAAAATTCTAATATATTCAGACAACAAATTCAAATTGTAAATTTAGTGGTCTGCATTGGTGTCAGTATGGTATGTATATCCATAAAAAAATAATTAATCAGTCAAGGAAATGACTGATGAACTGAATTCAACCTGTTAGCAGAATTTTTTGCATTTTATTTATCATTTGATCAGACTGGCTTTGTTGGATTTCCACGTGACACTGGTATTAGTAATCAATCAGGAAGTCTAGCCTGCCTTTGGACTTGCTGTTCAGGAACTATTGACTGATTCTCTGTGCATGTGTGGACACGTGCATCCTCAAACTGCGGGGATTTTCAAAGCCATTATGAAAAATAGCTTGTTATAATATAGTAGCTATAGATTGTATGCTTCAGTATAGCCAAGATCCATTGTTTTATCTTCCCTGACACAAGTGGTCTCTCAGTTTTGTAATACTACGTAATATTCATAGCTTATTGAACCATTCTAAGGAATACAGATCAATAACACTAAAATGGCCAAGTTGTCACTATTCATTTTTATATAGTGCATCAATAGTTTGAGGAGTCCAATACTAAGAAACAGACAAGGATCAGTGAAGCTAGCATAGTCATTACGTAACCGGCCAAATCCCATGCTCTGTTGTGTACTTCACTGTGCATAGGATACACTACTAACATAACTCAACTGTGTTATAGCATCAAGTCTGGAGATAGACTAATAATACATTTCGAAATAAGGTAACTAAAGGTCAGTAAGTGTGGGCACCAGTCACTCTGAACATGAGCAAATGAGCAGGAAGGGTCAGAAACAGTACATGGAGTGACACCCATATGGACCTCATTAGCGTCTTACTATTAGGATTTGGCTTTCATGCCCTGTTGCTATATCTGTGACAGGGGAATTACATAACATGGATTTTACACCTTTACATCGACAGGGTAATAGATAAAGTTTATGCTGCACAATGTTGCCAAACATGTAATTGGTCACTGTGTGACTATGACATACTATGCTCCGAACCTGCAGAGATCTTTATAAGGATCTTCTATTTTATGTGCAGTGGTGTGAAAAAGTGCTTGCCCATTCTAAATGTCTTATTTTTTTGCATGTTTGTCACATTTAAATGTTTTAAATCTTCAAACTAATTTAAATATGGGTCAATGACAACACAACTGAACACAAAATGTAGTTTTCAAATGAAACGTGTTACTAAGGGACAAAAACAATCCAAACCTACATGGCCCCGTCTGAACAATTGATCGCCCCCCCCGTTAAACCTGAGATTCATTGAAATCTATCAGTCTGGGTTATAAAGTTATAAAGACATTTCTAAAGCTTTGGGACTCCAGCAAACCACAGTGAGAGCCATTCTCCACAAATGGCACACAGTTGTGAACCTTCCCAGGAGTGGCCGGCCGACCAAAATTACCCCAAGAGCGCAGTGACGACTCACCCAAGAGGTCACAAAAGACCCCACAACAACCACAACATCCCAAGAACTGCAGGCCTCACTTGCCTCAGTTAAGGTCAGTGTTCATGACTCCACCATGAGAAAGACACTGGGCAAAAATGTAGTTCCAAGACCAAAACCACTGCTGAAACCAGAAGAACATTAAGGCTCATCTGAAATTTGACAGAAAAGATCTTTGGGAAAGGTCTTGATGAGACAAAATATGAACTTTTTAGAAGGTTTTTATGCAGTGGCTCTGATATGAAGTCATGACCTGTTTGCAAAATACACATCAATCCTTACCCTTCATGTCAGACTTGTTAATTAGTGCAGGCAACCCCTGGAACACCTTCGCTAGAAACGGCTTAAATTAATAAGCTGTCAATCATGTCATGACATGTCTGGAAAAGAGTTGTATATGAAATACATGTTTGAGTTTAGTGAATTTAAAAAGCACAATTAGTTGAAGATGTATTAATAATCAATTCTAGTTGTCTCTCTTGTCGCTACACTGTAGTTCGAACATCATTCTCTCAGTCACATTTTTTTCAACAACTGATTAATTAATAAATGAGCACTGTTTCGTGGTTGACTACAGTCTATTATCAGTCAAAGGAAATGCATATTTAAGCACATTTTACATATTCTTGGCTTGAATTAAGCATTTTCCAGAATAGAATATTGAAAATTGACCAATATAGAAATACATTTTAAGTGCTACTCGGGAGGCCCGCCCCACTATTTTCTTGGTTTCAGTTTCAAGTTCAGTTTGTACAGTACAGAAAAATGAATGAATATTATCAGTTTTTCTAGTATTTCTAGAAGACAGAAAATAATTGGTTTAATTGGTTTAATAACTGGTTTAAGGCAATTAAATGTGTCGACGAAGTGCCACTAATAACACACAAAAGACACCAGCAACAGGCTTTTATTGCCGGTTTGAGTTATCTCACAACAGGCACAATAATAACATAATGACAATAATAATCATCATCATAATCATAATAACAACACGGGCTACTGTTGTGGCTGTATTGACTCCACCTAAAACACAAGTTTGAAAGCCAGAATGGCCGACACCACTTCCTGTCCAAATCGCTGGAAGACATTTATTGAAACACACATGAGCAAGAGTGTTATTTATTTTTTTAATTGCTTATTTTCTCCAATTATGTCTAATATTTTTGGGTAATATGTGTGTCAAGGTGACTATAGGGGTGTTATTTCTTGTCTAGAGGGCTCTACTCATAAAAACTGCGTGTAGAATGTTCTAAGCGCCAACTACAAAAATATTTTTATTTATAAATAAAATAATAAATTCACTTACCGCTGTAAGTAATGGTAATGGTAATGGTTTCATTTCATTTGAACATGCATCAGATTACAATTGAGTGCATCACATAATCAGTTCACAGTTCCACATGTCTAAAGGGAGTAGGAAGAAGCAAAGCTTATTAAATCCTACCCCTCCATCTGGTACTTTTACAATCAGTAACTGTTACATTTGTTCACTTCCTGCTTTCCTAATATAGTTTTTTATTTTATTTATTTTTATTTTCTGGAACCAATTAACTCTAATGAAAAATATGCACATGTACTATTTCTTGAATAAAATGATTATTCACGTTTTTCAGAAATATAATGGCTTTTACTCAGGGTCGCCCCTGGCCCAAATTTTTTTCTCTCTCCTGACTTAGTGGTGAACGCCTCATGGCAGTGATTTTGCATCAATTGCAGAGATTGCTCCACTCTGTGCAAATTGGGTTTTAATAAGCATAGGTTAATAATGACTTTAAGGTAATGCTACTGATTTGTACTTTTTACAACTTAATCCACCCAGTCATCCATTTTATTCCACTCATTAGGGTCGTGGGACTTCTGACTGTGAAGCACGTGTGCTAACCATGATGCCATCTTATCAGTCATAATAAAAAAGAAAAACCTATTTACAGTGCATCCGGAAAGTATTCACAGCGCTTCACTTTTTCTACATTTTGTCATGTTACAGCCTCATTCCAAATTGTATTAAATTAATCTCTTACCTCAAAATTCTACACAAAATACTCCATTATGACAATGTGAAAAAGTTTTTTTTTTTACTTTTTTTGAATTTATTAAAAATAGAAAACAAAAAAATCACATTTACATAAGTATTCACAGCCTTTGCCATGAAGCTCAAAATTGAGCTCAGGTGCATCTTTTTTCCACTGATCATCCTTGAGATCGTTCTACAGCTTAATTGGAGTCCACCTGCAGTAAATTCAGTTGATTGGACATGATTTGGAAATATAATAACTGTCTATATAAGGTCCCACAGTTGACTGTGCATGTCAGAGCACAAACACCAAGCATGAAGTCAAAAGAACTGTCTGTAGACCTGCGAGACAGGATTGTCTTGAGGCACAAATCTGGGGAAGGATACAGAAACATTTCTGCTGCTTTGAAGGTCCCAATAAGCACAGTGGCCTCCATTATTGGTAAATGGAAGACGTTTGGAACCACCAGGACTCTTCCTAGAGCTGGCCGGCCTTCTAAACTGAGCGATCGGGGAAGAAGGGCCTTAGTCAGGGAGGTGACCAAGGCCCCGATGGTCACTCTGTCAGAGCTCCAGCGTTCCTCTGTGGAGAGAGGAGAGCCTTCCAGAAGGACAACCATCTCTGCAGCAATCCACCAATCAGGCCTGTATGGTAGAGTGGCCAGACGAAAGCCACTCCTTAGTAAAAGGAACATGGCAGCCCGTCTGGAATTTGCCAAAAAGCACCTGAATGACTCTCAGACCATGAGAAACAAAATTCTCTGGTCTGATGGCTTTCGTCTGGCCACTCTACCATACAGGCCTGTTTGGTGGATTGCTGCAGAGATGGTTGTCCTTCTGGAAGGCTCTCCTCTCTCCACAGAGGAATGCTGGAGCTCTGACAGAGTGACCATCGGGGCCTTGGTCACCTCCCTGACTAAGGTCCTTCTTCCCCGATCTCTCAGTTTAGAAGGCCGGCCAGCTCTAGGAAGAGTCCTGGTGGTTCCAAACGTCTTCCATTTACGAATAATGGAGGCCACTGTGCTCATTGGGACCTTCAAAGCAGCAGAAATGTTTCTGTATCCTTCCCCAGATTTGTGCCTCAAGACAATCCTGTCTCGCAGGTCTACAGACAGTTCTTTTGACTTCATGCTTGGTGTTTGTGCTCTGACATGCACAGTCAACTGTGGGACCTTATATAAACAGTTATTATATTTCCAAATCATGTCCAATCAAGTGAATTTACTGCAGGTGGACTCCAATTAAGCTGTAGAAAGATCTCAAGGATGATCAGTGGAAAAAAGCTCAATTTTGAGCTTCATGGCAAAGGCTGTGAATACTTATGTAAATGTGATTTTTTTCGTTTTCTATTTTTAATAAATTCAAAACATGTCAAAAAAACCTTTTTTCACATTGTCATAATGGAGTATTTTGTGTAGAATTTTGAGGTAAGAGATTAATTTAATTCAGTTTGGAATGAGGCTGTAACATGACAAGATGTAGAAAAAGTGAAGCGCTGTGAATACTTTCCGGATGCACTGTATTCAAAACAAATGTTAGGCTGGTTTAAAACATGCAATATGCACCATTCTTACCTACTCTGACCCATTTAAATAGCAAGAAGTGGTGCACATCACTTGAAGAGATTTAATTTGATTGTGTCACACTTCAGATGAGAAGGCTGGCACGACTGTTTTAAAAGCTGATTGCGATTTGCAATAGAGCAGACGACGGAACACATCCCACTCTTATTGTGTCTTTGTGAAACACACTTGCTGCTACAGATAACACAAAAGACCCAAAGCGTCCTATGGGGAAAAAAAAAACTACAAAATGATATTGGAAAACACACACATGCACAAGGTAATTACACTATGTTTATGCATGTCACCCACCAGAGAACACACACACACCTTCACACTACATCTTATTTCTGCTCGGGGCAGCAGGCAATTTGCATTTGCTAATTTTTAACAACCTGATTTCATTCATAGAGCATTTTCGGTGCAAATATTTGCAGTGTTTTGCTTTGTTTTACTTTTGCACACACATACATGCAAAATAAACAGATGAGCATACAAAGACAGCACATACATAATCAGTACAATCAGTATTCAAGACATGCTATGTCTGGAATGGCAATGAGATAAAAGTAGCCCATCCCTTTTTTGTGTGAATTACATTTGAAAATAGAAGTAGGTCATTGAGCATAGCCATGCACTTGGATCACAGTCACATCTAGTGACGGATCATGAGTCACTGCTCTCAACACCACAACATGAACACAATGCAGTCTTCAGCCAAACAACAATTTACATTAGTTTTGGGCCCAAATGCAGAACACAAAAGAAACACTGCTGCCACACAGCAGGCGTGTCCAAACATTTTATATCAAGGGAAGCATGCAGGGGAAGAAGGAGATGTATTTTTTCCAAGAGGAGATGAAAGACAACACTAAACTGGACACTGTGGAGTATAATACCGCTGCATCCAGAGCAAAGTTGTTACAATGTGTGACCAGCAAAGGCACATACTCTAATCCGACAAAGAAGATGACCTTTCAGAGTAAAAAACAATGAAGAACTTAAAGCATTTCATTAGTTTCATTAGGCCCTTTGGCACTGATAAAAGGAACGCAAATGCAAATACAAGCATCAGCTACATATGACTCCCATTGTCCATGCTCATCATTCCATAACCTTGACATGTAGCATGTATGTATAGCTTCCCCGCAAGCAAAACAAGTGATGTGTGTGAACAGGATTTACAGCTCTCAACACCCTCGCTCCATATATCACTGCTGGATGCAGATCTTACCGGAGGACTTTAACACAAGACTTAGGGACAGTGGCGGGAGAAAACCCACATCTGACCTTCTAATGAATAGTCAGTGAGAACAAACAAACCTGTCAAGAGGCAGAAAGAAAGAAGGAATCGGGTGATCCAAAGCGTGAACTCAAGTGGACGGTCTTCTAGTTGAGAGATTTTGCTAAAAATTTTGACCAAAGTTTTTGAATAATAATAATTTTAAAGACCCTGTCTCTGTCTACCCTCATGTCCTCCTTCACTACATCCATAAACCACCTCTTTGGTATTCCTCTACGCCTCCTACCTGGCAGCTCTAAACGCAGCATCCTTCTACCAATATATTCACTATCTCTCCTCTGGACATGTCCCAACCTTCTCAGTCTGGCCTCTCTGACTTTATTTCCAAGGCCTCTAACATGTAATGTCCCTCTGATGTACTCGTTCCTGATCCTATCCATCCTGGTCACTCCCAATGACAACCTCAGCATCCTCATCTCTGCTACCTCCAGTTCTGCTTCCTGTCTTGTCCTCGGTGGCACTGTCTCTAGACAACATGGCTGGTCTCACCACAGTTTTGTATACTTTTTTAAACTTAAGTCATTCTGGTTGTTCTTCATAATATTATTACTTTTACAATATCATGTAATTCTTTAATATTTGTTGTGTTGTGTTCATAATATTATTCATTCATTCATTTTCTACCGCTTTTTCCTCACGAGGGTCGCGGGGGGTGCTGGAGCCTATCCCAGCTGTCTTTGGGCGAGAGGTGGGGTACACCCTGGACTGGTCGCCAGCCAATCACAGGGCACATATAGACAAACAACCATTCACACTCACGTTCATACCTATGGACAATTTGGAGTGGCCAATTAACCTAGCATGTTTTTGGAATGTGGGAGGAAACCGGAGTACCCGGAGAAAACCCACGCATGCACGGGGAGAACATGCAAACTCCACACAGAGACATAATGTTATTATTAATTATTAGTATTTGTTATTATTTATCCATATATTACATTTGTCTCGTAGAATTATGCCCCTTTCTCATTAGAGTCAATTTTTCTTTTAATGTTGTGACTTAGTTATTGTAAAATTATGCAGAATTTCCAATTTTTGCTGTTGTTTGAAATGTCTTCTTGTTAAATTTAATTATTTGAATGTGCCTTGAGCCAATAATAAACAATGGTGGACCACAATTGGCCCCTGGGCTGCACTTTGGACACCGCTGCCTTATTGCAATGGTTTTCAAATGTTTTCTGTTGTGTCAGATAAGATAAGTAATAAGATAAGATGAGTAAGTCAAGATAAGCAAGTCCACAGTGGACAAATTAAAGTGGATAATTGTTTTTTATTTAACCATGATTACGATTGTTAGTACATCAGTTAACATACTAGCATTAGCGAGCATAACGCTAATGCTTGTTACTGAAGGAACAGAACAACAAAGGGTGAGAATTCCGTTTGCAATCTTAGTTGCATTTACAACTAAGATTGCAAACGGAATTCTCATTTTAACAAGCATGCAGAAAGGTAAAGGTGTAATTAACATTGCAGATTTATTTCATCTCTCTCCGCATACTAAGTGACCTCAATTTTCAACAAAAAGACCCCATTCCCAGTCCGCACAGAACACCAAAAGAACGCAATTCCACCGGAGACATTCCACCAAGGGGAGCAGTCATTTATCTAAAAACGAAGAAATCTCGTCCACGTCAACCTGGCACCTGCAGCGTGAAATGCAAGCTACCGTAGAGAAGCTTTTCATCACCCCATGAGATCAAGTGACAGCATCAAGATAGTAGGGTGCATTCATGCACCCTTTGTGTTGCGTCAAGCAGCGGAGTGTTGAGAACACCGACCACTTGAGAACACTGAAATAACCTTGGAGAAAGCAGGAAAGAACTATCAAGGCCACTAGCTTCCATCCATAAAGACAGACGGTGTTCAGCAGATTATTATGCATGACATGAGAGACTAACTGTGGATGGCAGAGAAAGAAATGAGGGGATGATGGACGGGAGATTTGTTATCAGGATTATGCTGGCAGTGGAAGGAGTTTTTCTTGATATTCCCCTCCCTGCAGGAGAGACCAAGTTTCCCTATTGAGCTGTAATCAGACAATCAGGAGTTGGAGAAGAATCTTTTGGTGATGCTGATTTAAAGACGCCCTGCCAGGCAGCAAGGATGATTTCATGTTCTTTTAACAGGGAAATGTATGATGAGAACATAATAGCAAATTGTTCATCATCTTCTCCTTAGAAAGTCCTCCAAGGGCCATACAGTTTTTACATCCATATCTTATCTTGGCTTTCATACACTATTACACGTGACAAAGTAGTCTATTTGCTCTGGGTGGACGGATGGATGTATCGTTCCGAAAATCCATCACCCAAAGAAGGCACGCCAAGCAACAGAAACATTATTAAACACAGTTAAAGAGGCTGCACGGCGATTGAGTGGTTAGCGCACAGGCCTCACAGCTAGGAAACCCGAGTTCAATTCCACCCTCGCCCATCTCTGTGTGGAGTTTGCATGTTCTCCCTGTGCATGCGTGGGTTTTTCTCCGGTTTCCTCCCACATTCCAAAAACATGCAAGGTTAATTGGCGACTCCAAATTGTCCATAGGTATGAATGTGAGTGTGAATGGTTGTTTGTCTATATGTGCCCTGTGATTGGCTGGCCACCAGTCCGGTGTGTACCCGGCCTCGCGCCCGAAGACGAAGACAGCTGGGATAGGCTCCAGTACCCCCTGTGACCATCGTGAGGATAAGCGATAGAAAATGAATGAATGAATGAACACAGTTAAAGAAAGAATTAATTCCAAAGTACAAAGATGGCTTCCCACTCACATTTATCACCAACAAGAGTCTTCAGTGAAGGTAAGAAATGAAATGATGTCAAATGTTCATTTCATTCATCATTTATAATTATTTAACATTGGTTTCTCAACTTAAAACTGTAATTATACATTTATTTTTAATTCATACGTTTGGGTGGATTCCGGTGCTGTTTTTGGCAGCCATTTTATTTTTCATTTTCTGCTTTTTCACTTTTATGACAAATAAATGTAGTTAGAATGTTGTATTCTCGTGTTAAACAATGCCAACGTTACAGATAATGAGGTTTGCGCAGGTTTGGGATGTCTCAAAAAGCTCGGTTGAATTAGTATGTGCTTATCAGATTGACGCTAGAGAGAAAAAATAGGACAGCTCTTCTTGTTCCACATGACAGTCAGTCATGTTGACAGCATGTCTTCTGATACACCAATGCACTTGTTCCTTTTCTCATCCCACACTCTACGGGCACTTTGTAAATACAATATTTATCCAGACACATGTCTGGATAAATATGTCTTGTTTGGAACTGGATCCAAATGCTGATGTTTACTGGGTCGTACAAGATGAGAAATGTGAATTTTGTGAGCTTAAGCTACACCCTGAGCACCCACAAGTGATTACAGATGAAGACAACAAATATTTTGGTGACGCAAGTGTGAAAAGTAGGTCAGGGATTTTAAAAAAAACAAAAAGAGGTTGCAGCTTCTTTGACTGACAAACTACTATAGACCTTCATTTGGAACACATGATAGTAGTAGACCCCCCCATTTTGGTTGGAGTTGTGTTCTGGGCCCACCAACAAATGGACAAAATCAGATCAATTTTTGCCTCGTGATTTTATGACTTGCTGCACGGCGTATGAGTGGTTAGCGCACAGGCTACAAAGCTAGGAGAACCGAGTTTGATTCCACCCTCGGGCATATCTGTGTGGAGTTTGCATGTTCTCCCCGTGCATGCGTGGGTTTTCTTCGGGTTTCTACGGGTATTCTGTATTCCAAAAACATGCTAGGTTAATTGCAAATCATATTTGTATTAATAAATTTATGTTAAAAATGTTTTGCGGTGGCTGCACGGCGGACGAGTGGTTAGCACGCAGGCCAAGTTCTATTCCAACCTCGGCCATCTCTGTGTAGAGTTTGCATGGGTTTTCTCCGGGTACTCCAGTTTCCTCCCACATTCCAAAAACATGCTAGGTTAATTGGCGACTCCAAATTGTCCATAGGTATGAATGTGAGTGTGAATGGTTGTTTGTCTATATGTGCCCTGTGATTGGCTGGCGACCAGTCCAGGGTGTACCCCGCCTCTTGCTCGAAGACAGCTGGGATAGGCTCCAGCACCCCCCGCGACCATCGTGAGGATAAGAGGTAGAAAATGAATGACCTGGTAATAAATCTTGGTTTACCACACGCTGGTGATCACTGATAAAAAGTAAATAAGACATGGACTTACTGTACAAGCCATGAGCTGTTGCATATTTTCAAGCATCTTCATTCCAAAGAGTCTCTAGCTGTGTCTGCAAAAGACCATTAAAATGTGATAAGAGACTGACCCTTCAAATAGAATATTACACGGTTTATTCATTTGACTCGTCACACAATCAACACGTTGGACTCACGCTGCCAATCTTCATGTTCCCCTCTGCATTTTCAGGCAGCGTGCGGACGTGAGGCTCAGTTTAGATGTAAAGATGTTTGACAGTTTTTACGCAACCCAATGTGACTTGTTAGCACATGGGTGGCCACAAGGCAGACTGACTGCGCTGCTGCTGCTGCTTCTGCCATAGGCAACTTCTGTGTGACTTGACTTTTGCCTGTTATGGGATAAGACCAAATAAAATATTAGTGCAAAGCCTGTGATGTGACAAATTAAATTAAATTAAATGTAATCTTTGTGACAAGCATTATTATCAAATGAGATCTAATAAAATAAATTCAAAATTATTTATTAGTGATCAGGCAAAACAGAACAGACATATAAGAACATTTGTCAGTTGCAACAATTTCCAGTGCTTGTTTTTTATACATTGAGATCCATTTTGTGTTGAACATGTTAAAAAAACACCCCACAATGTTTGATTAAAAAAAATGCGCAAAAAATAAACATATTATCCAGTGTCATGTGGTTAGGTAAATTAAAAGCGTATTATAGATAAAAACCTGTTGCTATCGGCGATTATTTGTGAGTTTAATATGGATAAAATGCGATTAATCGCAATTAAATATTTTAACCAATTGACAGCTATAAAAAAATAACAAAAAAAACATGATAAGTGACTTGCGACAGATAAAATTCAATTCCTTTTCGATGGTATGTCAAAAGAAAACACATTTAATTTGCAGTTTTGGGGGAATAATGACATGTTGATCACTTGATCCTTCAAGTCTTGACTTCTTCCCACTCCCTTTGAACATGTGTGCGTTACATATACATAGGTATTTTTATTTGTATTGATTTTGGTTGGTTTGTTGTGCTTTGGATGTTTTTCATGTTCGAAATAAAGAACAGAGATTTTCCGTTAGTTAGACTCAGGGTGATTTTGGTGAAATAGTTGCAGCAGGCATACACCCATGCAGCTCTTTGTACGTGCTGTGGCTGTGATGTAGCACAGAGACGGCCAGGCGGCTAATTGAGGGACAGCGAGACAGACAGAAGTGACGTAAGCACAGTGATTCATGCAGCCAGCTCGAGCGTACAACGCTGCCAGCTACGGGACAACGCAAAAACATGTCGGTGAAATGTGTGTGTGCGCGCCTCAAACATATGGAATAGAAGTAACATTTGTAAAATATCACAAAGCCTGAGCTCAGCTGTGACACATCTAGGCTGTCCTGTTCTGGAAGTCAGTGTTTGGGTACATTCATTGCTTCTGGGTCTAAATTGAATGCAGACCGTTATGCATTAGCAATTTACATGTATAATGAAAATTGGTGATTAAATGCGTCTTGAAGGAACTCAACCTTCAACTGCAACCAGCAAAGATTGGCTTGACTTGGATTGACTTAACTAGTTTGCTGTCCAAAGAACTAACATTGTCACGCTCTTCGGTGACACAGGTCAGTCTGTGATAGTATTCCTGTGTTTCTCCATTTGTGTTCCCTGCTGAGATCCTGACACCTCCTGAGCTGGGCGGAGCTACCGGGACCCTGCAGCTGTTTCTAATTAGTTCCCTTCTTATCCTCCTCACCTGCAGCCATACAGTGCTGGATTATTTTCCATGGTGGAGTCTTCACACCATGCGTTTCATAGCACGGTTTCATAGCCCGTCCAGCTCGTGTGGTATTTAGAGATGTGTAGATCACATGGTTTGTCTGGTATCAGGCCAGGTATCATGCCCCCAAGTGTCAGTATCAGCCCGAGACCGAAAGAAGCACTGTTGCGTTGCTGGCGGTGGTTGCAACGGCGTGGTTACAGCCGACAGTAGCCAGTATTGTTGTGTAATAAAAGCTGGTTAGTGATCACAGTCTTGTCCTTTCCATAGCGTCGGCAACGACATTACAATAAACATAGACACGTATTTGTCTAACTCAGGCGGGGGAATACTTTCTACCAGTCTTCGTTTGTTCTTGCAGTTGCAGTCGCCCTTGGTTTTCCGACTTGTATTTGCATTTTTAGTTTTTTCGATCATTTCAAGAGTGTCCTCCTCATTAATGGTGATAAAACGTTCCATTTCTAATATTCTGTTTGCTATTTTCCCTATTTGTCTTTCGGCGGGAGTGTCAACCGCTGACATGTTGACAGAGCACAGACGACAGCAAAACAAACGCTCGTGCGCTGTTCTCTGATTGGTTGTTTCACGGGCACGATACCAGAGCAGCGCTCTCTGAGTGGACAGCTACGGGGGCTGATACTGACATGGTTAAACTCTATATTTTATCAGTATCACTGCCCTGGGCTTTGACACAGTATCATCTTGGCCTTTTCCCGTATCATTCATGGGCGGTTTCTAGGGTACAGGGCCAATTAATACTGTATGTGATAAAACCTTATATCCTTCGTCATATTCAGTTCCTGTTTTTTTGCCCACGGTGCCGCCCTTTTGTTTGTGCCGTCGCCCTGAGTTCCGGTTTCAGGCCACATTTTTGTGTTTTTATTAAATAATTTTGAACCACTCGAACTGTCCCTGTGTCTGCATCTTGGGATCCATCCACACTGCTCAGCAGAGCCTGACAAACATTGTACAATCATCATGTAATTTTCTATCCTAATTACAATCACGGGTAAGCTGGAGCCTATCGCAGCTGAATGCAGCAAAAATGAATTTTTTTTTGTGTCACCCTGTCACTGCATCAAGATATTATCAGTGATGTGGCCCAGCCACACCCAGACTCTATCTCCAGTGGCCCCCAGTGAAACTGAGTTCGAGACCCCTGGTATAAGGTACCTTCTTTCAATCCTGCTTAAATTTTACACCTTTGCTTGTCAGTCCTTTAAAGGTGCATACCTATTTCAGTGGTGTTTCAAACTAAACACCATAAAGTTACAGTGGGTGTCTTGCAGCACGTATAGAGCTGCATAAAAATTTGCATAGGGCTCAAACTTTAATAACAGAACCACCATGTGGTGTAGTCATCAGAAAAAATAATAGCACAGGCAACACAGTAGAGGTGCATGATTTAAGAAAATGTCATCCTTTTGTGAGCAGCAGGTAAAGAATAGAAAAGATAGCTTACACAACCAAATGCCCCGTGAGTTTACATGACTGAATGACACAACTTCTTCATTTGTGTCTTTTGGCTTTTCCCTGATTACGGAGTCGCCGCAGCAGATCTTTTTGATCTGCATACTGATTCTTTGGCTTGAGCCATTTATATTCCGGATGCCCTTCCTGATGAATACCGATGATGCTTACTAGTGGAGATTCGAACCCAGGGCATCTGTTCCAATGTCCAGCATGCTAACCACTACACCACAGCGGGCTCTGCAGCATTATTCTGATTCTGAAAATAATGTTTCATTATTTTATGGTTGATTTATTTGGTGGCTGCATGGCGTTCCAGTGGTTAGTGCACAGGACTCACAGCTAGGAGACCCGAGTTGAATTCCACCCTCGGCCATCTCTTACATGTTCTCCCGTGCATGCGTGGGTTTTCTCCGGGTACTCCGCTTTCCTCCCACATTCCAAAAACATGCTAGGTTAATTAGCGACTCCAAATTGTCCATAGGTATGAATGTGAGTGTGAATGGTTGTTTGTCTATATGTGCCCTGTGATTGGCTGGTGACCCCGCCTCGCACCCGAAGACAACTGTGATAGGCTCCAGCACCCTCCTCGACCCTCATGAGGATAAGCAGTAGAAAATAAATGAATGATTTATTAGGCAGGAACATGGAGGAACATGTCAAAATGTCTTACCTACAAAATGCGAACACGCTCCAAATGAAATGTCTGCACACTTTACTGAAAATCATCCTGCTTGGCTGGCATCCACATATTCTCTTAATGTCTGCTGTGATAAGCACAAGTTAGACTGGGTGGCAGACAAAGGGATGACACACTGGGTGAGAAAACAGCGCTTAAGTTTGGTCTTGCCGTGCCAGTACAGAGAACGTGGGTCAGTGAGTGACTCAGACACCCGCTCGGAAGTTTCACACACTACAGCGCACCATGCCCACATCGGAGGAAGGAATATGACTGGAGTGGAATTTCGCTGTCCAAGTAGTCTGGGCACATACGACCTAATTACCCAAGGAGAAGTAACTCCCTAGAGGTTTGGCAATCACAACCAATTTACATCTGATCGATGATCAGGCTACTTTGTCCAGCTCCTTCCGGCGGTTCCTGAGGCAATGCCAGGCTTGTTGAGAGGTAGTAGGAAAATAGATTGACTGAGAAACATTTGATATGTTTATCCCCCTTTTGCATGATTTTCACATTTAAATGTTTCAGATCATCAAACAAATGTAAATATGAGTCAATGACAACACAACTGAACACAAACTGTAGTTTTGAAATGAATCATTAAAGAAAAAAAGCTCCTTGTGCCAAGATTAGCAGCAACAACTACAATCAAGCGTTTGTGATAACTTGCAATGAATCTCTTACAGCGCTGTGGAGGGAGCACAATGAACGCTATGTGGAAATGATGAGGAGAAAGCAGGGAGTCAACATGAATACCGTCATTTACCAGCAGGATGGTGAACCTCCACATTGCTCAAATGTTTCACTAGATATCCTCAACGGGTACTTTCCAGCAGATAGGCTCATCTCACAGCGCACGGCTAACCCATGGCCTGCTCATCTATCTCCTGCGGACTACTTCCTGGAGAGAGTGTACTGCAACAACCCACAGACCATTGAGACAATGAAAGCCTATTTCTGTGAGGAAATTCTGAGAATCCCTCTTGAGATGTGTGGCAATGTCATCACAAACAGTGTGCGTGGAGGATTGAACATGGATTGAACATTCATTCATTTTCTACCGCTTATCCTCACAAGGGTCGCGGGGGTGCTGGAGCCTATCCCAGCTGTCTTCGGTACACCCTGGACTGGTCACCAGCCAATCACAGGGCACATATAGACAAACAACCATATTCACACTCACATTGTACAATTTATTTATTTATTTACCCGGAGAAAACCCCCGCATACACGGGGAGAACATGCAAACTCCACACAGAGAGAGCCGAGGGTGGAATTGAACTCAGGTCTCCTAGCTGTGAGGCCTGCGTGCTAACCACTCATACACCGTGGAAGATACCCTTTTACATAAGATACCATTATACAAAATGACCCTTTCAGATTACATCAGATCAGATTGTAACTGGTTGTGCATGTACTGCATACTGTCTTATTGTATTTTTCTTCCTCAATCCATCAGTTCGTACCTGAACATGTCTCACTTACTTAATAGTATTCAAGGTTTAGCCATGGAATCCTAAGAGACTCACACATTATTGATACAATGTATTTTCAAAAAGGTAAAACCAAACTATGTTGATTAGTTGTTAGTTTCTATGCTTGATCGTGTTTACCTAATGCAACAGTGGATTAAAAAATACAGGCCTTTTTCCACGTTGTGGGTACCCACTGAAGCAAGTACTGCTGCGACTGAGCTCCACCAGCTGCTAAGACAGATGGATGATGCTGCAGAGAGAAAACAACATGAGAAAACGACTGAAATGAGCAAATGAGTCGAAGAAAGTACATGCAAAGGCCAAGTCTATGGTGCAACTCGAATGTGTTTAGGAGTGTTTTGAAAAGAGGCAGGCGGTAAAAGTCAGCCACGAGGTGTAAATGACTTTCTCCGTTGGTAAAAATTTGTCAAACAAGAAGCCTATAATTAGAGTAGACTTTTTAGCAGCCGACGGGACACTTGAGTGTGACTATTCAGTGGTACTGCATGTTTACATATATGGGTGATTCTCCTGAAAGGGGTACCAGAGAAGGTGCAAAGTAGAAATGATTACGAGTAGTTTTGGTTCATTCACAATAATAACTCAAACAAGAAAAACAGAAACTAACATTTTAATGGCACAAATGACTGTGACTATTATTGATTACTACACTTTGTCGTCATTTGTACACTTTAAAAACTACAGAAAAAATACACTTATGACTGAAATACACATGACATCATGCATAGTGGAGTATTTTAACATCTTGGTTTAAAACTGTACGACGGGCATTCACCCTCAAAGGTTGGATTCAGATGAAGTGCAGATTACTGATGGTGCACTTGTTTTGTTATTCAATAACTCGTTTCCATGATCCAGGTCAGAGGGTTAACGATATCAGTGAGAGAAAGTAATGTACATAAAATAAAATGGGATCCTCTTCCCTGATGTGTTTGACAGGAACAGGAAACTGCTTGCTTTATCACTGTACTCAAACTTGTGCACCCTGCCTGTGTGTGTCTGTGTGTGTGTGTTGACCTCCAACACGGTGGCACATATCCAGTCAGTCCATCAAAGCGTACAAAGAATGTGTGTATGAAAAAAGCTGGGTAAGGATGTGATGGAAGAAATTCAATCTCTGCTGAAATCTCAAAAGCGACACACTGTGACACCATAAAGATCGTTTGTCCCATTAACATTTACTACTTGCTGTTTGTGCGGCTCTCCTTGCTTGAGAAAAAACACATTTGGGATGTTGATTGACAGTACAGTGCAGGAGGTAACTGTCACACAACTGGAGTGGAAACCATCGAACATGCAAACGCAGATGACAGCATTGACAACCAAAACATTAGAATCATCCGCCTCTTAGAGTTGGCTCTTTGAAGTGAACAAGCTGTTCACACAAACAGGAGGGAGGGAGAAAGTGAAAGTAGCATTGCTAAATAATTTCAGACTACATACTGGAAAGGTGAGGAAAATGAGCAGCAGGAAACAAACGCTGGGGCACTTTGCAATTCACAAACATTTCCAGTCTTTGCTAATCACCAAAACTGTCACCTGAAAGCTTGTTTTTATTTTGGGAATATTTTTTTCCACAAATGTAAACAAAAAGGGGAAATGTGACGATGACCGTCGAAATGCAGTTGTCCCCCGTTTATCGCAGTTAATTGGTTCCAGACCGGATCATAAAAAGTGAATTTCCACAAAGTAGGATTCTTATAATAAAATATTTTCATAGTTTGAATAATGGAAAATGTATTTATGACCATCTAAATACATTTATAACACCGGTACAGCCCTCTAGAAATGGAATAACACCCCTTTAGTAACCTTTACACTTGTATTACCCAGTACAGAAGAAATAATAATAAAAAAAGATAAAAAATGTAGGCTCACACATGTTCGAGTTGGGAGAGTTCCATGTTGTTTCTTTTTTTTTTTACTTCCAGGACTTTGCGGTGGGTAATTTGTTCTTTTCAAGTTTTATTGCCAACCTTTAAGTATTGAGTTGTGGACTCCTATAGAGCAGCTACACACAATAACCAGCACAGAAATCTTTCTACATCTTGCAAAATATACACCTAGTATTCCATGTGTATTTCCTTGGATTTCCAAAACCGTTTTAATTTATTCCACCCACAGCCCGTCTCTGGGTATTGGGACCACTGTGATTGGTCCCAAGACAAATATCACTATGTAAACATGCTCAATATGCTTCAAAATGCTTAATTAGGGCCCAAAATGTGTTTATATATGAATATTTTTGTCACTTCCTGGTGCCCTTGCTCTGTGCCCCCGTCTCCTCTCTGTTTTCTATCATTCCAGATCCTCTGTTCCTGGCTAGAGGTGAAGCTGCTGAACGCACCTGAGGTGGATTACTCCTCTGGCACTTAAGCCGACTGCTGACAGTCGGGGAACGCCGGATTATTGCATTGCATACGCTACGCGACACATGTCGCTGCTCCGCCTCCCAGAACCTTTTGTTTGTGCGTTCAGCAGCACTCGCCTTTAGCCAGCTACTTTTAGTGTGCTTTCCATGGTGCTCCCTTCCGACACCATCACCTTTTGGACCAAATAAACTGAATCTCACTTACCAGACTCCTGTCTCCGTGTCCGGAACCCAGACCCGCAAGGAACGTAACAATTTTGGACTAATAATAGGCCATATTCAACCCCCAAAACAGTATGATTTATTAACGTATACATTTTTGACAAAAAAAAAGTAATAGACACAAGCCCCAAAATTTGAGCCCCAATGTGTAAAGGATGACTGTGTTACCGAAAAGGAAAGCAGTCCATACCATTTGTCCTGGCTGCTCAGTACAATATGGTTAACCATATTGGGCGAATAAAAAAAGATGCTAATGTGGCTATAAAAAAACGCAAAAGACACTAGCGATGACTATGACGCTATTCTCCTTATAATAAAGCACAGTAGCGTAAAAGTGAATTTTATTGTTCATCGACTGTAAATGTTCAGTTGCACCTTTTATCGTCACAATAGTTTTTACAGCTTACTGATACAAGCTCGCATGAGTGCTCCAATGATTAAAAAGTTGCAGATCAAATTCCTCAAGCAATGATGGACGATTTGCAGAAGGGGCAGCATTTATATTTGGCATGTGTCATATTTGAACACCGTCATCTCATGGCATTGCCTTGACAACATGACAGTGTTGCGCACATGTTCTCCTGCAGGGGAGTGTGTATATGTGTGTGTGTATATATATATATATATATATGTGTGTGTGTGCAGACGATGTAGCCAGAAGGTAAAGGAACACCAACGTCAGTCCTACTCAATAACATGTCCAACAAAGAGACTAACATGAAGAATACCGATCACTTGTCTGTAACTGTGACAGTACCTGTCATTTGCAAGTAATGTTTTTCAATGTAAGAAATATACATAATATAAATAATATTATATGCTTTTATATCATTGTATAAAAGCATTGATCCTGTGAAGGAAATTATTATTTTCTTGGAGGGAACAGAGTCCATTATCTTTGCAGAAAGGAACACACACAGTGATTACACTCCAGGAAATCAAAAGGAGGCCAGTTGGAATAAAATTATATGACCTGAAAGAAAAGTCACAACTGCATGAAGAAGGATTCTCACAAACACACAAACACACAAACACACACACACACACACACACCTGTTTAGTACACCAGTGTCACAACACAGGTCATGTAGCCTGAATAAGCTTTGTAAGTTGAAAGAACCAAAATTGCATTTAAAAGTAAAGAAGAGAGCTGTCCTGCACGAAACCTTTTGTTATCATCTTGTAATGAGAGTGGCTTAATGGAGGCCTAATAAATCCTCCAGCATCTGCTATACTAAGTGTACCTTCAGAAACGACTGGGACATGAATTCAGGGCTATTTTTCAACAACAACCTAAACAAACGACAAATCTGTCACATACAGTATACACTGTTCCCTCAAATAACCCCTTTCCTCAATTCACTTGAACAAATACAGTAAATGCTGCATGGCATCTGTAAAGCTGAAGGTAACGGTGGAATTTATCGGCTTTCTGTCAGACCTTTATATTGGTATCTGCACCAAAAATCCCATATCGGTCGGGAACTATGTTATACTAGCGACAGGTGTAACAGTTCTGAGCTGCTGTTTAGTGGGTGTGTATTTTATGTTTAATTATGTCTAATACGTTGTATTTTGTGTTGTTATTTCAACTATACTGGGTAATATGGGTGTAAAGGTGACTATAGGGTTGTTATTTCTTGTCTAGAGGGCTCTAATAATGTTAAAAAACGGATTTAGAAGGGCAGGTTTTCTAAGCGCCAACTACAAAAATATCCTATTTATGAATAAGGAATCCCACCTCTTGGAAATTAACTTCTGGAACCAATTAACTGCAATAAACAAGTCATTACTATCATTCATTTTTTTTTCCTACCGCTTTTCCTCATTCGCGGGGGGTGCTGGAGCCTATCCCAGCTGTCTTCAGGCGAGAGGCGGGGTACAGTGGCCAGCCAATCACAGGGCACATACACATTCACACTCACATTCATACCTATGGACAATTTGGAGTGGCCAATTAACCTAGCATGTTTTTGGAATGTGAGCCCGGAGAAAACCCACGCATGCACAGGGAGAACATGCAAACTCCACACAGAGATGGTCGAGGGTGGAATTGAACCCTGGTCTCCTAGCTGTGAGGTCTGCGCGCTAACCACACGCCCACTGTGCAGCCCATCATTACTATCATAATAAATTTTATTTTAATAAGGTGTCATTGTGTAATTTTGGCAGAAAATCTTTGTCAGATTTACAGGATACAACATATATATGTACATATACAAATATTGAAAAATATTTATTGCAAAATGTTCAAGACGCTTCTCTGTTCTTCTCATGGACTGTAGATAAATTCATTCAATGTTTTTTTTAGCAGTGCAACTTCGTTTGAGTCCAGGACATGGAGCCATCTGGCCATTATGACCCCCCCCAGACAGCATGATCATAAAATACCAAATACCCGTCTGGGAAATGAGACTTAGTGGAACATGTCGTAAATGACATGTAGTTCAGGAAATGGTGCAACTAATCTTAAACTCCCTGTGAAGTTTATGTGTATTTTTGTTGGTTATTAGGATGTTGTCAGGAAAAAAAATACTGTATGCATGCTAAAAAAAAAACAAAAAACATTTGATGTGCGATATCTAAGTGCTCCAGTGAGTCATACCAATGTTGTTGTGAGTCATGGTGTGCAAAGTAGGACACTGAAATGAAAGAACTAAAATGCATTTTTGGTATTATTCAGTGTATTTGCACATATTCCTACTTTATGCTGTTTTAGCTGCCTACATTACCTGGTGGTGCCAGTCAATATAATTACATAAAACACCTCCCACATACAGTCACAATAATGGTAAGTATAATGGTAAGTAGTGCTTTAGCACTTCAGGGTACTCAGAGCACTTTAACACTGTTACCTCATTCAAATACTGATGACGCAGTATCAGGAGCATCTCACCAAAGGATACTTCAACATGGTGATGACAGGATAGTTGATCGATCGTTTGCCTACCTGGTGACAAAACAGCCTGTTAGGGGCCAAACTTCCTGTGGAATGAGACAATCTTTGGGGAGAGATGTTGGGATATTGGGGCTGCACGGCATCTAGTGGTTAGCGCGCAGACCTCACAGCTAGGAGACCAGGGTTCAATTCCACCCTCGGCCATCTCTGTGTGGAGTTTGCATGTTCTCCCCATGCATGCGTGGGTTTTCTCCGGGTACTCCGGTTTCCTCCCACATTCCAAAAACATGCTAGGTTAATTGCCGACTCCAAATTGTGTACCCTGCCACTTGCCCGAGGACAGCTGGGATAGGCCCCAGCACCCCCGCGACCCTCGTGAGGAAAAGCGGTAGAAAATGAATGAATGAATGTTGGGATATTGCCATCAGCAGAAGATAGGCGCAAACCTCCTCCTCTGTTTAGGGGCAGTGCTTCTCAAATAGTGGGGCAGACCCCCCCGAGGAGGCTGCGGTGAACTGTCAGGGGGGGGCATGAGAGGCTGGGAGTACTTAGAATGTTAGTGCAGACCTGCCAACATGTACACATTTATATTACTTAACATTCAATTTGACTCTTGAATACGCTTGTATGGTCTCCATTTTGTTGCATTTCCCTGGTTTCAGGAATGGTTTGTACTGTATATCTCATTTGTGCACTGATAATTTCTCTAAAAGACTGCCAAAAAATAATTTATGCAGAGTGGCTAAAGCAAGTGACACTCTCTGCTGAGTTAAGGTACACTCCGGTCATCCTGTCAACCAAACAAAACACTCCTACTTAGTGTCACAAGACCCATTTTAAGTGTGTGTTTGTCGGATGATGATGGGAGGAGGGGCTTACCACAATGTTCCTCTGGGCTTGTTTTGGTTCCACGTTGCTGCCAAGCCTAACAAGGCAAGGAAGCGTGGCTTGCAGTCAGCGGGACGACAGCGGTCTCCAAGGAAATCTGCAAGCATCACAATGACAGTGTCGGTTCGAGATCTTGGCAAAGAGTTGTCTTTTTTTGGGCGGGGGGGCAATGCATCAAACCTAATTACACAACAAGGACACAGGAAGGTGATTTACACTCAGTGAAGCACTGCCACGCCTGGACTCAATGAGCCATAAAGTTAGGTTCACTACTCAGGACACAGGTAATGCGGCTCATTAATGACAATAACAGGAACTTATAAGCTGTGGGAAAACATCCATCAGGTAGAGACAAAGTAAACAATTTAACTAATCACACAAGAAATTGTGGGGTCAAAAAGATTCAACTGTAAATGGGAAAAAAAGGTTTTGTGAAATAAGTACAAATCAACCAACATCCCAGTAAATATAGTGTTTTACTATATTAACACTATTCATTCACGAAACAATGTATCCAGTGCATTTTTCAAGGTTATTCAAGGTTTAATTAAATACATTCAGAACCAACATGCAATCTGTAGTTTAGTTGAATTTATATGTTATCCGAACCTGCAGATGTCTTTACAAGGACCTTTGACTTTAACTTTTGTCGACCTTATAGGTTTTTATTCAGCAGGTTCGACTAATAATTTTTTTTTAATCTAGAAATGTAACTAGACAGCCAGAAAGCTACTTTTGTGAATGAAATTGCTAATAGAAGGCAATAACAACGTATGGCCTTAATTAAATCTTACTACTCTCTGCAGATGAGTAAATAAATGCCCCTGACTTCCATGAGCAAAAAGGGTCACTATGAGTGGGGATGATATTTGTACAAGTTATTTGAAACAGTGAAATTATAGCCATTTTCAAGAATTAATCGAATTTATACTTCATAGAAAATACACCCCTCATTAAAAAGCCCCGCTCCCTCCTTTTTGCTCACACTTGGTCACGGTGACATTTACAGCCTTTCTCCTTCTGAGTGTGGCCCTCATTTGCATGCCTTGCCATCATTGGTTGCCCTACCATGCAGCCCCGTGCTGATTGGCTGCAAGTGGAGGAAGGCGTGCATGCTCTCTCACCAAAACACGCATAAAAACAGTGAGTTGCTTCACAGCAGCCACAGTAGACATGAGTGTGTGATAGTACCCAAGTAAGTACCCAAAGAAGAAAAGACGAGGTTTGCTGCTTGACTTACAACTTTGGAGCTCTTTCTCCTCTCGTCCAGGCCAGTTAAGTGTCCAGCATGTCACTGGAGGTGAAGGAGAAGACACAGGTGCGTCTAGTGTTCCTGGGGGCTGCAGGGGTGGGAAAGACCGCCCTCATCCGCCGCTTCCTGCAGGACACGTTTGAGCCCAAACACCGGCGCACGGTGGAGGAGCTGCACAGCAAGGAGTACGACATCGGCGGGGTCAAGGTCACTGTGGAGATCCTGGACACCAGTGGCAGCTACTCCTTCCCGGCCATGCGCAAGCTCTCCATCCAGAACAGCGACGCCTTCGCGCTGGTCTACGCCGTGGATGACCCTGAGTCTCTTGAGGCGGTCAAAAGCCTTCGAGATGAGATCCTGGAGATCAAGGAGGACAAGTACACTCCCATCGTGGTGGTGGGCAACAAGATGGACCGCGAGCAAGAGCGGCAGGTGTCCAGCGAGGACGTTCTGTCCACAGTGGAGATGGACTGGAACAACAGCTACCTGGAGGCCTCGGCCAAGGACAACGCCAACGTGGTGGAGGTGTTCAAGGAGCTCCTGCAGCAAACCAACCTGCCCAGCCGCCTCAGCCCTGCCCTACGACGACGCAGGGAGACTTTTCCTAAAGACACCAGCTTCAGACCCCCTATGAACAAGACCAACAGTTGCATTCTGTCATAACAACACCTGTTAACTTTAATGGCGGGACAAAAATGAAGAGGTGGGAGTGGGTGTCAAGGAACACACTGATTGATCTCCAACAAAACACCAGACACTTAAGGCACCTTGACACTGAACTCAAGGATGAAAGTGAGCAGCATAAATATGGAAGACACATTCATTATTTCTCAGTTACCTGATTTGTGGTGTTTGCTACTTCCTGGGTGACATTATGCTACTGCTGTTAAGATCAATGTAAGGCTATTAGATGTCACGTGCATCAAGTTTTCTGTGGGAATTACATAGACGTACAAATATATTCCCAGTTGTTGTATCTTTCCTGTACAGTTTTTTTTGTGGCACATGATGTTTACATATATTTGTATATGTGATTGTGCATAAGTGACTCATTTAAACTGTAACTCTTTGAATTATTGTTTTTCTATAAATGTTGGGGGTTTTACCATCTCATACAATATTGTGCTGTTAAACTTAAGCAAATGTAAGTGGATTGTGAATCAAAATATGTAATAAAAATATATGAAGTCATCTAAAATGTGGTCTATGTGCCAAAGACAGAAGCCACTTATGCAAACCAAAAGCACCATGACTAAATCATCAATAAACAGAAAAATGCTAGATTTTAAGAACCAGCACACGCCAGGGAGGATATTTAGTTATTTGGCAACCCTCCACATCGTTGCACTGCATTGGAAAATGTGTGTTAACAAAAGGTGAGTAATTTCTTTTAACATTTAGGAACATTTAACATAGTTACCATTTAAATAGTCACGTCATGTTATGAAAAGCGCCCCTCTTAGCGTCACCTCTCGACCTACTCCATTCTCCCAGGCGGCGAGCATCTGTATCTTGCTGTCATCGTGCATATACATTTGTTGGGACTGTGAAAAAAGTTGACACCTTTCGAAGTTTTAATAAAAACTGTTTGTCTTCCTCTGGCCTTCCCATCTTGGCTGCTCCATTGGGGTCACTCAGCTTCATTTTTCTCCAAACCGCGCCAACAAGTTTGTTTTTTCTACTGTCTCCCTGACTCAACCTGCACATGCGCAGTAATAGCAATAGTCAATTGCAGGAGAAGGGAAGAGAAAGCGGTCGAAACAATCATAATAGATTACGTTATTATCGTGTCATTTTAAGCATGTGAATTACGACTACACAATATGTATTTTACGTTGATGGAAAAAACAATGAAGCAATTGCATGTGTTTGCCTAATGGTAAATACACCCCTGGCACAAGCTCAGAAAATGGTTCCGAGAAGGATGTTGACACCCGTTGTCACGAGCCAATTTGCACAGGAAATAGATGATTGGCAAATCCCTTTATATTGAAATTATAGCAACAATTTAATTCATATTCTGTCAATTAAATTAAAAACCAATTACCTTTGGCGGCGTCCCAGTATTCTACACGTATTAATGACTCAATACCGTTCATATGCTCATAAATCAAAGGCTGCTCTCTTTTGTTGATGCCTTTATTGCAACGAGGGCTTTTATCAATTTACCTTCTATCGCCATCTGTTGGTGAAAGTACACACTACAGCTAGTTGGGTAGCCACAACATCGGGTACATTTGCGCAATCGAAAATGATCAAGGCACTTTGTCACATTCGTCAAAAATACTAATTGGTGATAAGACTAAGTTTATTGTTGTGTTTTGCTGTGGTGTTGGAGTAGGGTCGTCAGAGGGGTGCAAGTGTGCCATATTTATGGAGCAAGTGATTTGCACACTGCAGATTTTTTTTTTTGCATTCTCTCTGGGGGTTTGAAAATCTCTATAGATCTCTATCTCTGTAGATTTTCTCCTATTTTTGTGCGACCAGCACATACGCCAGTGTGCAATAACAGACATGAAACAGAGCACTGACATATCGTTCTAAAACACCACAAGGACACAGAACACAATGCATGTTCATACTCTTGAACTGCACAGCAGCAGGGAAACACTGAAGAGTCACACATGTCAAGTTATAGTGAAAAAAAGGACTCAGAGCAAGGCTAGATAAACAGTTTATAATATTATATTGTAGTATTCCTACAGCTTAAACAGCTTTAATAGTGCTGGAAGTTGGATACACCTGCTATACAGTATCATAGACATGCACACTCAATTTATACTGTTGTATACTGTCCTATTTAAAACAGGGTAGATATGGGAACGATATTTGAATAATTTTATTTGCAAACTTACACAATTAAAGGCAACCCTCCTAAAACAGGCATGTTGGTTGGCCCTGCCAACAAGATGTCCCTTATGTACTTTTTGTGAACCCTATACCAGTTAATTTGTGGATTTATTTTTATCATTATTGAATATTTTGCTGACAAACTTCTGCTCCACACTCCAGCCCTGTAGTTGACAGTAAATGACGCAAATGAGGGAGTTTGCCAACCCATATTAACTCCTAAAGAGGAAAAAAAAAAGCAAACACCAGAGGAAGATGTGGGCAGATGTGTGTAGAAAGGAGGTGGTATTGGAGTCAATAGTTTTCATCAGTAATACAGTATAGTCAAAATGGGAGGAAACCTGGATGTTTACTTCGTAAGTCGATTGCTTGTTTGAACCTACAGTTTAAGAGCTATATTTTTATTTAATTTCGACCTGCTGTGTTGAGGTGATGCTCAGTTTTAATCTACCAGTAAAACCTTCCCCACACTCAACTCAGATTAGAATAAAACAAGTTTCCTGTTTTATTTTGAGGAAATGGCCGGGTAAACGTTAGTCGGCAGTTCCTCTTTCAGACCACTTTTAAGCTGTCTTCCGCAGTCTGCTGGTGCTTTCCCTTACAGGTGTGTGACAAATGTCTTCACAAAATGGACAACTTGGACTTATGGCTGTCGGTATTTTTCACAGATAAGTTCACTTCTGAGCATTGTGTATTTTTTTTACATGAATTTTAACAGCATTGCTACGTATGTAGGATAATTCTTTGCCCCTGGACTTGGTCAAAGCTCCTCAGCTGATTAAAGTCACTCTGAGGCGTTTAGAACAAGTTCAGGGTCCGGGAACTAATACAGCAACATGTTATGTATAAAACATATATTTACTGTTTTACTGGTTTATGAATAAAATTTACTTCTACCAAAGTGACATTTGTGCATTTGCTGTTGATACATTTGATAATAATTAACTTTGAACCTACTGTTTAAAAGTAATTGCCCCAATCACGATCCCAATCACGACCCTAGAAGAATAGTTTTATTTGCCATTTGATATAGAAGGAATAATGCGACGCTGTAAGTGATACATCACGTTTCTGTTAGAAAACAATGTTCCTAAACTTCCACATGAGTTGAACACTGTAAATGGTCTTTGGTTGCTTGATAATTGAGTGTAATCTGGAATGTGTGGTTGCCTCAGTCGTCCACAGCGATGTTCCGGAACAGGTAAGCCATGGATTCTCCGTTATGAATGCGACGGATGGCCTCTGCAAGGATCATGCTCACGTCTACTGTCTTGATCTTTGGACACTGGAGCTTCTGGACCTCATGGGGCACGGTGTTGGTCACCACCACCTGGGGGCGCCACAATACAGACAAATCTATATCATCCTGTCATACCCTGTATGGCTTCATGCATCAAATTGGAAATGAGCAGACTTGAGGGTACAATTAAGTATGTGAATACATGGGTCACCATGCAGCAGTAATTACAGTGAAATTGAAGCCTGTCTAACAGGTCCTCATCTACATAGTTTTACATATTTGCCCTGGGTCTATAGTGCAGTCAGGTAGGAAGGAATGACAGGATGTCACCTCATCAATGGCAGACTCTTCTATCAGTCTGGGTGCCTCTGCAGACAGAAGGCCATGTGTGGCCATGATGTAGATCTTGTAAGCTCCTCGCTCCTTCAGGATCTCTGCTGCTGCAACAAACTCTTGCACGTCATCAATGATGTCGTCCTGAGAAGACAAATGATGCATTTTGGGGAAATTATTCTGATCTCTAGAGTAACACAACAGAAACAAAGTTAGCAATTACCTAATTGTACCTCATTACACAAGAAAAATGTGACTGCATTCTTTACTGTGCTACTGTCAAGAACTATTCTAATCAGCACAGCAGTTTCCAGCTATGAAACATCATTGCTGAAGGGTTTTGTCATGTTTAATTAACCATACACTATCATAAGATCCGCCATCATAAATCATAATGCTCAATAGTGCTGCTTGTTTAAAAACTGGTTACTTTTAGTTTCTGCAGAAATGAAAACATGAGTCACCTTCTTTTTTAGTGTCTATGTTGGTTTTATGAAACAGACACAGCGCTGAATTTTGGTAATCAATTTAGCTATATGCTGTAAAATGAAATATGACTAGTTCTCAGTATGGAGTACAGTTGTACACCTTTGCAAACTACAACCAATATACCTTGTAAATCTTATGAATATTAGAATGTGCAGGTGCTAATTTGACAGGGATTTTACATTTTACACTGACACTATAATAACAGTGGAGAATGCCATGTTTCATAAAGAAGAATAAAGCTGTAATGTATTCTATGTGTGTCTGTTGCAGAATTCCACAAAAACAAACTGATTCCCAAGTGTGGTCTTACAACAATAATGGCGATTCTTCCTCCAACATCTCCGACAACAGTGATGGGTGGCTTCTCCTTTGCCATCATCACTAAAAAAGTCACAGAGAAACAGAGTTACCCCCAAGAAAAGATGAGAACCGTGCTACTGCAATGGGGGAAGGGGCAGATTCCCTAGAGCGGAAAAGAAGAAATTTGGTTCAAACCTGCAAACATGCAAAACCATTATTCAACCCACCAGCCTTCACACACACACACAGCACAACCATGTCATTTTATTTGAAAAAAAAAAAAACTGATTTGCACTCATGGTCATTATGATTTTAAATATTTATATAGTTAATCTTCTAAGAACCAGAGTCGATCATTATTTGGAATCCAATAGTATTTCCAGGATACTGCTTATTTAAGTAAATGAAGGGATACCAAATAATCATCGATGCAAGCTAGAACCCACCACAGCTGTCTGGCGTCATCGACTCCACACACAGAACAACATAACCACATGTAGAATGTGGACAGTCCATGTCACAAAACCTCACTTTGGTAAGATTTTCTTATTCGTTAGCACTTACACATTAACTGCAATCAGCTGATTCGTGAGCCAATTTTAATTCAAAAAGAGCTATTCCAAGTCTGTGCTATTTCTGAAATGTTAGCATTCACTGAGATCAAAAGATGTTCAATAATTTCTTCAACAGGCAGGCAAATGTGGAACCAGCAAGCGAGACAGCCTTTCTATCACCGCAGCCATACGGCCTTTCTTATGCTGCTAAACAGTAGGGATGCTCCAACCGATCGGCCACCCATCAGTATTGGTCGGTTTCCGTGAAAATAAACCATGTGACTGGTATGTGGTAGTACTATTGCAGCCCGCAGCAAGCCACTTCACTGACACTTCTTAAACACAATTTTCGGATGACAAGAAGAGCTTCTGTGAGAACCTTTATCAAAGTATCGGTAAGCATGGCATTGCACGTCGCACTGCATGCAAATCAAATTTATATCCACAGATGAATGAAGCTTGAGCCGCATTGGAAAAAAATTGGAATTGTGATGTTCACACTGGCATGAAAAAAAATCAAATACAGGTTATAATACTATGAACAAAAAATCTAAATTGACCTGCAGTGTGAACATAGCCTATAATACTGCAGTTGACGAAGCATGGTGATTATAAATGAATTACTGATTTTATTAGTAATTACCTAATGTATTTTTTTAGGCTCAGTAGCAGCCAAGGGACCTTGGAATTGTCGTGAATTTCCCCATACAGCACTGACCAATACTGTAGCACTCACCATAAATACATTGAAAAATTAATCGGAGCATCCCCACTAAACAGTTTAAAAAAACCATATAATTTTAGGCAGAAGGCCAGGAGGCGTGTAAAGAGGAAGGCCCTCAGTAACACATTCCAAGTTCCATGCAGGGAAGCGTCCCCAATCAACAAGAAGCAGAAATGGATTCAGACATTAAGCATGATCATACTTGGAAGCTCAATCCCTGGAAATGGGACACGAGATCTGCTGACTGTGTTAGCTGGAAATAACAATACAATAAGAATGTAAATAACATAGTAACATGAACATTTGTATGGTTATGAAAACAAATACAGTTTATACTCGTGTTGCAGTGTTTTGTGGTCACGTATGAACACCCATAAATTAATTTAAAATGCCATTTTGGTTTTCAAACACGGGACTCGCTTGAGTACTAGTTTGAATGGATGAACAGATGAATATGATTAATTCTTTTTTTTATGAGTTACATTTCATTCTTGGATATACATGTTTTATTGCTGCATTTCATGTCCTTTGTGTATTCTGTGTACAGTATGAGTGACTTAGGAGTTATGGCAATTTAGGTACACAATGGAACAAAAACTCGACTACATCACAATGTAGGAATGGAACTCATAGGTACCCTGATGACCACCTGTATACGTATCTGTTTGGTGCAGAAAACATCCTCAGATAATTCATTCATTCATTCATTCTCTACCGCTTATCCTCACAAGGGTCGCGGGGGTGCTGGAGCCTATCCCAGCTGTCTTCGGGCAAGAGGCGGGGTACACCCTGGACTGGTCGCCAGCCAATCATAGGGCACATATAGACAAACAACCATTCACACTCACATTCATACCTATGGACAATTTGGAGTGGCCAATTAACCTAGCATGTTTTTGGAATGTGGGAGGAAACCGGAGTACCCGGAGAAAATCCATGCATGCACGGGGAGAACATGCAAACTCCACACAGAGATGGCTGAAGGTGGAATTGAACTCAGGTCTTCTAGCTGTGAGGCATGCTTGCAAACCACTCTCCGCCGTGCAGCACACGTGTAAACCACTGTACTAAATACATACATGGTGGTAGATGACCACAGCGTACCCAACTGCCTCGAACTGGCATTAACAGCTGTGGCTGTAGGCAACCTCCTGATGTAGATTTTATTTTTAAATCTGCATAAAACTGTATTTGAACGGTAGGGCCTGCGCGCTAACCACTCAACTATCCTCAGATAATATTTCCTCCATTTAATTATGAGCACATTTGCTTCGAGGATAATGCACGAGAGTTATATGGCATCAATCATGGAAGCCCAATGTGTCATGGCAACATTCTGGACGTGCACGTTCACAGTCTTACGTGGCAGCTCCAGGCCGGTGTGTCCAGCATTGAAGCGAGCTGGCGGCGGTGAAGTCGGGCCATCGCCCATGCTGGACTCTAAATTGTGAGCAGCGCCGTGCAGGACTGCCAAGCCGAGCCGCAGCCTCTCGGAGTAGGACTGCGCCCTGAGACACACAAGCGTCAAAGAAACTGACAAAGACGACGTGTATGTACAAACAGATAGGCAGGCACAGAATGTTTGCACAGAAGAAACCAAGAATGCTCAAACAAAGACAAGATCCACTATGAGAGCGTGAGAAAAAGATGTTAAACAAAAAGATGCAAAACTGGATGATATGAACATTGTAAATTGTGTCATTACCTCTTTGCAGCCGATGGCGACTTTGCAACAATGACAGCATTCCTGTAATCTGGGATCTAGAAGTGTGGGAAAGAGAGATCAGACACGCATATTACCATACATCTCCTTTTACATACAGTAATAGCCTACTGCCGCTTTAACTGTCAGAAGTCTTTTATTGATTTAGTGTCTTTAGTTTGTATTGCTTTAACAGGAATACATTGAATATCTACTATTTATTGTTTTTGTGCTATAGAAAATTGGGTTGGAATGGAAAATTCCAGTGGTTCACCAATGGACAACACTCCAATGTAATGCACCTCCTCTTGGATGTACTGGATGAGGAAGGGGGAAGCTCTCAGGTTGTCAACAGGGAAACTAAAGAAGCCCTGGATTTCCTTCTGATGGAGGTCCATTGTGATAATGTGAGTCAGCCCTGCAACATCAGACAGTTATTAAAGTAAAAATGTTTGTATTACTGCGGTTGTAGCTTGCAGTGGTGTACAACTACATACAGTATATATGTATATATATTGTACAAACAGCGAGTGCACATACCAGCTTTAGCCAACATGGAGGCCAGTAGCTTGCAAACAATGGATCCCCTCTTCCTCATCTTGCATTGCTTGCTGTATGGAAAGTATGGGATGACCCCGATGATGTTCTTAGCGCAGGATGTTTTCAGAGCATAAGCCATAATCAGCAGTTCCATGATGGCAGTGTTGACATCTCTATAAAACAAGCACATAAATTAAATCTATTTATAGCATCTGGAAGGCAATTAAGCTTCAACAGGCAGGTATGACAGACATTTTTTTTGCTTATATACATTGCAAACATGAGGTATTATACATGGCTAATCAATTTCACCCTCTATTTTGTGCTGTAATGGACTGGTAAAGGATATTTTTGAGGAACATGAAGAACTCCTTTGTCTCACCTGGGAATGGTCTGAATGATGAAGATGTCTTGTCCACGAACAGACTCCTTCACATCCACTCTGGTCTCTGTAAACACTCAAAAAGACAATGTGGGTTCATGACGACGGCGCCAGAGTGGATAAGATCCCTCTCTCTTTCACTCAGCCTGACCTGCATTCCCCTCCTGGTATACGACAGCCTTGCCCAACTCCACACCCAAGCGTCTAGAAGAAACAGAGGAGGGTTAAAACCACAAACAAAGATATCCTCACATGAGCGCTACAATTAAAATGAATATGAAATATCCATAATTGATGTTCGCAGAAGTAAATGTTTTATCACAAAAGGAGAAAAACAGGCCCCACAAAACACATCACATGCAAAACATTGACATGTAGTGGTCACAATGAGATGCAGCAGATTAAAATTCGGTATTGTTAAGCTATAACAAGAAGGAAAGTTGTTGCTCCGATGTAATTTTTTTAATGGATAAGTGTTAATGTGTTCAAGTTGTGCAATGTTGAGCAAACTCTAAGACTCAAAGACAAATATTGCCGTTGAGTACGCAACATTCTGAGCAAGTCTAGACTTTATATATCGCCTTGAGCTGTGCAATAAATTGCATGCATGAACCCTAATGTGCATGCATCAATAATTAGCCTGATCTGCTGCAGGGTATTGAGTGAAGACTTGGCTTGGTGACTGGAGGAGCAGGACAGAACCAGGCTCCGGGGCCTCACCCTGTTCATATTGTGGAACCAGTCTTTAATGTCCGCGTCACCATACACAAGGTTTGCGTTATGGGTGACAAAGCAAATAGTTCTTTGTGTAATATCTAATAATATATCTTATTAATAATGAATACATTTAATTTTCAGAATATGCCCAGTGCAGTTTTCTCCAGGTACTCCGGTTTCCTCCCACAGTCCACAAATATGCATGTTTGGTTAATTGGAGACTGCCCTGCGATTGGCTGGCAACCAGTCCGGGGTGTACCCCTCCTCTCCCCGAAAGTCAGCTGGGATAGGCTCCAGCATACCTCCATAACCCGTAGTGAGGAATCAAGGGATAGAAAATGGATGCCCACTCAGGGCAATTAAAGAAAAAAACTAGCTGTGTGCCAAACGTGGCCCCGGGGCCACACTGTGGAAATCCCATTCAATATGTAAACTCAAGCAAAAAAGTGTTGTTTTGGTAAACCAATAGACTAAAACCTTTGCGCAAATATTGTCCTGGATTTTTTAAACACTGAAACACAAATAAATCGTGTTCTGAAGTTAAAGTTTCAATTAAGTTATGCATCAACAGCATGTTGTTTTGGGCTCACACGAGACGGTGCGCATGCGTACTTCAACTGGGCAGCTTGCGTCTATGCGTGTTGTTTGGGGGAAGAGGGAAAAGAAAAAGACGCCTCATGCCAACTGCACTTAGCTAGCAAGCTAGCAAAAAAAGCACATCAAGGTTGGTGTACTGTACTGAGGTCCACTTACTCTGTTATCTTCTTGGCCAGCTGGGCAGAAGCAGTGCTGGAGTTGGCAGAAAACACACGGTATCCGTTCCTTGAAACATTCATTTTCGAGTAACCATACGACAGTTTTGGCGTTTCAGAGCGCGAGACCAGAGACTTGTGGCACCCAAAACGCCTTATCGGCATGTTGCTTAGGACCCACTGCAGCTCTTGGCTTCACTTTTTCTTCCAAATGTTTCGAAACAAATACTTAACTACAGGACGAAATACCCATCTGCAACTGAACGGACTGAAAAGCTAAAACCAAGCTGAAAAACTATTACTTAAAAAATGTGAGAACTTTTAAAATGAGCCAAAAACGGGAAGCTTTTCGCGTTGCTCAACAATAGCTAACGCACCACCTTCCACACTGTGTTGTGTTCCAGTGCACAAACTGTAAAGCTTGTGTAAAATAGTCGGTTGATGCAGACCTGAAACTTTCGCAGCATCGACTCTTGCAAAAAAAGACACTCGAGGTAGCCAATCAGAGGCCACAGCAAGCTGACAGCATTGACCAATTAGTGGATGGAACTGATATGACGTCATCTTAAAGGGCAAATGGCTCATTCAGTGCGGAAATGTTTATTTACTTATTGCTTAAATGCAACGTTTATCCATCCGTTTTCTATGCCGCTTATCCTTAAATTTAAATTTGACTGCCCCACTTAATTACCAAAAGTCTTTGCATCAGAATTATAAAACTAATTGCAAAAGAACAGTGGCACAATCTAAAAATAAGTGCAACATCTTCATGAATTAAAGTGCAAAAAACAAAATCATCAATCAACATGAGTAGATGTAACTTCTTACTTTCAACATGTGATCGTCATTATATTATGCACGATGGGCCTAAAAAATATTTACTGATTTTGTGCCTTACTGATAGTAACTGAAAATGTCAAGTTTGCACTGCAACTTAATTGATATATAACCAGTGTTCCCATGCCCAATGACTGTTTTTTATTGTTCGTGATATATCTGTTTTTAGTGCAAAAGCTCACAGCTGATCTAGCAGACTCTGGCAATGTTTATGGGACCTCGCTGGAAGGATGACTACACCTTAGAAGAAAATGTCTGCTCCACACCCTTTCTACATTCCAACTCCTGTGTGTTGTCATTACAGTGTCTTCTGTGATTGACACGTGTTGTGTGATTGAACAGTCCAGTTCACTTCATTTTATACTGCATGGTATTTTGTATTCAGACGGCATTTAAAGCATCGAAAGTTCATAATGACCTGCCTCTTTTGGCTCTCAGGCGCAAATCATGCGCAAACGTCATTCTCTGTTGCTTTGGCATTGTTTAACATCGTTTTCTTATAGGTAAGAAAAGTGGAAATGTATGTCCCCTTTAAGACCACAGTCACCGTCAATGGGCCAGCACGAGACAGTTCATGTTTTGTTATTGCGTAGACATACAAAGTCCTGCACAAGACCAGACGCGTTTACAAAATATGACCGCTAGATGGTAACAGAGAACTGCTAAAGATTTTCTGCACAGAGCTTCAGCATAAAATAGTAAATAAATACAAAAAGTAAATGCACATAAATTCATTCATTTTCTACCGCTTTTTCCTCACGAGGGTCGCGGGGGCGCTGGAGCCTATCCCAGCTGTCTTTGGGCGAGAGGTGGGGTACACCCTGGACTGGTCACCAGCCAATCACAGGGCACATATAGACAAACAACCAAATTCACACTCACATTCATACCTATGGACAATTTGGAGTCGCCATTTAACCTAGCATGTTTTTGGAATGTGGGAGGAAACCGGAGTACCCGGAGAAAACCCACACGTGCACAGGGAGAACATGCAAACTCCACACAGAGATGGCCGAGGGTGGAATTGAACCCTGGTCTCCCAGCTGTGAGGTCTGTGCGCTAACCACTCGACCGCCGTGCCGCCCTGCACATAAATCATGAAATAAAAACTTCTTAAATACAAAACGAAAATAATAATACAATACAAAAAATTAACAAACACATATTAGTATGCAGTAATAATAGATAGATTAATAGATAATTACAACAGTAATTGCCACTAGTAATAAAATAAACACCTACACACAGAAAGCTCGTAATTGCCAACACTATTGTTATATGAATGTCAGTCAAAGCTGAGCATTATCATGATCATGACAATTACATTAATGATGATGATTCATCCATTTTCTTTACCATTGTCCTCATTTGGTCACAGTGAGCTGGAGTCTATGCCAGCTGACCATAATAAAGATAATATATTATCATTCAATTGGTAAAGCCTTTTTTTTTAAGCTGTAACATTGGTTTTAATTAATGCAGACTTACATTGGAAGCAATGTTGTGGCAAGTGGAAAGGAAGTCATTAAAAAGTCCTCAGACCACACAGATGCACAAACTCAAAACTGATTCGTTGCTATTTTTGTGAGTGAACCCACACTTTCATGACGTTGCCGCACAAATTGTGAAAGCAGCATAAACAGGGAGGCAGCCTGGCAACCTGCTGCATTGCAATCATCTGATTATTTAGTGTAATCGTAGCCACAGAGCCACACAGCTACTCTTATTCATCACCATGGTTATGCAGATGGGGGTATCATTGATGCTTTCAAAAATTGTTAATTTGTACAGTACTGTGCAAAAGTTTTAGTTCACTACTGATTTTGTTTTGATGATTTTCACAGCAATTGTTTTAACACATATATTCATTAATTCATTCATTTTCTACAACTTATCCTCAAGAGGGTTGCGGGGGTGCTGGAGCCTATCCCAGCTGTCTTCAGGCAAGAGGGAGTACACCCTGGACTGGTGGCCAGCCAATCACAGGGCACATATAGACAAACAACCATTCACACTCACATTCATACCTATGGACAATTTGGAGTCGCCAATTAACCTAGCATGTTTTTGGAATGTGGGAGGAAACTGGAGTACCCGGAGAAAAACCCACACATGCACGGGTACAATATGCAAACTCCACACAAAGATGGCCGAGGGTGGAATTGAACTCCAGTCTTCTAGCTGTGAGGCCTGCGAGTTAACCACTCATCAGCCGTACAGCCGCTCGTGGAGCAACGTATTACAAAATGTATTGCATATTGGTGAGGATCTGGATAGACGGCCCAATACAGAATGTTATTAGTTGGGGTGTCACGACACACCCAAATCACAACACGGCATTTTAATATTGATTCCCAGAAAAGTACAGTGAACGAATATGATGGAACAAATTTTTATATTTAAGAGAGTCACAAAAACAATGGAGGTGTGTTTTGAAATGTTTATTGTCCCACAAATTAACACTGAAAATATATTATTGTCAACATTTTTTGAGACCAAATAAACCATAGAAGTCACTCTCGTCCTTTTATGTACCTGCCAGGACTGACCAGATGTCCTTTCATATTTAAAAAATACAATAAAAAACAATATCATACATACACAACATATACATACTATGTATAAATAACAGCACTGCGGCTTGGTAATATTTAAAGTTGCATGGAGCTTGTGAGCTTGTCATGTACAGCTTGCTTCTGAGCAATCCCTGGCACATCGGATTTAGGTCTGGGCTCTGACAAGGGCATTTATTAGAAGTGTGTTCACTTATGATTATGTGCTTTTTGACTGTTCACATTTTTACGCCGCCGGTGGCCAACACTTAACAGCGGCTCAATGGGAATGTGTGTATGTGTGTTTATAACTGCAAGTGGAGGATAGAAATTCTCAATAAAACTGCGGAAGAACCCAGTTTACCTTGAAGTGACAGTAACCATAGAAACTAAGCACTGATAATTTCCATCCTTGAGCAGCAGGTTTCATGTCATGTTCCCTCTGAGATATATTGCCAAGGTGAAGGTGAAAACGAAATGGGCAGCTTGTTCCGTAGAAAACACGTCATTCACACAAAGTTATATGAGGTAAAGCTGAAGTAAAACTTGTATATACATTATATTTGTATATAATCTCCAGCATTTATGCTTTTTCTCTTTTCTGTCCTATAAATGTTGTTAGAATGTTGTATTCTCGTGTTAAATGATGCCTCCACATCAGATAATGAGGTTTGCACAGGTTTGGATGGCTCTACACGCTCTGTTTTACAACAGTTTTTTTCAACACTGACTTCTACTGACATCACTGCAACCCGGACTTCCTTATATGGGCTACAGATTGCCGACAAATAAATACGTAAATACGGATGTACCTTTCTGGAAGTCCTCGGAAGCACTTGGGAAT
Organism: Doryrhamphus excisus; assembly: GCF_037039965.1. Lineage (NCBI taxonomy): Eukaryota > Metazoa > Chordata > Actinopteri > Syngnathiformes > Syngnathidae > Doryrhamphus > Doryrhamphus excisus. The sequence continues at coordinate 15,103,385 of NC_136365.1, forward strand.
GTGACCAATCACAGCGGAATGGGCTCGGCGGAAGGAGTGCCAGCGGTTGAGTAAAGTAGCATTTGGGCGGGAGGCAGGACATCCGAGAAAACACTAGAAGAGGCACAGAGTGGAAGATCTAGAAAGCTTTCTGTATGGGTTATCATGTGTAGCTCCTCTAAAGGAGTACAGAACCCAAGTCTTGAAAATGAGTATAATAGGTCCCCTTTAAGTATTCTTGGAAGTTCCAGAAAAACTCAAACCGTGTGATTTCAACTTAAGCTATGTGGTTGTGTCATTGAATGCATCCTTTCATGGCTCATAACAAAATTAGTGTGATTTAAATGTTCTGCTACTATTAAAGAAACTAGTGTTCGGTAAATAGATAGGTCAGGCTTTTATATTTGTATGTATTAACTATCTTTTATCTTTCATAAAAGACAGTAAAGTTACTAAAACACAGTCATAAAAAAACAGTAAATATTTCCGGCATGGCTGCAAATGGTGATTAATAAAGGATAATTAATTTCATTGGGCGAGAGGCGCGGTACACCCTGGACTGGTCGCCAGCCAATCACAGGGCACATATAGACAAACAACCATTCACACTCACATTTTGGAGTTGCCAATTAACCTAGCATGTTTTTGAAATATGGGAGGAAACCAGAGTACCTGGAAAAAACCCACGCATGCACAGGGAGAAGGATAATTAATTTGAAAACTGTAATTAATCTGATTAAGATGTTTAATTATTTGACAGCCTTATTACAAGTTGAGCTGCATCCATCTGTTTTCTTTATTAGCAGACTACCTTCTTACCTTCTCAATACCCCCTCCCTTACCTGATGGGGGGGGGGGGGTATTGAGAATTCCACGGCCTGCATTTTTAAACAGACTTGCATCGAAGCCAATAAAACATGCCTCCAAATTCCAGTGCAGTGTGTGAGCCCAAGTATTTATCATAATCATGTATACATGAGGGATTTGTATGCTCAGTAGTTGGTTTTTGTTTTTATGACCTCAAAACATAAAGACGACCAAAGGAGATAAGACCAATATCCATGCATGATTGTTATCACATACACACAATCTCATCCTTTGAATCGCTGCATTGGCTGTCTCATTGTAAAGGTATGAAGGGGGGTATATGAGGTTGCCATGGAGACTATTCTTCTTGGCAACACAGTTGTGAATCTGTAGTTTGATTGGTCACAAGAAGCGTGTGAGCCGGCAGCCACTGGATAACCTCATGGAACCTCCCATGAAATTCATTCTACAGACCAGAGCAACCGACTGGTTAGCTGCCACATCTGTAAAACCTACTCAATTCCTAATCGCCCGCTAAATTTAGGTTAATTATATGGTAAAAAAAAGGAACTTACAACTAATTGCTCAAAAATAAAAGACATTTAATTGTTAATATCATATATTATTTATATTACAGACCAAGAGTCTTAAAGATGCTATTTCACTTAAAAAATGTCAAATAAAAAGGAGGTAATTGTGAGTGGATATGAGTCGGTTTAGCCTTGGCCGCTAGTTGAGATGACGACAATAGTGCTGTTAATATGTGTCAACAACACATGGAAAAGACAAAGCCATCAGGTGCACAATTTAGGAAGAGTAGGAGAAACCGGATGAAGATAAAAAGGTATGGCGCTATAGCATCGCTTTATGTAAACATCAGTGCATAATAAGGCGCCATATTTGACTCCTTGACTCTTGTCGGTAACACTGTTGCAACGTTTGAATTTGTAATTAGATAACGTACCTACTATTGTAAACAATAACGGCATGAGTAGCACTAGCAACACTGAATATAACAAGAAGCTTAGTCTCTAAAAGGTCCTATTTAATTTGATGCAGCATCACTTCAGTTAGCAATTAATGTCACTCTCTCTAATGTTAGCGTTAATTAAAAAGTAACAGCAGTGATTGGACTAGCCAGCCGTGTCATGAAGCTCCAATGAGGAGAGCTTTGTTTTAATAGCAGAATGGTTAAAGTGTGTGTTATGTGTTTATGCACAGGAAACATAATTATTTTATATATATATATATATATACGTATATATTATCTGGGCGAGTTAACTTGAAATGAGGTTAAATATGCCGACAATCATTTTGTGCAATCTCAACTGTGATCTTCACAAACTACATGACGGAGCACGTGAAGCCACAGCACTCCTTCAGCAGGGTGAGGCCCGTTTTGGCCAAGGGAGAAGAGCTCGGCTGAGCCCTGGGTGCTACTCTCCGCTTGGGTACACCTGGAACAACAACATGGTGCATTTTCATTGTCGTAAAATGGTTAAGGTGGATACAGGATGGACTTGCATATACTTATAGTCCTTTATAGATTCATATTGCGCTGAAAATGACAACACACAGTTTAATAGCTGGCAACACAAATGAGGAGCAAGAGAATTGGGCCTTGCCTACAGTCACGCATGATGGTGTTAGTGGAAGCCATCTGGCTTTATGGGCGGAATAGGTGTATCCCATTATGTGCATTGTTTGCTGCCTCATGCTAGGTGTTTCTCTCTCTCTCTCTCGCTCTCGAGAACCCACACAGAAAAGAGAAATGTTTGTGGCTGATGGACTTTCTTTAAGGCGTCATGTTTACTTGGGAAAGTGAGGCTAAAGTGAGATGCATTCGCTGTCATTGTCTTGGGTTTCATGAGTGCTATCGGCACTGGGAGCTGCGGGTCATTGAGGGAAAACATGAATTCCAACAAGTTGTGGGAGTGTGTTGCAGAGCATAATTCACATAGCACAGAGCACATGAGTTTTCCCAGCATCATAATGAGCCCAAACACACCTCCAAGGAAAACAAGGATGCTGACACTAAAAACTCACACTTTAGACAACATATGAACATTCACCGCAAGGTGTACTCACTTGTGTTGCCACCTATTATAATTATACTGCTATACAAGCTCAGGTAAAGTATGTACAAGTTTCATTTCCATAGTATTGTCCCTTGGGAAATTCTAACAACACGATTACTGAATTTTACAACACCTTCTACATTACTGTTAGTTTGCTGGGCTAAATAATTCATTTGCAATTAAAGACAATGTTTGGAGGAAGACGAGGAATATTTAGACATGAGTGTTGTACCTGTTTTCTGCAGGTGTCTTGGAAATTTAGACCTCAGAAAGTCAGCCATTTCTTTGTCTTCTTCTTTCTCCCTGCGTGCAGATAAAGCCATGCATCATCCCCTGTGTTTTAATTTAAAGTCCATTCACCTAATGTTGCTTGTCAGCTCAAAGAGAAGCGTTGCTCCAGAGGCGACGCACAGTGCACAATTAAAATGACACGCAAGTCCATCATTGTATTTACCTGTAAAAGCTGATATCATTGCACTGAAATACTATAAAGGTGTTTTACTAAAGTGGTGGATAGACTGTAAGGCCGTCCTGTGTAATATTATGTTGTGTTATCATCTTACAACACTTCCTCACCTTTGCTGTGACTGTTCATGTGAGCTAACAAGGCGCTATGAAGTCTACAGGGCCCTTTAAAGTACACTTCCTAGACCACATCATCTCCTCTCATTGTTCAAATGACAGTCGTGACCTTTTCTTGTCATCCTCACTGCTCGTATGCACCGCTAAGATGACTCATGCCGAATACGAGACCATCCATCTATCTATCCATCTATTTATCTCGTCATATGCAAAAGCTCACCTGAGTCGTTCAAACTCAACATCATCCACCAGGAAATCTCTCGTTTCGACCAGTTTATGTATTTGCTGCAGAAGTTCTTCTTCCTTTTGTCGGTCCTCATTGGACTTGTCGTTATCTACAGCAGGAAGACAACATTCTTTTACTGGGTTACACCCAGTAAGTGTCAGGGTAAAATATTGGGCCACACACCATTTCTTGATTAATGCTGTCAAAAGATTAATTATGATCCATCATTAATTGATCTAATAATTGTTTTAATCGCACCAAAATATTGCTAAGACAAGCAACCACATTTTTTTAAATGTAAATTATTTATGACTTCAAGATGAAGTCTATTGTAGTCACCTGTTAATCTCTAAATAATTAGAAAATTGAATAAATTAATAATATTTGGTCCATTTACTGTAAACGCATGAAAACAGGAGGGACACTTTTCTGAGTAATATAAGTAACAACAACTCCCACATGCACATACTTTCACGTCCCCTCTTTACTATTCACCGCTCCTCACCTTGCCCTCTCAACTACATTGGGAGCTTATCAACTGAACAAGCCCAAATACAATGACAGTCAATCAATGTCCACTTCAGGGTGTGACTGATTGGTTTCCACACCCAAAAACGGATTTTTACATGAGCACAACTTTTTTTTCTTTTTAAATTGTAATGTTAGAAATTAAAAATTGTACTAAGACAACAAAAAAATGCAATATACTAAATGTGACTACAATGAATTAATCACCATTAATGCACTAATTTGACACCCTTATTCTTGATTTACATTTTTGTTGTGAATTTTGTTTGTTGTGTGATTTTTTTTAACCACGTTTCAAAAAAGGTAAAGGTGAAAAGGTTTGGGAACACTTGTCACGAGAGAGAGAAAGAGTATGTTTTCTACTGCAAATATGAAACTACTCTTATATAATAGTGAAGGTGGTGACTCCAACCTGGCAGGGACACTAATTTGTGCAGCTCCTTCTTCAGCCGAGTGATCTCCTTGCATAGCTGAATGTCATCCATCCTGCCAAAGGAGACACAAAAACATGAGTCATTTGTGTCAACTATATGTACGATATATCATTATCTTGTCCTAATACTTTTTAGGCCCTGAAAATTGAGGTAGTCAGGCTGTAATTCCAGTATGCCAAAAACCAAAAACATTAATCTTTTAGGGAACACAGTCATTTTCTTTATCTTGGAGGTGGAGCTATCCTTATTATTTAATATGAAGTATTATATAAAGCAAAACCATAACACATTATGTAGGATCTCAATCTCCCAACTTGCATGTCGTCTTTATCATCTCACATGTATCTGAGCTCAGACTCCCTCCGGACCAGAACATCTCTAATCCTCTCGATCTTGAATAGTTCGCCCTCGATGTCATCTACAGTAATGCTGGAGTCCGCCATGGACACCACATCGTCCTCTGGAAGACACACGCAGAGGCTTTATCCTTCTTTCATTGTCATTCAATAAATCAGCACATTAATAATGACAGTAGCACAAATCTGGAATTCTATTTTTTTGTGTCTGGGTCTAAGTCTTGGTATTTGTCCAGGTTGTGATCCTGGACTAGGTGCATTGACAGATCCAGGTTCTGGGTGTAGTCTGGCTCGTCTATATGTCTTCCACCACGATCTCTTGCTCCTCTGAGGACCAGCTGAACTGAGCTGTTTCTCAGCAGGTTTTATAGTGTGCAGTTCACTGGCAAATGTGTTTTCAGCTATGACCTGTTGTGTTTTCATTGTGACAGTTGGAATTTTGCCTCCCTTTTGAAAAACGTGATGATGAGTGAAAAGTGTGTTGAAATGGGCTTAAAAAAAGTCAAGTTTTGATACCAGTGTCCTGTTTTTGACAAATGTGTGCAGTGAAAGGAATTTAGTGTCTTATCAATTCAGAAAAACTGTAAAGTGAATGCCATTAGGTGGGGGAATGCAGTATTAGTATGGAACTATTACTAAAGAGGTGATAAGAGGTTTCTCTCATTCATCAACCCATGGTCCTACCACACATACACACTTGAAGAACTGACACCTGTGGATGCTTGACGTTAGCAGTTTTGAAGGCACACATGCAACAGTTAAAGCACACTACCTATTCTGTGCTGTAATACCGACATCCTAAAAGCATATTATGTTGATGCAATTAGCAATCACTAACATTAAGCACCAACCTTATACATTAGAAGGCATTAATTTGACATTAAACATAGGCACCATGTGCATTAGTTAGTTTACCTGCTTTGTTGCCGTCCCGATTCCATTGTGTACATTCCAGTGATCCATAGTGATGGGAAGATTCGCTGCTCATCTCCATCATTCCAGTTGTTGCTCTCTCCACCTCCTCCTCCTCTCTGTGGGATGCAGATGCAGCAAGGAATAGGAAACAACAACAAAAATATCAAAACACAAAAATTGTGATGCTGGATTTCAGTAAGTCATTCCCAGTCATCCACCGACCTGCAGATGTACGAGGGCAAGATAGTCCTCGCATGCTCTGGCGTGTGCAGCGGACAGAAAACTCCTTGTCAATCAAGGTGGTCACGGCACTAGGGAAATAGCACTATCTGGTGGTCGTTAAACGCCACTGCAAGCAAGGAAATCAACCTACTGGTCTTTACAAAACATCAGATATTTATTTACATAATTACAATTGGATTTACAGGGGCATCTTTTTCTCATGAGAAACTGCATAAACATTTGTGCAAAATAAATACATTTATGATGGTTTTACCCTGTGGGATTAACATTTGTCAGAGGGTGTGAGCATTTGTAAAAAATAAAATCTTCTGAGCAGTTTAAGTGCGTAATGTAATGATTTTGATGCTATATGAAACACAGGTGGCTGTGTGAAGAGATGCAATCACATCTTCCATGAATAATAAGCGAGAAGTCAGTCAGTCTATCATCAAAAAGGCCCTCAAAAACCAATGACTCCCTGATGATTTGCAGTGAAGAGTGGCATACTTGTGTACACACAGCTGCTCTCAGACCAGGCCTGCCGTTTTGATATAAACACATGAGACATTTCCAACAAGAAAAGCTACAATGAAAGGTTGTGGTGGTTTGGGGCATGTGTGCAATTCGATAAACAGGTCTGGCCACATGTCGAGTCTTTAAAGTCACTTTTCTCAGTAATAACAGATTAGCTGCATCAGTTTATCATGTAGATCAGCACAGTTCATTCCTGTTAAAACTATTAGCACAATGTTAAAATTGTAACTAGCACTGTATTTCCTTTAGTAAGTTTAATGTTCAACACCACAAGGTGATGTCCTCCATGTTTCCATGTGTCAAAGCAAACAGGGTTAACTGTATTCTCCTTTATATGTGATAATGCAGAAGTCAGGTGATGATGCCAGCAAATGTGTTGACAGGTAGAGGAAGTCCTTTGCTCATGTACTTGCTCAATCCGGCGTCTTTGTCTTCATCAAGGTTTAATTTGGACATCATGCTTTTCTGAACACAGTATCCAGGGTCAAGGCAGGGCACAATTTCAATTCTGGAGGAACACACAAGCAGAAGAGCAAACCTTAAAATATACAGGGGTACTTCTGCCGTTTGTGCAGTCATTGAAGGTTAGATTCCCTGCCAGTCCCAAACCCCTTGCATTACACCACTTTTGAATACACTGCAACATGCAGCACAGTGTGATGCAGCATCATGAAACAAAATGCTATTAAGTATTACAATGTAATAAATGCTTTATTATTTAATTATATTAACCGTCATTTTAACTTTATTAAAAAGTTAAATCATAAACATACTGATCAGGTTGTCATGTGTTTTGCCATGCTCTTACATTTTGTAAGATCCTAAAGTGCTTAGAGATACGCAGCACAATTGAATGTCTCATCAGTGCACGGCACAGTACTAAGTACTCCCAACTTTGTTTGGTGGATTATCAGTTAACGTTATTTTCATTTTTAAGAAAACTTGGGCGTACAAAACCCGAGGTTTTGTACCTTGGTGGAGGTCTGTGCCCCTCTCACATCATGGATAAAAATGTGACATTTCAAACAGATCCAACAAAACCTCCCTTACCTCTGCACATTGTTGTAGGTCCTTTTTGAATCTCTGTCTATTGTAACTCTGAGCCATGATTGACTCTCTAGCGAGCAAATCGTGATGTTGTTGCTCCTGATTTTTGATTCCTGGAAATTAGAAACCATGAGTTTGGTTGTTAACACTCAGCGGAAGGCGGAAATTAAAAAGATGTGAACGTACTACGTTGTTGTTTTTAGCTTTTGCTGGCGCTTCCTTGAAAGTAAGTGTTAAACAATTCAGATCTGAAAGACAAAAGACACACACGGAGTAAAACTCACTTAACATCAATAGAAAGATTAGAGTTTTAATACAAAATACTGTGATGGTAATAAACCTTCTGTTGCATTGGAAGGAATAGCACTGATGTGAACACCAGTTGTCCTGACTGGCATGCCTCTGTCAGCATCACGACCACTTAGTGTCACCTACACATACACACACACACACACACACACACACACAATGATGAACTGTTGAGGAATGGCATTCATTTTATGAAAAGGAATCTAAAGGGGAAAAAAAAAAGTCTCACTTTTTTGTAACTAATGCAGACAAGGGCGCCACATTGGTCCGCTACACTCTTCTTCTGCTTCTCTGTTTGAGGGAAAGCTATGCTGTCAAACAACCTTACATATAATATGTACATGTAGGCGGTTTATGTAGATGGTAAAAAGGTCAATAATGTCCACTGAAGGTACTGTATGTTTCCACAGCCAAATCACCTCTCATTGGAGCCTGGGAGGGTCTGAGCTCAGAAACATCCACCTCCAAATGGGTGAGGAAGACGTCCTCCACTGGTTCTCTCGTCGAGGCTGGAAAGGTGATCTAATGTAGAATGAAAATATAGTATAGCTTTGGAAATATGAAAACTGAGGCCTGGCTGCTGGGGAGATGTCAGTTTGTTTGTTTAAGTAGTGCTGAAATGCCCTTGAGAAAGGTCCAAACAGTGGAGCGCTTCTCAAAATGTTAAAAAGATCACCCACACATTCCATGCTGAACTAGTAGTGAGCAAAATGAAAAATTGATTGATTCAAGTAGATTTTTGTAATATTGTAATATTAGTGTTTGTGTACAAGTACACCACTGGTAAATCGCTAATAGTATACATACAGCTAGTCCCTCTCAAAAACGTTACACTAAAATGGTAAAGATATATTACAATACCTTTACAAAGTAGATGTTGAAGTAGACCGGTTGTTGGCCCATACGGACGTAGTAAGAAATGACGTCAGACACAAATGGCTCTTTTGAGCTTGCTGGGTTTGTTTGTCGCTGCAGAACAAAAACAACAAGTGCTTAAGTGTGACTGATAATGTGACTATGATAATTAAAACTGAGAATTATTATTGTTATCTTTGTAAAAGCAGAGTTTGTGCTACAGCTTCTGTATTGGATTCATTCGATTCATGTTATAACTATGAGATGCACCCATGTGATGGCTGGTGTTTACGTTGTAGATTTGGCTTGAAAGGTTTATTTACCATTTTAGCCAGTTTGGGAATCATGCAGCCCAAACTGTTGATGTTGCAGTTGTACCACGGGTCAACCCAGCTCAGGTAAGAACCAAGTGTGCAGGAACTCTGTTTTAACTGATGGTTCTCCTACAGGAAGATGACAACAGCAGGGAAGAACAAGTCTGCACACCAAAACCAAGCGTCCAAACGCATCGACAATTCTTGCTGTAACGGGAAAGCCTCAATGTATGCTTCCAAGAAGGCGTGTTTGTATTTATATAAAAACATGCAAGGGCAAGGGGATATTTCCTCACCTTGTGTGAGGAGACAACAGTTGGTGCTGCACAAACAGGGATGTAGTAAAACTGCAGGTTCACTTTCTTTGTAAGAAAACGTCTCCTCGCTTCCCTTTTCCTGTAATGAAGGCCGTAACTGGTGAGAAGCACAAATAGTGTTTGACAATCTTTCCATAAAATGGTGATCGGGATTTCTCTTCTTCCCTGAACTGAGGTAATTAAACTGTTAGAACGTAAATGACTCTAAAAAGTCATTCCCAATATTTTGACTTGCCACGACAATAGGGACAGCTGGGAATGTCATGATAAATTTTGCAGGCCGATAATTGCCCTCAATATTGACATTTTTTTTAGAAAATTTTTCATTAATTACTTGAGAAAATGACAGTACATCATATCAAAAGCGTATCAGAAAGAGTATTTAACATCGAGCGCTTTTAAATACATTCAACAAAAAAACTCAATGAAAATCAATAATAATCCAAAACAATAAAATATAGAACTTTAGAACTCTGTTATAAAAAAATAAATACTCCAATAAAAAGCACACACACAGTTATGTAGTATATTGTTAAACTAATAATGACTAATGACTTGTTGCACTGTAGCTTTGAATTCACTCTAAACGTGAACCATGGGAATGAATCCCTCACCTTAAGTAATAGTAGGCTTTAGCCAGGCGGTTCACTACACTATCGCTCCCAATGATGACCATCCTTGCTGTAAAGTGTCTCTGCTGCTTGGGGAAGAGGTTCTGCAGTGTATTGCTTCCTGATCGCCTTTGCAGTGTGACCCGTCTTCCTCCTTCCTTTCCCCCAAGTCCTCCTGTCCCCAGAATAGCGTGACCTTCCAGTGTGTCCTGCATGAGCGCCACACTGTCCTTCACGGATGGTTTCACCTTCATGCCTCCACGGCGGGACAACTTGACTGACTGTTGGTCGCTGGGGGTAAAAAAACAACAATGTAACAACGCAGGTTTCCACCAAGCAGTGAGGTTCAGTTCAGGTTGATGGAGGCTGTATTTTTCAGCGCTTTATTATTATTATTATTATACATTCCGTAAGCACTGCAGACCAAATGAATTGAAGCCTTTTACCTTTTGCAGGCTTCCCACGATGCATTTACATTGCCGGAATCGAGCACTGCCATGGGCGAGGCATCACCACAAGGGGGTAGGTCTCGTTCAATGCCGCTGTCATTGGACATGACGGAGAAGCGAGTCTTGTCAGATGGCATAAGTTCACCAGGTGAGTCGCCCAGCTCGGGGTCCTCTTGCTCCGCATTGAGGGAGAACTGCTCTGTTGTGGAACTGGATCGCAGCCACTTGGCCACCTCTCGCCCTGTACACATATTTATAGTTACTAATAATGGCATAACAGGAATCTACAATCTATATTGAATTATTGTTCTGCATGTAAGTGGTCAGCAGTGCAAAAAACTTTGTAGCCCAATGCTATGATAGGATCATCTGGACCAGATGAGGCAGCTCTGTGTGCTACATAAAGATTATTTTTTTCCAGTCTTCACACTTTTGTGCAGTATATCCCATGTGACACTCAGCATTTGATGCTTGTTAGCACAAAATGTACAGAGAACATTGTCAGAGTTCACATAGTGTGTCCAAGTACAGCAGGACAGTATGGAGAAAATTGGCTGCAGATGCAATGTGTATCAATATTTTATTTTACCAAGACATTTTGGACAATTCTTTGATGTCACCTCTGTGGGAAGAGTTTGCGGAAGGCCCTTTTTGGCTTGAAAGTAATTGGAGGGTCAAATAGAGGAAATGTTTCGACACATTTTGACCTAATTTGAGCTCTTTGCACTCTGGGTTAGTTCAGTTCAGCTTGGTCCAAACAACTTCCTTTAGACCCCCCACAGTGTCCAGGACCACTCACAGATATCCAGATCCTCTGTCCACAGGTGGAAGCTCATCTCAGGGTTAGGAAGCGGGCAGTCAGAAAGAGGTCCAAAGGAAACAGGCTCTACACACACACAGGAAGAGACCAAAACTGTCACAATGACGCTCAAAAAAAAAAAAACAACAACAACAAACTAGCTTCCTCACAGTTGGGACGAGAATTGTTTAATCACATAGGTCAGCAACATGACAGCAGTGGAAATACATATCCGGAATAACAGTACATAAAACATATTAAAAAATGCTTTTGCCAATCAATACAAATGACTTTGGGCAATTTAATGCACTACTTTGTGGGTACAGACAATTAGTTATGGAAGCAAACACAAACGACACAGTGTTCATCAAGGCTCTTTCCTGGGGCCACTTAAACTCATCTCCATGCAAGGAACTCACAATGTGCAGTGTTACCTCATCTCTATCTATCTTATTTGGCAATAATGTACAGTAACAAGCGTCCCAGACTCATGTGACACATAACCTGCAGCTAGGGTGGTTATTGTGGCGGACTACCCCCACGCAAATCATCTCTGATCTCGTAAACTAAGCACTGTTCCATGCCTCATTCAGAGTGGCATTTGTGGTTCTGCTTCATAAAATAAGCACAGCGCTGTCATTCTGTCCTCTCTCATGCAGCGTCTACCTGTGACAATTTCACTTTGCAGCTGCTGAAGACGGCTCCTTAGTGTTGCCCCCAACTCGCCCGGCCCCTCTTCGACACACTGCTCCAGAGTCACCAACACATCCTGAAAATAAGGCTCGACATCCATATCCTGTTCCAAAACACACAAACACACGTGGGTGAACACACACACACACACAGGAAGATAAATATATCTAAGCAATGTATTAATAGCAAAGACGTCAAAGGTCACAAGTGGGCGTATATGTAGATCCCCTATGTGTGTGTCCTGCTGGGGTATTACTTTAGGGCCAGCGCCAATGGACAGCAAAGCTTCATTGTGGATGTTGTATTTGACACGTACATGCTGTATGTGCCAGGTTTTTTCTTTTTTTTTTTTTTTACATCAAGAATGTACTGCTATAGCAGTACACCAACTGAGGAAAAAATGTTCGCAATGGTGTAGAACTGTATGTGTTGATAATATTTAGCCTCTCGGTGCAGTTGTACGTCAATGCTAACTGCACCCACAATAATGAACATACTGTTAAATGAATATCTCTCTGACAGTGTGACTCAAAACTGAGCGTTATTATTTTTGAAGAGACAGATTTGTTGATGCAGCTCTTACACTAGATGTCAAAAGATTGTACATGTTTACTTAATATTGTGGCCCAACTGCAATAAGAAAATTTCAAAGTAGGATTCAATATGCAATATTTTCATAGAGCACAGAAAACGTGTTTTGGAAATATCAATTTTACCATAGAGCCCTGTAGACATGAAATAACACCCCTATAGTCACGCTTACATTATTCTTTGTTTACACCACATTGCGAAACACTAATGCGCAAGCTACGGGATTCACTACTGGGAAATAACAGACGGCCGCAGCTCATAACATCTAGCAAGCTACCGAGCTAACTAGTTAACCTATAAAAATTTGTTGTAAACAAAGTGTTTCAAACAGAGTGGGGAAGAAGGACAAACTGTCGAACCTGTTTTAAGAGAACATGTTATATTTAAGTTGACTAGTCATGATTTTTCACTTTTATTGAGACAAAATGTTCAAAATAAATGTTTTTTATATAACTTACATTGCATACTGCTGTTGGGTTGATATCTGTATCAGAAATAAAGTGCTGGACAACATTGGTTTATCGGAACGCTAATGTTGAGCATCTCTAGTTTTGGTTGCATAGTTACATTAAATGTTAGGAAAACTGACAACTACACTAGATATTCATGTCACAACGAGAGAATAGTTGCACTGACCTTGAGTGTCTTGGCCAATTTGGCTCCATGGGACTGCTCTCCTAAAGTAGCCTGGATGGAGTGTTGGACCACACTGCGCATGTGAGCTGTTGGACTTGCTTGACTTGCTGCCTCAATGTCATCCATCATGACTTGTGCCAGAAGGCCAGAAAAGACCTCGGGGTCAGCCAGAACAAAAACCCTATAATTTACACAGTATAAGACAATTTGTCAGTAAACGCAAACCAAAAAGCTTGTAAACAATTAGTAACATGTAAACTATTTTAATAAAAGACATACTTCTCTTGGAATGGATAATGCTCATTCTTTAGTCTCTGTTCTGCTACCATCATCCTCTGGTAGAGTAGACCTGCAGTATACAGTACATTGAGCATCACAGTATATAACAGCAGAATAGAGGTACTTTATCTATTCTGACAAGTAAACTTCATACCTGGAATGTAACGTTCAGTTTTCATCTGCCTAGTGTAGCTGAGGCCAATGGTGCAGTAGGGCTGAGGGTAGGTCAGCAGTCGCTTGCAGAAGTCATAAACACGTTTGTAGAGCTCATCTGGAATGTAGGCTGTCTGAGATATGAACACAACACAAGCTTGTACACATACTTTTGTGAGGCCAAAACATTTATTTAATCACTTTTCAAGCTATTAAAGCTTTGATACATAAATGAAAACATTCACATCAGTCCTTTCATCTGGTGTTCCACAAGGTTCAATCCTCAGCCTCCTTTTGTCTATCATCTACTCATAAAGTCAGCACCAGTTGCCTCATGTATTATGGGGAACTATAACCTGAATACAACCAAAATAAATATTGAAACAAAAATTGTACCTGAATGATGGCATACATGAGTGTGTGGAGCAAAGGGATAATGTAGTCATGACTGTTCCACCTCTCCGCCTGAAGAGAAAGAGGCACACACCTTAAACTGACATCAGCAAGACTCAGTAATAAAGAAAAAATAGTTTTTAGGCCAGAAGTGGGTTCGGGTTTAATCGTAAAAGATACATTTTAGTTAAAGTCATCAATTGAAATTCCTAGAAGATGAGAAGGAGAGCATACATACAACAGTTACGCACCTTTTCTAGCTCTTTTATCAAAACCCACAACAGAGACAAGCCGTTGGCTGGATTGTTCAGAACCTTCTTGTGGAGAGTCCATCTCAGCATACCTACACAGACACGTACACACACGTTCATACAAATATAAGTTGTACACCTCAATAACTTGTGAAATGTGTCACAATTTTTGTGCTAAATCTGAATAAATCTTCTGACTAGCAGCTGGACATTCTGTTGATTCTGAAGCAGCAGAAACAACTTCAGCTGCAGGAAAGAGAAAATTAATCCCCGTTTCTTCACACTTTTGACCTGTGCTAAAGAGTGGTACCTTTGTTGAGACAGTCTGGAGAATGCGGGTTGTCTGTTTCTCTGGGCAAGACAGCCTGGATGCTGCGGTACAGTTCTCGCTCCGGGACTGTAGGGGAGCAGCCAGCTGGTGATAGTGTCAGGAAAACCCTGTTAACTTCTTTTTACACTTGTATAAGCACTTTTGCTGCTAAATCTGACAACATTGTCACAAAGTATGTGTGTCGTCTGCCAGACAGAAGTGAGAAGGTGGAGCACTGAGAGTGTTTTTTTAAAATTTCATTTATAAAGTGGTACCCTGCCATACAAGTGTCCCAGTAACGCCTCCTGGCTGATTTTTTTTTTTTGCTTCGACTTGCAATCTAAAATTTAAGTTACAAGCTGCTATTTACTGGCAGGAGTAGCTGAGGACAGCTATTTAAGGGCTTGAGTCAATGTGACCATGACTGAAGATGACAATGTCTGTAAATAGCATTAGCAGCGCTAGAATTTGCAACAAACAAGTTAGTCACCAGGAAAACTTTTCAACACATCAGCAAAACATACCTATATTACAGCCATCTAATTATTACTATGGGCTGCACAGCGATCGAGTGGTTAGTGCGCAGGCCACACAGCTAGGAGACCCGAATTTGATTCCACCCTCGGCCATCTTTGTGTGGAGTTTGCATGTTCTCCCCGTGCATGCGTGGGTTTTCTCCGGGTACTCTGGTTTCCTCCCACATTCCAAAAACATGCTAGGTTAATTGCCGACACCAAATTGTCCATAGGTATGAATGTGAGTGTGAATGGTTGTTTGTCTATATGTGCCCTGTGATTGGCTGGCGACCAGTCCAGTGTGTAGCCCGCCTCTCGCCCGAAGATAGGCTCCAGCACCCCCGCGACCCTCATGAGAATAAACGGTAGAAAATGAATGAATGAATATTATTATTGTTAGCATGTATGTGTGTAGATGCGTATCGAATCGTTTACCACAAAGAGATTACATCCCTACTTATTATAAATAAAAATGTCTTGCCATCTCAATTCATTATAAACAAAATGCAATTAATAACGATTAAATAGACTATAATCGACTGGCAGCCCTAATTGCAATTATTTTATTTTGATGAAGTGATATAAAATATCAATATTAAATTAACAAACCAAGAATCAAGTTTATTTGGTGTATAAGGTGTTTTTCCTCACTCTTAAACACTTTGAAAGCTTTCACCGAATTCATAAATAAATATAAAGTAAACCAATAAAATAATAATAATAATAATAACTGCTGTGGGGTTTACCGGTCTGCTCCATGCTGAACACCCGACTTGTGTTATCCCAGGGGACATGGCAGGTCATGGCTTGTGCACATTGTGTGGCTGTAATGAGAAATGAGAAAGATGACAGGAAGCGCCTCACATGTTGTGACAGCTCCAGTGTCAAACAGAAAGTGAACACGCTGATGTGACAGCAGTAAATGCTGTAGCTAAATCTGTGACAATGTCAGAGTGAGTTTGTTGAAAAATGATGATGCTACAAAGAAAAAAAAAACACAGCTCCCACATCTGGTTCCTCGAGCTGATTGACAGATAGTTGGCAAAACTCAATTTTTATTTTATATTTTATTTTAAAGTGTAGTGAAGCCTGCTTTACAGGCTAATTGAGCTAGGGTCAATTCAGAGGCATTATCATGTCCACAAGGAAGGCGTTAGAACATCATTAAAAAGTTGTACTTTGCACAATAGGGAACCTTTAAAATAAACTTGATACTAAGGTGATTCATTAAGAGACAAAATGTTTTAAAAACATATCCCCGCGACCCTAATGAGGATGTAGCGCCACTGAAAATGAAGGAATGAATGAAAGAATTGAAGCACTGTTGGAGTCACATAGGTTGCCTCACGAGGAACTAACACACTAAAAGTAACTTCAGCTGTAAAACACAGACTGGATTAGCACACAGAGATTTTTGGTGTTTTCTGTGATTATTATGTCGGTAATGCAAAAGCGATTAAACTTTTCCAAGCTTCTGGATCTGGTGGGTCACTGCCCCACTTCACACCAATGCAAAGGCCCGGAAAATAAATTCCTTGTGTCTTCTTCACACATCACCGATCATAATAGAACCTCTCAGAGTTGGCAAAGGTAAATAATAATAATCAACTCACCCCAAATAAGGTTCAAGTCAACAAGTGTATGACAGAACTGGAAAGAGAAAGCAAGCAAGCGACTGAGGAGTTGAGGTTATGTGAGGTTACACAGTCAGTCAACGTATGCGCAGGTGTGAGGGTGTCTTTGACACCCTTTTAGTTCACACACAATCCGCCTAAATGTATTCATGTATATACTCAAGTCATCCTCACTCATAGGGTTTCATGAGTGCTATTCTAGCCTCTAAATGTAGTACTACTCCTAACCCACTTTTCTATGCTAAAACACACACACACACACACTCAGGGCTAGTCGTTTCACAGGCCTTGTGTGGAGATTGAAAGGGTTTAGTGTGATGGATTTGCCCTTGATCCCAGCAAGAAAAGCAGCAGTGAGTTGCCAATGCTGTCTCAGCAGCTCAGCACACTGACCACAAGCTTCCGCCAGCCTCCAAAATCACTCCCTGCCTGTCATTTTGTCTTTCATACACTTTCATTCTGCTCATTGCTTTGCTATAACTTTTGCCCCCCCATCTGTCTTGTACAATATTAGAGCCACTTTGGAAGCAAAATATGAGAGAAAGGTCAAGCAACAAGAATGATGTTGCAATGGCACACAGAACAGTCAAGACATAATATTACCAGACTTGTAATATTGTATTTATGTATTTAGAATTCATAAAATTACAATTTGATCCTATAATTTTTCAAAAAATAGGCAAGAAAAAAGAATTGACGCAAATTTTGTTGACTTTGTTCTATCATCAGCCTGTGTTTTTAAACATGTGTTGATAATAATAAACAGACTGTATACTAGTACACTTTCACTGTTGCAAACACACAAAAAAACGTATGCAAAAAGTATGCAAACACAATCCCAATCTCTTAAATACAGTATGTGCATGCATAGACGAGAAGGCATTCATGCGCAAGCCTGCAGTCTCAGCACGAACACCACGTGCACACTTGACAGCATGCACTGTGCAGGAGGTGACACGTATACAACACTTCCTCTGCTTAAGAATGAGTGGGCAGATGATGATGATGATGATAGCAAACAACATCTTAAAAATAGATTGCTTAGTTGAAAAAAAAGGACTGAATGATGACTGTGTTCTGTTGTCTTTGTGCAGGGTTCATACTTTTCCATGTCATCTTATACAGTACCACTGTTAATAAATCATTTATGCACAGTATATATACAGTAAGTTTTATAAACACATGATTTGCAGCAGTGAATAAGAACTTCCTGGAATTTTGTGCATCACTGCACAATGTTCGCCGACTTAAGCCTCACAAACTCAACCAAATATGCTCATCGAGAGCCAGTGGCAACTCTGCATGCCCCATCAGAGCAAGTACAGATGGCACTCTTCTTTTTGCAATTCCAAGGTGTTGCCCACTGGACTATTTACAGGAAAGTGACTCAGTTGCTAATCTGTATGTGGTGCCACAAGCATCCATTTCCACTTACTGAATTCGGAACCACCGCCACCCGCCGTACGTGTGGCGTCGGTCAAGCAAGGCCGGGAACAATGCAGCCAAATACAAAACAGGAGCACTCATTTCCGTTCCGCCGTGCTTAAGACGTCTCCGAAAACAGGAAGGAGCTGACAGCAATGCGTGGAAGTGCGTTTGCAGAGTAAAGGAGCAAAAGAGCATGTGTGCGCGACTGCTTGATTGGAAATCCCCACACGAAGATAGCATTGGATTTAAGTCTCAGGACAGCTGGGCTTAGTCTTCTCTTACAACACCTGTGTGTGTGTGTGTGTGTGTGTACACGCGTGAGAACTGGGTCAGTTGTACATTTGGCCAAAGATTTAGGCTTGTGCTGCTACTGTGATGAAAAAAAACAACAACATGAAAGATAAGTACAGTAATTAAGAAAGTAAAACTTATTTCTTTAGCATTTTTCACTCAACAAAGTGCTTCAGAAGACACCATGCGCAAACAAAATGCATTATAACTGCAAATGATAACAAGGAAATAAAACACCACATAAGATAATGATAATTTATGTTAATAAAAATATTGATTCTTAAAAAGAGCTAATATGTGAACTAAAGCATTAATGGCTTATTATGCCCATAATCAGAACTGTACAGTCCGAGTATTTCATTCATCTAGAAATTTTCCACACTGTGAGTGTGGAAAAAAAAACAAAGGGAGGAATCCTATTAGTCCATATGAATACAAGTAAAGGGAAGTTTTCAAGTCTCCTACAACTTTTCCTTGTTCACATCAGCAACTCTGGCATTGATGCTTAATGACGTCCCAGCCATACAAGCTTGTGCTTCTATTCTATGTATATTTTGAAATCATTAGTCATAGGAGACATTCCATGGTTGGTGATGAAATTAAATGTAAATTTACTTTTTTTTTAAATTTTTTATTCTTGTAATAATGAGTTTATTCCCATAATTCTCTTACTTTGACATAATTTTAGAACTTTTTTTTTAGCTAATTTTGTTTCTTGTGTTATGATTTTTTCTTTAATATTTCAACTTTATTTTTCCTCATAAATTACAATTTTGTTCTTGTTTTTGAATTTTTGTCATTAGATTACATTATTTATTCTCTTAATATTTTGACTTTATTTTCTTACTACATTTTCTTACTACATTTCTGATGTGCCACAGCCTGGTTACAAAAACACAACACAATGGAAATGCCCGCGAGACGCACTTTGGACAACCCTGCTTTAGATGGTTTGCAACTTGAATAGAGCACTTTAACACTTTTATGAATACTGTATAATGCGCTGAACACTTTCAAGTACCCAAGCAATCAAAGAATATATAATCTGACCAAACCTTCAAAGAACCATTAAGTCTTTTAAACAGTGTCCAGAGGCACCTCAAGACACGGAGCCATTCATCTTACATGACTGGGTTTTGGACCCTACAGGGGGGCACAGCAGAAAAATTATCTAATTGTTGCTTTGGCTTGGAGCATTTGGTTACTTTGTGTCTTTATTGTCGTCACATCTGTCAGGATATAATGTACGATCTTGACCTACGCCTCAGAGAGGACTGAGAGGTCTTTATACCGAAAGGAGACTATAAGATCACATGCCCATTGAGAGATGGGTATGAGCCATACAACCATGCAGTAACTACTGTATATTACTGACAGCTTTAAAATATAATTAGATGAGCGACTTTACTAGCACTACTGATAACACTGTGCTTATTGATTGCCTTATTGTGCCTGGAGGGCCTCAGTCATCTCTTGTCTGAGTTTGATCAAGATAAAACTGCTTTAACTGGGAGTGTTAGTGTGTCTATTTAGATTTTTAGTAAAGGATAACTGGCGAATAAATACAACTGGTAGCCACCCGGCATCCCCCTTAGAGCCAACAAGGTAGCAGCAGGAAGCTGGACAATAAAACAAGGAAGCAGCAGGAAATACAGCTGTGCTTTTAAACTAACAGACAAAACAGAGCATGGGGAAAAGACTTCAATCGCATCAGGCAAGCTTATCAAAAATGTTGTATTATCTCAGGAGGGGAAAAAACATAAACAAGCACCCTTCAGGGTTCTTTCCGATTTAAGAGAAGTTCAAGTAAGAAGAAGGCAGGAGCTCCATTTCTGTTTATTTCTGACTAAATAGTCCTGGTCAGTGAAAGTAATTCAAATTTGAATGTGTATATAAACTTTTGACATACTACAGCTCGTCAACATGATAGCAGGAGTGATAAAAGACATTATTTGAATAATATCTGTAAAGTGTGGTTAGAGGTAACAGCACTATAATGTTATACGTAAATTCCAATCAATTCGCTCATGCAGATAGGTTGCACCACCTGCGCGGCTAACCTGACTCTTTCAAAGATAGCCTTCCTGGAGCACTTGAACCACATAATACAAAACAATGACTTATCAGAATGTGCTTTAAATTAAAGAAAACCTACCCTTGCTTGAACACAGCTGACGACAACCGTCAACTTTGACTTGACAAGTTATAAGTAGAAGCGGTGAGGAAGTGTGGCCACACCTACCGACCAATGGCATGCCAGGATACTGACACAATGGTAACCAATCAGATCGCTCCGTTTATTTAACCCTGCTAGCTAAACTACAACTCGATTCAAGAAAAAAAAAGTACGAGTTTGTTTTAATATTTCACACAATGTATAAATATGGGCACATCATACATGACCTTTGACTATTAATTATTTGGATTAATCACAAACAATTCTAAAACAACTTTCCCACTTTTTGGAGATAATTAAGTACCTTTTATTTCAACAATAGTTATAGTTTCTCATTCCTAGAGGATTTTATGCAGTGCAAAACATTTTCATTAACAAGCAAAAACTGTTTTAGTCTTAAACAGAAAGTGCACCAATAGGTTTATATATAAACATAAAAACAAAGACGTGTATCAAAATGTGGTTTCATCAAACGCTACCACGTCTGACATAATGTAAAAAAAATAACAAAAAGTTGTATTTAAACAATATAACCATAACAAAAACGATCATTATTGCCTCAGCCATTATGTAAATTTGTGACAACAGCGCTCTCTGTTGCTCATATACATATATACACTCAATGCCCTCATTTTGTCAACACACTCATCAAAAAATACAACACATGCATGGAGCATTGTCATACAAACAAGACAATATTTGATCACTATATTAACTTGACATTGTTTCCATAGTGTCCATTTTCAGATATCTGTATGTTCACCACACAGTTTATTCAAGTGCATAGCTACTGTTTTGCAAATAGATTTATATACATTAATCACAAAAAGCTAGTTATATTCGTCTTTTGGGTGAAATCTGCACTTCTAACAATAATATTCACTGTTGATGGACATCCTGCAACTCTGAGAACATCCTGTTTGCAGTCTTGGAAAGCCAAGGTACTGATGATCAGTTGTTAGGCGTCGTCTTGATGTCATGATATTTGCTGTAGTATCTCAAACAGTCCAGTTCAGTCCTTTATTTTCAACGCAGAGGAGACAAGGCTTAAGGTAAAGCTCCACTGAATGTCACTATGGGCAGACAGAGGAGGGTGCAGAAGGTCGGATGCAGAGGCTGAATTTGGGCTGACATCTCGGCTCGTCTCTGCCTCCAGTCTGAGGAGCTATCAGGTTTGGAGCACACAGAGATGTCACACCTGAACAGCACAAAGAAAGAGAATGGCAGCATTTGTAATACTTGTGTCCATGCAATGTGTTCCTTTTTTTTTAGTTCTTATCTGCAAACATCCATATCCTGTGCGTCCTTCTTACCTAACAACACTTTGCAGTATCTTCTTCTCATCTTGGTCCAGACATACAGCAAAGGTTGTGTCTGCAGCTCCGCTGATCTGCACTTTGTCCACTTTCACCTCTGTCAGACTCAGCTGCTACAAAAAGAGAAAGGATACGGAGATTTGACTCAGATTAAATGAAGGTGAGATCTTTCCTGTGCGGTGGATTTTTGTTACTGTGAGTTTTATACTGTAGCTTAGGGGGCACAAAAACTCACCATGTTGTAGCCTTTCTTGCTTTTCCCACTCTGCCTCTTCAGAACCTCTGTCATGCTGAGCTGCAAGCACTCTAACTGTGAGTCTGCCAAGAATACATATATAAGCACACATTTGGAATATTTTTAGAAATTCAACACACATTTAAATACCTTAAAATGAGAAAAAAAATTAACCAAAATTGGACATTACAGGTCTTGAAAAAAGTATTAAATTATATTATTAAATATTATTATTTTTATAGACATGTATATGTTTCGGGGAGTATTTAGAATCTTTGCAGAAAAAACATGTTTTTGTAGCAAAATATTTGTTTTTATTTATTTTGGTTGCAAAGTTACTTGGCTCAGAGTAATCACAATCTATCACGCTATACAGCCTTCTATACTGTATGTTGGGCTTCTTTGTCCATAAAAGATGAAATTGTGTAAAAATATTAACCATAAAGCACATATACTGCATAGAACCTACCTAACTCCTCAGGATTCTTGCAAGCTTTGGTTAAGGTCATGGAAGTGCACAATTTAGTTTCTCTTTTCCATTGTCTTCTCCCACTAATCACAACCTGAGCACCACAACAACAACAGTTATTATTTGGAAAGTGAAATGAAACGATACCATACATATCTTCTGTTACAAACTGTAGAAACTTGTGATTGATGTGCAGTATATACTAGTTTATATAAAATGATACTGGAGTGTGAAAAAGTGCTTGCTTCCTTCCCGATTTTGTATTTTTTGGCATGTTGATCACACTTAAATATTTCAGATTAAAAAACTCTAGTCTGACGAGACAAAAGTTGAACATTTTGGAAGATGTGTCCCATTACATCTGGCATAAAAGTAAGCCCACATGAAAAAAACATACCAACAGTAAAATATGGTGGTGGTAGTGTGTTGGTCTGGGGCTGTTTTGCTGCGTCAGGACCTGGAAGACTTAACTTACTGTAATAAATTCAACCTTGAATGCCGCTGTCTAATAAAAAATTCTGAAAGAGAATGTCAGGCCATTTTTTGTGACCTCAAGCTGAAACCAACTTGGGTTCTACAGCAGGACTAGATCCAAAACACACCAGCAAGTCCACATCTGAATGGCTGAAGAAAAACAATATTAAGACTTTGGAATGGCCTCGCCAAAGTCCTGACCTGAATGCTATTCAGATGCTGTGGCATGACCTTAAAAAGGCGGCCCATGCTGGAAAATCCTCCAATGTGGCTCAATTACAATTCTGCAAGATGAGTGGCCAAAATGACTCCACATCACTGTCAGAGACTCATTACATGGCATCTCAAACATTTGATTGCAGTTGTTGCTGTTAACCAGTTATTAGGTTTAGAGGGCAATCACTTTTTCACACATTTTTCTTATCCCTTCAGAATAAAAACTGCATTTTGTGTTCAGTTGTGTTGTCATTGACTCATATTTAAATCAGGAAGGAGGCAAACACTTTCACACCACTGTATCTGACAATGACATATAGTATTAAACCAAAACTTACCCTGTTATACATGACATCAACCTGCAGAGGCACAGCTTCTCGGTCACCATCGATACCAAACCGTTTGCTCGCAGTGCCTATAAGAGATACGGTAAATAGACTGTTACATTCAATTAAACAGTAGTCACAATAGTATTATTAAGTAGTATTAACATCACAATAACAGCATTGACAAATAATCTGTAGTGATCTGGAAAGAAGGATGCATATTGTCTATAAATAACCACAATATCTGGTGAAAATGCTGTATTTAATTTTTTTGTCATGCTATTAGATAAATATTGTTATAATTGTATTTGTTGCATTTGTTTGAGCGCCAAATTTACAGGCAGCCTCCATTGTTGATTGCCAGTGCACAGCCCGGCAATGTTTTTTTTTTCTATATGCTCCTATTGTTCAATGTTAACATCAGTAAAAGTGATCATGTATACCACAACATGGGAGTCATTGGGTATTTGTTTTTAACTGGGTGATGCTCACCCATAGCCTTGATTGCCCGAGTTCCAGCAGTGTGACCCAACTCCAGGGAATGGACAAACACCTCCGTCCTCCTCTCTCCGCCGGCTAACGTCAACTACAAAAGGATGATTGTGATTAAAATACCCAGAGTGCATCCTTATGAGATTGCGATTGTGTGTTTGTTTCTTTCAAACCTCAGCTTGGTAGAGCTGGATCAGAGCTGGTCTTGCAGCGTAACGACAATAGTACAGAACCAAATCAGCGAGAATAGGCAGACGCTGTTCATATGAACTGTCATATGAGTCTGACTCTGTCTTTGAGGTTTGCTATGGAAGCATACAACAACTTAATCACTGGACTGTAACTGGAGTACTGTACTGCATCAAGCTGGTTAGAAGTCGACTATACCTGACAGACGACATTGGTGGGTAGGTTCAGGAGGCTGAGAGTGTTTCTTTTGTACCAAGGATCCAACATCCCAAGGAGATGAGCGATATCATTAGTGCTGTCTTCTGTTCCAGTCAGGCTAATATCCTGTTAGGGAAAAAATACCAACGGGGTATATAAATAAAAATCGTGTTGTCTGAAAGCCCAACAATCAGAATGACGCATTATGTGAGTTCAATGTTCCTTGTTCTTACATGAGCAAATGACGTGGTGCTGTGATTAAATAATGCATTTTTCTAGTACTGTATATGTACAGTTATAAAATAAGTCACAGGGTTTTGTGAGCAACCATTAAGGCCAGAAAAAAACTATACAGATCATGCCTTCTCGACACATTCAGTCATGTTTGACCTCAGAATGGATTGGACTGTGGACTATTTACATGATTTCCAGCATACCAGCTATTAGCATTTACTCTTTTATTCTTCTTTTCAAGTTTGTAGTTGAAGAACTTTGACATTTAAACATTCATTCATTCCATCATTTTCCACCAGCCTATTTAGATTGTCAAATGACCTTAACCTGGATGTTTTTGGATCACAGAGACAGTGAGAACCCAACAAACCCAACATTCATTCATTCATTCATTTTCTACCGCTTATCCTCACGAGCTGTCTTCGGGCGAGAGGCGGGGTACACCCTGGACTGGTCGCCAGCCAATCACAGGGCACATATAGACAAACAACCATTCACACTCACATTCATACCTATGGACAATTTGGAGTCACCAATTAACCTAGCATGTTTTTGGAATGTGGGAGGAAACCGGAGTCCCCAGAGAAAACCCATGAGAACATGCAAATTCCACACAGAGATGGCCAAGGGTGGAATTGAACTCAGGTCTCCTAGCTGTGAGTGAGGCCTGCACGTTTACCACTCGACCACTGTGCAGCCCAAACCCAACATGCAAACCGGTATCATTACCGGTAAGGGTAACATACGTATGTATGTGTTTCAGAAGTCATGTCATGTTTATGTTCTACTTACATTCAACAGGCTGGTTCCTTTTGGACTCTGAGAGCTCAGATCAGTTTGTCCTGCTGCCGAGTCCCTCTTGACGGGCACAAAGTAAAACTGAAGCTTGAAGACCCTGGTGAGATTTGGACATGCGCTCTCCTTTTGTCTCAGGCTATTATAGGCTCGCGCCACCTTGCCAGCAACATGATCAGCCCCAAACACCACCACCCTTAGCGTAGTATTCATACTGTCCTCATCTGTGCTCAAGATAGGCCTCCTCCTGAAGCACACTTGTCTGACAGTCTGATTCTGTGGACCCGAAAAGGGCTCGGGACTACGTAACTGCACATGATGGGGTAGCGAGTTGGACCGAATCTCTCGCACCACCAAAAAGTCTTTGGTCTCTGTGTTCCCTAAACTTTTGGCTCGGTACAAGGACCTTTTCGGTTTCCGCAAGAGTCGGTACAAGTGCTGACTTAGCCGAGCAGGAGACCTGGCAGACTTTGGCGAGCTTATGGAGTCATCTGAGTCTTCAAAAAAGTCACTGTCGACTCCAGAGTTGAAGGAGGGAGCATAGGACTCTGATGCTAGGGACAAGGTGTCATGACCCTCATCGTCCTCTATGTCCACTTCATCCTCATCCTCTTTTGTGCATCCGCTTGTGGTCATAGTGTCAGGCTCGTCCTCCAAAAGGGTATTTAGGACATCTACGGGCATCAAAATTTATATTATTTACATGGATAATCAACAAAGATACCAAATACTAAACTTTTTCATGACATGATATTGTTTTAAGTCAACAGTTAGAATCCAAATACAGAGCAAAAGCGGTTCGAAGGCTCCATTAAAACTCGTTTATTGCAGTTTATCACCTGACCACGATAACTGACATTCTGCCAGGTAGGATTCCTTATTTATCAATCAAATATTTTGCAATTAGAGCATAGAAAAACTGTTTACAACCCTCTAAATATGGCTTTTAATATTATCAGAGCAATTATAACACCCATATAGTCACTTTTACACTCATATTACCCAATATAATATTCATAATTACAGAATAAAAGTTATTTAAGACATAAATACGACATATGCTGTATTGTTAC
The DNA here is from genome assembly GCF_037039965.1 of Doryrhamphus excisus. NCBI lineage: Eukaryota > Metazoa > Chordata > Actinopteri > Syngnathiformes > Syngnathidae > Doryrhamphus > Doryrhamphus excisus. The sequence goes on from NC_136365.1 coordinate 15,130,114, forward strand.
CATTTGTCACCAAATTTGGTGGAGATGTCAAGTACAAATGTACAAAGAACCCATGCGCAAACAAACAGGAAGTCGTCCATTTTCATTGAATCAGACATTTTAGGAAAATATCAGTTGTTGTAATTTGACAGGGACCGAATGAGTCCGAACCCAAATCCCAGATATTGGACAGATGGATGATGACAAAATTACAAAGCATTTTAGCCTGTGGGTAAGGCGTAAGACGTAAGACGTAAGGCGTAAGGCGCAAGGCGTAAGGCGTAAGGCGTAAGGCGTAAGGCGTAAGGCGTAAGGCGTAAGGCGTAAGGCGTTAGGCGTAAGGTGTAAGGCGTAAACGGTCAGTAAATGGTCAGTCTTAGGATTCAACACAAAACTGTAAATGTTAAATCTGCTCCACATGATCAGACCTTCACCGCAATTGGCACATATGATGACGATGGCACCCTGAATCAATACCTCAATCGTGTCGAGGTATAGAAGCAAGGACCCTTGGGTTGGGAAAGGGGATTTGAAATCCAAATTCAAATCCAAATCCAAATTCAAATCCAAATTCAAATCCAAATTCAAATCCAAATTCAAATCCAAATCCAAATCCAAATCCAAATCCAAATCCAAATCCAAATCCAAATTCAAATCCAAATTCAAATCCAAATTCAAATCCAAATTCAAATCCAAATTCAAATCCAATCCAAAAATCCAAATCCTGAGGCTCTATTGTAATAAGAGATGGATTTTGAAAGATTGTATTTACCAAAATTGTCTTTATCCCATTGAAACATGTGACACCTGGCTGTAGGGATCGGTAACGTCTGGAGCATCCCTGAAAAGGTGAACAAAGTGGCAATTCATATACTGTACATAATGCAAAACACTTATCCACTATCTATAAACAAAGTCGTTGTACCATCTGAATTTCTTCTGTTGGCAGAGAAGATGCTTAGTCTTTCCCTTAGTGTTTCCAGTTCTTGGATCATGTGACTGCGTCCCTTCCGAGGATCACTCATGGCTGCAGCTGTCTCTGAGACACCACTGACCATAGTGAAGATCTCCCCTAGTTCATCCACACTTTTTCCCTGCGTAGGTAAATTCATACAGGGTTAAATGTACATTTTGAGGACTTTAGACTTGACTATACCAAAAAAGACTGACTTGGATTTTGACATCAATGACTTTAGTATGATGATTTGAGTGAGTGTTGAGTAAAATGTGTCCCCATTCAAAGTATTCAACTAACGTGATCATTATTGTGACCTCTTTTTAAAAATGTGTTATGATTGTTTTAAGACGCACTCAAAGACACAATTTACCTTTTAAAAAAAATTCCTGTTTTCAACATCAGTGGACTGATCAGCGTCATTGATCACCACCGTGTGTGAGTGACAGGAAGAAAAGCTCTATATATAACTCATCATTTGACGCCCCCTTTTGGGTGGCACTGTAAATAGCTAGACAGCGATACATGTTTTTCAGACTGTTTTCTATTATATGTGGGTCAATATGCTATTTCAGAATATCCAGGCAATAAAGATTAAGGCACTATCATTCATTTTCATACATAACTTATAGGAATACAAAGCATTGTCAAGCATTGTAAAGTCCAGATAACTGTAGGTCAATTTTACTGTGCATTACTGCATATAAAGTTTGAGGTGGCGGTGCAAAATTTAAACACAAATCAATACTCATCAACAAGGCCCGGAACCCCCCCTGACATCCCACCTCTGCCTCATCCTGCCACTTTGACACTTTCACTATATGTGTTAAATTAACGCCCAGTTTGCACTTTTAGGAAAAACAATCAGACTGCACTTCCGGAATAACAAACAAAAAACAGACTGTGTACATATATTTAGACTGTTTATTCTGTATATTTTGTATTTTTCATTCTTTTTTAATAGATGTGTCTGCACCTACTTCACCAAAACAAATTCCTAGTATATGTTTGATCATACCTGGCAATAAACCCTTTTCTGATTCTGATTCTGATTCTGCTTCTGAATACCCCCTCATATAATTTCCCTGCACATCTCCCAACACACCTGCAGGGCTGCATGTATACTGCAGACCGGGTACTTAGTACCGAGCGTGGACTGGAAGGCGTGTTTGATCAGGGTGATGTAGGTTTCTTTCTCTGAGTGCTGAATGCAACAGAGCTGCTCGGCCACACAGAGGAAGTCAGAAGGTAACTCGCTTGGATTCATGAGCAGCACCGTCCTGCAAAGATGGCGTCGGTGGAAGTGAATACAGGGTTTGTTTTACGATCATAGTGTAAAGAGTGTAAAAAGCAGAAACTGATGACCATAAAGGCAATAATAAAACAAACTGTATATGGAACGTACATTGTTTTGGTAGACTGACTGGTGGAGTCCAAGTCCTGTTCTTCTTTCACCAGTCTCTGAAAGGAAATCCCTTTGAGGAAGATATTTAAAAAATGATGTAATTAATTCAGTGTGATATGAATTTTACCAATTTATTTCTAGGAATCAAAAACTATTAAGGGGGCTGCACGATGTTCGAGTGGTTAGCGAGCAGACCTCACAGCTAGGATACCCGAATTCAATCCCACCCTCGGCCATCTCTGTGTGGAGTTTGCATGTTCTTCCCGTGCATGAGTGGGTTTTCTCCGGGGACTCCCGTTTCCTCCCACATTCCAAAAACATGCTAGGTTAATTGGCCACTCCAAATTGTCCATAGGTATGAATGTGAGTGTGAATGGTTGTTTGTCTATATGTGCCCTGTGATTGGCTGGCAACCAGTCCAGGGTGTACCCCGCCTTTCGCCCAAAAACAGGTGGGATAGGCTCCAGCAACCCTGCTACCCTCGTGAGGATAAGTGGTAGAAAATGAATGAATGAAAAACTATTAAGGCAGAACAGAACAATCCCTTCTTGTGTTTGAATAGAATGACTGTAATGAGATTGATATTCTTAATGATATCCGACACATTTCATCATAGAAATAAAATACGAAAATCATCCATTTCAAGGAAACTGCAGTTGCAGTAGTGGATGGGTGCAATACGTATCACTGTGGTGAAAACGATATAATCCACCAGGTACACTTAGATGTCATCTCAACATCTCATGACATTTTCTACTGATTACATGAAAACAAATCAAATGTATTGAAAGTATAGTACAAACCTGGAGCCTTGATCTCCTGCTGGAGTGTAGAGAGGAGGTTTCGACACACACTACAATAGGGCTCAGGCCAGGTGAGGAAGCAACGGAATACTTTGATAGCTTTCTCTAGAAGCTCCATCTCTGGAGGACAGTACGGCATCTGAAAGCATTTAAAACAAGTTTAAACTAACATGTTTCTTTTCTGCAGTTCACAGTTTCTGCCTGACAGTCAATAGAAACGTTGAGGTAGAAATGTATGCATGCATGTTTCTACTTGGAGGAGAGTTGTAATTATACCTTGAGGACTTGTTGTTGACTTAGTGCTTGGGTAGTTGAGATAATGATGACTTAATTAATCAATAATTATGGTTTTATATATATATATATAGTACATCTATGCAGCTCTGATCCAGCTCATGGTGCTATATTTGAAACACATTTGAAACGCTAGGTCTACGTTAAAAAGCCATAGCATTTCAGTATGTGGAGTCAAACTATGGAACGTGGAACGGATTGAGTAAGGGACTCAAACAATGCAAAACGAAACAAAACAATACAAAGAATTTTATATTATATATTAGAAACAATACAAGCAGTTGATGTTTGCTAAATACAAGGATGAAGAGTCTTGAACCAGTCATGTGTTATATATATCACTATTTTGACGGTTACTATGGTACCCATTATGTCATTATATGGTCATATCACCTCGTATTTTGGTATGTGTCAAAAAAATTAATTAAAAATGTTTTAAAAATACAAAAACTAATAAATATATAACAAAAAACTAATTAAAAAAATAAAAAATACAAAAAAGACATGAAAAATATAATAAAGAAATAAATAAAAAAAAAAACAAATTAAAAATTATATCACAAAGGCAGGAAGTGAACAAATGTAACAGTTACTGATTGTAAATGAAGTGGGAGGATTCAATAAGCTTTGCTTCTTCCTACTCATTTTGTCAATTGATTATGTGATGCATTCCATTGTAACCTGATGCATAAATGAAATTAAACCATTACCATTACCATATTTACGTAAGTAAAGATGAGGCAATGTCAGCAGACATTGTGTGTGAATTATAAAAAGCTGAAGCGAAACTGAAACGCTTTGCAAAGGTGTGAAGGTGATGTGAGTTCAAATCAGGAATTGAACCAACCATCTCTGGGTGTGGATACAAGCACTCTAACATCTGACCTATACAATGTTTACTAATTTGCCACAGTTGGGAAGCACGTACTTGATCAACCAAGCCATGCCAACAAAGAAGTGGAATATTTTAAGTGTCTTTCACCAACAGAGGGCGCCATTTAAATTGCCCATTCATTTTTATTGAGAACATTTTCACAGAAATTATTGAATTACACTAAATGTGGTAATATTTTGAAAATGTTGAATAGGTAGCAAACCTGTCTTGAGTGACCTAACATTTTGATATTGGGTTTGTTTGAAATCGAGGAGTTAGCGGACAAAAAGTGAGGCAGAAGAGGAATACATAGATGAAAATGTCTGACACAATAAATGTGAAAGTGACAAAGTGGTGTAGGATTTGTACCTGCAAGAGCGTGGAGGTGAACATGATGGCAAGTGGAGCCACCAGCTCATACTGGCACCTCTCCTGTACCTGAATGCAATGACAGCCAGAGTCAATGTTCATCCATACACTTGTGTGTCGTGTGTGTTTCCTCTCACCTCTTTGGTCTTTCTCAAGATTTGCTGCAAAAGGATGATGAAGTTCTCCGGGTCCCTTTTGACCAGCTCCTCCAAACTCCAACGGTTCATTGCCTGACCCGCTGAGCACATCAGCACTGGAAAGTAACAACACAGGTACAATTATTAATGAGGCCTATGTAGCAGAAGCTCTATTTCATTTTAGGTCCAAGAAGTAGATGCCTCCCAAAAGAGTCAAAAAAAAAGGTTGGTGACTCTTCAGGAATCTATTCATTTTGATGATTCCTTGAACACACCTTAGCAGACCAAGGTATGGATAATCACACAGAGATCACGCTCGACAAGGCTTTCATCCATCCATGCATTTTCTATACTGCTTATCCTCACGAGGGTCGCATGCATGCTGGAGTCTATCCCAGCTGTCTTTGGACTGGTCGCCAGCCAATCACAGGGCACATATAGACAAACAACCATTCACACTCACATTCATACCTATGGACAATTTGGAGTCACCAATTAACCTAGCATGTTTTTGGAATGTGGGAGGAAACTGGAGTCCCCAGAGAAAACCCATGAGAACATGCAAATTCAATGGCCAAGGGTGGAATTGAACTTGGGTGTCCTAGCTGTGAGGCCTGCACGCTAACCACTCGCCCGCTGTGCAGCCCAAACCTAACATGCAAACCAGTATTATTACCGGTAAGGGTAGCGTGTGTATGTTTTGACGGGCACAAAGTAAAACTGAAGTTTGAAGACCCTGGTGAGATTTTGTCTCAGGCTATTGTACGACCATTCACACTCACATTCATACCTATGGACAATTTGGAGTCGCCAATTAACCTAGCATGTTTTTGGAATGTGGGAGGAAACTGGAGTACCCGGAGAAAACCCATGCATGCACGGAGAGAACATGCAAACTCCACACAGAGATGGCCGAGGTTGGAATTGGTCCCAGGTCTGCCCGATCTCCTGACTGTGTGGCGTACATGCTACATAGTATGAATGTGAGTGTGAATGGTTGTTTATCTTTATGTGCCCTGTGATTGGCTGGCGACCAGTCCAGGGTGGACCCCGCCTCTCGCCAGAAGACAGCTGGGATAGGCTCCAGCACCCCCGCGACCCTCATGAGGATAAGCGGTAGAAAATGAATGAATGAATGAACTTGTCCCACAAACAAAGGTCACTCTAATGTTAGAATGCCTGCAAATACCCATCACCAGACATAAACTACAACACCCCATTTTGCCTTTAAAATGCGTTCATGGGTTCAGCTTCTTTTCACACCTGAACTACAGAAGCTCTTTCATCGAGATAGTCACTCACACAGTTCACACAGTCAGTGCCGCCACTTCCTCTCTGTTGCCGTGCCACACAACTTCCTCTACCCCCCACCCTCACTGACAGTTCTGGCTAAATTCACCTCCAGGTCAGCCACTTACAATATCAAGTGCACTGGTGTTCAGTCTATCTTTAATAATCTATAATCATACTCTACAGCATTTGTTTGTTTCTTTCTGTTTTTTCCTGATTTCTGAACACCAGTGAGCACCAAGATAATTGTGTCTAGCATACAGTCAATCATGATGGTGGTAGCCTCGTTGTCTGGGGCTGCATGAGTGCTGCCAGCACTAGGGAGCGGCGGTTTAACTTATTTTTACACTATTTTGTGCACTTCTAAGACAGTTAAAAAATCAATAAAGATATTTTGATATAGTATGTGAAAGAATATATAATTTGCATTATTATAATTATTATATATATTTTAAAAATAATTTTGAGACAAATTTGTCATAGCAAAAACATGTTTTTTAATAATTTCAAAATATTTTTACATATTGACCCTAATATTACAAGGTAAAGTGGCAGGTATGTTTCCAAGGTGGAGGTCTCAAGATTTTGTATGTGGTAAGCATGTTCGATTTCCAGGTTACCACAACTATGTTCTCCACAAGCAAAAAAAAAATGCAGCAATGCAGCCACTGGTGATCTAAAATGACTCAGTTTTTGTTCTAAGCCTACTTTAATGCACTGGTGGTGTAAAAGATTTAAAAAAAAAACCCCAAGATGAGTCTTACCATCCCATTGGTGTGCTGCTGTGGGGCTTTGCCTGAGCCCATCCAGACACCGGTCCAGAGCATGCTGAATCCTGTCCTCAGTGCAGGAGGTGTGCTGCATGTTGCCTCAATTCTGTGGAGGATGATTAAAAATTTGAATATGACAAGTCAATAAGTCAACAACCGCCTTCCCATTCATCACTTCTGCGGAATATCTACTTCCTTACATGACACACAAACACACAAACCTCTAAAAACATATTGACTATTAAAGAATGAAAAAGAGGAAGTTTTTTTGTTGCTTGTCGTGCTATTTTGTTGCCATAGTTCCTAAAAAGTCACATGCAAAAAAACATCACTATGTACTTATTTTGTTGTGAATCAGCAGTGTCTGGCCACACTGTTGTGTACTGTGATGTTTTCAAATTCTCATTTAATATTCAAATGTTTGATTTTTGAGAATATATACACAATATTAAGGTATATTTTAAATGATATTTCTAAATGGTATGAATTGAGTTTCTGATCATTATCACAACAGTTTTTGCAGCCTTACCGCACAAAGAGGCGGGTGTGAAACTAAAGTTGAGACAAATCAATTCATTTGACTGCCAGGTGTGGCGAGCAGTTTCGCTTCTGTTTTTAATACCCAAACAGGGATGTCCCTTCATTTGCTTCAAGGTGTTGAGTGACACATTTTGTCTCACCCAACCTTTATGATGATGACACCACCGTAAACCGCATCGAGGGCAAAAACAAAACATGACAAGTTTCCAGTCAAACTAACTAATCCAGCTTCTTTGCCTGCCTTGTGACTAATCCAACCAAATCAATAAATTATTTGTCTGGTGTATACAAAGGAATTATTTTGTGAGCTTGCTTTGAAGAACCAATGAACTCAGTCATCATGACCATACGTAATTTCATCATTAGCATCACTCTTATCGTAGTTGTATTATCTAGCATCAAAGTTGTATTATATAGTCACTGTTTATTATTGTGGTTGTAGTTTGCTGTGGTGTGCAAAACTATTTCTGCATGCTTTAACGACAAAATTCCGGCATCCACAGGCAGTGGATTTCGATCTCATCCACTCTTTTAGTTATCATTGTAAAGGCATGATTATTTAAGACTCATCACATTTGAGCACAACAAATACAGTACTTCCTTTATTGTAAAGAGGATGTTCTATTTTAGAATATATGAACAGATGGGTAATGCTATGTTTGCAACAAAAGAAACTTGAGTTGCGTTTTCCACAACACTAAACAACATGGATCGGGTCGCTGGGGTGCTGGAGCCTATCCCAGCTGTCTTCGGGCGAGAGGCGGGGTACACCCTGGACTGGTCGCCAGCCAATCACAGGGCACATATAGACAAACAACCATTCACACTCACTTCATACCTATGGACAATTTGGAGTCGCCAATTGGAATGTGGGAGGAAACCGGAGTACCTGGAGAAAACCCACGCATGCACGGGGAGAACATGCAAACTCCACACAGAGATGGCCGAGGGTGGAATTGAACTAGGGTCTCCTCGCTGTGTGGCCTGCGTGCTAACCACTCAATCGCCGTGCACCCTCCTAAACTTTACAGAGGATGGTTAAAGTCCCCAACCAGAATGGTTTCAGTATGTGGTGAGTCAACAGACCATTGAGTAAAAAAAACCCAACAAAAATCCCCCAGAAAAACGTTCTACCTGACCTAATAAACTGCTAGGTTTTTGTACACTCTGGTTATTGCAACAAAAATGTCTCGGTGCACATAACAAACTAATCCATTTGGCCAAACAAAGCAGCAACGTGTATCATAATCATATTTATTATGAGTAAGGGAGTCTTAGAATAATCGGCTATTGGACGAGTTGATTCAGAGGAGGTTGATTTGATGATTATGATTCTGTCAAATGCTGCTAAGCATACCTTTTTAGAATGTTTTTGTTTTTAGAAATTGTCAATTTCATACACAATCAGCCTTATTTTTGTTTATGAAGAATTGAAAATGATGTGTGTGATCTGCCCGTTTCAGTGGCAGCTGAGGTATAGCATTGACCATCAACATCGACTGACTTTTTGGCTCATAACGACCACACATCATGATCTACGAAATTAGAGCCCATTATATCTAAAACTGTTGGTCTTACATAAAAATGCACACATTTTGTTGTATTCAATGTTTTAAAAAATGTTATATGGCTCTCACTGATCTACTTTTTAAAATATGTGGCCTTCATGGCTCCCTTAGCCAAAAAGGTTGCTGACCCCTGGCTAGGTTAGGGATTCATAGTCGAAATAGGTGCCACCCAATGACCGCACTGTGAGCTAGCTGAAATTAACTTATTTTCTTGTGTTATAATGCACAGAAAAGGGAAATAAATATGTGTTTGTGTTTCATGTAAGGATTGTGAATGATGGGCAAAATTAAAAAAAAAGTGCAGTTCCCCTTTCAGAGAGGTGCCGGACTTCAGCTAGCTAAACAGTGACAAATAGTGCGTGTAACACATAACAGTCGACTATCAGAAAAGTCATTCATCGCCGTTCTCTTGGGAATTGTCTTCCCTGTCAGAATTTAACAGCATCATAATTCCTTTGTCACACACGTCATCGGTCTCTCTCTCGGTCTTGCTCTCTCTTTGGGTGTCTCTCCATGTCATTCTCAGTATCATCCACTTCATCTGGTAGTATAGTCGGAAAGGAGGTGTTTACACTGTCATGTGTGTCGCGTGTTTTCCATGATGGAAGATTGTGAGTACTGGGTGGTCACTAGGCATGTGCAGAACGCACTATGTACCATGTCGTCATTCTAGTAGGTAGGTGGTGGTCTGCACTTAAATGTTGGTTGCGACCCATCATAACCAAAAAGAAGAACGCCTTTACACCTGGTTGCATCAGTATTAGTGTTTGGTTGTTAGACAGTTTTATATGGTTTGTTGTATCTGTTTTATTACCGTATTTTCCAGACTATAAGTCACACTTTTTTTTCATAGGTTGGCTGTTCCTGCGACTTATACTCCAGAGCGACTTATAAATGAAAAAAAAATTTATGTTACATAAACACTGGACACCTTTTCTGTTCATGTTTATTTTTTGTGTAGCTGAATAACCATTGTGTTAGCATATCTTACACCTATTCAGCCTGTTCTCTATTCTTTTATTAATGTTAGAACTTGCCTTCCAAAACAACGTAATGTCTGTTTTGGCCAAGTAGTTTGTAAAATAAATTACCCGCAAAAAATGCGACTTATACTCCAGTGCGACTTATGTATGTTTTTTTCTACCTAATTGTGCTTTTTTGACCTGGTGCGACTTATACTCCGGAGCGACTTATAGTCCAGAAAATACGGTATTTATTGATGTATAGTGTACGTGAGTGGATAAGGCGTTTACACTCAATCAGAGCAATGCTAAGAAAGGTGGTTTCTTTCCATGTTTTTTTTTTTGTTTCGTGAACTTTTTATTGCCTTTATGATGGACTATCTTCATAATAGTATAGTATAGGAGATGTCACAAGATTAGGACACAACCACATATTAGCTGCACCGCTGCAGGGTTTAAAGTCTTTCAAATTATGCTGCTTATTATCACTAAACAAGATCATGACAGGGAAAAGGAAACATGTTGCAATGATGCCCCGGCATTGGCAAAATCTCACCCAATCATTCCCATATATACCCACTAGCGGGTATATCTGTATACCACGTCTTATATCAGCATTATGATATACTCTATTGTGATGATGACCCTACATAATGGTCGTCAGCATTTTTATGCATTGTTGAGTTTTTGTATGATATTATTGAAAAAGTGCTCTGATTTAAACTTTAAGAGTAACATTAGCCCCACTCCAAAATGTCATCATACTTGTTTTTCGTAGAAAATGTTGCAAATGTGTGATGAGTGTGTGGTGTTTCATAAGAGGATGTAAGCAGTAGCATGTCCCTCACAATCAACAGTCACTTCCACTTTTTTGTTGTTGCTGCGGATAGCAACAAGCTATGGTCGCACAATAACAGAACAATTTATGGATATACTTTGCAGTGTTTTGCAATAGTTCTGTTTGATATCCAGCTAAATTCACTGGACTTACTTCCTCTTTCACCCTCCACACCTGAGTTAGCACCCACCTGAATGGCACCTCCGACCTTCTCACGCCGCTTCCTAACTCCCTCCTGCATCTCTTCCCATCTGATGATCCCATTACCAACTGCTTCCTGACAGGAAGTACAACCTCCTATGTTGAGCTGAGGAAGCAGGTGCCTCTCTATTGTTGTGGTGTGATCCCACTCTCAGATATACTCCCACAGACAGGGGGAAGCAGGACTCTATATGTGTGAATGGGATTGTGGGAGTACAGTACGCCAACTCCCCCCTCCCCCCCACCTCTTCACCTGCCATTGATTGATTGAGCCTGACATCCATTCACATCCGCGTTTCCATTCATTCATGGAGCTTGAAACAAACACTGAGTTATATATCTGATGGATGGGATAACTTGTGCGTTGTGATGGCAGCCATTAGTGAATAGATAGGGTGTGCACTATATAAAGTATACAGAGTTTGCTAATTGTAAGCCTTTTAAAGTATTTTACCTGTAAATTACATATGAATCTGACAAAAAAAAATATTTTTGTGTTAGCTGCTACAATAACAATGTATCCACTGTTTGGTTTATATGCAGATCTCGCTTTAGAATGCATAGAAAAGACAAAGACACGCATGGTCATGCTTCACACAAGGATTGTGGATGTTTTCCTTTAAGGTTACTGCAGATATCAGTTTGTTGATATCAGAAAACCCATCAAGTGATAAACAGGAAGCAACATTCGCGCACCGGCACACTGACACCATTTCTGTTACATCAAGTACACTACATGGACAAAAGTACTGAGACAGGGCTCTTCATCCGTCAGGGATCTTAGAGAACCCTAATTCTTCATTGTATGCCAAGTCTCAGTTCTGTGTTTACATGTGTATGGGAACAGGCTTTATAGTCTTTTAGAGTGAAAGTTGTTGTGTTTGCAAAGGGGAAATTGAATTAGAACATAAACAATACAACCAGTATCCACATTATATTACACACACACACCATACACAGCCACTAATCTGAGAAGGAGTCGTATTTTAACAGCTGCTGATTGAGTAATTTCAAAGAAAAATTGACAATTCCCTTCCTGTGACTGGACAGGAAGAGGCTGTCATCATCTGACATGCATGCACCCACGATACATTTATAGACTTCTTCATTTATTTCAAATCAAGACACTTTTTAGGTGCAAATGCAGCCATAAAAATAAACATTTAATTACATGAATATCTCTCTGATATGGTCAATCAAAACTGAGCACTATTACCATCACAAAGGAGGGTATTTTTTTGATTTTGCAAAAGTTTTTGTTAGTTTTCATAATTTTTTTCAGTATATATTTTTCTCATTGCAAGCATTTTCAATGCAAATATTATACATATCCAATTTTATGTTTTAGTAAATGTATTTTCAAAATGTTTCTCCAAGTTCATTAACATGACGACATGGGCTTTTTAATAGTAAAAATAAAATAATAAAAATTAATATCAAGCAATAACATAATAAAATTAAATATACATAAATAATAATAATAAATAATAATAACAAATAATAATAAATATAATAATAAATAAACTAATAAAAACAATATATTTTGTTAACTCAAAACTCCACTCCAGGATTTTTCTTCCCAATTGGTTGACATTAAGAGTTTTTCAGTGAACAAATACATGCCTGCGAATGGCTAAAATCAGTCATTGACAAACAATGGGCATCTATGAAGGTTTATATCAAGATGCCTCTCCAATGTAGGATTATTTAGCCTTGACTGAGTACCATTTCCACTATATTACACCCAGTAAGAGATATATTATACGTATATTTAACAAAATTTCCCATCCTTACCTGAGTCTACTGTCCAGCCTCCATTGTCTCCAGAGCCTCCAAGTCAAAGCGTATCCAGCTCAGTGCCATTCAGTGGCCTCTGACATTTCTGTGTGACAGACCAACATCCATCATGCGTACGACAAACAAGCACGGTGGTGACAATCAGCCCTGCAAGCTGCTTGTGCTTCTGTGAGCTGACTTCACTCATACGGTGGTTCACAAACAGGAAGCATATGAGCGAGGTGCATATGAGCACAATGAGGAAGGCTGCTGCTGCTGGTGTGTGTGTGTTTTTGTCATTGTGTGTGTGTTTTTGAGAGGTCGCATGTAGATTTTGAAGGGATGTTGGCCTCTTGACAGGAAGTCATCTGTTCGGAGTGTTTGTTTTCATGCTATTCCCACACCTCTTTGTTTGGCTTTGTTCACTATTTTCTGACAGTCTTACATGTAAAACATTCATTCATTCATTTTCTACCGCTTATCCTCACGATGATCGCGGGGGGTGCTGGAGCATATCCCAGCTGTCTTAGGGTGAGAGGTGGGGTACACCCTGGACTGGTCCCCAGCCAATCACAGGGCACATATAGACAAACAACCATTCACACTCACATTCATACCTATGGACAATTTGGAGTCACCAATTAACCTAGCATGTTTTTGCACAGGGAGAACATGCAAACTCCACACAGAGATGGCCGAGTGTGGAATTGAACACGGGTCTAGCTGTGAGGCCTGCATGCAAACCACTCGTGCAGCACACATGTAAAACACTGTACTAAATACATACATGGTGGTAGATGACCACAGTGTACCCAACTGCCTCAAACTGGCATTAACAGCTGTGGCTGTAGGCAACCTCCTGATGTAGATTTTATTTTTAAATCTGCATAAAACTGCATTTGAACTATCATGAGAGGTCAGTCCCCAGCAGCTTTATCTACTTTAAAATGATGGTTGTTGTGAAATTAATGTGTTACACTTGCCGTACAGTTGTTCACAGTTAACTCACCCGTGGTTCTAATGTCGGCTGAGTTTGCTCCTTACTGGTATTACAACATTGGTTCTGATGCAGCAGTGTTGTGAAATATACGAGTGAATAAATGAACATGTGGTCAAAGAAAGCCATGCTTTCCTTCCCACTTTCTCATGTTATATGGAATGCCTCTCCGATTATCACCCGTTGTCACCTGTTTGCGGATATGATTGCAATGTTTACAGTATATAGCATGTTGTATGGAGCAAGTACTGTGACAGCCATACACATATTGTTTACTGCAAATGTACTTAATGAAGAGGCAACTGAGTGACCTGACTTGACGTACCTATTTGTATTTCACTTACCGTATTAGCAGAACAGTAAATTCCCCTTCTCTGAAACAATAGACAAACATACTGAAGTACTTTTTGGAGAAAATGTGCTTGTATTTTCAAAAGTGAACGCTAGATGTCACTGTTTCTCCTATGTTAACATTCAACAAGTCAAGCAGCTGAACTGAAACGCCTGCACCGCCTCACAAGGCAACAGTACATGTTGGATTTCATGCTTCCCTCAATGAACCGCAGCTCCCCAGTGCCGGAAGTAATCATGACACTACCGTCATCATGGTTGACTGTAGACAACACAGTTATTTTGCTACTCACTTGTGCTGCCAACTATTCAGACAATAACGGCTGTGTGTTGATTCATTTTCATTCATTCATTCATTTTCTACCACTTATCCTCACAAGGGTTGTGGGTGTTGCTGGAGCCTATCCCAGCTGTCTTCGGGTGAGTACACCCTGGACTGGTCGCCAGCCAATCACAGGGCACATATAGACAAACAATTTGGAGTCACCCATTAACCTAGCATGCATGAAAGTGGTGAAAACCCACGCATGCAAACTCCACACAGAGATGCCCGAGGATGGAATCGAACTCAGGTCTCCTAGCTGTGAGATGAGCTAACAACTCATCCGCCGTGCAGCCGACTCATTTTCAGTGGATAGTAAATCAAGGCTGTAACAACATGTACACAGACTACTCTAAATTATATCCAGGTTTCATTTCTATAGTATTGTCCTTTGAAAAGAAGTAATAAAATGGTTCCTTGTAAATGTGAGACATTGTAAACAATGTAAAACTCCGCCTGAGCAGTACAAGTGCCATATCAGATATAGACAAATAAAACAGGTGGTGAAATATTTGTACCCTTCCATTCATATGTTACACTACCTGCAACTCCCGTAATATGCATGCCTCAAGGGCCATTATAGTTGCATCCATTACCTTGCTACTATTACACACAGGAACTCTAAGAATGGTAGGTGGGGGGGAGCATGGAGGAACTATAAAAGGGAGAAAGTGATGAGGGTCCAAATACAAGGATATACTCAGGTCATAATGATTTGAATGAGATTTGTTTGATTGTTGACCTTATAGTATTTTTAATGAAAACAAATCGGGCGGCACGGCGATCTAGTGGTTAGCGCGCAGACCTCACAGCCAGGAGACCAGGGTTCAATTCCATCTTCGGGCATCTCTGTGTGGAGTTTGCATGCGTGGGTTTTCACCACATTCATGCATGCTAGGTTAATTGGCCACTCCAAATTGAATGTGAGTGTGAATGGTTGTTTGTCTATATGTGCCCTGTGATTGGCTGGCGACCAGTCCAGGGTGTACCCCGCCTCTCGCCCAAAGACAGCTGGGATAGGCTCCAGCACCCCCGCGACCCTCGTGAGGAAAAAGCGGTAGAAAATGAATGAATGAATGGAAACAAATCAATGTATTATGTGGATGGATGATACATATATTGTTAAATATCGTATATATTGTTAAATATCGTCCTACTGGCCTTTAAATACTACTGTTAAATGATTCACAAATAGGTTTCTCAGCTGTTTTATTTGGATATACAACCCTGATTAACAAATTAGAATAGTTCACGGACCGAAAAAAAATCAGCAATACTGGTCTTGGTAACTGAGCAAAACACTTTCTGTGTCGTCCACTTCCAAAGAACAGAAGAAGAAAAGAGCAGCATGTGATTTAAGTGCACTACAACACCATCACCAAACTTTCTCCCTCTCTCTCTCACTCTCTCCCCCCACTACCGCTCTCTCTCTCTCTCTCTCTCTCTCTCCACACACATCCTCCTCCAGAAGCAACACCACTACTACAGACACTTTTGGACCGACAAGGACCGAACATGTTCCGGGCTCTGGATGCTGCGCTCACGGTGCTACTGGCCGCTTCGCTCTCTTGGCGGAGCACCGTGGGAGGCTACGGTGGTGGTGGTGGTGGTGGTGGTGGTGGAGGCATGGCTCTTTTCGCTGCTCAAACCTCACCCCCGGACCCCTGCTACGACGAGCACGGCAACCCTCGCCGATGCATCCCGGACTTTGTGAACTCGGCCTTCGGTAAGGAGGTGAAGGTGTCCAGCACCTGCGGGAGGACGCCCGGTCGCTACTGTGTGCTCAGCTCCGCGGAGAAGGTGGACGAGAGAACCCGGAACTGTCACACCTGCGACGCGTCTGACCCCAAGAGGTACCATCCTCCGGCGTACCTCACCGACCTGAACAACCCGCACAATCTAACCTGCTGGCAGTCCGAGAACTTCATCCAGTACCCGCAGAACGTCACACTGACCCTCTCCCTGGGGAAGAAGTTCGAGGTCACTTACGTGAGCCTGCAGTTCTGCTCGCCTCGACCAGAATCCATGGTGATCTACAAGTCCATGGACTACGGCAAGACGTGGGTGCCCTTCCAGTTCTATTCGACCCAGTGTAGGAAGATGTACAACAAACCCAACCGGGCCGTCATCACTAAGCAGAACGAGCAGGAGGCCATCTGCACGGACTCCCACACCGACATGTTCCCGCTGAACGGCGGTCTCATCGCCTTCAGCACGCTGGACGGAAGACCCTCCGCGCACGACTTCGACAACTCCCCGGTGTTACAGGACTGGGTGACGGCCACTGACATCCGGGTGACCTTCAGTCGGCTGCACACGTTCGGCGATGAGAACGAAGACGACTCGGAGCTGGCCCGGGACTCGTACTTCTACGCCGTGTCCGACCTGCAGGTGGGCGGCCGCTGCAAGTGCAATGGACACGCGTCCCGCTGCGTCAAGGACCGAGACGGAGAGCTGGTGTGCGAGTGCAAACACAACACGGCCGGCCCGGAGTGCGACAGGTGCAAGCCTTTTCACTATGACCGGCCGTGGCAGAGAGCCACAGCCCGGGAGGCCAACGAGTGTGTCGGTGAGTGCTTGCTTCAACCCCCGTGGGGCCTCCCTGGAAGTGCTCATTCTGCTTAGAACAGGGGTGTCCAAACTTTTTCCACTAAGCGCTGCATAATTGGGATGGGAAAAGGATGCTGGGGAGCACTTTGATATGTTTTATATTTCTTTATAATTATGTAAAAAGGCAAAAAAGGGCTGTTTTCAAATACAAAACTTTATTCTATAATTACGTTTTAGTATCAACATTTCATACAATTTCATACAATTTGCATCCATGCTCTGTTTCCCCCCTTTTTTGGTTTAATTTAATATCTATAACTGCCGTGGGCCAGTGTTTTTATATTTTTATCCCACGGGCTGAGCTTTGCACATCAGTGGTTTAAAAAAACAAAACAAAAACTGACCTTTAATACATAAGAATTATTAATAGCTTGTGTTAAACATTTTAATTTAGGTCTATATTGAATAATAACACAAGGTGGTGAGTATTGAATTTGAAAATTCATTCAAATATTATTTTCGAATTTTGGAATGAAACTCCAGTATCTAGCAGCTTTACGATTTAGAAGAAACTAGATTAAAATAGCATTGCAAAGTCCTTTAATGAACATTAATGTATATCAAATACTGCAGTAATTGAATATGTTGCACAGAGAGAGGAATTCAGGGTAAAATAGGATAATAATTGACACATATTCAAATATATTGACATAAATTTCTATATTTTTATTCTAATCTGCTCAATTGTTGTCAATTAATTCAATCTTTTTGCATTGGAATCTTTTTGGCATGGCAAGGTTGCACAATGCAGCAGCAACAACAACAAAAAAAAGAGAGATTAAATATTGTTTGACAGTTTCGGCACATGCCAGCCACCATGTGACGCATAGCAGCTGTTTAAAAGCTTTCTCAGTTTGTTGCTAAAGCTCACAGATATTCATGTGAACTTTCTGCCAAATCAACATCGACACGCTTTAAAAAATATCTCATACTATGTCAAGATGTGGTTTTAGTCATTTGAGACATGAGTAAACACGTTCTCCCTATATTGGCAATCAATCCATCATCCGTTATGACAATTTCCAGAACATTTGTGTCTGTCTGGACTTAAACAAAATATCTATAGGCATGAATGAAGATGTTAATCCCCCTTTTAGTGTTTACATTAAAAGTATATCGGCATCCATCTATAATGCATGGCCATATTCATCATTATTATACGTATATAAAACTAACGATTTTAAAATATAAAAACTGTCATGAGATGAGGAAGAAAGTGCACACATACAAAAAAGTGTACTTTATGTATTTCATCTACCGGCATCTCGAAAGATCCTATGCATTCCTGCTTGATCCATTTCTTTTATGAATCTGCACATAAAAGCACATGCAAAGCAAATAAAAGATAATTCTCATATACATGACTGCTGGTATAGGCTCCAGTCGATCTGTGACCCTGAATGGTAAAAAATGAATGAATATTGCCAGAAAGTTGTTTGTTGTACTCTATAATGTACTGTATGACGCTGGGGAGCGCTGAATTTGTGGTAAACTTGCTGCTATTGTTTGCAGAGGATCAGCTCTCTCGCTCTCATCTGTATCCTTAAGGAGGGCCTCACATGAGAAAGTAGAAAGCGCTCATTTGACTGAAATGTTGGCTGGTGATGTGACTATAGTGTAGTATTGTGGCTGATTGCATTTCTGATGGAAATAATTCAGTTGCAACCACAAAAATGTACTATTTTACATGCATTGAGCTTTCTGCAGCTATCAATCTACTGAGGTCAGTACTGGTCGTAATGATGGGCGGATTAAGAATTCCATTAAGAAAGCGAGACTCTATGGAGTGTACTACTTGACTGCAACCAGCTGAGGCGTGGTTTGGGCTCAGATGTAAATTACTTAGAAACTAGGTTTAGGTTTTGTCTTTTTTTTTAGCAGTATAGTTGGCTTCAAATTGGGGACCTATGATGCAAATCTTTTGGCATAATCTTTTGAGTTGTGGACTCTCATAGAGCAGCGAGACACAATAACCAGCACAGAAAGCTTTGTAGATCTTCCAGGATCTGCACCTATTCCAGATGTATTTGTTGGATTTTGTGCTTCCTGTGAAAAGGGTCTGTCTCCAGGCACGCTGAACCCAACTTTATAAGAATTGGTCAATGGTATAGGAGTTGATAATAAATGGTAATTTATCTTTTTAACGTACAGCCATATGTGTTGGATCCCAAATCCGACCTAGACTAGAGACTGAACAGTTCGAAGCTTCTTAAGAAAAGAGGTTACTTCAAGATGTTTTTGAATGGTAAGTAGCTTTAGCATTTTAGCATTAGCTTTTCTACATCATCGGTAATGGGTAATATGGTCAATGTACGTTTTTTGCGGGACTAGTGTTTAAAAAACTCGGGTAGACTCACTGATTATGGTGGGAAATAGCTCCAGACTGTGTGCACACTTCCTGTGTAATGGTACACAAAATAAACACAGTTAGGACACTGATAAATTGTTATTTAATGCTTGCTTTTCTGACTCTTGGCCCGAGTAACGTTGGAAAGGTGTCGTCTTCAGCAGTTTGTCGGCTAGTCCAGCTGCATACTGGCCCATGTTCACGAAACAGTCCAGTATGAAATGCCGTTGATATATTAAAATGTTTCTTTTGCTGGTAGGCAATCCCAAACTCCAACCACTTCTGCCTGGTGTTTGCATTGTTTGGAATTGTAAACAATTTTAGCTTTTTCCTACACCCGAAGAAATACTTCTTGGGAGACATTGCTAACACCGTAAACAGAGAAGCTTGGGTGGGGCCAAAGAGTGGCCTACAGCTATATATTTAGATTAAACACCATCAGGATAAGGACCATATCCACTTTCTCCACAATGTTCCACAGCGCTTTCAGTGGGAGAAGTCTGGAGGTTGCAATGCTCTTTTAATGCCTGTCAGACGTGACTGAAGGTCTGGTTAATGTTTGCGCGTTATTCACCTTCATAAAGCACCATCCTCCAGCTTCAAAAGTGCCGTCAAGATGCGGCTTTGGTCTCCGCACGGCAAACAAAGCTTGGAACAATCTGACTTTTGTACTTTGTACTGCATTGTGCTGCTCTTGCTGGTTCTGTAAGCCTCGCATGCACAGTAGTCCTCTGGTGCTTAGACTCTAACTCCAACTAAGACGAAACATCCTTCTCATTAAATATCTCTCCACTCTTATCAGTGTTTATGACTCCTTTTATAAACCGCTGCAAAAACAAAGTCATTTGCAGTGCAGACGATCAGTTCAGCTGTAACGGATCTGTTTTATCTCCCCAACAAATAGAAAGGCGATCCGCGAGCCAACATGTTCTGTAAGCAAAGCCGGTGCTTCAGTATATATATATATCAAGTGGCGGAACCAAACAGACAAAAAAAATGAGGCTGACGCTGAGGCAGAGGATGCTCTCAGATACAAGAGCACGTAATTGGCAAGCAAGCGGACAGTAACAAAGATAAACTGTTCAGAAACTGCAAGAGACAAGGAGGTTTGCCATTGCTCTTGCTGTACTCTGAACAAAGTGGACAGTTCTGAGAATTTCAGGACTAGGACTAAATGATCAAAATGGAGGGCACTTCTTGGCTGCAACCAGTAGAGGAACTGTTGATTCAGTCTCAATTAGTTAGTCAAAGGAAGCACAGCATGAAGTCAGCAATGAGATGTTGAACTCCTCTGGGCAGTATTAGTCGTATGGCAACAGAACATTACGAGAAAAATATAATTTATTAACACTATAATATTCCCCGGGTGGCACGGCGGTCCAGTGGTTAGCGCACAGACCTCACAGCTGGGAGACCAGGGTTCAATTCCGGCCATCTCTGTGTGGAGTTTGCATGTTCTCCCGTGCATGCGAGGGTTTTCTCCGGGTACTCCGGTTTCCTCCCACATTCCAAAAACATGCTAGGTTAATTGGTGACTCCAAATTGTCCATAGGTATGAATGTGAGTGTGAATGGTTGTTTGTCTATATGTGCCCTGTGACTGGCTGGCGACCAGTCCAGGGTGTACCCCGCCTCTCGCCCGAAGACAGCTGGGATAGGCTCCAGCACCCCTCGTGAGGAAAAGCGGTAGAAAAAGAATGAATGAATAATATTCTCCATAGTCGATCAAGGAAATGCTGTCAAATGCTATACTCTGAACAATGCAGTCAAGTTGTGTTGACATTCTAAAGCTCTATGAATCAAGTAATCCTTGGGACACACCTCCTGATCAATGAATGCATTTTTCATCCCCATCATCAGATCAGTGCATCAACAATGACTTTCCTGCCACTGAACTTCGCCAGATGAAGTTAGAACAAGCAAAGAGAGAGAGGCGGGACAGAGTGTCCAAGTTAAAGCTGGACAGGGTGACCAACAAATCGTAGTGCACTTTTCCCGGAGATAATACCGTTAGTCCAAACATAGTGGTAATAGGCAGCATCTAATTTGCTAGTGGCTAGTTCTTAACTGGACAGAACACCTTAAAACATGTTTCTTGGGCATATAGGAAAGTAATCGCCCTTGCTTAAGTGTGCAGTATGCACAGGAAAGCAATTATATAGTCCGATTCTTGTTGTTACTGCCTATATAATTACAAATCCGCACCATTTTTCTGATATTTTTGGATCTTATTGTGTGGAAAATGGGAGGTAATAACTATAAAAGCAATCTTCACTCGCTAAATGTACTGCAAAAAAGGTCAGTAAGGATAATTCATAATGCTGCCTCTAGAGAACATACTAACTCCTTATTTCTAAAATCACAAATACTTCAACTTGCTGATATAGTTAATCTTCAAACAGCTAAAAATAATGCATAAGGCTAAAAATAACCAATTACCTAAAAATGTAATCTAATACTTCTCTAAAAGAGAGGAGAAATATGATCTCAGGGAAGAACTAAATTTGAAACACTTATATGCTAGGACTATGTTAAAAAGCCGTTAAATAGCATTTCAGTATGTGGAATCAAACTATGGAATGGATTGAGTAAGGAAGTCAAACAATGCACAACGATGAGCCAATTCAAGAAACAATACAAGCAGTTGATGTTTGCTAAATACAAGGATGAAGAGTCTTGAACCAGTCATGATGTGCTATATATATCACTATATTGACACTTACTATGGTACCCATTATGTCATTGTATGGTCATATCACCTCGTACTTTGGTACGTGGCAAAAATGTAATAAATAAATAAATAAATAAATTTAAATAAAATTAAAAATGTAAAAATAAATTAAAAAATATTTTTTTAAATAAAAAAATAAATCAAATTATATTAGGAAAGCAGGAAGTGAACAAATATAACAGTTACTGATTGTAAAAGTACCAGAAGAAGGGGTACGATTTAATAAGCTTTGCTTCTTCCTACTCCTTTTGGACATGTGGAACTGTGAACTGATTATGGGATGCATTCAATTGTAATCGGATGCATGTTCAAATGAAATAAAACCATTACCATTACCAAAGCAATATGAACCAAACACAAGCAGTTCGTGGTTTGGTCTGCAACATACAGTACCAAAAAAAGAGGCAAAAATGTTGATCATTGTCTTCCAAAGTCAAAGCTGGTGTGTGTGAATATCTTGTTTTGCCTAAAACACAAAGATAATAAGTCTGCTTTCGTGAATGACTAAGGAAACAATCACATTTGAGAGGCTGAAACCAGAGGATATTTAATTTTTAAATGAAATAACGATTAATCGGATACCAAAAAGCTGGTTATTAATTAGATATACAATTAATCATTGTTGCAGCTCTATAGTTAACCTTCCTGTCTGATTAATAAATAGAGACAATTACATTTGATTTCTATCCAAAACAGTTTTGAAATATGAATAAATTGTAATGGCGTTTTAAAAACAAATGATTCTTTTCATCTGGGATCGTCTTTCCGTACTGCAGTTGGCTACGACATCTGGCTTAGAAACCTTTAATACAAAACAACACTGATGATTGAAGACTGCTACTTTGGGCCTTCATGTGTAATCAAAATGATATTGTCTGAAATGAAAGCGACGGATGTTACAAACAACAGATAATGTGGACTGTGCGGATGAACGTCTGGAGGATCTTGAAGCAATTAATGTCAGTGTTTTTTTGGCAGGAGCCCTTTTCAGCAGGAATTTTTGGAACTGGGTTGTAGTTGCTTGTCACGAGGCCCGTTCCAGAAGCAGTTCGGTTTTGATTATCTAGTAGTTCTGCACTGAGGATAAATTTTCTAAGGACTTTGAAGATAGGGAATGTTAATATTGAAAACTGCTATGACAGCTTACAAATCAAATAAAACTTGCAGTGCAGACAACAGAACGTTCACGTTATGTCTAAAAAAGTGTGTCTACTAGTTCCATGCAGACAAAGATCAGGTGCTTGTCCAAAAAGACAAAAATCCATAATAAAGTTCCCCATCTTACATGTCTGCCTGTTTGATACCTTTGGATAAAACATTGCTTTGTCTCCAACATGTAATGCAGTGCAGATCCCACAGTGTGTCTGCGTTATGTCCGTGTGCACGTGGGAGTGTGTGTGTGGAACTTTCTTCTTATTTTTGGGAAGCTTTTTGGTCGAGCACCACACTGCCACTGAAGGAAATATGTTATTTGTCCTCTTTCTGGCTTGTTCTCACTTCCACAAGTCTTCTTTACTGGCAATTGAACTCAACATGGACTTTTTGACAAAGGCCAGCCAGACCACAGAATTGTTCTAACCAAAATTGTTATTGTAAATCTGTAAACCCAGGACTGATTTTCACAATGTTGTCATCTCACCTTTGGAAGATGCCAGGACTTCTGTCGCTCGACTTTTGGCGTACCTAAAACTGTTCTTAGATATTCTTTATCTTCTCTTATTATGCAAACTTGTCTTTTTAATGTTTAATTACTATGGTGCCCATCATGTCATTATATGGTCATATCACCTTGTACTTTGGTACATAATAAATGAAAATACAAAAAAAGTACATTAAAAGAAAATAATAATAAATAAAATAAAATAAAATAATATTAGAAAGGCAGGAAGTGAACAAAAACGGTTACTGATTGTAAAAGTACCAGATGGAGGGGTAGGATTTAATAAGCTTTGCTTCTTCCTACTCCTTTTGGACATGTGGAACTGTGAACTGATTATGGGATGCACTCAATTGTAATCTGATGCATGTTCAAATGAAATTAAACCATTACCATTACCATTACCATTACCAAAGTGGTTCTAATGGAGAGCCTGTTTCTGAGCATCAAACGTGGGAAAATCCATCATTTTCACGACAGATCTTAAAGTGATACAGTAGTTCTGATTTTTGGACAAGAAGTAGTATGACAGCCGTATGATCAGCAGTGTAGTCCATCAACTGTGACTTACCAACACTGAGCAGTGAGCACAGTGAGGCCAGTTCTGGTTGGATTTTGGCAATGAGTTCCGGTTCGTTATTGGGGTTATTTAAGAGTTTGGCTTCTCAAAATAATGTGCGTTTGACAGACGTACATTTACATGACAAAAATACCGGGGCTAAGTTTCTCATGACCGAAATCTATGGAAGCCTGTTTCCGCCACTGAAAAAAAAATCTCAATCCCAATTATCCCAATGGTAAATTACCCAATGGTAAATTGAAATTACGAGATAAGAAAGTCGAAATTACAAGATAAAAAGTCGAAATTACAAGATAGAAAGTCGAAATAATGAGATAAAAAGTCAAAATTCTGAGATCAAAAGTCAAAATTATGAGATAGAAAGTTGAAATAACAAGATTAAAAGTCGAAATTACGAGATAAAAAGTCAAAATTTTGAGATCAGAAAGTCGAAATTATGAGATAGAAAGTCATAATAATGAGATAAAAAGTCGAAATAATGAGATAGCATTGTAGAAGAGTCACAGCAGCAGCTCTTCTCTCCTGTTCAGACATGGATTGTGAGTGCATTGAGGAGTACTTCAAGTGTGGCTTTACAAGTGATGAAATACTTCATTTGCTGGTAAATTCACATGGAATTATACTAAGCAAACGCACATTGGAAAGAATTTTGAGGCATGGAAATAGTAAAGGGGACGAAGACGACTGTGAAAAAGATGGCACCTGCGGCACATGCACAGTTGGTATCTTATAATTTCGACTTTCTTATCTCAAAATTTTGACTTTTTATCTCGTAATTTTGACTTTCTATCTCAAAATTTCGACTTTTTATCTCGTATTTCGACTTTTATCTCGCAATTTCGACTTTCTTATCTCGTAATTTCGATTTACCATTAGAATAATTTTTTTTCTAATGGGGATGTCATACAACTCTATGTAAAAAAAAAATCCAAACTAAGCCTCGATCTCTGCTAATTATTAAGTTCTTATGTTCTTCTACTTCATCGAATAGGCCAACTTAGCACGACGTTGCTGTTAAAAAGTGAGTGATATGTTAGCTCTGTAGCTAACATAGCTATGCTAGTGTCGCTAACGTTTGTGTCCTCCTGTATGTTGTTTTTATTGGACAAGTATAAGGATACAATGTATATTTAACAAGTGGATAAACTGCACAATAGTGCTTTGTGGAGCCACACACATTAAATCTACAGATACACAAAATAATGTGTTCCCAGTAGGGCAGCGTCAATGCTACATTTTGGGTATTACATTTCAAATACTCTGCGACATATTTATTGCGAGGCTTTTAATACTGCTGCTGTACTTCATCTGTATTTCTTTCATGATGTTTAGAGACAACAGCTGGATGCAATAATCATAAACATTCAAAATATATAAAATATAAAAGTGGGATATGCTGAACTGCATAGACATGAGAGAGTGTGGCTTTAAGGCTCGAAAACATATGGAAATTGTGTCTTTCTGCAGGGAATTTAAAAAATGACCACAGTAATTACATCATAGTTTATTACATCATAGTCAGGACTGAGGTTGGCAAACAGGAGAGATGTTTCGTTACGTGTGGCTGCTGGAAGCCACTGAATCATTACATCTGAATGTGAAACGAAGGGGATGGCACAGTGATTGGTGGGTAAGAATGCTGGTGATTGTGTGGAAATGATTAATTGCATCTTGAAGCAATTGAGGCTAAAAATGGAGTGGAGCACAAGGAAGAATTTTTTAAAATTAAAAATCAATAAATTGTTAATTGATGATCTGTGCATATCCCAATTCCAAAAGTAGGCCTTGTCAGCCCTCTCTTCTCTTAAATCTGCATCAGCAACAATAGAAAATCACCAGAGCTGATGAGCCGACGAGAGGGAAATAAAAGGATTTAATATAAGGTCAAAGCTCTGGCAAAGATTTGCCTGGCAACAGTCGTGCAACTCACGGACAGGACCACCAAGCAGGAGTGAAAGCCCATCAGGCCCCGGAGTGGTGGTTCTTTACACAGCTACACATGATTAATGGCTGGATGAAGTTACAGGCGGCCGCGTCGGGAGCAGATCTGAGCGCCACCCGCTGTTCCTTTAGCTCACCGCTGTTGTCATCTAAATGAGCCACCCACACGCCGCTTTGTTTTTGTATTTCAAAGCTAAACTCTAAACCACAAAAACCACAATTAAGAAGTGAATGTCCTCATTAGGCAAATGTCCCTTTCACTAGGTCTGGGAATAAACCTGTCCTCACTGGGATAGGAAGATAACACATAAAGTTCGGGAATGCACCTGTGACAGATCAAACACAGTCAAACAATTTTGTGTTGCGTCAAACAAGCTCACAGGGAAAAAAAAAAAAAAGAATTCTTTGTGTGTGATGGTGAAGAGCTCAGGCTAATTTATCACCAAAGGCTTTGTCTTTCCCATATATGTCACTGCACAGGGCTGTGTGTGTGTGTGTGTGTCATCAGGTCATGAGGGCTTTTTAACACTCAGCTGCCATGGATGCCCCCCAGTCTTGCTGGTGTGTGTGTGTGTGTGTGTGTGTCTACTTAATAGACTGTGTTTTATGCCACGTGTCTGCTTTTGTTTTTGTGGAGTTGAACGTTAATGTTATGCACAGTTGCACAAAGAGATCTCAGTCAGCAGAGGTCAGTAGACAGATGCCGGATTACTTATCTACACACTTGCATCTTCATCTATTTGTAAAAATCAGAGTATCATCTTTCAAGTACAAAATTATACATACAGTCTCAAATATATACAGTATGTCACAAAAGTGTTACTGTTATATTCTTTTTATGGAACAACACGAGCAAACACTTTAAAACATTGTGATGTAGTGGATCACCGCGTAAAACGTTGAAGTAAAACGTTGAAGTAAAACGTCCCCTCGAAGTAATGAAATATACATCAATTTATGTTGAAAGGGAACACATTCTGATGGGCTACGGCAAACAGAGTGAGACCTCTTGTCAGTCATACAGTCGCTTTGTCTCTGTGGGGAGAGGCGGGGCCGCTACCACACACACAGAGCTAAAGAGTGGAGCTTCATGAGGAGTAATGCAAGGTAACGGTGCTTGCATAGCCAAATGCTACAGTCCCTGTGTGATAATATTAATGAGCAAGGTGAACCCATCAACATAGTAAATGAGCTCGTACGGCAAATGTATTCCAAAGTGATATCAACATTAAAAGGAAACAAAATGAACCTCAAACATTCATTCATTCAATTTCTACCGCTTATCCTCACGAGGGTCGCGGGGGGTGCTGAAGCCTATCCCAACTGTCTTCGGGCGAGAGGCGGGGTACACTCTGGACTGGTCACCAGCCAATCACAGGGCACATATAGACAAACAACCATTCACACTCACATTCATACCTATGGACAATTTGGAGTCGCCAATTAACCTAGCATGTTTTTGGAATGTGGGAGGAAAGCGGAGTACCCAGAGAAAACCCACGCATGCACGGGGAGAACATGCAAACTCCGCACAGAGATGGCCGAGGGTGGGATTGAACTCGGGTCTCCTAGCTGTGAGGTCTGCGCGCTAACCACTCAAACACCATGCAGCCCAAACTCATACATT
This sequence comes from Doryrhamphus excisus, assembly GCF_037039965.1. NCBI lineage: Eukaryota > Metazoa > Chordata > Actinopteri > Syngnathiformes > Syngnathidae > Doryrhamphus > Doryrhamphus excisus. The sequence continues at coordinate 15,158,037 of NC_136365.1, forward strand.
AAAAAAAAAAAACTACACAGCGAGATGCAGAGCTTTTGTCCCAACGGTCAGCATTCACAGATCACCACAAAAGAAATGCTGCTTCCAGTTGAAAAGCCATTATTTCAAGAAATGCTGCAAATGTTAAACAGTACAAAATGCCTGTGAGAAACACAAACAGCAATTTGACAATGTTACAGAGTGAAAGATGACATATTAAAGGGATTTAATATTATTATTATTATTATGATTAGTGGTTTATTTGTTAAGAGTAATATTCTTAACGTCAATTTGCGGCACAATAAATATTTCAAAAGGCACTGGCGTTGTTTTGTTTTGTCCAGTCATATTTTTTTCATTGTACTTGTCAAAATCTCGTTCATGGTCTTATCTTGAGAGCCGGATGTCTCATGACAACCCCTATAAATGACAAATGGATTGAACCTATTGTTGATGCAGACTTCATATACATCCTGATGAGATCAAATTCAATCACGTCAATAAAAAAATGCACATACGATGAACGATACAGTACAGGGGAAACATTGTACGAAACATGTGTACGAAAACCATAGAAAATTTTGGTGCAAAATATTTCAAACAAAAAAATCGTACGAAAACGAGAACACAATAACCTCGATTTGAGCGTACGTTTCTCCAGCTACACAATTACAGCTGATGCATTAATATTCGGATCCTTTGGAATCTGTTTGGTTGGAGTGGAATGCAGACTTTTTTTTTGGAGGGGAAAGTTTGCAAGGTCATCTCAATTTGCCAGGGGTGATCCCAGGTTAATCCATCACTCATTAGCTCTCCCAGATAAGACACATGGTTGGGTGAGGGGTCCACGCTGTCCCCATCCTCCCCAACCTCGGCCTGTCTTTGTCCCGCTCTTTTCTGCATAGTGTTCCCTCTACTCCGCTCTCTCTGTAATGAAGACAAATAAAGTCATGGAGACTCATCGCTTCCTCTTCCCCACGCTTTCCCTCCTTATTAACCCTGTCCCTCTATGCCTGCGAACCCCCGCTCAAGACAAAAGAGCCAATTAATGAGGTGTTTGTTCAATGTCCAGCCGAGAGAAGACAGGAGTTTAGAAATGCTGGCCTCAGCTGATTTAGCTCCTCCATGGAGGGTCCATCACAGAAAGCAAAGGAAGCTGAGGGATTGACACTAGAGGGGAGAAGAGAAGTAAGAGGAAAGAAAGGGGGAGGTGGTTAATAACGACAGAAAGAGGCTCTTGACTCAGCGTGCTACCAGCGAGAGCTATTTAAATCACTTCCAGTGCCGCCGCTGGGTTTTGTTGCCAGACGAGCGCTAATATGTGTGCGTAACCCCCCTCCACACTTTCTCAGTTGAAGTCATCGGGTTCCCACATGAGTCCCCTTGCTGCTTCTAATAACAAAGACTCCACACTGGAGGATGACAAAGCAAACAAAGGGGCTTAATTACAGGGGGTCGATAAGGAAATTATAAGGAAATTGAGTCATTAAAGGTAATATTTGTGTTATGAGATGATGGAGAAGATTCATTTCCATGGGTGGGGGCTTGGGGGGTGTTTTACTTTTACTACTTACACTATTTGTCCATAAAGGACAAAGAGAGAATCACATCTCTTTAGGGATCAAAATGTATAGTTCTATCCAAGTATGAAGGGGATATTCATTTGGGGCTGGCTGCACGGCGGACGAGTGGTTAGCGCGTAGGCCTCACAGCTAGGAGACCCGAGTACCCGAGTTTTCTCCGGGTACTCCGGTTTCCTCCCACATTCCAAAAACATGCTAGGTTCATTGGCGACTCCAAATTGTCCATAGGTATGAATGTGAGTGTGAATGGTTGTTTGTCTATATGTGCCCTGTGATTGGCTGGCGACCAGTCCAGGGTGTACCCCACTTGTGAGGATAAGCGGTAGAAAATGAATGAATGAATAATTTGGGGCTTTTTAATTCGATGTTTAATTCGAATATTCTCCAATTTGCCACGCAGTGGACGAGTGGTTTGCATGTTGGCCACACAGTCAGGAGATGGGTTCGATTCTTCGACACCTGGGTTCGATTCTTCGCTTGAGAATCCCTATATGGAGTTTGCATGTTCTCCCCATGTGTGTACTCCGGTACCCTCCCACATTTTAGGTTAATCGGCGACTCCAAATTGTCCATAGGTATGAATGTGAGTGTGAATGGTTGTTTGTCTATATGTGCCCTGTGATTGGCTTGCGACCAGTCCAGGGTGTACCCCGCCTCTCGCCCGAAGACAGCTGGGATAGGCTCTAGCATACCCCTGCGACCCTACTGAAGATAAGCGGTATAGAAAATGGATGGATGGATATTCTCCAATTTACAGTCAATTCACAGTTATACGTACAGGTATGCTGACATTTTGGAGAGTCTTCGATTTGGCTCTCTTTAGTATGTCCCTGTTATGGGATTTATTTGAAAGCTTGTGGTCTTAACCTAGACCGTATTGGGTTTCTGTGAAGACTTTCCAAAATAGTGGGCCACAGCCCAACTAATAATAAAAAAAAAGACTGTCATGATGGCAAAGAAAGATAGAAGAAGGGAATTTTGATTCATCCAAAATTCATAGTGTCCCAAAATAAATAACTGTTTTAAGGATCTCCTAGCATTGTTTTGTAAAGCGTTATAAAACTGACTGACCATTCAGATTGAATGCAGCCAACATTGAAAAACAACCCATATCCTTCAGAACCCAAAAATGGTAAAAACGTGACTACTCTCACATTATTGGCACAAAATAATCTGAATCTTGTGTTTTAAGACGTTTGTTTACTCTGGCAAAGACCAGGCGTCCTTTCACTAATTGCCTTCCACCGATGACTAAATCACAATGAGGTTTTGGGTTTCTAAGTCAGAGGAGGTTCCATTTGCCTTCCCCAACTGTATCCTTCCTGCCCGAGTCACCAAGTGTCACATCGGGTTATGGAAGATGTGAAATTTTCAACTACCACTCACGGCTACTGTTCCAATATTGTGCATGGAGCAGTGGTTGTAAGTGTATAAAATTACATTCTTGCTTGCAAGTGTATAATTGGTACCAGGAAGGAGGCAATGTAGTAAATATTGTTCTGGAGCCAACATATCTCCACTCCATCAGCGTCAGAAACAATCTGTGTGGACCAAACCATCTGCACCATGCCTGCTCTCTGCTGTGGCTTATTCTAGCATGCAGACGTGAGTGCTGTTAGTTCTGTTGTTTGAAGAATCCGCAGAACAAAAATCCAGAGTCGCCTGCAGTGAACTTGCAGTTGGAGTAGTACAAATGGATTAAGGATGAGAACAATGCGAAGCGGAAAAGGGGAAATGGAAAAGAAGAGTGATAAATGTGTCACAGATTGAAGTGAGCTATGGCTTTCAGATTTATGGTCCTCAGCAGCTTCCTGCTTCCACCTACCCGTTTCTCTGGATTAGAGGCCGTGCTTGACTTGGCGGCGAAGATTCAAAAATGTACAGCACTCAAACGGACACACCCTGAGTTTTTATTTGGCTCTGATACTCCGTGAAATGAGCTTGTTAGAAGTGATTAGTGATCTCAGATTCTGATTTGTCTTGGATTCAGACAAATTGTGTCCGGCTGATTGCAATCTTTGACGATCCAAGGTCACTGCATTGACGTTCTGGCTAAGTACATCATACGACAACCAGAGAATTTCTGACATTGGGTGCGGATAATGGAGAGTTGAGCTGAAATGCTGTACAAACGTATTGAATGAAGACATTTGGAATGGTTGGAAATGGTCGGAATGTCGCAATGGGAAAAGATATAGATACACATAGATTATGAACTTGGCATGCAATTCGTGACTGGAAATGGTGTACATCGCCACAAAATGACCATGCTCCCACATAACACCTTGTCAAGTACTGTTTATGTCTAATGCACAACGTGCAACATGCATTGTTCCTGCATGGGTATGCATTGTCACCACCACTTCTACAGAAGTCAGGGCATTATTTGGTCCTGCTGCATCCTGTGTGACGCCACGCAGACAAATAGACAAGGTGGCGAACTCCAGAGAAAATGCCCTTATCATAGAAAAGTAAGAAAAAGAAAGAGAAAGTGTGCAAAGAACACAAAGGAGGCGTTAAACAAAAAAGGAGACACAGACAGCGTAGGGAGACAATTACTGACTAGAAGTTATCGCTTTAGGCATTATGATTAGTTATTAACAGAAATTCACATGGAAGATACAAGAGGCGTACCCCAAGAGATTTCCCCCTGACTGCTTGAAGAGGCGCGACACTGGCATGCAGCCCTGCAGGGTTTATACATACAGCGGTGTCTTGGTTAACATCATTAATCCGTTCCAGAAGGTCCCACTCAAACCAAAACGGACTCTAACCAAAACATATTTTCCCATACAAAATAATTCAATAAATCCGTTTCCGACACCCAAACATTTTAACACAAAGCAACAAAATTTTTTTTACACTAAATATGTATGGCTAAACTTGTGCCAAAATTTATGATGTGGTCATATCACCTTGTACTTTGGTACGTGACCAATAAAATAAAATAAAATAAAATAAAATAAAATAAAATAAAATAAAATAAAATAAAATAAAATAAAATAAAATAAAATAAAATAAAATAAAATAAAATAAAATAAAATAGCAGGAAGTGAACAAATTGTTCACTGATTGTAAAAGTACCAGGTGGAGGGGTAGGATTTAATAAGCTTTGCTTCTTCCTACTCCTTTTGGACATGTGGAACTGGGAAATGATTATGTGATGCACTCAATCGTAATCTGATGCATGTTCAAATGAAATAAAACCATTACCATTACCATGCTTGAAATGTACTGTCTCACAAAAAGCCGTTTTTGTCCCTTTTTTTGTTGACAACTTATAATGTGCTGAAACTTAGCTTAGTTCTACTGCTGATTACGAAATAACAGAAAAGGATGGCATATACCATGTCTACATAGCCCTAGTGACCGGAAAAATTATTGTCATCAAGTAATTTTTGTGTGCAAGGTAAAACAAAGCTGAATATGCACAATATCACCTTCAAACACCTGTTGCAGGTAGCTGAGACTACATCAGGTAAGCCCCACAATGAAGCACCAGTGGCTAATACTTAGCAAAAATGAGGTGGAATAATACTACGTCCATACCATGGAGCCAAACTTTCCGTCCAACTGATTGAAATCAACTGTCAAATGGCCACAAAAGGTCATTTGCTATCCAACCGCACTGAGACTTCAAATAATTACAACTGTCAGTGAGATTGATTTCTTTTCCTTTTCATTTCAACATCTTCCTCGGCTCCTCTCCTCAAAGATTTATTGAGCAACTCATCTTGGCTGCCAAAGTACCACTCACTAATGACATCCACAGTCGGGAAGGCCCAGTTTCCTCCACAGTGGAAACGAGAATTATGGGTAAACTAAAGACCGTTCCCATCAAGAAGTAACTTTTGTTGTTATTTTTTTGTTTCTTTTGTGAAAATTGGGACTTTGCGCCCTTCTGTTTGGGTACCAACCTCAGTGGTATATGATTTACCGTTATGACCCAAGCTGAAGTGAACTGTACCACCGGATGGAAATGTGACCTTAAGTGAAGTCATGGCTCATTACAAACACCCGGTGGCTAAGAAATAAGACCTTAGTGAGGGAATTCAGGTGTTGTGACTGCAGACTAAAGGATTCAACCTACTGTGTGTGGCCATGGTGTTATGGTTGCTAATGAGCATATCATAAAATACTCTTGGGTAGTACGTTTACTACTGAAATCACTGATCAAAAGCATTTTAACGTTGATCTTTGTTGACATTATAATCAGTTTGAATCACCTCATTTTGGGGGAAAAATTACATTTGACGGAAGTCCATCCTTGAGATCATGTCGTACAGGTCCACAGTCTATTTTGTCAGGATGTTGAAACCTAAAACCCAACAAACGGACATCCAAGTAAGCATTCCTATCTTATCCCTAATCCCAGACTCATCTGCTTATCCTCAAGGATGCGTCAGTCCAATATGGGAACTTTTCCCAAAGTCAAGTAGGGACGCCCCCGCCACTGCCTTCCCACAGGACACACTCACATCACTTCCTCTCACTGACGACAATGAAACATGTCTTTCACCTCAGAACATCACTTAAAGAATGTTTTCCAATCCAAAGGCAGTGCAGCCACCAATCAGGCCAGGAATGTTGTGACTTTCAAGCCACATTATGGAACAATTTGATGTTAAAGGGGACCTACTCTGCTCATTTTCGGCCCTTTGTATTGAGTTGTGGGCTTCTATAGAGCAGCTATACATGATAATTATGTTAATTATGTTACTTATTATAATTATGTCGTTCATATTTGGTGTAATCTATTTTATTTTTATTTTTATTTTTATTTTTATTTTTATTTTTATTTTTATTTTTATTTTTATTTTTATTTTTATTTTTATTTTTATTTTTATTTTTATTTTTATTTTGTTAATTATTATTATTATTATTATTTTATTATTATTATTTATCTTGTGCCCTGTGATTGGCTGGCGACCAGTCCAGGATGTACCCCGTCTCTCGCCCAAAGACAACTGGGATAGGCTCCAGCACCCCTGCGACCCTCGTGAAGAAAAAGAGGTAGAAAATGAATGAATGAATGTTACTTATTATAATTATGTCATTCATATTTGGTGTAATCTATTTATTCTCCATGTTTTTATTTTTATTTTTATTTTTATTTTTATTTTTATTTTTATTTTTATTTTTATTTTTATTTTTATTTTTATTTTTATTTTTATTTTTATTTTTATTTTTATTTTTATTTTTAAAGACAGCTGGGATAGACTCCAGCACCCCCCGCGACCCTCGTGAGGAAAAAGTGGTAGAAAATGAATGAATTAATGAATGATTTATCTTCTTTTGTCTCTGGTATTATACGGGAGCCAACCAACGACATTTTGTGGGCAATTTCACTGGTGTGTTTTTGTGCAATGACAATAAAGGAAGTCTATCTATCTATAACCTGCACAGAAAGCTTTCTAGATCTTCCAGAATCTGCACCTATCCCAGCTGTATTTACTTGGGTTTCCAAAACAGCCTTTTTAAATTTATTCCACAAAAACGATTTCCCGTCCCACAATTATGACTGTATATTCCTGATATCGTGCTGCATTTTTCCGTTGTTTAAACATCTTTCAATGTCTTTGGTCTGCCAAGTGAAGCAGTTGCTAGCATTTGACCAAACACTTCAGTTTAACAGAGTCCGATTTATGCGAATCAAGTGTGAACACAGCCTGAAAATCATTTGTTAAAATTCCAGGAAGAGTGTTGAACTTTATTGCCAATAGCTGTGGGATTAGCATGAATCACCGTTACAGAGCCCATCCCACTGTCTCACAATGACAGCATCAGCCCATCCCTGTCAGCCCCCCGAGGCCAGAGATGCATTAGAGGACCTGCCAGGAGTTATTTGAACCCACAACACTATGGATCTGCTAGTCTCATAGAAACTAAACCCGCAGAGTAAACAGACTGGAGGTGATGTTTGGCTCGGGCCAAGAGCCAAACTGGAGAACTGGATCGATGTCTTGTGTGTTTTCCCGTGTGTTTTTGTGGAGGTGAAACACGGAGGTGACAGGGTTAGCTAATGGCTGGATGTCAAACAATAGGGCGCTAAGACAGGAGGAAGTGGCAGGAGTGATTACACTATTACACAAGGAGGAGGAGGAGGTGCAAAGCCTCCGATGATTCCCACTGTGATTATCAGATCAGTTGTTGACGGTCGACCTCGAGCCAGCACTTTGGTTTAATCCTGCATGCTTACTGTCTAACAAACATACCCTCGCATAAGAGCACAGGTCTTTGCTCTTTGCTGCCACGGGAACTGTAAATCCACTTAGTTCCAATCAGCATCCTCCCAAGGAAGGATCCTCCGCGATGCCGCTACATCCGTTCTCACATCAGCTTCCCGAGCATCTAGGTGTCAAAGGTCTGCCAGCGCTTGTCAGCTCCGCTTCGTCCACGTGGAAATGTCCACGACGCATTCGCCGGCTGTCCAATCCGATTAAGTTGTATTATGTTATCACACAGCGGAACGTTGTCTCAGCCTCGGAGCGTCAACGTCGCTCTCAAAGCTGTCAGTCCTCATGCTATTAAGACAGCTGCTCTCAGCGCGTTATTGTTCCTGAGGAGCGCTACGGGGACCTGACAGGCCTGAGGAATCTTTATTCACTCTCAAGGGGCCTTTCAGCGCCATCGTCCTGAATGGGACCTGCCAATGTCATCCTCCATCCATGGCATTTTTATGGCATAGCTGACATACGCACAACGCCCTCCCGCCAAGCCCCTCCGTGGTCCCTTTTATTCTGGCGCTGTATGTCAGCTGCTGCTTTCCCATACAAGCGACCTATTCCTCACAGGGCCGCTTCATCTCCGAATTATACCTCGACGGGCGCATTCATTAAAGCAGATGGGCAAAGAGGGAGACTTTCGCCCTCTTTTAACCTGTCACTATAGGGTGCTTCGATACCACTGTTTCACTTGCGATATGATACCAATGTAGCCGTGAGTATCGGCCCATTCCGATATCAGCCCCAATAGGGATACTTTTGAAGGCTTGATGAAGGGCTTGAACTTCCCTTTGCTGGACCAAAGTCTGGAATGGACTATTTGAATCAAAGTATGATATCAAAGATTTTAGATGCAGGCTGATATAATCTGATATTGATTTTATTTTATGTCTGACATCCAATATCGGATCAGGACACCCCTACCCAGACACCTAGCTAGCACCGCTGATCCCAAGCAGGCCCTTTACAAACTGGCCCATTATACCTCAGAGTGAGGTTGAAACCTTGTAGAGCCCTGGGGGATTTGAGTGTGTGTGTATGTGTGTGTGTGATGTGCACGTGAGCGTGCACGGTGGCTGCAAAGTGCTCCCATGCTGTGCCGCCTAACGAGAGGGCAGGTCAGCCATTAAATGGGCACTAATGCGGGAAATTGGAGGCCATTGGGCCCTCCTTTGTTGCCGTGCCTCTGTGTGGCTTGGTTGGACTCCGCAGAGAGGAAAGGCCTGATTAGCCCCACATAGCAACAGAAGGGGGGAATATACGGCCCATTTAGCACTGCATGGTGCGGTCTGGAGGGTGCACATTAACGTATTGTCGCCAGGACATTAAACCAATGTGTCAAAGGATAATAGGCAGGTTAATTCTATTTATACGGCCTCGTAACCACGCAGGTAGCAGGTCGACTTTGAACAGTACAACAGTTCAAATGGGGGCTATACATTCCTAAAATCATATCACATTAACAGTATAAAACTGTTACAAATACACATTAGGTACCACTTCATTACTAATGTATTTTTTGAGAGAGAAGATTTTAGTTTATATTAATTATGTTATTACCATTTAAGAAAGCCTAAATAAACATTAAACTCACATAAAATAGTGACAATTACCTACCTAATGTATATCAAATAAATGGAGTTATAGAAATGCACCTATATTTTAGAACTATTAATGATTTACATAGAGTACATTCTAAAACAAGAGTATTAACTATGACACAAAAATGTAAGTATTTTAATTAAAGCTGTAATTTACAGCACAAAAATATTGTCAGGTGCTCTTAGGATGGTTTATATATTAGTTATTAACTAGATAAAAAAAATATATATTTTTTTATCTAGTTAATATATATATATTTAAACTTTATATATATAAGCTTAAACTATACTAAACTTAAACTATATTAGGAAAGCAGGAAGTGAACAAATGTAACAGTTACTGATTGTAAAAGTACCAGATGGAGGGGTAGGATTTAATAAGCTTTGCTTCTTCCTACTCCTTTTGGACATGTGGAACTGTGAACTGATTATGTGATGCACTCAACTGTAATCTGATGCATGTTCAAATGAAATAAAACCATTACCATTACCATTACCTGCCTGTAAAGCCTTAATGAACAACAAAAATTATTCAGTGCCAAATAATTTTGTTATTGAGTGCTGTAATGCAATAAAATAATCAGTGATTGGCACTTGCTATGCTGATAATTTGTGTGACATTTCTAACTGATAACTCGTGATTTAGAAATACTTCATGATATTATTAAATGAAAACAAAATTACTGCTTATTTATCATACAAAAGTTCATATTTTTGCTTTGTAACTTGTAAATGGTAGTAGATTATTCATACATAATGTAATAATTAACATTTTACCATAAGGCAACTTTGGTTAATATAAAGTAGGGCAGTAGTTTCCAGTGCAGTAGAGTAAATATTAGCATTTTGATCTGCATTAATGAGTTGTAAAATGTAAAATCCTTTCAGGAACAAGCTACAAAAAGTAACAAATAAGCTGCTGCGGTTGCAGAAAATGATCATTTCAACAATAGTCAGCATCTTTTAAACCTTTTTCTCAAACTGCTAATTTATTCATCATAATAAATGGTAATGAAAACAGCACAAATTGCACTTTTTGTTGTTCATTTTGAGTGATTGGCTGTAAACAATGTCTGACTATTTTTGGGATTATGCATTTCTCTGTTTTGACTAATAACGGTTTAACAATGCAAACTAATTAGGAACTGTAATTGCATACGACACACCGAGTGGGTAAATAATGAGTTCTCATTCTAGTATACGGTAAAGCTGGTGCTTCCTCCCAATTGTCACCTCCAACTGCTGAACACAGTGCATCTGCAAAATGCATCCTTCTTTAGTGTGGAGTGTAACGGGCTGATTGGAGAACAAAAGGAGAAGGTTAGCCAGCTCACAGGGGAGGACATAGAGTGCAACCTCTAATTGGATGCAATAAAGGAATTAAATTAGCCGGATATAATGTCTGCAATGGGCTCCCCTCATGCCTCAATACGTCATCTTGGACGCCCACCAACTTTTTACATGTGATACATTCCAACACATTTATGGCCTAAAAGCATCCTGGTTTCAAATAGTAACCGGAAATGCTAAATTCAGTTATTTTGTTGGGCAGTAATAATAATTATTTAGGGTACAGTTGTTCAAAAGTGTGGATATTTTTTGTTGCACAGTTCTGTCTTTGGTGTTAAGGTTTGCAGTCTGAACCCAAAGTAGATTTATTTATGTTTGACAGAAACAAAAATTTAAAAAAAGAAAAATGATCAGTGGGTTTGATATAAAATATTGAAAACAACAATGCATTATGTTGTAATATTCATGGTAGACTGGGGAGAAAACATGGAATTTGTTCAAACATGGCATTACAAACATCTATATGTGTGAACTGTAAGCAAAATAACAGCTTCAAAATCATAGACATAGACTTTCTTTATTGTCATTGCACAATAACACAGCAGTGAAATTGCCAACGAAATGTCGTTGCCTGGCTCCCGTGTAATAATAAATAATAAATAATAATGTGGAGAATAAATAGATTACATCAAATATGAACAATGTGCAGTGTAAACAGTAATTTGTACAAATAATTTAAATAATTTAGAATAAATAACAATAATGTGCACCAGATTGTGGTCAGCAGAATAGCATGTCTGTTATTGTCATGGCAACCCTGGATCACCTACTTGAGAGGTCTATAGTATTGGTGCATCAATCACTTCTCCTGCACCAACATTACTTAGTCATGCCTTAAACAAATAAACAAATGGCGTGTTAGTTGCCATACTTCAGTGTGGACAAGAAGCCAAGCCGTGGATGTGGAGTGAAAGTGTCAGTTTGTCTCTTTAAAGCAATTTGAGGCCGCGACCAACGTCCCTAAATTAGCGGTCTTATTGTGACTATGATGAGCTTAACCTCAACCTCCGGCTCTGCGGCTTGAATTTGCCTCTAATTACGAGAGGGGAGGCCGACCGTGCGCCTCTCCGAGGCTGAGGTCACTCGATAGAGGCTGGGAAAGGCGCTCATTAGCCAACTTTCCCGGGAAGGGGTTTGAGGCTCTGTGCTTCCCGAGAACTTCCAGCAAACAGAAACACCCGATAAACATATCAGTTTCCCGTAAAATTTGCCACTGGGAGGTGAAAATGGTCCAGCTTTTTTTTTTTTTTGCTGTTGTTGCTTTTGCTGTCTTTTCAATTAGTTACAGATTATGTTAAGGGAGCTGTTGAAACCTTTATCCAGCTAATTCCATTAGAAGGCTTGTAAAGGCTAGATGGTAATGATTCATGCAACCATGCAGCATCAGCACGACTATTCAAGTTTTATTCTTATGAATAAAGTCTGTTGTTTGTTGTTTAGGATGACATTTTGGCTGGGAAAGTTGTGTTTTATGTGCACATACGCTGCATCACTGACGTACAATTTCATTACTTAATGCAAAGTTACTATAATTTTTTTTTTCTGCACACAAATGGGGGGGGGGAATTTGTCAAAACATGCACACCTATGGTGTTGCCCATGCTATTATTTTTTTTGACAGATATACCATATGGTTCAATTCCCCCCTCTGCCATCTCTGTGTGGAGTTTGCATGTTCTCCCCGTGCATGCGTGGGTTTTCTCCGGGTACTCCGGTTTCCTCCCACATTCCAAAAACATGCTAGGTTAATTGGCGACTCCAAATTGTCCATAAGTATGAATGTGAGTGTGAATGGTTGTTTGTCTATATGTGCCCTGTGATTGGCTGGCGACCAGTCCAGGGTGTACCCCGCCTCTCCCACAAAGACAACTGGGATAGGCTCCGGCACTCCCGCACGACCCTCGTGAGGATAAGCGGTTATAAAATGAATGAATGAATATACCATATGGTTTGTTCCTTTGAAATTTCTCACACTACTTACTTACTTACTTTCTATAACTTTAAGATGAATCACCGCAAAATTTAGTACACGCCTTTAGGGGATAAGTAAGCACATTTGTGTAAATTTTGAGCAAGATTAGTCGAAGAACATGGTCATCGTCACACAAAATGTCATAGGCGGGACTTAATGATCATAATAAGTCATTGAGCATTTGTCTAATGATGAACTATAAGGATATCTGCATTACCTACTGTATGTTTTCCTATGAATTATGAGCACAACCCACAGGGGGCGCCACAAATGTCATTTGAAGTCATCTGATACTAGATTGATTGCATCATTTTGCTGCAGGGAACTGAATAGGTCGACCTCCCTGATTCGTACAAATGTAGACTTGTCTTAATTGGATGTGTCTTAATATGCGGCGGTGACGTCGTGTCTCAAGTGGTATGTGTACATGAAACACTTGGCGTGCATGCCAACAATAACAATGCCGTGAATGCAGACAGCCTTACTCGCTCGTCTCAGTTCCACTAAGCAATACAGTCTGCTTTGGATCTGTGTTGTGTGTTTTGCTTTTCTCCTGTCAAAATGCCATTTGGTCGTGTGGTGGTTAACGTAGCTGACTTTGGTACGTCTGGCGAGGGGTCAATTCCTCCTCAATGCACCATAAACAATCGCTCTGGGATTGGCTGGCTACCAGTCCAAAGTCAGATGGGATACCTGCAGCTCATGTGTGCCCCTGAACAGGATAAGCGGTCTAGAAAATTGATGTCTGTACTGTAAAAAGTTCAGTAAATACAAAAAGTGTTTTGTACCATTACCCTTTTCATTTGGCATTCTACTACTGTGGTACAGTACCTAAAAGATCTCAGCAGAATGTCCACATCAACAAAAACTTTTGAATTATTTTGCTTGTTAAACTAGAATTATTCCAAAAAATGTCATATTTTGTTAATATTGTTGGGAGTGTCCGAGTGGTTAGCACGCAGGCCACACAGCTAGGAGAGTTCAATTCCAATCTCGGCCATCTCTGTGTGGAGTTTGCATGTTCTCCCCGTGCATGCGTGGGTTTTCTCCGGGTACTCCGGTTTCCTCCCACATTCCAAAAACATGCTAGGTTAATTGGCGACTCCAAATTGTCCATAGGTATGAATGTGAGTGTGAATGGTTGTTTGTCTATATGTGCCCTGTGATTGGCTGGCCACCAGTCCAGGGTGTACCCCGCCTCTCTCCCGAAGACAGCTGGGATAGGCTCCAGCATACCCCTGCAAACCTAATGAATGAATGAATTATAATTATTGGGTGTCTGGCACTAATTAATTGTACATTATTTCCTATGAAACATTCATATGTTTTAGTTTTCATTGGACCTGTGGGCCACTGTACTGTGACATAACACTACAGTGGAACCTTGGTTAGGGTTAGGGTATCAAGGAAATACAGCAGGTATAGGTGCAATTTCTGGAAGATCTAGAAAGCTTTCTGTGCTGGTTATCGTGTGTAGCTGCTCTTTTGGAGTCCACAACTCAATACAAAGAGCTGAAAATGAGCATAATAGGACCACTTTACCCAAAAAACACAATTACCAACAATTGACCAGGGTAGATGCTAACCGAGGTTCCACTATTGTGTGTCCTAAACACAAGCCAGATCTCAGTTTACCATTTTTACCACTTGAAAATCTCAGTGTGGTGTCCAGCATCCCCCCCTCAACAGCACCATGCAGTACTGGACAAGAACCAACATGTGTACCAGTATCCACACCGATGATGTGTTGGCGTGAAACAATCAGTGTTCAAAACAAAGAAGCTTGTCTGATTTTTTTTTGCGGTTGTTTTTTGTTTTCGCACATGCATCACCTGCAGCTGTGGCTCACAGAGGAGCGAAACAACTTCTAGGATATTGTCATCTTTTCAACACTCTGTCACAGATTATCTCAAAGACGTTCAAACATTAAGACTGTGTTGTCTTTGAGTCTTTGCGGATTAAGGTTGAGTTGTTCTTCTTTAAAAAAAAAAATAAAATCTATGACTCAATGAAGGTTGTTTTCATGTCAGTGTTTCCGTGCACCTCAACGGGTGTCCAGGATGGTCAGCCATTGTCATAGACCAAGTGGAAGCAGTGGCAGCACTTTCATACATTTTGTGCTTTAAAGGTGCTAAAACCAATCCAATGTAGGTCCATCTATGCTCAGCTATCTTAGCTATCTTAAGATAAGATAAGATATGCCTTTATTCGTCCCTCAGTGGGGAAATTTGCATTGCACAGCAGCAAAAGTACAGAATCAGTTAAGCAGTACAAAATACACAATATAGAAAAATAAACAATATAAACAACCCAAGTATTAACAAAATCAACAGTTTTTCCCAGAGTTATATACAATACAGTATGTAGATAATATGAAACAAGATGAGATATATGACCAGTCTATACACTGAGATCTTGCTAATGAGTTAATATGAAGCATTATGGAAATACATCACCCTTTTTTTTCATGACAGTGTATCATCAACATGAGCTTGAAGCTGTTATTTTATTAGATTTTTGTTACATATTGTTGCTTTAAGTGCAAAGCATCGATTTTTGTAGTATTGGCCAATCATATGAAAGTGTGCCATCATTTCAATCTCCCATCAAAATGACATCATTTCATGGTACACTAGTTAGATAGAGTTCAATGATCAATGAAATATTTCCATGTAATATTTAATTCAGCTATTTTGTAATTCTATTCATATGACCAAGTATAAATTGTGGTTTTTCCACAACTTTTCAATCCAGGGTACCATCAAAATTAAGTTGTTTTATGATAAAATTGTTACATAATGTTCCTTTAAATGTAATAAAGCTCATTGTTATCAGTGACCCATTCAACAATTTCAAGTCAGAGTATCATCAAAATGACTTTTTTTTTTTTTTTCCATCACCCTTAGCCGATGGCCGATTTTGCTTGGGGCGATATTTGTGGCCGATACTGCTTTTGCTCCCTCAATTTACATGAAAAAATGATAGTGATAACAAATATTACAGGTCTCAAGTTTAAACAAATATTTATTGAAATGTAAACACAATAGGATTCAGCTTTCTTAAACACACATTTAAATGGAATTATCAACTTTAAAATGAATAAATATTCAACCATGTGCAAAACATGCTGATTCAAGTAAAGAAAGCAATTATCGGCCTGATATATCGGCCGGCCGATGTATCGGTCGATCCTTAATGTACACCATTAATAATGATTGAACAATGGTTAATTATAGGTTATCACATGGTTTGTCTGGTATCAGGCCAGGTATCATGCCCCCAAGTGTCAGTATCTGGCACGCGGGGGCATGATACTGGGCCTGATACCAGACAAACCATGTGATGATCTTATTATCACATACTATTTAATCATGAGCTTTAATCATGAGCTTATTATAAGCAATGCGACCATTCCTGCCGTCACTTAATAATGATCACCACCACCAAATCAAAGCCTTAGGTATGCCTGCTTGTTGACGTGTTGGACAAATGTTGTAATCCAGTGTTGTATCATGAAGTGATGGCACACACAGAAGAAGAGAGCAGCAGGGAACGTAAGGATAGGCCAGTAGAAGTAGGTCAGTGTTAGTGTGCCCTAAATCTTCTTTTTTTACCATGTCACTTATCTCATTTCTCTCTGTGCCTTTTTCGCCCTGCAGCCTGCAATTGTAACCTTCACGCCCGCCGCTGTCGCTTCAACATGGAGCTGTACAAGCTGTCGGGGAGGAAAAGCGGAGGAGTCTGCCTCAACTGCCGCCACAACACAGCCGGCCGCCATTGTCACTACTGCAAAGAAGGCTACTACCGAGACCTGTCCAAACCCATCTCACACAGGAAAGCCTGCAAAGGTATGGTGCATTCCCCCACAGCTTCTCCATATGCTTGGCCGTGCTCCTTAAAATGCATAGATTTCATGGAGTATATAGAAATATATTGGTTCCGCCTATAGGCACTAGTGCGTAGAAGTTTCAGATTAATGACAGGAAATGGGGGAGGAAGTGTGGAACCTCTGCATTCCTAAGCCTTGTCTCGCCCCATCTTCCCCTGTCAGCGGAGATGAGTTGGAGGTCTGCAGGGATGGAGGTGGGGGTCGTGGCAATATGGGCGGGTGGAGTGGGTGTTCCCTCTTTGACACTTGAGTTATTTGGCTTAATTCAAGGGGAGGCGAGGGGATGACAGGACAAGCAAAGCAAACAGAGCCGAGGTGTGAAGTGATCCACAGAGCAAGTCGAAGGCCAATCAGAAGTCTGGCAGGAGAGTGAAAGATGTGAAGGAATAGAGAGTGATGATAGTGATGGGGAGGGGGGGTGGACAGGCGTAACACGCCCCCATGCAGGTGTGCTAGCCGCTTAATACCGGCGATGAATCGCCTGCCATCAACCCTCACCAAAGCTAATAAGGGTCAAAGAGAGCGAGGCCATGTTTTCTCACCTCTCCTGTAGCTGCAGGTAAAGATAACAGTGGCACAATCCCTGTGCAAACAACTTTGCTTGTTTCACACACACACACACACACACACACAATCACCACGCACACGCCTCCAAAAGATGGGCCCATGTGGAAATGCCTGCCTGCCTGCCGACAACTTAAGCCTACATTTTCCCATATCGCTGAAGAGGAAGTGAGTAAATAAACAAGTCACCTTGACAGACAGCATGTGCACAGACATGGTTTGTATTCTTCTGCGCTGCGTTCAAGTGCAGCTCACAAAAATCACATAAATATACTTTGCTTCACTGCAGTGAAAACAATGTCAAGTGAATGCAACGAGACATTGCAAGCTGGTGATCTGCGTGCAACATATCCTGCTTGTTTCATCCTTAACTAGAGCAGAGCCTCCGCCCTACCACCCCTTCAGCCACTCATCAGCATTCACACCTTCCATAGCTACGGGCCCATTCTAGTGTCAGGCGGGAATGCAAACACGCATTCATCACGATGGAGCCTTGCATATTCTTCACCAACGTTCCCTCACTTGTATCATCCAGGCAAGCTAATAATGCCCCATTGCGTGGCTCAACATGGCGCTACTTGTTTTCCCATAGTACCCTACTGGTTACTATGTGGTACAATTTGTAGCAGGGGTCTCAAACTCAATTTACTTGGGGGCCACTGGAGCTAGGGTCTGGGCGAGACTGGGCCGCATCAGGTTTTCCAAAAAAAAAAAACCAAAAACGCTTTTATTAAAAACAGAAAAATTAATAAACTTTGCTTTTGTTCCTATTTTCTACAAGAAAAGCTCTCAAATATCTTCATTTTTATTTTTCTACACAAAATAAGATGAAAAATAAATAAACAAATCAAGAATAAAGAAAATCAATCAATCAGTAATAAATAAATATAATAATAATAATAATAATAAAACACCAAATAATAAAAACTTGAGAAACCACATATAGTTGGTGGGTAGACAAATTATTTTTTTCAGATTAAAATGAACAAAGCATTATTAGAGCCCTGTAGACATGACAAAACACGACTATAGTCACATTTATACTCTTTTTATTTACAACATATTGCGCAACTGCAGGGTCTTGAGACACATGCTAACTCACAAACTAGAGAGCTAGCGACCTAAACGGTAGCTTTCAAGTTATTTCCTTTAAACTTAAATAGCCAAAAACTTACCACTTCCACATGGATAGGGAGGATAACTATTAACAGTTATTTAACCTTTAACATGAACATTAATCAAACGTAATAATTTTTTCTGGGTACATGATATCATACAGCATCCATATCAAACTTGCGCAGGCCGCACTAACATTACACTTTCATATCAAGGCGGGGGCCTCAAACTAGTGGCCGCATGTTTGAGACCCCTGATTTGTAGTATCTAGTTATCTAGTCGCTATCGATTTAGCAGATTAATTGGGGGTGTACGCTTTCAGCCCGCACCAATCAAAATAGAGTAGTTTCTGTCATGCCCCCCTCCCCCCAAGGAACAGAAGTGTTTTCACGCCCTCCCCGGTTTGAAATAGTAGAAAAACTGCCATTATCTATTTATTTATCTGTACTATACTGCACTAACATTAAAAGTACTTCCTGATTCTTGCGGCCTCCTGACAGTTCAGGCCGCCCCACTATTTGAGAAGCTGTTTTAGTGTGTCGCAAAATGTATAAATACAGCACGGCACACAACTATGACCAATAATGTTAGCCCACGGCTTTAGTGCTTCATTTTAGCGCAAGATGCCATTAACTCAAATGATTACATATTGTTGCTTTCTCGTGAGCCCCAAATGTTTTAATTGCCTATAAAGAACAAAGTAAATCTAAATGAAATGAACATGAGTTAATAATTAAGTGTAAGCCATAAATTCATCCAGTCTTAAACATCCATGATGATGGAGACTGTCCCCTTTGTTTGCAGAAGGCGTAATGTTTCTTCCAGCGCAATTCTAATAATAACAGACCATTTTAATTGTTTCCCCCTCTAGTCCCCCCCACCTCTGATGGGTTCCTCAGTGAGCGCACCATTTAAGTTAAAGACCTTGGAGGCATAGCACACCACATTTGGATCCCCAGAAGAGAAAACACTCTTGTTTGTTGTGGTTCCCGATGGTGATAGACACAATTAAAGCAAACACTTTATTGACACTACTATAAACCATCTTAACCATGTCCAGAGACCCATCTGTTTGAATATGAATATGGTGACTCATGTGAAACTTTGGATACATGAGTCATGGAGGGGGAGTCAAGAACTGAAAAAGCAGCCTGAAGTAATCTGGTGTCATGAAACAAAAAGTATGTCCATTAGAGATGTGTGATGCAAGTGTCAAACCTGGAAAGGGACCAATTATGCTTTTTTCACTTTTCTGACCTATAAATGTTGTTAGAATGTTGTATTATTGTGTTAAACGATGCCAAAGTTTCCGATAATGAGGCTTGCACATTTGGAAGTGAGTCCTGAAAGACGTTTGGGGTGGCTCTGAAATCTCGGTTTCAGAGAGTTTTTTTCTAACGCCAAGCTTTGTGACATCAATGCGAGCCAGACTACCTTATATGGGCATGCCCAGATAGGCTCTGCTTTGCTCTGTTAGTGGTGTTAGCAATGGCTCCCAGGAAATGTTTCACTGGTGTAAGAGAAAGCTAAATATTTTTAGCTATCCTAACAAGGCAAGCATCAGGCAAGAGCCGTAGGAGTTCCTGATGCCCAGCCAGCGAGAGAAATATATTTTTATTTGTCAATAGCATTTCACACGTGACTGTTTTGTGAACACGGGCCAATACGAAATTGCACTATCCACCAAATTGTTACTAAAGCTCGACACCTTTCCAACGTTACTTTGTCGTGGCAAAGAGTCAGAAGAGCAAACTGTAAGTAACAATTTATGTGTCCTAACTGTGTTTATTTTGTGTAGGTAATCGAACAAAAGCGGTTGTCTGTGTAGCATTATAGAGTTTCTTACCTGCATGCATGCAAATTACTAGCTCAATGGTGTCTGGAGGAGCTAACAGCCTTGTACCCAAGATTTTTAAACATGAATAGTCCAGCAAAAAAGTGCAATGACCTCATTTGCACTCTAGATGTTGTGCTAAGATTGCCTGCACTCAGAAATGCAGACCTATGTTAGCACTCTTTGAGTTCTTACACGGTAAGTCAAGGGTCTCCAACCAGTAGCTCTCAAAAGTTGACTGTCCAAGCTCTACTTCCAGATCGGATTTGGGATCCAACATAAATGGCTAAAGCAATGTTAAAAGCAGACATTTAAAAAAATCTTCGTTTATTATCAACTCCTATACCGACAAAATTAGAAAGTGGGATTCGGCAGCTGTCCAGAAGTCCTCAAGGGCGCTTGGGATTAAAAGAAATTTTAAAAAGTCACACATAATACAGTGTGTCCAAGCGTTGCAGTACGTGCCCTCACAAACTATGTTGATGAGTAGTAGGTGCTCTTTGCAGTCAAACACCTTTATGGGGTGTCACAGTGGCATAAGTCAAAATAGATGAGTGTAGATCAGACTGCACTAAGTAATGTATGTCCACTCCCCCAGGCAAGTGAAAGCAAATAAGAGGTTTGGTTATTTATGAACTCTTAGACGCATCACTCATTCCCATAGCAGCAGCTGGGGAGGCTAAATTCACACAGCAACCATGTAGAACTTCACCCTCATTTGGCAAGAGTGTGAACAACACTGGATGCATTGATTTGGCAACAAGATATAGTGGAACCTCTAAAGTAGAACACAGTCGTTTATAGGGCTGCAAATTAATAACCTGCAATAATTTTCAACACCACACTAGTGTGTGAGCTGGAGCCTACCCCAGCTGACTTTGATGAGAGACTTTGGATGGATCGCCAGTCATTAAAGTTGCAAACTTCCTAGAAATTTGCAGAAATAAATTGCAATTCAAAAGAAGTTTTAGAAACCAAATGTAATGCAAAATATGATTTAAATGTATGTCTTAATCAATTATCCATTCAGCCATCCATTTTTTTTAATGCCGCTTATCCTCACTAGGAATGGAATTTATTGTCATTATACAAGATGTACAACGAAATTGGAGAGCTTCTCCTTTCAGTGCAGTAGTCCAGTTTAAAAAAAGTATATAAAGTAGAGTAAAAAAGACAATTTAACAAGATATATACAAGATATGTACAAGATATCCAAAATATACACATACAGTGCATCCGGAAAGTATTCACAGCGCTTCACTTTTTCTACATTTTGTCATGTTACAGCCTCATTCCAAATTGTATTAAATTAATCTCTTACCTCAAAATTCTACACACAATACTCCATTATGACAATGTGAAAAAAGTTTTTTCTGACATGTTTTGAATTTATTAAAAATAGAAAACAAAAAAATCACATTTACATAAGTATTCACAGCCTTTGCTTAATACTTTGTTGATCCTTTGGCAGCAATTACAGCCTCAAGTCTTTTTGAATATGATCCCACAAGTTTAGCACACCTATCTTTAGGCAGTTTTGCCCATTCTTCTTTGCAATAAGTCTCAAGCTCCATCAGGTTGGATGGGAGACGTCTGTGCACAGCCATTTTCAGATCTCTCCAGAGATGTTCAATCGGATTCAAGTCTGGACTCTGGCTGGGCCACTCCAGGACATTCACGGAGTGGTTCTGAAGCCAATCTTTTGAGATCTTGGCTGTGTGCTAATGTCTACTGTCTATCTGGTCAAGGTACATGACCAGTCTACTGAGGTCAAGAGCGCTCTGGAGCAGGTTTTCATCCAGGATATCTCTATATATTGCTGCATTCATTTTCCTTCTATTCTGACTAGTCTGCCAGTTCCTGCTGCTGAAAAACATCCCCACAGCATGATGCTGCCACCACCATGCTTCACTGTAGGGATGGTATTGGCCTGGTGATGAGCAGTGCCTGGTTTCCTCCAAACATGGCGCCTGGCATTCACACCAAAGAGTTCAATCTTTGTCTCATCAGACCAGAGAATTTTGTTTCTCATGGTCTGAGAGTCATTCAGGTGCTTTTTGGCAAATTCCAGATGGGCTGCCATGTTCCTTTTACTAAGGAGTGGCTT
Organism: Doryrhamphus excisus; assembly: GCF_037039965.1. Classification (NCBI taxonomy): domain Eukaryota; kingdom Metazoa; phylum Chordata; class Actinopteri; order Syngnathiformes; family Syngnathidae; genus Doryrhamphus; species Doryrhamphus excisus. The sequence goes on from NC_136365.1 coordinate 15,180,256, forward strand.
TCGTCTGGCCACTCTACCATACAGGCCTGATTGGTGGATTGCTGCAGAGATGGTTGTCCTTCTGGAAGGCTCTCCTCTCTCCACAGAGGAACGCTGGAGCTCTGACAGCGTGACCATCGGGGCCTTGGTCACCTCCCTGACTAAGGCCCTTCTTCCCCGATCGCTCAGTTTAGAAGGCCGGCCAGCTCTAGGAAGAGTCCTGGTGGTTCCACCATTTACGAATAATGGAGGCCACTGTGCTCATTGGGACCTTCAAAGCAGCAGAAATTTTTCTGTATCCTTCCCCAGATTTGTGCCTCAAGACAATCCTGTCTCGCAGGTCTACAGACAGTTCTTTTGACTTCATGCTTGGTGTTTGTGCTCTGACATGCACAGTCAACTGTGGGACCTTATATAGACAGTTATTATATTTCCAAATCATGTCCAATCAACTGAATTTACTGCAGGTGGACTCCAATTAAGCTGTAGAACGATCTCAAGGATGATCAGTGGAAAAAAGATGCACCTGAGCTCAATTTTGAGCTTCATGGCAAAGGCTGTGAATACTTATGTAAATGTGATTTTTTTGTTTTATATTTTTAATAAATTTAAAACATGTCAAAAAAACCTTTTTTCACATTGTCATAATGGAGTATTTTGTGTAGAATTTTGAGGTAAGAGATTAATTTAATTCAGTTTGGAATGAGGCTGTAACATGACAAAATGTAGAAAAAGTGAAGCGCTGTGAATACTTTCCGGATGCACTGTAGTATTGCACAGGAGCATACGCAGGAGCAGATATATTAATTTAGTGCAATGATCAATGGGTCATAGTTCAAATAATGACTGGTGTGTACAGATGAGTAAAGTCACATATGAGTGTATTGTAATGGGTTGTTAAATAAATAAATATGCTGGAGCCTATCACAGCTACACCCTGGACTGGTCGCCAGCCAATCACAGGACACATATAGACAAACAACCATTCACACTCACATTCATGGGGTGGCGTGTAGACAGCTGTGAGTGGGCCATGGCAGAGACAACAAACAACAGGTGTCCATGAAGAAGAAAGGGGGAAGGTCGAAATGCACATTAAGTAGATTGTTTGGGTTTTGTATGAGTAGCCATCTTCCAATAGATGTGGCTTACTCCGTTTGTCCACTCTGGTCTCTCAATGGAGCCATCTGCCTTCACAAAGCCGAAAGCTTCTCCAAGATTGCCAATCCTTTGTCCTTGTTGTGATTCACAGTCACAGTCGGAATGCTCACGGCTTTACCCACCATATCAATCATAATGGGCAGCTGCTTCCGCCTTACGATGCCTAATCCAAGCAACATGGTTCAGAATATGTTTTTGATGTCTTCTACGGAAAGAATCGCCCGGCACACGACCTTCTACTTCCCCCAGCGGTCTATCATGTACCCAGCAGACAGGTTCCCCTGACCCTGAGCTTGTTGTCGAGAAGATCTTGTCAATTGCATGGAGAGACTAGTCGATCAATTCAATAATGTAGTATGGAAAACAGTGCAAAGGGGGGGCTCTTATATATTATCACATACTACAGTATTAATTGGCCCTGTACCCTAGAAACCGCCCATGAATGATACGGGAAAAGGCCGAAATGATACTGTGTGAAAGCCCCGGGCAGTGATACTGATAAAATATAGAGTTTAACCATGTCCAGTATCAGCCCCTGTAGCTGTCTCCAGTCACCAAAAAACCCAAACTTGATTAATAGAACTTTAATTGTCAGACATTGATAAGATAAGACTGTTGATAAAATATTATTATTGAAATATTTTTGCAATTGTTGTGTTTACACTATTTAGATATAATACATGTAATAAACTGAACATTTTCTGGAAACAAAATGGTCTTTTGATTAAATAGATAACCTATAATTATCACATACTACAGTATTAATTGGCCCTGTACCCTAGAAACCGCCCATGAATGATACGGAAAAAGGCCGAAATGATACTGTGTCAAAGCCCAGGGCAGTGATACTGATAAAATATAGAGTTTAACCATGTCCAGTATCAGCTCTGGTATCGTGCCCGTGAAACAACCAATCAGAGAACAGCGCACGAGCGTGAACACACAGCGTTTGTTTTGCTGCCGTCTGTGCTCTGTCAACATGTCAGCAATTAAATAGTAAATAGTAAATAGTAAATAGTATAGTTAATATTAGTATAATAGTAAATATTAAATAAATACTAAATAGTACGTGATAATAAGCTCATGATGAAATAGTATGTGATAATAAGTAGTAGACCTTCGGTCTCGGGCTGATACTGACACCTGGCATGATACCAGACAAACCATGTGATAACCTATAAGTGGCTTTTTATGCATTTTAAAAATTTGCCTTGAATTGCATCTTTTTGACTTGGAGAGTGTCTCTGGTAAGAGACCTCCGTCTTGGACCCGTGTCCCCCATATCTGCCTAATCCATCTAGAGTGGCCATGAAACAGAGCACACAGCCACTTAAGCACTAAGTGGACACACTTAAACCAGAAAGACTCGCTTAAGATTCCCACAGTAAGCCAAAAGGTGGGGCGGCCCACCAGAAAGTCACGCAATTTGTCACACTATCTATAGACAAGGAGGCTGAGTACAGACCATGTGTAGGTGGGAGGTGAGACCCTTAAAGCTAGAACCATGACCCAGCCCGATGCTATAAATTGCTTTTTGCCCTCCGTTGCCTCAAATCCTGCTGACATTCTTTGAAATTTACATGACTGAAGGCGTGCTGGACTGGCCTTCACGCTGCTTTCAAGTCCATGTGTGTGTCTGTAGTCTCTTTCACACCGCCGTTCAAAGCTGGAAATTTTCCACAGTTTTCCCTTGCTGTTCATCATTGACATGGAATAGGGGGTCAAGTTGACCCGCACATTTTCTAACTTCAGACGTAACGGCAGAGGTGTAAAGGGTGTGTGAAAGGAAATAACCAAGTCGGAACAAGGGTGTGATGTTTATCTCTCGCTGAAAGCAGTTGTCGCTGTCCGACATCGTATTGTATCGGTCACACCAGACACTGGCATCCAATGATTTATTTAGAAAACAACAACTGTTTAAATGCGCACTGACAACGCAGTGTCCCACTTTGCAGACAAACTAATGCATCTCGGTCATCTTGCCAAGCAATGATAACAGTGACAGATTGCTGTGATAAAAGCTCCAATAGGTACAAACTCAAAGAGGGAAGCCTTAAGAAGTTGATAAGATGTGTGAACAGCACAAGTAGCCACACACGACTGAGATAAGAGTTGCAACGGAAGCTAAATCACAGGAAACCAGCACTAGAGATAAAACTGTGTTGTTTTGTTAAGGGTCTGAGTGACATGTAAGATAGTACAGAGTAGCTGGTTGTCAGAGGTTAGCACCAAAGACAAAGATAATTGTAAATATCTCAATATATTTGCACACTCAATATGGATATGCTATATATAATTAGAATAATGGTTTAATTTAATTTCTTCTTGCAACATATAGACAAACAACCATTCACACTCACATTCATACCTATGGACAATTTGGAGTCGCCAATTAACCTAGCATGTTTTTGGAATGTGGGAGGAAACCGGAGTACCCGGAGAAAACCCACGCATGCACGGGGAGAACAAGCAAACTCCGCAGAGATGTCCAAGCAGAGAATCGAACCCAGGTCTTGCCGATATCCCGACTGTTCGGCCAACATGCTAACCAGTAGGCCACCGTGTGGCCTGGCAACAAACCTGATTCTAATGAAACTAAGAAATCATTCCTAAATAGCAGTAATTTGATAAAAATCAGACTCTGCAGAATTAGACTGCGGAGATGGATGAAGCACTCGGATAATTGTACATGGGTCCTCCTCCAGAATTTTACACTTACACTTTGGTCTCAGCTTACTATACCAGGGTTCTAAGAATACCAATCATCAGTCTTGTGCTACCTATTGGCTTCAGAAGTGGGATGAGTGACCAGGTGGCCATCTGTGGTGGCCCCATTTGGAAGAACCTGGTATCAACCTATTAAATCCTGGTGCTTAAGTTCTTAAGTTAACAGTACTCTTTTTTAGGGTTCTGGGACAAATGGTGTCAGAAGTGGGATGGTTAGATATGGGTTAGATATGAGGCATCTGTGATGTCCCCATTTGGAAGAACCTGGTATCAACCTATTAAATGTCGGTGCTTAAGTTCTCAAGTTAACAGTACTCTTTTTTTAAGGTTCTGGGACAAATGGTGTCAGAAGTAGGATGGTTAGATATGAGGCATCTGTAACATCCCCATTTGGAAGAACCTGGTATCAACCTATTAAATCCCGGTGCTTAAGTTCTCAAGTTATCAGTACTTTTTTTAGGGTTCTGGGACAAATGGTGTCAGAAGTAGGATGGTTAGATATTAGGCATCTGTGGCATCCCCATTTGGAAGAACGGGTGATACCTGTGATCAACCGTAGAGGTGAAGCTCCAGGATAAATGGAATGTGACACCTGCAAAGGGACACAGGTCTGTTTTGTGAATTTGGCTAACTAAATAGTCCGAGCCTATTTGACCTGGGTCAAAATCTGGGTTTAGGCTACTTCTCTTTAGGGTTCTGTGACAAATGGTGTCAGAAGTGGGATGATTACACATGAGGCGTCTGTAGCATCCCCCATTTGGATTGATGTAGTGATCCACCTCCAGAAGATTGCTACCATGGGAGAGTCTGGCACGTTGGTGTCAGAAATGGGATGATGCCATCTCGGCATGTGTGCAGAATAGTTTCACAATATCTTTATTGAATTTTCGAATTCTCTGTGTAAGTTTCAGCAAGCACTTGGCCGACTTGTTCCACCAAATTAGGCATAGAACACGTAACAACTAATAAAAATTGTTTAATTATTACAAAAAAGCGTAAGTGCGTAATTCATTTTTGCCAGATTTGACAGTGACAAAGTCAGGGCAAGCAGCCAGTGTCGAGGATTTAGCATTTTTTTTTTCAAGTAATAAACAGAAAAGTAACAGGTTGATGGATGTATCACCAAGCGTTCGATGACACTCAATGTCTGTGTGAGTTTTACAAGCACAAAAGTAGGAGTGATGAGGTGATCGTTGATGGATTAGCTGTTCTGCTCCGGATTAGCCTGGCAGGGTTTACGGTACCAACTGCGTGGAAAATGATTAATTCTCCCATACTTTCTCACCACAAGTGAGATGAAATGCAACAGCTACAGTAACTATGATTCAACACTTGCTTTCATAAATCAAAGTTTTGCACTTGATGCACAACATTGGGGCAATGATTACGTCCCTGAAACACATGTGGTTCCAGAGACCCCCTTGTAGTCAGTCAGTGAGGACGTGTGACTGACATTCAAGGGCCGGAGTTAATCACAAACAGGCAATTAGATTTGTCTTTTCCTTTCTGGGTCCTTAGGGAAGCAGGCCACACACATTCAAACACACGTTTTGATGATTCAGGGTCATGCATTGCATTTTTTGCATTTGATTACATTGCTCGTGCTGATCTTAATGCATATTTGTCATAGCCGCAAAGCGGTGTTTTTTTTTTGCCTTGCCATTATAGGTCGATACCAGATCACAAAGAACATGTAAACCAATACTACATTATATGAGAATGGATACGATGCAATAAACTGTTATGAATGCAAATTTTAATGTGTTTGATAATGTAAGGCAGACCCATAAGGATTATATACATAACATATAGTCTGGTACTCTTTCAAAATACACCATATTGTTAAGGATGGTTTTTTTCATCACACCTCCATCTAGCTGCACAGCTGACGAGTGGTTAGCGCGCAGCCCTCACAGCAAGGAGACACAAGTTCAATTCCACCCTCGGCCATCTCTGTGTAGAGTTTGCATGTTCTCCCCGTGCATGCGTGGGTTTTCTCCGGGTATTACGGTTTCCTCCCACATTCCAAAAACATGCTAGGTTAATTAATTAATTCATTAATTTTCTACCGCTTATCCTCACGAGGGGCGCTGGGGTGCTGGAGCCTATCCCAGCTGTCTTTGGGCGAGAGGCGGGGTACACCCGCAACTGGTGGCCAGCCGTTGGGGCAACTATAGACAAACAACCATTCACACTCACATTCATACCTATGGACAATTTGGAGTCGCTAATTAACCTAGCATGTTTTTGGAATGTGGGAGGAAACCGGAGTACCCGGAGAAAACCCATGCATGCAAACTCCACACAGAGATGACCGAGGGTGGGATTGAACCCAGGTCTCCTAGCTGTGAGGTCTGCGCGCTAACCACTCAACCGCCGTGCAGCTGCTAGGTTAATTGGCGACTCCAAATTGTCCATAGGTATGAATGTGAGTGTGAATGGTTGTTTGTCTATATGTGCCCTGTGATTGGCTGGCCACCATTCCAGGGTGTACCCCGCCTCTCGCCCGAAGACAGCTGGGATAGGCTCCAGCACCCCCCGCGACCCTCGTGCGGATAAGCGGTAGAAAATGAATGAATGAACACCCCCATCTATTGGTATTGGCAATTATTTGTCCCTGCCTTTCCCCTGATGATTGCGACTATGTTTTTCATCCAATCTTGCTCAAAATGTGCTAGCCGGTCCCCTAAAATGGTGTACCAAATTCTGTAGTGATGCAACAAACCACCCTAAAGTTACAGTGGGGATATTGTAGAACGCATTAAGCTATGTGAGAAATTTTAAGTTCGTCCCACTTTTGGTGTTTGATAACAGCGCCACCATGTGGAATACTTGTCAGAAAAGTAATATCATGGGCAACACAGTAGGGGAGCATATTTTGACACGTGCGGCACTTCAGGAAGAGAAGTAGTTAGCTTCCAAAAGCACATACTGTACATACAGGACATTGTACATTTTTAATAAGATTAAAACAAACAACCAATTTAGACCTTCTAAAGATCCAGAGGATGTCTTTGGGAATCAGCACCAGTGATCCTGTCTGCTGTGTAAACACCTCCACCTGTCTCTCTCCACACTGCCATCACCCTACTGCTGCACTCTCTATACATATAACATCATCTTATCTTGTATGTGTAATATATGTATGTATTTCTGTGTGTGTGTAACCACTCACTGTACCTCTCTCTTTCTTTACTGTGTCCTCACAGCATGCGATTGCCATCCCGTGGGTGCCGCTGGCAAAACCTGTAACCAAACCACAGGACAATGTCCCTGTAAAGATGGTGTGACTGGTATCACGTGCAACCGCTGCGCTAAAGGCTTCCAGCAGAGCCGCTCGCCCATTGCCCCCTGCATAAGTACGTGGAAGCACTTTTTTTTGTTTTCATATTCCTGTTCAATGTTGCAACATCTTTTGGATTAAAGTGAATGTAACAAATGAACACTCAACAATGCTTCGCAATCAATAATGAAATAATACAGAGCTATTTTTCATTCTAGTGTTTTTACAGCGCAAAATAACTACAGTAAACCTCGGATATATCGGATTCAATTGTTCCCACTGGTTTTGTCCGATATAAGCGAAATCCGTTATATTTGATACCGGAAAATGTCCGTTTTACGCATATATCGGATTTATATCCGGTATATGCGTAAATTGGATTTTATCCGTTATAAAAAGGCACTTCCTTGACTATGTTTCCAATGTACCTGGACTGGGCAATGAAAAGAGACGTAAGGTAATGAGAATTTAACTTTATTGGACTCTGAGCATAACAAATTGTTAATTAAGCTAGGCCCTGTTACGCCCGTCAGGCGTACGTTATTTCCACTAGTGAGGTTAAGATCTCATTCACTGCTGTGCTAGTATTATTGACGTCACTCACTTTTATATTTGTCCTAAATCTGGAGCCAGGAGAAAGACACGATGCGGCCATCCGATATATGCAAGGGAAATTGGAACGGGACTGGAGATTTTGTCCGAAATAGGCGAAATCCGTTATAAAAAATCCGATATATGCAATTAATTTTTATTGGAAATGCATTACAGAAAAATTGGTTCTTTTTTTTCTGTCCGTTGTGAGCGAATTTCCGATATATCCGAATCCGATATATCCGAGGTTTACTGTAGTTAATAGTTTCTTGACCGGTGCTGTAAACGTGTCCAGAAAAAAGTGAGATGTACTTTTAAAATTAAATATACAAAAAAAAGCTCAATTAGACTATATTTCTGATGCTATTAAATATATGCACACATAAATTCATTTCAACTGTCATATTAATCATTAAGACTCATAAATCTGCAGACACGTTGGCGGCCATGTTGACAGAATGTTGATGTTTAATGGCTGATCGGCATCAACATCCACAAATGCTGTCATGTGTTTAGAATTGGAAGCCATTTTTGTTTTTATTGAGTTATCCGTCATGAGGGGAAGGCCTCACTATGTTGAAAATCCACCAGATGAAGCGTTAGATTTATTTCCGACGTTCGCTGAGCTGATAAAATCTCTTTCTTCTTCCATCAGCGTGTTCACCTGTGCACGGCCGAGACCACCGCTGCTTTGCAACTCTGTCTCCTTTGTCCATCTTTCTGCATGTGTGCCTTTGACGCTTTGATCACTGTGGTTTTTACCTCTTAATCCTTTTATTATTTAAAAGCCCCCCCTTTTTTAGCATGCATCGGAAGGTGTTAGCTGCGGTAGATATCTTTTGCCGCATCGTACACCTTTGGAGATAAGATGCCTTTCAACATGTATGGCAGTGCAAAGGCAAGCCAAGGCAGAACTGAACATGGGATTAAATAACAACAATTCAATAATTTGATGCACAGGACAAAAAGAAGCTGAAATTGATCATTTATGAGCGTCTGACAGGGCATTAATTATTCATGATTAATTATTAATCTTACATTTTATAGTTATAGCCAAACTTTTTCTACCATATTGAAAGATATAGTGACAAAGCAAATTAGTGTCATCTGTAATAATATATCTCATTAATAATGAATTTGTTTTATTTCATGACAATATTATTTTAGAACATACAAAGATACCCATGTAAGTAAAAAAAAAATAACAATAATAATGTGCTGAGTGTCAGTTGATATAAAATATATATAAGTCCTACCACGGAAAGCACAGCGGCTTAAGAAAAATAATGAAAAATCATATTTTGTTTCAAAAAAGAATGAAAGTAAATTAAATAACGTTTCAGAAAGTAGGCCCTGGAAAATGTGTTTTCGGGGGCTCACTGTGACACACTTGGAAAAATCCCGAGCTAACATAAAGTGGCATACATAAGCAGAAGCTTTATAAAGCATGTATGGTACTTAGAGGAATAATTCCCTTCCTCTCATAACCCCTAGTATTCCGCATTACATAAACAGGAATATTGTTTGGAATATATGTTTGTTACTTCTATGCAGCCCAGATGCACGGTATGATGGAACTGATATTTTTATGTGTCTGATTTGATCCTGGAGCAGAGATTCCAGTCACACCTCCTACACCACCAGCTAGCAGTACAGAAGAGCCCTCAGGTAAGTGAAATATATATCTTTCCCTCTATCTACATGCAACACACCTCCCCGAGGGAGCATTCTGGAGGACATCAATAGTCACAGGCCTGAGCCTACTGAGCCTAATATGAAGCAGAGTCTTCCTCCTCCGTGTTAGTAGGTGGTGAATACTAAACACAGAAGCAGCAACTCCGGTGTGTGAGACACTTGGGTCTGTACAACAATGGGTCTGCATGCAGAGGACGACTGACTTGCAATATCCATGATGAAGCACTACCGATGATTGCTGTGTGACAGTGATGATGTCCAGCTAATAATAATATATTACTTATCAAATAAAACAAAATAATACAGTGTTGCTGTCCAATGGAACACCTTTTTAAATTGTATTTTTTCTGTAAAGAAAAACACACACACACAAAAATTGGAGGTAAATGTTTCTCACTAAACAGCAAGTTATAAAAATGTTTTATGATTATAATTTATTTGTGTTGAATCAATGAGTCTCTGAGTCATACTAGAATAAATAGGTCTGTGTATAAATAATTGTAATTGAGTAAATATATTAAAAAAATCAATAATAATACTGCAATAATAATTTATGTCATTAATTAAAAATTAACTTAATAAAAAAGGAACTCACTGTAATTTAGTTAATTCCACTTAATTATTATTATTAATGATTATTATTTATTATTAACAAATTCTTTATTCAATAAAACAATATAATACAGTGTTGTTGTCCAATGGAACGCCTTTTTAAATTGTATTTTTGTTTTTTTTTCTGTAAAGAAAAATAAACACAAAAATTGGAGGTAAATGTTTCTCACTAAACAGCAAGAAGTTATAAAATATTTTTGATTATAATTTATTTGTTTTGAATCAATGAGTCTCTGAGTCATAGAATAAATAGGTCTGTAAAACTGTATAAATAATTGTATTTGAGTAAATATATTTAAAAAAATCAATAATAACACTACAATAATAATTTAAGTTAATTACAAATTAACTTACTCACTGTAATTTAGTTAATTCCACTTAATTATTATTATTCATTATTATTATTTATTATTAACAAATTCTTTATTAAATAAAACAATATAATACAGTGTTGCCTCTTTGAATTGTATTTTTGTGATTTTCTGTAAAGAAAAACACACACTCAAAAAAATTGGAGGTAAATGTTTCTTACTAAACAGCAAGAATTTATAAAAAGGTTTTATGAAAATAATTTATTTGTGTTGAATCAATGAGTCATAGAATAAATAGGTCTGTAAAAATGTATAAATAATTCTATATGAGTAAATAGATTTTTTTTAATCTATAATAATACTACAATAATGACAATAATGACAGTTGACAGTTATTATGGTACCCATTATGTTATTGTATGGTCATATCACCTCGTGCTTCGATACGTGACAAAAAATAAAATAATAATAATAATAGGAAAAATAATTAGGAAAAAAAAACCTTAAACTATATTAGGAAAGCAGGAAGTGAACAAATGTAACAGTTACTGATTTTAAAAGTACCAGATGGAGGGGTAGGATTTAATAAGCTTTGCTTCTTCCTACTCCTTTTGAACATGTGGAACTGTGAACTGATTATGGGATGCATTCAATTGTAATCTGATGCATGTTCAAATGAAATTAAACCATTACCATTACCATAATGCATTTAAGTCATTAATTACAAATTAACTTCATATAAATGGAACTCACTGTAATTTAGTTAATTCCACTTAACTATTATTATTATTTTTATTAACATATTTTTTATTAAATAAAAAACAATGTGTTTCAGGTAAATTTTCAAAACTTCACAGGATGGCCACAATTGTTTGCTTAAATGACGTTTTATTGTTACTATTAGATGGACATTGCCTGATGTACCTCATATCAGTCAGATTTGTTAACAATCCTTGTTGCAGCTGGGTTTAAACAATAAAATTGTTCTTCACCAACATTTATATCCATAAAAGACTCACATATTAATTCAAAACTTGTGGAGAATGATGAAAAAACAGGCTTAACACAACGCTAGCTACACCAAGAGTTCATGGATTCTTCCATGAGTTTTGAGTAGTCGTGTTTGTGCAGAAACCTCCAACAAAACACTCTTGGTGGAGGTAAGTGGATGCATAAATATAAATACTATTGATTGAAGAGGTGGATTTTGTACAACCTTGAATCATGCAGCATTGTCATCTCCGCCCGAGGGAAGTTTATAAGCGTTTCCTGCAGCTGTTGCTGGGCCCTCCGAGCATCCGAAACATTTCCCCCGGACAGCTTTGATTGACAGCACAGTGACTGCCTAACACTCCACCACCTCCCTCAATCCTCCTCCCCCTCTTTTCTTTACCATTTTCTGTTTTTCACTCCCTTCCATCTCCGTCGTCTCCGTATATTTCACGCTTTGTCTTGACGTGACGGCGTGTGTGGTGCACGGAGAGAATTCCCTGGGCCCCCTTGTCACGATGCAGTGTTGGAATTTCTCTTCAACTCGGCGAGGAAGGACTTGGTGTAAAGCCAACAATAAATAACAAACCAAGCAGCAAAAATAGGAAATGACAAAATTTGGCTTCATGCAAATGCAACTAAACTGTGGCGCTGACCAGCCAGCCATCTACGTCCTTCAGGAGAACCTCTCATGATGTCGGACCATGTAGTTGAAGATAATTAAATCACGACAGAGAATTCTGGGATTTCCCTCCTCTGTGTTTCAGAGAGTCTGTTTGAATTTGAGCAGATGGCAAAGCCGACTTGTCGGACGCCATGACATGCCAAGGCTGCTGGACCAACTTGCATATTTACACTCTGAGACCCCCTGAAAGGTTCCACAGACGTACTTGTGCTAGTTTTTAAGCAGTTATGACCTTATTAGATGTGTCAATGTAAACAGATGTGGGGATTTTATTGGAGTAACAAGCTAAACATTTTCCACCGAGGTTGTCATAGATTATAAAAGTAAAAATGCAATTACTTCAAAAAAAGAGAGAACTTTTTTTTACAGAAATTGTAATTAGGACAATAAAGTAAGATTTTTCAGATAAAAGTCATAATCCTATGAGAACTAACCTGTAATGTTTTAGTCAAATCTGACTAAAATTAAGATTTTTGGACAGTTGTCACGCTTCTAAAGCTCCATGAAAAAAATGTAATATTATAAACAAAAAGTCATAATTGTGATAAAATTCAACAAAAAGAGACAACTATTTTGACTTCTTATGAGAATACTTTGGATGGTTATGAATAAACACATATTTTACAAAAAGAATACATCACGTAACAAAAATAAAGTCATTTTATGAGAATAAGGTTGCAAAAAGTCAACAAAACGTCTGAGAAAAAAAGGTATTAAAAAAGTCATAATAAGGAGTTGTAGTTTTTCAAAAACAAAGTTGTGATGGCATGGGAATAAGGTTGTAATGTTGAGATAAAAAGGTTGTATTAGTCATTACCAGATTATATTTTCTGACATTAGATTACATTTTCTGACTTTTTTTTCAGGAAACAGAAAAAAATGACAAAAATTAGCATAATTTTTTTCAGCACAAAAAGGTTATCATTCTATGAGAATCGGGCTGTAATGTACCAAAATAAAAGTGATACCACAACAAATATGAAGTTTTTAAAAAGTTGTAAACACGAGAATAAGTTTGTAGTGTCACATGAAAGAGTACTATTTCAAGAAAGAAGTCACAATCGGAATCAGATCTTTCTACAAAAAATGTCATGTTACATCAAACCGCAAAAAGTCATCGTCAAAAATAAAATCAAGTATTTTTTTTCAACAAAGTTTGAGCTCAAGGGAATAAGGTTGGAAACCTGTCTTATGAGAATACCAAACAATCGTAATTCATCCAGAGTACCGGAGTACCCGGAGAAAACCCCAACATGCACGGGGAGAACATGCAAACTCCACACAGAGATGGCCGAGGGTGAAATCGAACTCGGGTCTCCTAGCTGTGTGGCCTGCGCGCTAACCAAAAAAGTATTATCATTACAAAGTAATCAGACCAAACTTTATGTCATAAAGGTTGAGGGAAAAAGTTGTCATCTTATAAGATTGTATTCACATGCAAAAGAGTCAAGGTTGCAATGTTAACAGAATGAAACGGTATAATCAGACAAAATATGCAGTCTGTTTTGAGAAAATAAAGTTGTAATCTCACGAGTAAAACTAATGTCACATGAAATTACAACAAAAAACAAAAAATTTAAACTATAAGAAACTGAAAATTTATTGTCAGGATTAGCTGCGATAGCATGAGTGCTACACCACGATGCAGAGACATGGATGATGTACTGTAGTAAAGTCAAAATACAAAGTAACAAAATAACTAATAAATAAGGATTGCTAGGCTGTACAGCAATAGCTTGCGCAAAAAACAGCGAACGTGGGGAAACGAAAACACACCCAACAAAGCAAATCATGCTTAGTGGGACGCAAAATGTCCAAAACCGCCATGACATGCAAAGACAAACATAATGAAACGATCCAGGGGCTAGCTAAAAACACCACTTGAACTAAATAGTACATAGATCAGTACCAGGTGGAGTCCCAGGAGCCGTTTATGATGCAAACCATTTTTTATCCCACTGCGAGATGTCAAATGCTAAATAAAATGCTCCAAATAAAAGTGATGAGATAAAGATGGAAAGAAAGGGTGTCTCGCATGAGGGTGTTAATGGAGAAATGAAAATGAGGAATGTGGAAGACATTTTAGCAGCCAACGAGCGAGCATGCATGTGCACGTTGGAGCCTGGCGAGGGTTGGCCTGACAGCTGTTTGGCAGGTGCCCCCATGCGCCTCAGCTGGATGGAGGGGTAGAGGGTGCTGAGGGCATATTTTGGCAAAATGAAGTGGATATTAATTTGTCTCCTGCAGCAGGAGCCCCTCCCCCCCTCCCGCTGTCGACCACAGGGAGGGCTGGAATGCATGGAGAATACCTCCGATGGTGCGGCCCAGACAAAACACACATTGTGCTGCCAGGTCACAGATGGTGTAAGTCGCCACTCCCACGGATCGTGACAGAGATGTCTGTGCGGCACCCCAAATGTGGAGGAGATTAACCGCTGGTGACCTGTGAAGGCCGCCTCGGCCCGTCAGGATGCACAGGATGTGAAAGTAATGATGATGATGATGAAGGGGGGGATGCGAGAGGGGATGATGATGCTTGTCGGACTGGTCACGTTCATGCTGAAATGTGTGTGAAGCCCATCCAAGACTGGGATGGAACACCATCTTGTGTAGGGCTGCAACTAAAAATGCATAATTTCTGCCTCTTTATTCATAAATAGAAGATTTGAACTGACAAAGCAAATAAGTTGATAATTAAAATGATGTTTAAATAGCTTCATAGCTTTGTCAAATGTAGACAAAAACACAATCATGATCATTATCTTCGTCGATTAATCTGTCTATCGATCTTAATTTTACAGGCTGAAATCAGAGGATATTTACATCTTTAAATAAAAAAATTACCAAAGTAGGTATCAATTAATTGGGTGATTCTAATAATAATAATAATAATAATAATAATAATAATAATAATAATAATAATAATAATAATAATTATTATTATTATTATTATTATTATTATTATTATTATAATTATAAGAATTATAATTATACTGATTAAGCATTGATTAATCGATTAATTGTTGTTGCGCTAATCCTGGTGAATGATACATAATTATAAACATGTTTACATTTTTTTTAAGAAATTGAGTAAGTTATAATAACAGTATGAGAAATAATACTATATGATAAAATTATACAGTTTCCTTATTGTATATGATACCGTATGTAAAAATGGGAATATGGAGCATATTGATAGTTGTTTACTTCATTGTATATTATGCTGTATATTAGCTGCCATTGTATCATTTTTCAAAATTCCTACTATTTAAAAAATGCCACAAAATACTGTACCCCCCCCCCCCAAAAAAAAAATAATATGTCACTTCTCCACTAATAACAGCTTAATCAAATCCTACTAAATTCGGACTGAATAATTACACTATTAGCCATGGGTTTCTTCTGTTTTTCAATGGGAGTAAAAATCTAAAATACAGTCAGTCCCTTGGAAGTGGGTTTGCTATCTTCCCCCGAGCTATTTTCCTCTCCTGTGTAATCTGGATCCAATCCAAATGCAGTGTAAACAGGCCTGCCCAGTGCAAAGCAGAGGATCCCAGAACAGAGCAGCACACTGGGCTCCCTAATCTAATTACATGCTTTATTTGCCACACTTTGTTTCCCGATCAGTCTCGTTAGGGGAGAAAGGCCTCCTCCTGGGCTGTTGGTCACACCTCCTTCATTCATACCTCCAATGCCCATTTCTTTTTGGAGTCACATTCACCATCTACTAATATGTGTCTACAACAACTTGTTTGTGATTGGATCCCACCTCTTCACTAAATAAGCAAGTCAAGTTCTATTAAGGCTTCCGTTGCGGGTGTGAAGTCAAACGTAAATACCAACCAAAACTTAGCATGTATTTGTTAGGCAGCATGTAACCCAGCACCAGGTTACAATCTGGTAAATGAGTTCTAATGCATTTAACCTCATGCTTTCTGTTTATGCTCCGCCTTCGTACAGTGACTCTTAATGCATTGTTGGATGAAATGGACGTCAGTCATTACAGCTGCACCTCTGATTGGCCGTGATGTCACTCAATGTGTGCACATGTTCATATAGTGTATTGTTATTTACTCATTTTTTATTTGGAAATTATTTGGCCAGATATTGGGTTGATAGAATTATGGCAATTTAGGCTTTATCTTCAGGGCTTGGTGATTGGTTTCGAGGTTATCTTCTAATTTTTCGACATTTTTAAACATATTTTTCCAATATATGTTTTTCAAAACATGGTTTGCATGGTGATTTATTTATTATTATTATTAATTTATTTAGCCCGCTGCACACTCCAAAAATAGAACAAAATTGGGAAAAATACGGCAAAAGACATAATCTTACAATAAAAATCTGGATTAATGGTCTTTTTTTTTTTTTTACAAAGTAACCAAAAAAAGATAAGATTGGTTTCGAGGTTATCTTCTAATTTTTCCGACATTTTTAAACATATTTTTCCAATATATGTATTTCAAAACATGGTTTGCATGGTGGCCAATTTTTTTAGCCCGCTGCCCACTCCAAAAATAGAAAAAAATTGAGAAAAATACAGCAAAAGACATAATCTTACAATAAAAATCTGGATTAATGGTCTATTTTTTTTTTTTACAAAGTAACCAAAAAAAGATAAGATTGGTTTCGAGGTTACCTTCTAATTTTTCAAAATTTTTAAACAGATTTTTCCAATATATGTATTTCAAAACATGGTTTGCATGGTGGCCAATTTTTTTTAGCCCGCTGCACACTCCAAAAATAGAAAAAAATTGGGAAAAATACAGCAAAAGACATAATCTTACAATAAAAATCTGGATTAATGGTCTTTTTTTTTTTTACAAAGTAACCAAAAAAGGATAAGATTGATTTCGAGTTATCTTCTAATTTTTTGACACTTTTTAAACATATTTTTCCAATGTATGTATTTCAAAACATGGTTTGCATGGTGGCCAATCTTTTTAGCCTGCTGCACACTCCAAAAATAGAAACAAATTGGGAAAAATACCGCAAAAGACATAATCTTACAATAAAAATCTGGATTAATAGTCTTTTTTTTTTTTACAAAGTAACCAAAAAAAGATAAGATTGGTTTCGAGGTTACCTTCTAATTTTTCGAAATTTTTAAACAGATTTTTCCAATATATGTATTTCAAAACAGGGTTTGCATGGTGGCCAATTTTTTTTAGCCCGCTGCACACTCCAAAAATAGAAAAAAATTGGGAAAAATACAGCAAAAGACATCATCTTACAATAAAAATCTGGATTAATGGTCTTTTTTTTTTTACAAAGTAACCAAAAAAAAGATAAGATTGGTTTCGAGGTTATCTTCTAATTTTTTGACATTTTTAAACATATTTTTCCAATATATGTATTTCAAAACATGGTTTGCATGGTGACCAATTTATTTAGCCCGCTGCACACGCTAAAAATAGAAAAAAAAAATTGGGAAAAATACAGCAAAAGACATAATCTTACAATAAAAATACAGATTAAAGGTCTTTTTTTTTTTTTACAAAGTAACCAAAAAAAAGATAAATAAATGACAGTAATTAATGACATCATCTTCCAGTAAATACCCTGCCATTTAAGAAACAAGCATAAAAACGGTATTACTTCTATTGGCATCTGCTAACTATGCAGTACTGTTTCCTGTGTCAGAGCAGCTTTAGCGAGAAGTGTCCCCAATGAAAACGATTAAGCTTAAAAGGGTTCTACAGCACTTTTATGGTCGGGGCAAAGGTCTAGCTCTCAGTTACGCACTTCCCCAGTGCCGTGAAAGGCTGGAAACAAAGCACTGTAGTAACTACATCTACTCACAACACCCAAAGCACATTTTAGCTCAGTGCTGCAGGACTGTAATGTGCACACAAAGGGGACATTTGTCCTCCCGGTAGGGGACTGCCTGGTCCTAAAAAGGGATCTTGGGGTTCCTCACAGCGGGGCCCAGCTAGCTCTACATCTCAGGGGTACACTAATGGGGAACGAAAGGCTATCAAAGGGAAGTATCATGATGGTTTTCAAGGGGGGTTATGGGAAAACAAAGCTTCCTTTCCACGGCTCCAGCTTCGAATCATTTAAATGGTAATCAGGGCCAGCTCATATGGACTCCATTTAATTTGTTAACACCATCATTGCTAGCGAGACTTTACGTATCGCCTTTCTCCGACAAACTTCTAGCTTCTGTTTTTTGTCAGCTTCATCTCCCCAGTGTTCATCCTCCCGCCTTCTTCCCTCTTTATTAAGGTGGAAAAGAGGGGGATGCATTTTTTCTTCTTCTACTGTTCCCCTGGCAACCTCATTGAAATAGAGCATAAAAGGCGGGTGAAGGCATGGAGCAAAGATCTGCTCCTAACAATGAAGTTTGTTCATATTCAAGCTTCACTCCAGCATCCACTACTAGAAGCACTCGCCTCCTGTGAGAGCGATCCGTCCATCACCTCCACCTCTCCTTCTTTCACTCGTGCCATACTTGACGCAAAATGAGTCAGAACTCTGCACCCAATTTGAAAAATAAATCCAATTTGGTTTGAGCAGCAAGCTGGCGGATGACCATTGTAGAACCATGCAGCAAAGAGGAAGGAGGGATTTATTGGTGCCTATTGTTTTTATTCCTGTTGGTTGGTTTGTGTACTAGTATGCTAGATATCGCAAAAACTACACCACTGATTTACACAAAACAGGTGCATAGCAAGAATCTGGTATATTTTGGTGCACTTTGGAGTAAAAATGTGGGAAACTGTCAATAACCACAAGCGGCTTTACGTAACTTTGTTTTCATTATTACATGTTGTTAAATACGTCGTGCGGTTGCAGTAATCCTTCAGTTAATTGGTTGTAAACCCAACCATGATAAGTGAATTTTTACCAAAATGTAATATTAAAAAAATAATAAAATGTAATAATATAATAATAGCATAATATAAAATGTAAAATTCTTATTTTTATGCCATTTGTAAGCTTGCAAATGCTTAATTTGTGCAACAAATATGTAACATTTGCTTAAATTTACATTTATGAGCTGTATTCAACCATGAAATAACATGATTTTTTAATTACTGTATGTTTATAAAACCATAATAGAGTGATGAGGGAAATTCAAACCATTTGATTGCAAATCATTGCATTTAACAAATAAGATAAAAAATAAAATTAATAAAATAATAAAATAATAAAATTATTAGAAAAATAAAATCATAAAATAAAAAAGAATAAAAGAATAAAAGAATAAAAGAATAAAAGAATAAAAGAATAAAAGAAATACTACAGTGTGGAATACACGCTATAGAAAAACTGCCATATTATTTCAAACATGTTGTCCCAACAAAAGTATAAAAACATGACTTCGAGTCAGCTAAAAGTCAGACAGATAATCTTATGTTTATAAAACCATAATAGAGTGATGAGGGAAATTCAAACCATTTGATTGCAAATCATTGCATTTAACAAATAAGATAAAAATAAAATTAATAAAATAATAAAATTATAAAATTATTAAAAAAAATAAAAGAATAAAAGAATAAAAGAATAAAAGAATAAAAGAATAAAAGAATAAAAGAATAAAAGAATAAAAGAATAAAAGAATAAAATAAATACTACAGTGTGGAATACACGCTATAGAAAAACTGCCATATTATTTTAAACATGTTGTCCCAACAAAAGTATAAAAACATGACTTCGAGTCAGCTAAAAGTCAGACAGATAATCTTAATAAACTCACAAAAAAAAGAATCAAAATAAATAATGCTGGCAACTACTATTTCTATGTGAACCAAACATCCGTATAAGAACAACGTAACGTGCAAAGTATGAAACGCTGGACTACCACAATCAGTAAAATCATCAACTGGGCTCATTCAGCACGGTTCCGCTCGCTTCTTATTTTGCTGCAGGTACACCAGCTGTGTGTGAGTGTTTGTTTTCCTGAGGTGTGATATGAGATTAGAAATATTCAAGAAAAATGTCTTCCTCCCCCCTGGAATTGCGTTACTGTCTTTGCAAATTGCATATTTACAATTGGAAGGCATTCCATAAGAAGCCAGCAAGCTTGTTACTGTGCGGAGCATGGCGTCATCGGCAGAAAAAACAATACCGATAATACAGATCTTATTTTTATGCTAATGTCGGCCGATAGTATTGGTTGGACGTTATTATTTGACATCATTAGTATCAATGTGCAAAAAAGTAACAGACAAATTCTTTACCAGCAGTTTGAAGACTTTCTCACAAAACATCAGAGCGATATTAATGGCTGGCCAATGGCTGTCTGCCTGGGCTATTATTTATTTGTTCAGAGCGGACGCACTCCCCCAAAAAATGTCCTCTGCTCTAACTCCGCTTCATGGATGGCTAATTTTCCCTTCCTGACCTCCCTTTGTGTGGCAATGACCCCTTTCATACCCCCCAGCCTGCACTCCCTGGAATTGCTGCCCGCCCCCCAATGCTCCGTCTCCCGATGTCCGTGCTGCAATGAATGCAAACGTTTGACACAGTCCTCGGTGGGGCCTTGATCCCAGGGTGAAGTTTTTTCAGGGGGTCGGGGGCTGAGGTGACAAGCGAGGTGAGATTTGGAGGGGGGCGGGGAGTGGTTGAAGTGGGTGGAGGGTGGTCCGCATTGAGCTGAATGATTCCCAGGGTTTGACAGGGAATAAGTGGGTATGGGCGGGTAATTTGTAAGGCTGCAAACCTGCTGATGGTGCCATCAGGTCGACACAGAGGCCCACAAAGGGGAGCTGGGGAGAGTGGAGGATAAAAGGCTTGGTATGACATTACAATTGCAAGAGATGTGTACAAATATATTTCCAACAAATATTATTGTTGTCAAATCAATAAATGTTAACACTGATAAACCATACATCATGTACTTTTTGGGAGCATCCTCTCAAGTAAGGGATAGTCCCGGCTATTTTGGAGCGACTTTAAAAATATTTTGATTGCAATTTGTAACAGTGGGTCCTCGGTTAGAGTATGCCCCGGTTAAAGTATATTTTGGTTAACAATTCCCACCATCAATTTGCTTCGTTTTGCACATTTTTCAGTTAACATACAATGTAGCTGCGTCTTGTTGTGTGGCGTCAGTTTTAGTTAGCATAGTTTCCTCACAAAATGGCAACCGGAACCGGAAGTCGCCCATTAACGGTTGACTCTCAAAAATATTAAAACAAAACACGGTTTTATTGTTTTACATGCATGAAACAATTTTAGCTACATAAAAGCGACTAATGAAAGGGGTAAAAATAACATTACAATTACAAGAGATGTGTTGAAATATATTTCCAACAAATATTATTGTTTATTATTAACAGTTTACACCATTAATTTGCCTAGTTTTGCACACATTTTTCAGTTAACATACAATGTCTTCCCGTGTGGTGTCAGTCTTAGTTAGCATAGCTTCCTCACAAAATGGCAACTGGAATCGGAAGTCGCCCATTAACGGTTGACTCTCAAAAATGTTAAAACAAAACATGGTTTTATTGTTTGCATAAAAAAAATCTAAATACATATAAAGTACTAAGGAAAGGGGTAAAAATATTTAAGGTTACTTTTACCTTCAGTGAAGATGTGCCCGTTCCTAAAGAAACAATATGACAGTGAGACAGTCTTCTTGTTTTATCATGTTTTTGAATTCAGTCGTGTTTCTCACCTTCTTTATCATAATGTAATACTAAAATGCATGGCATTCATATACAGTAGAAGTTTTGTGAGTACTTAGTTATCTGTACTACGAAATATATTCAGATTATGTAATAATAAGATAAAATTAAAGGGGACCTATGATGCTCAGTTTAGGTGCTTTGTATTGAATTGTGGACTCCTGTAGAGCAGCGACACACAATAACCCGCACAGAAAATGTTCTCGATCTTCCTCTTTCTGCAGTGTTTCCATGGACTTCCTGCTTGCGACCCAAATGGTCTGTTTAATTTACTCCACCCCCGGCCCTCCTCTAGGTATGCCCTCTCTGTTGTGATTGGTCACACTCCCGAGCACTTCCAGGACTTCCACAAGTCCGCGTTTACCAAGTGCAGCCTATATATACGAAGGCTGGAAAGCATTGACGTTCGTGGAACTCGGTGCTAGAAAAAAAAAACGAGCGTGCAGAGCCATCCAAAAAGTCTTTCAGGGCTCACTAGCAAATGCGCAAACCTCATTATCACCACGGGAATACAACATTGGAACATTTATAGGTCAGAAAAGTGGAAAAAGCACAATAGTTTGCCAGTATTGTTGTCCTCCATGTTTGTTGTTCTCTTTTTGTTTACCTAAAGTACAGAATTGCCATCTTCTCTAACTGTCTCGTTCTTGTCTTCTGCTTGCAGACTGTGACTCTTACTGTAAAGCATCAAAAGGCAAACTGAAAATCAACATGAAGAAGTATTGCAAAAAGGATTACGGTGAGTCTAATATGTTCACATATTTGGGGGGGGGGGTGAAGGGGAAAATCAACTCGAAATCGAGTAGCTGAGTGGGGTTAAACTGAAGTCAATCACAGCTATTTTGGAGCGACTTTAAAAATATAATATTGCAATTTGTAACAGTGGATCCTCGGTTAGAGTACGTCCCGGTTAAAGTATATTTTGGTTAACAATTTGCACCATTAATTTGCCTAGTTTTGCACACATTTTTCAGTTAACATACAATGTCTTCCTGTGTGGTGTCAGTCTTAGTTAGCATAGCTTCCTCATTTTGCACACATTTTTCAGTTAACATACAATACAACATACATACAATTTTCAGTTAACATACAACTCGGTTAGAGTACGTCCCGGTTAAAGTTGTGTTTCAACACAACAGTTTGTATTGTATTAAGAGTGACACAATGAGGGTCTTTCAATTACAAACCCTCACACTTGACGTTCATCTCCAGAACTCTCCAAATCATTCCACGTGTATGCATATGCTTTATCCCTTATGCAGTAAATCCTAGACATTTTCCATCCCATACGTCTCAGTTCCACATGTTGCAGTTAACAGGAGAGACATTTCACAGAGCGTTTAAAGATTAAACATATTAATTCTGCTGGGAGGACGAGAGAAGCGTAAAAACAGAAGGTGATAAAACACAAGTGTGTATGTGGATGGATATGCATGGGTAGGTAGGGTTGACTCAGAGGAGGCATTTGAGCTCCAAGTGGATAAAGCCGACTCAGTGTGACAGATCCTGGCTTTGCTCCATAAGAGATCCTCATTAAGGCGCCGCACTTCCCCCACAAGCTGCTACGTTTCCCGCCACATTCCTGCGAGCGTCCGCCTGCCACACCATTCAAGGTGTGGGTAAGATGTATGACCTCTCCCCTTTTCCTCTCCTTGTGATTGAAGTCATGCTCCGGAACTGCTCAAGCGAGCATCCTGCAGAATACCGCTGCATCATGATGGGTATTTGTTCCGCAGGGATTTGGGGTGTCAGTACGGCCCGCCTTGCTTCTCATGCCGTGACAGTAGCCTTATCGCTCTAATCTACATTCATTTCCGCCGTATGGCTACAATTGTGATTAATTTCCCCAATATGTCAGCATACAATGATAAAGAGACACCATCTGTCATCACAGCACTGAGCGCCCGCATGTCTGTCCCCTAAATCAGCCCAAAGAGCAACCTTCCAGCTTTGGATGTGCACAAAATGTGCCAAATCTGCTGGTAGTGTGGGATGACGTCATGGCACCCATGCAAATACTGTAGAAGCTCCACTTGACTCTATGTATAGAGACAACTAACAGTGTCAATACCGCATCATCCACCAGGATAAATAAACACTATGGCCGTAATACAACACATAATAACATATGGATTGTAACACATGGGACGCTCATTTTTCTAGGGTCAAGTTGCAACTCTCTTTTCTTGAAGTCAGCCCATGAAAACATGAATGAAAACAAAAACACAAATAAAAACAATAAGTGGATACTTTTATTACTCAATTGGTAATTCTTAACGCGGAAGTACAATTTAAGTATGCTCTGAAATCCCAAAAAATTACTAATAAGTGTGATTCAAATGACTAGTGATGGGAAAATCAATTTAGCTTTCAGTTCATCCACATTCATGATACGTCCTATACGTTGGATAACACATCCACAAATACAGTATATCATCCTGCAATGTCATTTATTTTTCTGTTCAGAAAATACAGTAAGAATTGGCATATTTCAAACATAGTTGCAAATGGTGATTAATCCTAATTAATTAAATTGTAAACTGTGATTAATAACATTGTTATCATTAAACAGCCCCAATTAAAAGAACACAGCAACATCAAATTGCAACTAAATAACAACAGAACATGTGACATTTCACTAATATATCAAGTCAAATAATTTGTTTTTTTTTTATTTAAAAAACAAGTTAAACATTGACTGTACTGTCATACCTCGGTTTTTGTCATTTCTCCATAAAATGTATTTTTTGGTTAATATTTTTGTGTGTCTATAACATATCCATTGGATTGACATTATTTCCTACGGAAAAAATTACCTCGGTTTTCATGCATTTTCATTTTTTGTGTGACTTTAAGGAATGAATTAATAACGAAGAGCGAGATTAATGGAATCAGAATGGGTCCACTGCCTACTTTTGGTCCCGATCCTGAGACTCACTGCATTCTGATATATTTGTTAAATCGCATATTACATTATAATATATATTTTCAGTATGTATCACTATTTACAGTATATTTATATATGCCCAATACCGTTATAGATGCCTGGCCCTCTCTGCAGTTAAGTAAATAAACACCCCCTGGCCCCTAAATGAGGTAGTAAAAACATGCTTTTTGTCTTGCACAGCCTCCACCCCACCACGGGGGGCCTCGTGTTATCTTTGTGCACAAAACAGGCTTTCTCGTCATACCCATCAGCATGTACAAGTTCCAGAACAAACCGGGATAAGATCTCAGCTCGCTATTCAGCACACGACAGGATAAGATGTCCCAGAGAAAAAAAGAGTCAGAGCTTTATTTTGAAAAGATCAGCAGGAGAGCTGGCCCGCATGCTGCGTCACAAAATGATGCGACTCCGAGACTCTGAGGGTGACGTATAGAAAGAAATGACAAGGGGGGAGCAGGCCGGCTTCAGCATTCAAGGTCATCACCAGGTTATTGGGGGTGGGGGGGTAAAACTACTGGTGGTAGCGATGGCTGGCTTTGCTAAACGTTTCCCCCATGAGCACAACCTGGCCGGGGCACAAGGTTGACTCCTGTCACTTCCCATGATGCCCTGCTGCATTCAACGTTGACTGAAAGTCAAATAAATGACCTTGCTACATTATGTACAGTAAAATGGGACCATAATGGAAGAGAATGCAAATCAGTTCCATATTATATTATATATATATAGATAAGGGATCGGACGTGATTCATTTGAAGGATTAGTTGATCTCCTCCTCCGCTATCTTTTTCATCATCCATTATGTGAAATCTCTCCAAGTGCCCCCCAATCATATTACAAATGACCCTGCTCTGTGTGCTTGTGTTTGAATGCACAAATCATTTTGTCAGGATTTTGGAAGTGTTATTTTTATATTCTTAATTTTAAAAAATGCCCTAAAAAGGCTAAAACTTTAAATACTCAATATTGGCTTCTTACCCAATTGTCCAGCATTCATCACCAATACGGATACATGCAGCAGCTTCCCTCAAAATAATGTTAAGCTTCTGGATGCATTTCACAATTACTGCAATATGATAAACAAGTTATAGAAAAAGTGTCTATATACTTTAAAAAAGTAAACAAAGTCCTGCAAAAACAATTCATGACCAATAGTCAACTGAAGCAACATGTTCTCCGAATATCAACAAGTGAGACAGTTTAGTCTCCCCGGCCAGTTGAGAGACATGGTCTCTCCAACGTGTCCTGGGTCTTCCCCGAGGCCTCCTCCCCTGTCTGACCTGCCCTGAACACCTCCATCCTAACCCAAGCCACCATCATCTGGCTCCTCTAAGGAATCCTACTCTGAGCATGAAACCAATTCACCATGAAAATCAAAGCACTACTGTAATACAATCAGTGAAATTATAAACTGGCTCTGGTCGTTGTGATATTACTAGAAGTATTAATCAATAAATGCATATTTACAATCTGGAGGAGAAAACTGGAAATAATTCCAGGCCGTTGATATAGTCAACTAGCAAGCTTGTTGCTGCGTGTGGAACACGTCATCGCTTGCTTGCCGATATCATCTGAAAAAAAACAAACAAACAAAAAAGTCCACCACCCCGATACTATCGGAACTTCCCTGAAATCAACAGAAGTAATCAAATAAATAAAACAATTTAAATAATCCAAAGGTATTGCATATGTGGGATGTAACATTACTATTGTCATTAATGATAATAGCTACCTTGTACAATACAAATAAAAAGGACATGTAGAAGCTCGGGCTGCACGGCGGACGAGTGGTTAGCGTGCAGACCTCACAGATAAGCGACCAGGGTTCAATTCCACCCTCTGCCATCTGTGTGTGGAGGTACTCCGGTTTCCTCCCACATTCCAAAAACATGCTAGGTTTATTGGCTACTCCAAATTGTCCGTAGGTATGAATGTGAGTGTGAATGGTTGTTTGTCTATATGTGCCCTGTGATTGGCTGGCCACCAGTCCAGGGTGTACCCCACCTCTCGCCCGAAGACAGCTGGGATAGGCTCCAGCACCCCCGCGACCCTCGTGAGGAAAAATAGTAGAAAATGAATGAATGTAGAAGCTCAACAGAAGGAAAACCAAGATTTCCACCAAGATTTTGGTGAAATTTTTTGTAGAAAACCAAATCAAATTCATAGACAAGGTAGTCCTTTAAATAAACAGAGAGAAAGACATTGGCCTGTCTCATATCTTCCAAAAACCTGTGGCAACCACGGGAGACCACTCCCCGAGCTGTCGGAGATATACTTTGGCGCAGGGCTGTTTTAAAGTATGTTCTTTGACAGAAAGCCAGTGCAGAGACTGCACTGTTATGATTGGATTTCCTGGTTCTAGTCAGGACTCGAGCAGCAGCATTCTAAAAACCAAATCATACAATAACTGGGGCATCCCAAAACCAAGATATGACTGTATAAGGCTGTATTTATTGGCTAGAAAAGTCTGAAAAGGAGTCTCTCCTTTTCCCAACCATTTCTCCCCAACGGTGTCGATGCTTTTCTTTCCTGTCACTCACACAAGAGATGAAGTCGTAACCCAAAACAACAGTCAAGAAGCCAAGAAATATGATAGACTTTTTTCATTGATTCCCTCATATTTGCAGCTGTCCAGGTGCACTTCCTGAAGGCGGACAAGGCCGGTGAGTGGTGGAAGTTCACCGTCAACATCATCTCCGTCTACAAGCAAGGCGAGAGCCGCATCCGCCGCGGGGACCAGTTCCTGTGGGTCCGTGCCAAAGACGTGGCTTGCAAGTGTCCCAAGATCAAGCCCGGCAAGAAGTACCTGTTGCTGGGCAACGACGAGGACTCCCCAGGTCAGGGCGGCGTGGTGGCGGACAAAGGCAGTTTGGTTATCCAGTGGAGGGACACGTGGGCACGCAGGCTCAGGAAGTTCCAACAGCGCGAGAAGAAAGGCAAGTGCAAGAAGCCATAGATGATGATAGAAAAAGACGCAGTGGGGAGAGGGATTCCAATGGAAAGATGAGCGGAGCATTTCAAAAGAATGAAACAGAGAAAGAAGACCACACACAGAAGGGACTGTTAACGTTGCTGCTTGTTTTGTTTTTTGTTGAGTAGCATGAAGAGAATTATTTAGGAATTCTTCTCTAGTGAACTTTTCTTGAAGGAGCTCACCTTGCAGATTGGGGTCGACCGTTTCTTTTACCTTGACATCCGTCTCACTTGTGGATTTGCCGAATTTGCACCAGTATATGTTTGGTTAGTTGTCTGTTTTACGCTCTGTTTAAAACCATTATTATCGTTTATGTTTTCATTTTATTTGTCGGTGCAGAAATGAAAGGTAAAGCCACTCAATGACCACTGAAGTTTTGGATTCTTCACCAACAACCTCGCTTCTTTCAGTTGATCAGATGTCCAGAAGCACGTTTTTTCAGAATGAAACAATAGTAAGACGAATATCAGATGAACATTTGGGTTCCTGATACTAAACACACGACCTAAAGGGTTAAAATGACTAACCCACTGATACTGAACAATGACGCACGTGTTCTTTATAAGAGCTTAGTAGGCTTTTTTAGAAATGGATGAATTGGCTATAAAAATGCACATACATTATTACACCCATGTGATACACGTACAACAAAGAAAAGCAATACACCGTATTTCCAATTGATTGAAGAACTTTGTGCTCGGCCTCACTAACGTCGGCCATCTCTGTGTGGAGTTTGCATGTTCTCCCTGTGCATGCGTGGGTTTTCTCCGGGTACTCCGGTTTCCTCCCACATTCCAAAAACATGCTAGGTTAATTGACGACTCCAAATTGTCCATAGGTATGAATGTGAGTGTGAATGGTTGTTTGTCTATATGTGCACCGTGATTGGCTAGTGATCAGTCCAGGGTGTACCCCGCCTCTCGCAGCTGGGTTTCTCCGTTAAGCAATGCCGTTTAAGTATACAACATACTTTATACTTTGGGATTAGTTGAAAAAGTTACTTTTTTAATGAAATGAAATAATGTGTACTGATTGCTTTGAAATGATGCCAACATAGACTCAACAAAAATATACTTTCATTTTTCATGAGTTGAACTTAAAGATCTAAAAACGTGCCACAATTTTGCTGCTTCACTCTATCATGGCTTTTCAAAACTATACGAACAAATCATGCTGTTTCGTGGTTGAATATAACCTATTCGAAAAAAAAAAAGCGTAAGCAATTTTACTTTTTTTTTACTTAAATTAAGCATACTTTACATTGTGGTCATATGTAGTATTCTACAAAAGTCACTTGGTGTCATTGATGTTACCATAATGTTTGGTGGGACACACAAGCACCAGACTAGATCGCCGGAGCAACAGGCTTTTATTGCTAGTTTGAATTATCTCACAACAATCACAGTAACTAATCCATCCAATAGGGCGGCCAGGCAATCGCAGGCCACATGTAGACAAACAACTATTCACACTCACATTAGAGTCACCAGTTAACCTAACATACATGTTTTTGGAATTCGGGGGGTAGCCAGAGTACCAGGAATAAACCCAGGCGCGCGTGGGAAGAACATACAAACTCCACCAGAGATTCAAAACCAAATCTTCCAGATCTCCAGACTGTGCGGCCAACATGCTAACCACTCGGCCTCCGTGTGGCCAAGCACAATAATTGCTAATAAAAATCTTTAATAAACACACTATGCTACTGTTATGGTCATAACCTACACCAAGCTAAAACTAAACTCTGAACCCCCAACGTCACTTCCTGTCCACCCTCCACTCAGCTCCCCTAACACATTTATAACAACACACTTATTTACTTAGGCTTATTTATGTCTTTAATAAGACATAAAATTAAATAAGCCATTAAATGGCTTTTTTATCGGTACTATAATACGAGTTTAAAGGTGACTATAGGGGTGTTATTTCATGTCTAGAGGGCTCTAATCATGTTAAACATATTTACAAGCTCATAAACACGGGCCCGGAACAAATGAACTGCGATAAATGAGGGATTAGTGTCTTCCTACTTATCTCAAATATTGTTCACAATTCTGTCTAAATCTGCCTTACTGAGCATTCATAATTCATTCACTTCACAAGTCTGCCGTAGGCTGGCCACAATAAAAGACCACTCCAAAATATGGAGTTCAATTTAAGCTAGTGCTTTTGTGTACATACATCGGAAAAGTTTTCGATCTTTGAGTTCTTTGAGCTCATTAAATATGGGAGCAAAAACAGAAATGTTGTGTTTATATTATTGGTCAGTATACATAGTTTTCATGGCAAACATGTTTTAATTGCAGCCATATTTGCGATAGGAACATAGTTAGTACTTTCTATAAAATCACACCACGTCCTTAAAAGTGTCTCAATCGGCCAATCGTATTCATTCCTGTGCAGAACTGCATGACTCCTTGAGTCCAAGCCCATTGTAAATGTATTTGTATTATTTGTCCGATGTTGCATTCTGTTTGTTACTCAACAGTGATACGAACAAGTGTTCTCAGTAGACCAGAAATGTCAGAAATTGTTCAAAGTTTTGGAAACAATGCCTCACATTTGATGTCAAATTCTAAATGGTGCAGATTCAACAATGGACTCTGTGGACGCTGTGTTTTACATTTAGGGTTTAACTCCGTCCGAGTGATTAAGTCATTACTCTGCTATTTACTGACGGTTGCTCCATAAAAGTCAACAATAAATCAGCAACATACAGTGTATCAGTTGTAAATGTACATGTTTCTTTCACATGTCAGGTGTTTTTGTGTCTGTCACAATGTAACTTAATAATAACATACTTCTGTGTGGCCTCGTGCTGTAAATTTAAGAACCATGTCCTGAGCAAATGTTTGGAGAACTTCCTATCAAATGTGTTGCTTTGTGTTCATACTATGAATTGTAAATGTTGTTTAGTTGTCACTTTTGCAAAGCCTTTTTGCAATATTGTTTTACAATGTGTACTAATATATTACAGTTATTATATATATATGAATATATTTAATGACACAAAACATTGTGGATTTCTTTCTCAGCTCTTTTTTTTTTCTTAATTGCTTGTCATTGTTTAGCTTGTTGCCATTAATTCAAGAAGGAAAGTATAACTACTGAACATACCAACTTGGTAGACCTAAAGGCAGATTTTCAAATAAACTCTTGTTACACTGAAAAATGTTGTTCAGTTACTGATTTTTTATGTAAAAAAATTCAATTTCTACTTTCAAGGAACAGTTATTATTACAAATATTGCACAGGAGCTTTCCCTCCTAAATATAATGTACTCTTTATTTAAAACATATCAGCCTTATTATGTGGAAATGTAATTTATTCAATATATATACTGGATTTACAGAGCAGGAAGACATTCATATTAGTAATACAATTTAAGAAGGAATCTGCTCAAGAAAGAGAACGCATTAAACAAACGACAATGTTGCAGTTGTTACAGTAATGCAAATACAAGTGTGGAAAAAATGTTTGTTGCTCGCTGATCATGATTGGCCAATTTTAACCTGAGAATGATTTAATTACATACATTGAATGAAAAAGCAATTATAATAAAATAAAACTAGAGAAGAGGATGTCTTAATCTGTGATGTCGATGTCCAGCACAGGTTCACTCTTATGCTACACAGGCCACACAGCAACCACGATGATGGCAACGAGCAGCAGCACGATCACCACCATCATCCCTGAGGGAAGGCAACAGAAGAGCAAATTAGATTAGAAGGACCTATAAAAGCTGGAATCCTGAATGTGCACAATAGTGGCCCCTCTTGGAGAGAGGACAGTATTGGAAATATTTACATGCACAACGCTCTAAATACAACATGACAGCGGCTGTAGTTCCAATTCATTTTCTCATATGGCGTCCAGGGTATGTATTCACCTGCAGAGAGCACCAGGCATCTATTTGTGTGTTTATTTGGAGGGAGGCCTTTATTTGTTCTCATCAGAATAATCATTTTATAATAATAATCATTATCCAACAAATCTATCAAACTATTTATTATGCGATTCATCATTTTTTTTATTTTAAAATGTACAAAACATCTCATTTCAGCTTCTCAAAAGTGATTATTTCTAAATTTACTGTACTATAAATTGTACTGCTTATAATCAGGTGCAAATCACAAGCTAACGCATTTTAACTTTAATAGCATGATACAGTGACAGAGCAATATTTGAGCAAAATTTTGGGGGAAAAACAACAACAATGCAAAACAAACTAAAACAAGCTTGTTCCCTCAACACAGAAGCGAGCTTAAAGTGGAGCTAGCATTATGCTTGTCCACTTTTATGACCTTTCGATGAAGTCAGATTGTTGTATTATCACTTGAAAGTGAAGTTTGGGATGGTTCTGACAGTTTTTTCTAACACCGGCTCACTGTGACTTCATAACAAGATTTGTGAGAAGTCACCGGCTCCATCCACCTGGTGACTTCCTTATATGGGCATGCCCGGGGACTAGCTGTTAGCTGTATGAGCTGAGTGGGACCATTCACAGCGGAATGGATGTTCCTGGAAGCAGGCTGTGGGTAGAATACATTCAAACAGACCATTTTGGAAGTCCAAAGAAATCCAGCTAGAATAGGTGCAGCTTGTGGAAGCTCTAGAAAGCGTTCTGTTGCTGCTCTATGGGTGTCCACAACTCGATACAAAGGGCCGAAAAATGAACATACTAGGTCCCCTTTAAGTTTACTATCAGACATCTTAACTGTAATAAAAATACACCAAAAAAACACATTAACGCATAAAATAAAAACAATGCATAGATTTCGAGTCATGTCATAAAATGAGACAGAATTAATTACCAATCCTTACCCTCATGCTTCCAGTTATGATGTGAGATTTGATTTCCTCCTCCCACATACACCCACACAGTCAACATCATCTTCAAAAATATGTTAAAAAGGTGGTGGGATGGCACGGAGCACATAACACAAGATATACTTTCCTTTTTCAAATAAGTAAAACTGTCCTTACTGTTGCACAGACAAAATTGGTCTGATCACACTTCAGTTGCAGTCCTGGAACCCACCATGTTGAAGTAAAAGTAAAAGTCTTGTAGAATTTTTATAGGAGGCACGGTCAATACGATACATACCGGAGTTTTACGATGTGAAATGCTGCAGCAGACACAGATCTACACAACTTATTAACAAGTGCAACTGGATGCTTTGTTGATAAGGTCGATTTGTCCATTGGTATGAATGTGAATGTGAATGGTTGTTTGTTTATATGTGCCCTGTGATTGGTTGGCGAACAGTCCAGGGTGTACCCTGCCTCTCGCCCTGAAGTCAGCTGGGATAGGCTCCAGCATACCCCCACGGCCCTAGTCTGGATAAGCGGCACGGAAAAAGAATGGATGGATGGATCGTGGGTGGTCTGGTAACGTATCCCCCGTGAATAATGGGGATCTACCGCACATCACATTCATTCATGAATGACAGATCATGGGCCTGTTGTTCTCCAGTGAAGTCTACATTCAAATTCCAAACCCAAATACACACATAGTATGAAATCAATAAGCTCTTTTTCTAATTACCACTATAAGAAAATAAGACTATTTTAATAGGTTGTTTCTGCTGCCAACTGTAGCATTTATGTGAAGCAGCTGAACTCCTCAGATGGAAAGGAGTAAAACGCACACTTGGAAGTGCACGGAGACCTCTGTCTGACAACTGATTCCTCCTTGATCTAACAAAATCCCCAAGAGCTTAAGCTCTCACTGCATATCACGGTTCTGCTTGTGATGACATAGCGCATATTACATGCGTTCAAGAACCACAATCGCCTTATTAACTACAGATTGCGCACTATGATAGGCATGTGTTTCTGACTCTGCCTAGGAGAGCATAATTGTTGTTTTTCCACTGATACTATGGAAGCAGGAAGACAAAAAATCTACAAACAATGTCTCAGGCCTCCTCACAGTGCTTTACCTTTAGGACCTAGAATATCATTTCATTAGTTATTGTTAATTTCCATAACTATAGAAAATACAGGCCGAATGGTTAGCACGCAGGCCTCACGGCTAGGAGACCCAAGTTCAATTCCACCCTCGGCCATCTCTGTGTGGAGTTTGCATGTTCTCCCCGTGCATGCGTGGGTTTTCTCCGGGTACTCCGGTTTCCTCCTACATTCCAAAAACATGCTAGGTTAATTGGCAACTCCAAATTGTCCATGGGTATGAATGTGAGTGTGAATGGTTGTTTGTCTATATGTGCCCTGTGATTGGCTGGCGACCAGTCCAGGGTGTACCCCGCCTCTCACCCGAGGACAGCTGGGATAGGCGCCAGCATCCCCCGCGACCCTCGTGAGGATAAGAGGTAGAAAATGAATGAATTAATAAATAAATAAAAAATGCACTTGGAATGTTAACACCCAGGGAATAGGATTCTAAAGTATATTAATCAAATAATCAATTAATAATCAATTAATAATTAAGAATTAATACATGTGTGATCTCTGCAGGTTGCCTACTGATTATTTGGACAATTTGTAAAACGTATCGAGCTCAATGTTGGTTTGTTGCTTTATTTTGAATAATTTGGATTTTGGTGATGCGCCGTGAAGGCAAAATATCGGGCAGGGCTGACCGCTGTCGACAGTCCCATCATTGACTCAAGATGTCTATTGTTATTTAGCACATCGATGGTATTTTGCCCAGCCTTTCACTTAGAGTTTACATTTCTCTCATTCTTTGGCACTCTGCTCCTTTTTCCCCTCCCCGGCAGCCTAATTAGTACTCTCTCCAAAAGGGGAAAAGACAGGGCGAGTTAGTTGTAAGCCATTCTGGAGAAAATGATGCTTGCAGTCAAAGTGGTGGTCTGATGAAATGGAATTAATTGCTTGGTTAAGGAGCTGTCAAATAGGGCAAGCTTTGTGAAGCTGGGTAAATAGAGTTTGCTTATTGGACAACGTCTCTTTTACCGAATGAAGGGAATTTCACTTTTATACAACATGAATTAAAAACATTTGTTGAGTAGAATCCTTTGTGTCGTCGCAATCGTTAGTATGCCTATGAGTTTCTGATTGACTTTTTAAAATGTATTTAAAACATGAAAATGTCTTGCCTATTCCAACATCTGTCAGCAATCCCATTGACAATAACGAAAACATTGATGACGGAGGTGTGTACTATGCATGTTAAATTTGAACGCCGAGCTCTCTCTGACACACTATAATAAAAACCAGACACTGAGACAAATGAGACATCCACCCTGACCCTCCTTTTCTCTTCCCTTTTGACCATCATCCACGTCTCTGACTAAACAAGCTGCTCCTTGACCCTCGGGAGGCCTCC
Source organism: Doryrhamphus excisus (assembly GCF_037039965.1). NCBI lineage: Eukaryota > Metazoa > Chordata > Actinopteri > Syngnathiformes > Syngnathidae > Doryrhamphus > Doryrhamphus excisus. The sequence continues at coordinate 15,215,161 of NC_136365.1, forward strand.
AGAGGCTAATGGCAAAATGACGTTTGCTTGCCAAATAGATTAGAATTCTGCTGTGACAGTGATGCTTGAGAGAGAGAGAGATGCTCCCTCTCTTGATAGACTGACCACCCAGGAGCTTTTGTAGGCCACAGTCTGGGTTCATCCCATCTGAGCAATTTTCAGACACATCAGCAAGACAAATTACTGACAAAAATACGAATAATTGGTGCGAGCCATGGACAGGCGGAGACAACCCTGAACCTCCCACACTACTCACTCTGTGCCCTTTGCTTATGGTTCAAAGATCTTTACGGACCACAAAAGAATAGAATGACCCTCCAAAGACAAGGGACACATTTTATGTTAAAGTTAGCCTGACACTCAACCTTTTTCCCCCACGAACATTATCGACTTAACAATGGCATGTGGAGCCAATATGGAAACAAATAAGATCTATATATATAATATATAGTATTTTTGCAATGTGTCAGTGTAACAGCAGATATTATGCACTTTAAACAGAAATTAACTGACAGTGAAGCTATTGCCAACAGGCTAGTTTTACACAAAAACTACACAAAATTATGCTTTTCAGGTAAATTACACTGCCATTAAAATGTTTTCAGATTTTTCGGTTTACCTCGAAAATGTAAGCACAAATATAGCATCAGTTCACGTACATTTCCCAGTCCGAACCGTGTTTGCAGTCATTGGACTCTAATTTTGTGGTGCAAGGTGGCAGAGCATGCCGCAGCCCACACAGTGGTCATTTGGTCCAGCGCACCACTGCGTTGAGATGGGCGTGATGGCGCACCAGGATAGGTGTCCACATTTTCAGCTTGCTGCAGTGACAATTTTGTGACAAACAATGCGCCAAAGATGTGCTAAAAGCTCACCAGCTACAACCTGGTCTATTCTTGGCGCAGGTGAAGCGTACCCTGCACAGTGGTAAATTCGCCATGGCATTTACATGGTATACCTGAAAAGAATTTGCAGTTCTATCACTACTTGCTGAAGACCAGGAGTGAAAACGGAAAGAAGAAGGCGTAACCCGAACTAGAAAAAGGAAAACATGAACAGTATGGGCGGGGGAATGGCTGACTAGAAAACATCACTTTGAACAGAACTTTACCAATAAGGAATAATTATTAACTGACATTAACTGTTAACAACCCCAATTTTCATACGATATGATGTCATCAAAAAATTTTGCCAAGATTATTCCCCTGTTTTCGCACACTGTCATGAGTAATAAGTTCCAATCAGTCATTTATAAAAAAATTAGCATTTTTTTCTGCATGTAAAATTACAATTATTTTCTATGAACTGTATTTTTTGTTAATATTTCTGGGTGTCTGGAATGGATTAGTTGGATTTAACTTATTTTATATGGCAAAACTATTTTTGCCCATTTTTCGCACGTTTTTGTTTGCGTCTAACCTCTATTACAAATAAGACAGCCACTAAAAAATATGTTAAGAATTCCATCAGCTGTCAAGTACTGACGTCGCTATGTCTGCTAAGACATAACACAAAACGCCGGCTTTGGATGAGATGTGGTTTCGAAAAATAAATAAAGGCTTAACGCTTAGGAATTATAAACATGCTGCCATGGAGAATGAGGGAAAGCCCTACCAACAATTTGTGGCATGTAGTAGTTTCAAGTCTTTCTATGCTCGACACAAAGAGGAAGGCTAACCAACTGTACAGACCAGCAAGAAGATGACAGCGGTAAACGGAAAAAAAACTGATGTTGAAGAAGACAAGGAATTTTCCGTTCAGAGTATCTACAGTATAAGCATGTGAGTACATGAGGGAATTTACACACCATCCAAAAAGTCATGATGTATAAGTTGATGTCTTCAAATGCATTACACATACACCCATGAATGTTCTTTAATCCCAATGTGAGCAGATGAAGGAAAGGGGTGCGGTGGCAGCTCTGGGATATGCAAACAAGCTCACACTCCGGCACCATGGGGACACAACCAACAGAATGAAGCATTTCAGGGGGGAGACCTTCATGGTGTCTGCTCTGCTTCTGTTTCGCATCTGTGCTTGTTAGCCAGGTCCCATCACACAACAAAGCAACATTTGCCTAAGCAATACTGTGAGTACAATGAGCAAACAGAGGTCAGCTCTTGCTCTCAAATTCAACTGATGCCAGTTGCGCTAGTTCTCCTCAGAGAAGATTTAGCGATTGGCAAAACATTATAATATACCGTAAGTCACACTTTTTTTCATAGGTTGGCTGTTCCTGCGACTTATACTCCAGAGTGACTTACAAATGAAAAAACAGTTTTTTTTACATAAACACTGGACACTTTTTCTGTTCATGTTTATATTTTGCGTAGCTGAATAACCATTGTGTTAGAACATCCTACACCAGAGGTGCTCACACTTTTTCAGCATGCGAGCTACTTTTAAAATGACCGAGTCAAAATGATCTACCCACTACAAAAATGCAAAACATCTATTTATTTTCAAATGTATTGAGGATTATTTGTACGTACAATGTATGTTGATGTACCTTACATAACCAAATGAGCCAATATTGCAAAACACACATAATTAACTATTAACATTTTTTGTAATTACCTGAGTTTACTTTGATGACTTGCACTGAATTGAATCAGCCAGGGATGCATAGTCCGGACAGTAGCTGCTGATAGCCAGGTTAGCCAGGCAAACGCACTTCGAAAAAGACATTGTGAAAAAAAAGAAGAAGCAAAGCGTATGGAAGTGATATGTTTTTGCCTTTTTACTTGGTCCAGCTACTTCACTCATTTTAGTGACCATAAACTTTAGCGAGGGCTTAAAATGTGACGCTATTCGCCGACTAGCTTGTTTACGCATGAGCGGTGACCTAAAGGTCAAAATTCAGGTGTCATCTGACTGGTTGTCCTGTATGTCAATCAAGTAACGGGGATGGATGATAGGCTGACATCGTAAGTTCTGCTGCACTTAGAGACGTTGTTTGATTTGATTGGTCACCCGAAGGGCAACATTCAGTTGTCATCTGAATGGCTGCCCTGTATATCAATCAAGTGACGGCATTGATGCTAGGATGATATTTTTTTAATGTCACGCCGCGATCGACCAGCGATCGACCAGTACCACCTCCGCGATCAACCGGTAGATCGCGATCGACTTAATGAGCACGCCTGTCCTACACCTATTCAGCCCGTTCTCTATTTTTTTATTAATGTCAGTGTCACGGTCGGTCTCGAGAGCTTTAAGGTTCAACCCCATGATGCAGAGAGCAGGACCAATTGCAGGTAAATTATATTTATTCCGTGCAATAATTGCAGCAGCAGCGAAAAGCAACTCAGGGAACAGACGTACAAATGATAATGATCCCACACCGGGAGAAGCACACACCTGAACTAAATACACACTATGGCAACTAAGGCAGACAAGGGAAAACAGGAAGTCATATACAAAATAAGAGCGTGCAAAACGGAAACCAAAGCCCAGACAGGAAATTCAAACTCAAACTGTCACGTGGGAACCCACACAGGGCGTGACAGTCAGAACTCACCTTCCTAGATGACGTAATGTCTGTTTTGGTCAAGTAGTTTGTAAAATTAATTACCCGCAAAAAATGCGACTTATACTCCAGTGCGACTTATGTATGTTTTTTATTTTTTTTACCTAATTATGCATTTTTGACCTTGTGTGACTGTCCGCAGCGACTTATACTCCAGAAAGTACGGTAATATAACTTTTTGTATGACTAGTGTGAGTGTCATCATGTCATTTTTCTTAATAGAGATTGTTAAGCATAATATAAACAAATAAACATGACCATGACACATGTACACTGTGCAGACATGTTCTTGTGCATGTCAGGCCTAGAATCACCTCTTCAAAGCGTTCAGTGGCTTAGGAAGGGTACTGCATTGACATTATCGGACGATAATTGGCATTGGCATTGTACATTTAAGACTGTGAAAAACTATGAGCTGTGTCTGCAGTTCTGTCTCCAGCATTGTCCCACCGAAAGCATCATCTGATTGGTTACACGCAGAACCACGTCACAGGTAATAGCCAATCAGCAGTTACAGCTGTGCAGACACTGTGCAAGTGGGGAAGCTTTATTTATATGTATTTTATACAGAAAAGGTTGCAAGGTTGCTATTTGGGATGACCTTTAAGGCAGCAGACGCTCTTACAGGTGCAGGTACCTGTTTGAGTACAGGTCAAGGAGCAGGACCCTTAGATGTCAAGTGTGTCCAAGCACGGCATGGACTGCCGAGTGTGATTACTCATGATTGACAGGATGACGAGGCCACAAGTGAAAAAAAATGAGAATGCTCACCACAAGAGGCAGACTTTGTTTCCACCAGCTTTACTCGCCGCGTCTCATTACGAATGCGGCCATCTGTCTTGTCCACAAGATGGGCAAGGTCATCGATGATTTCTAAAAGGTAAAAAAAGAACATTGATCAAGACAACTTTTTATAGTTTTCTATAACAATAGTAATATTGAATAGACAAAAGAGTTAATCACCCATTTTATTATCAGAGTTGAATATGTGAATACATTCAAACAAATTGTTTTGTCTACCGTGGTACTCTGGATAAATCAAAAGAAGCATGACATTCAATATAAAAAGTTTAATGAGAACTGAAAGTAGAGATCCACTACTAAGTCTATATAAGACTTTAATCTGCTGGGATCCGTAGATCAACACTACATAACAATCCCACAGGAGAAGTCATCTGGATCATTTATTTTGATTTTGAATTGATACATTTGTGCCACTACAATTAGTCATACGGTTATTGGCTTGCCAGCCTCTTGATTTTGGCTCTACAGTAACATCAAAATCCATAAGGGATTCCCAGCCATGCCAAGAGGCCGAAGTGATAGAACATAAGCTTTATATGCTTTTAACTATAGCTACAACTCATATACAGTATAGAATATCCCTTTACTTCACCACCTGTGGCAGGTCAGATCTCAAAAAACATAATTTTCAATTTCCTATTGTAACCTATGCTTCCATGTGTGACAGCTATTGGCCCTGACTTGGATCTGGCAGACCACAAAGAAGGCCCTGTTTCATGCAAGGTTTGTTTATTTAAAACTCTATTACACTGAATAAACCTCCAAAGCCACAACATGGATAGCATGGCATGTGCATTTGCACACGTCATTTGGAATAGAATAACTCTCATACATCATAATCTAAATTCAGAACTGAACTTGTGAGCAACAGATATATTCTAAGTTTATACATAAAGTGTGTATATGAATGCACAGGAAAATGCACAAAGCGACAAACAAATGTAACGTTTGTACCAGCCTGTAGAAAGTATACGATTTATTTCACCTTCTATCAATATGGCCATGATGACTATGCTGTATTAGGGCATGTTCAACTGGAACATGATTGTCCTAAGAGTGAATAAGTTCACAATAATAACATACAATAGGAACATAATTACAGTTTTACAGCTAGAGATGCTTTTTCTTGTTTCTGGCAAAATCTGAGGCAATTTTTCAGATCAGAAATAATGTAAATCCAATAAACCCATTCCAGACACCCAAAACTGTTTAAATTAAATACATTTTATAGAGAATAATTATAGCTTTACATGCAGAAAAAAACGGGAAATAATTGGATGAACCTTATTGTTGATGCAGACGTCCCATACATCCTGGCAAGATTAAATTTAATTGTGTTTCTCACCATCTTTATCAGATTGTTGGCACACGCAACTTTGCTTGGCCCCATAGCGGGTTATTTCACAATTAATAAAAAAAATGCACAAACAGTGAATCAGCAATGTATAGGATGTTTTGTTTGGCCAATCGGTTTCACAAAATACAGTACAAGGTAAATGGACGAGTTATAGCTACAGTCTACATTTTGACTTAAACTTGAACTTTATTGCTCTCTGGTTTACCATATCTTACTTATTGTGTAGAAATATGGGGTAATAACTATAAAAGCAATCTTCACTCGCTAAATGTACTGCAAAAAAGGTCAGTAAGGATAATTCATAATGCCGCCTACAGAGAACATACTAACTCCTTATTTCTAAAATCACAAATACTTAAACTTGCTGATAACAGCTAAATAAACAAATAGAACAGCTAAAAGAATGCATAAGGCTAAAAATAACCAATTACCTAAAAATGTCATCCAATACTTCTCTACAAGAGAGGAGAAATATGATCTCAGGGAAGAACAAAATTTGAAACACTTACATGCTAGGACTATGTTAAAAAGCCATAGCATTTCAGTATGTGGAATCAAACTATGGAACGAATTGAGTAAGGAAGTCAAACAATGTACAACGATGAGACAATTCAAGAAACAATACAAGCAGTTGATGTTTGCTAAATACAAGGATGAAGAGTCTTGAACCAGTCATGATGTGCTATATATATCACTATATTGACACTTACTATGGTACCCATTATGGCATTGGATGGTCATATCACCTCATACTTCGGTACGGGACGAAAATTCAAAAAAAAAAAAGACAGTGAACAAATGTAACAGTTTGTGAAAGTACCAGATGGAGGGGTAGGATTTAATACGCTTTGCTTCTTCCTACTCCTTTTGGACATGTGGAACTGGGAACTGATGCACTCAATTGTAATCTGATGCATGTTCAAATGAAATAAAACCATTACCATTACCATAAACTGACGTACAGAAACAGACAAATTGTCTTTATCAATCTAAGTGATTAATTGATGGTAATTTCGATATGTGCAGTAACAAGAACTTTATTTGACAATGACACCTCAGTGTGGGCCCGTGGTGCAACGCAAACACTATTTTAGAATGGAACATTGCTTGTTTTGCTTGAGATTATAAAGAAAGACAGAATATGTGAATATAACTGACCATTGACCCTGATTGTTTGGTTAGTTGACTTGGCATAGTGGGTTATTCACCATTGCCAACATTAACACACACATCTATGTTCAATTGCTATACACAAAAAGGGATCAGTATTTACAAGATGTGGCACAGTCTTGGAATTACTGTCAATTGACCTGTTGTCATCAGCGCTCACCCTGGGGGTCTGTGCGGAATGGCTATTGAAAAAATGTCTAAAAACTCACAGGGCAAGCCAATTAATAATTTAAATGGGATGGACACCAAACGGTCTGATTTCTTCAACAGGATCAACTGAGCAGCTGTGTCCAATTTAGGGCCCGTACCCTTTGCCGTGTCAACCGGTGTTAAATAGGACACTATTGCCAAGGTTTAGATTTCCTGGTTACGTCACACTCAGTACACCATGGTGTAAGTGGCTACATATTAGCAGTATTATCACACACTAGAACTAGGTTCTACCAAGTTTCACATACATGGCGTTAAATCAGGGGTGGGGAAACTTCCTAGCAACTGCCACAATGTTTTTTTATTGTTTTTTTTTTTTTTTTTTTTTTTTACATCTTTCTGACTGTGTGTGTGCGAGAATGGTTTTTGCCTCAATTGAGCTCCTCCAACATCTGGCCCTCTGAAGAGCTTGGCCACATGTGGAGATTAGACTCACTGTTGGACACCAACCCCCTGCCACACTGACAGCCTCCCTGAGCCAACAGGTTGGGGGTCCTTTAATGCATCATTGGTTGGTTTCTCTGGAGAAGTCATTTGCTGAGTGATGATGAATGTCTTTTTTTTCACATTATAATGCATTATAAATAATTAGGAAAAACGTTGTCATTATCATTATCTTATTATCTTTTATCATCTTGCGACTAATCTACGTTAATACTCCACAAAGCACAAATGGGTAGTTATGAAGACGTCAATTTAGATGCATATTTTCAATGCTATTACTTCAGAGCCATGCAATAGGTGTTCTCTATTGATACAGGTGTTAAGACGATTTACAAATATACATATACCAACATTAATGTTACTCTACCCATTTGTGTGCTTTTACCTAGGTTTACCTTGATCTGTCAATGCACAAGATAAACATCACAACGAATAATCCATTGATGGATGACCGAGTGTTTAACATTCTCTCTGTGAAGACTTGGACTTTGGAGGTGCAACGTCACAACTAGTTGAATTTCCCTTTATGGGTTATAAATATGATTATAGAAATGAAAATTCAAAACAAATGCAATATAGACCCTAGAAAAGATCATGAAAAATAACTAGTATGGACTCCAGTACAGCGGTTTCTGTGTGCCCCGGTTTATTGACACAATTTATGTCTCGGTTTTTGCTCACTGTCTCGGTTATCATACAGCCAAATCGTTTGCTTAACAAACTAGTCGAGGGCCCAAGCACAGTATCCACACATAGACGACCAAGTGTTTGTGAAAAATGACCATGGCTCTTTCACATTTGGTACAATATAGACAGATTCCGGTCAGGGAATCTTTTAATCTTCTTGTACGGGAGGTTTATTCGGTCATAGAACACACACCGTGTTTCATCCGTTTAAGCACTGTGCCATTGTGCCATTTCTGAGTGTTAAGATTAATTTTGAATTTGAAGATGTTGAGACACACTTGGATTCAAGAAAACTAGCAAAGTACGAAGTCGGTGTCTGTTACAATAGGATTGTAATTGTCAAGGATTCCAACACAGGTTGGAACGGATTAACAGAGCCACTTAAAAAGAAATAGTGAGCCATGTGTGTAATGATGATTACACTTACTGCTGAAATTGACAATAAAGTTCAAATGAGGAAAAACTTTGTCTTCTCTGCCAACGATACTGGTTTACCTGTGTGCTTGATATGTGGAGAGAAAGGGAAAAAAATGTTGAAAGACATTTTCAAAACAAACAAATGTATAGAATTTATTTCATAATTTCATTAATTTCTGTTATTTATTTCAAAGTAGACCTTCATATGTAACACTGGTCAACCCTGCAGTACACAAGGTTTGAACTGGAGACCACATAAGTCTACTAATTGACGGTTAAGTCGAACAGCATTAGCAGCCAGTGAGCTAAAAGGAACAGGCTGTCAATCCAATGTGCTGCACATTTCTTGTGGCGTTATGTCGTGACACTTAACCCATATACTATCTGTTACGGATTCAAACTTTTCAAAATGAAGAGCTTGCAACCAAAAGGCGCTAAATCCAATTTACACTAAGTTGCATGTTTTTCATGAGTTTAATAGACCTCTGTCATGTGTATCCAAATCACATATTTTGGTCTTGAAATCATTTTTAAAAATGTGAAAAAAAGTGATGTGAAATTTATGCTTTCAACCAAAAGGCGCTATTTCCATTTCAGATTTCAACCAAAAGGAGCTAAATCCCTTTCTTTATTCTTTATTCTGATTGGCCCAAGTTTTTCATCGATTGATAATCTGACCAATCAGAGAGAAGAATACAATTGGCACTGCACATACAGAAAGCCAGTATCAGTGCACATTCTGTTTTGTTTGTGTACATTAAGTACACGTATGATAGTTACAGTATGTTATGCAATTCAGGAGAACACAAATTGTGTTTTTACAGTATTCTGTAACATGGAAGTTTTTTTTACGCCATAAAAGGCATGTCTCTACCTTAACACCTCCAACTTTCATGAGAAACATTATTTTACTTGTACTAAAAACATACAATGTAAAGAGTTTGTAATGAGATGATTTTTGTCACTGTCACCTTCATGGTGCAGTCAAATATGAGCACTGCTTTTAATAACATTTTTATTATTGTCTGCAAATTGTTATTTTTCATGTGGGTATGATTGGGTATGTTGAGTTGTGTTAAAGCTGATCATCATGGAATGTGGATGATGTTAATGTGTGCTATAATATCTTAACAAAATTTTATCAGTAACAGTGTACTAGTGGTAGGTTATAACATTTTGTTTCTGTAATGTGTGAAGGTGAACGAGTGCATGTGTGTGTGGGGGGTGTATTGTATGTTGAGAATGGCTTCTGTGTTGTAATTATTTTATTAGCATAGCACATTAAAGCACCTTGCATTCTTTTACAACAATGCCATTGAAGAAGTTAAAGGTGACTTCAAATTTATTTCAGCCAAAAGGCGCTAAATCCAAAAAAAAATAATTAAAAAAATGATATAAAATACATGGTGTGTGCAGGATTTTTATAGCATGCATTTTTATGACCTATATTGATAGCTCTTTCATTTGCAATATGGACTTGATGACCAAATAGATTGATATGCGCGTAATTAAAAATCATTGATTTTCTTGAAATCAGTCAAAATGGATTTAGCGCCTTTTGGTTGCAAGCTCTTCAAATGTACAAGCCTGTGACACACATTCATTCATTCATTTTCTACCGCTTTTTCCTCACGAGGGTCGCGGGGGTGCTGGAGCCTATCCCAGCTGTCTTCAGGCGAGAGACGGGGTACACCCTGGACTGGTCGCCAGCCAATCACAGGGCACATACAGACAAACAACCATTCACACTCACACTCATACCTATGGACAATTTGGAGTCGCTAATTAACCTAGCATGTTTTTGGAATGTGGGAGGAAACCGGAGTACCCGGAGAAAACCCACGCATGCACGGGGAGAACATGCAAACTTCACACAGAGATGGCCGAGGGTGGAATTGAACCCTGGTCTCCTAGCTGTGAGGTCTGCGCGCTAACCCCTGTGACACACATTTTAACTCAATTATGAATTTAATAAAGACACAAGTAGAAGCACTAAATGCCAGGGTGGCACATGAGTTACATATAATTGCTGAAAATCTCAGTGAGTATTTGGCATAATTGCGTTCAACTCGCAAAGGCCAGTATAAATGTTTAGCCAACAGCACGGCTGAAACAACTTCCCATCCAGAGTGGAAACAGTGTCACACATTTGCTTGTGGACAGCCGAGAGAGGTGCAGAGCACTAAGAAAATAGCAAAAAAGAAAAAAAAATGATGTAATATGACCACATGCATTTCTTGAAGGTAAACGCACTGAGCACCTTGACAAAAAGACTAAAAACAGTACCAACAGTTTGTTATTGGTATTGGTCATTGGTATTTCACTACATTCTGCTGGGGAAAATACATTCATGCGGTAAAAGGATTTCCCTTTTTAAGATTCTGATCTCCTGTTTCCATGTCAATGTTGTAGTGAGCAGAAAACATGCCCGCCGGAGATGTGCCATAGTAGTATGCATGGATATTACATCAACAATAATATAACATCAATTATGACTCACACCCTTTACAGAAAGCACCCGATAGGTGCCTCATTCCAGAACTGGGAAAATGTCTACAAAAAAGGTGATGCACGCTGCCATTAATGCATGCTGAAAACAAGCTGAGGTTTTGGTGCCCACTAGAGGACGTATGTCTAAACTGCATGAGTGAAGCAAGCACAGAAGGTGTTGATTTTAAGGCCATGTAAACATTTCTATGAACCGATTGAACCTACCAAATCTAGTATACCGTAGATTCACTTGATGGGGTCTAGCTTGGGCAGCGTATCTGATTACACACATGTAAATATATCAGATTGTGGATAAAAGCATAGCTTTTATAGCTATAGCTTTTATTTTAAAAGGGTGACAGATACATTGTGCCATACTTTTGTAGCATGATTAAAGCTTCGCTACAGTGCCTGCTGGAACAAAGATGTGTCGCTTTGAAGGCTTGCTGATTGTTATCACCTATACCAACTTCAGTCAAACACCTCTCAGATGCTGTGACAATATCCTCTGTATGTTATGTCTGTAGTCTCCACATGCAATGACTTCATAGTAAAAGCAACATAACAGTATTATATTTGAGACATATCCTCTTTTAAAATGTTATATAGATTAATGTATACTTGCCTGATATATGGCTTACTTTTTGCTACTTCCTAACTGCAGTCATGTACATTTTGCTTCTATTTTTTTATGTCCTCTGTTGACTGTAAATAACTATTTTGTCTAATAAAGCTTCTTTTGTTATGTTGTCTTAATAACAACGTGATATGTGACAGCCTATTGGTGTGATTTTACGGTTACCGACCACCGTCTACATTTGCACACTGACAGTAATGATCCATGGATTAAATTCTCATTCCATGTCTATCTCTTTAACAGAAATATTTTTAACTCAATTTCTGTGCGGACAGGAGTAACATAAGCCAGAAAGACTAATAAAAACATTCACTGACTACATCGGAATGGAAAATCAATCATTTTTAAGAGGGGGAAGAGGGGAAGAACCGAACGAAAGCTTTTAATATGTGACAAAATGACTTGAGCAGAGCCAGTTGAATATCCATCCATCCTTGTCCTCACTAGGGCTGCGGGTATGCTTTGAAGTTAAGTTACCTTTTTATTTTTGTCTGCTTGCATAAGGCATTGATTGAAGTCAGGTTCTGGTTGTATGGATATGACAGAGGAAAATATTCCTGTACTGAAAGGGACTGTATGCAGCGGTTTACTCCAGCTACATTGGAACATACTGCTAGCAGTTTATCCTGCCTCTTCCTGCTTTCAGTACATTAGCTATGTCGGCATCAATAAGTAGCAAGCAGCAGTTCAACTTCGATGGAAAAAAAAAACAGCAACATGTCACTCGCTAACGCTGTGAACACTGAGAAATCTCATCAAGTTTTAATCTTGCGACATCTCTAGTATCTGCCTGGTTCCTTCTTCTAAAAAGCATTACATGCACTGATGAGACATTCAAGAGAGCTACGGATTTCTGAGTGTTAGACAAATCTGCATTTTTTTAATTACACATGGCTGCAACAAAAGTACCATAGGTTTGATAAAGAAAGTGAGAAACACTTTTGAATTCATTAAGAAAGTCATAGCAAAGTACAAAAGTATATGTAATGGCAGGAACCTTTAACACAGGCTGTAGAGAGCTTGGTTTAAGGGAGACAAATTACCGACAGTGAGCCAGGCCAGTGTATGCAATGATGATTGTTGCTGCTGCAGTATATAATAAACAGCAAGTATACTGGAAAATATAGTGGAAACGCTCTTGAAATTAAGCTAAAGTCAAACTTCAGAGGTTGAACTTGCAGTAGCATTCGATTCGACCCTCATAAAGTTGACCCGGTGTTTAATGACTACTTTTACACCATTGATACTGAATGACACATTTTTCAAAGATGGTGTGAGTGTGTGATGGAGGAAAAGATTGTCGGACCAGAGCCGTTCTGTCGGCAACACACATAAGGAAACGTTCAGACATTTTTTTTTCATAGAGCAACTACGTGACTCCATAGAAAGACAATGTCTTCAACTCCCTTCTAAGTCCCACGCTGACCTGTATCTGTACAACAGGTTGCATTTCAAGAGTGTCAAGAATTCTACTTAAATACACACTAATCAAGTCATAAAAGTAGGGAATCGGTCCACTAAGGAGAAACAGAAGGCGTGATTGATGAAATGTTTTCAGATGTTGTCCTTTAGAGAGTCCAAAAATGTTAATTTCCTTTCTCAACCCATGAGCACAAATTGCTTATGTGACCCAAGACCTCCTTGCCATTGTTCGAAGTCTCCAACAACCACGGTACTTCGACAAAGATGGATGCTGGTATTGATGGACAGAGAAATAAAGACACCAGGACTTGTGATTGATGGTGCTCTGCAGAGCCTGGTAAAAAGTCAATGCATACCACAGGGTTGGTACTGAACAATCTCCTAATAAACTAGCACCAAAACAGTGTAGGAGTTCCTGTAGTCAATACAGCTAACCATGCAGAAAACGTGATTCCAAAAAAAGTAGTATGCCCTTATACATTGACATAACCCAAACACAAAACATCTCCACTCAATGACTACAGAAGATTCTGGAAAAGCTTATAGTTGGCATTAACTCAGAAGAAATTACACCAAAGAAAATTATGGTACGGGTGTCCAACATTCTCACTCAAGTTTGAAATTCCTCTGATGACAATACTCTTTTCAACATGGCTACGTGGTTCTGTCTGGAAAACACGACTCCTCTATGACTGGCCCGTTTTCAAACTAGGTGACTCAAACAAACAGTAAATCAATCTTCAACCACGCTGAGTTTCTGTCAAGTGCCATCATGACTGTGGTTTATTTGCTCATTGGGATGATTGTAAAAGTGGAGGCAAGCACGTTCTGTGGAGACGCTGCCCACTCATGTACACATTTTTGTCTGTCATTTCATTCATAAAGATCAATCAAATTCGAAGAAAGTACTGTATGTATTTTTTGTCTTGAGGTGGTTAGTTAGAAAACTCCAAGGCAGGAGGGTCCAAAGTGTGGCCCGAGGAACGTTTGGGGCCTGCAGCTTGATTTGTATTCCAAAAACATGCATGTGAGGTTAATTGATCTTCAGATCTTCAGTTAACAGAGCTTCATTCCAGCAGCTTCATACTTGGCTGCAAACCGATCCAGTGGGAGTTGCAGATCATGGCCCAATGAAGCCAGCAGGACCACATCATCTGCAGAAAGCACAGACCCAATCCTGCAGCCACGAAACCGGATCCCTCAACACCTTGGCTGCGCCGAGAAATTCAATGTCCATAAATGTAATGAACAGAATCGGTGACAAAGGGCAGCCCTGGTTGGATGCTAGCCTCACTGGAATCAAGTCCAACTTATTGCCAGCGATGCGGACCAAGCTCTGACACCTGTCATACAAGGAGCGAAATGCCTAAATTAGGTGGTCTGGTACCCCAAACTCCAAGAGTACTCCTTAAAAAATCCCTCAAGGAACACAGTCGAATCCCTTCTCTAAGTCCGCAAAACACTTTTGGTCTGGTTGGGCAAACTCCCATGCACCTTAAAGAACCATGCCAAGAATGTAGAGTTGGTCCAATCTCTCAGAAGCAATCCGGAAGTCTTTCTCCATGGCTTCTGGTTATTTGAGAACAACATCGTCTCTTCACACAAGTGTCCAAAATATATGGCCGTCCAACAACACGACCGCAAAGTTGATCATTGAACTGAGGCCAAGGGTGTCACTTTCCACTACTCCCTGTTGGTACTTCAAAAAGTGTGGGTAATTCTGGACTGCTGTTTGGCACATAAGCGCTAACAACAGTTCTGACCTGTCCCCCCACGCAAATGTGGAGTGAAACTATCCTCTTGTTCTCCGGGTTAAACTTGTACAGGCTCTGAGCCAGGGGTGCAACATCTGAATTGAATATTGAATAACACTAATACAGGAAATCCATCCATCCATCCATTTTCTAAACGGCTTATTCTCACTAGGGTCGTGGGTATGCTGGAGCCGATCCCAGCTAATACAGGAAAGGCAATCTCTCAAGGACCACATTATGTTCATTAGAAAGTCCTGATGCAAGTTAACTCATGCTGAAAAATAGCTGAAATCGTAAAATCTGAATTCACATTAACCGGTGACTAAAATTGAATTAATCATGACTTTCTTTATTTCAGAATTTGTATCCATCTTGAGAAGGGCGAGTGGGTTCACCTCTAAACCTCTCAAAAAGGTTATCTTGTCTCATTGACCTAAGCTGGAATTATTTCTCCAAAAGGAAATGACTGCAACCTCCTCGGCGCTTGGGTCATGAGCTGGACTCAAGCAGAAAGTCAGTAAGAGCTTAATCTATTTATAGAGAAACACTGCACTCACAGTACAGTGATCAGGGGGGAAGAAAGACAGGAACACAGTTGGAAGCGCCAAGGTTACACACCAACTGTCAAGATCAACCTGGAGTCCTGCTTTTTCCAGTTACATTACATTTTATTTTCCTCTTTTTGACATTTTAACATAGTCAATTTTGACATTTATTAGAAGTTACTGTAGAAGTGTTGAAACCACAAAAACATCATTATTATTCCTGAAGGTAACTCAACTGCAATTCCTGAGAAATGTATCTTATTGACGGAAAAAACAACATCACAAACAATATGTAGTTAATTCTTTTTGTCGTAAATACACATACCGGTAGATCCAATCCAAATCCAATCCAAAATAACATGGACATTCATGTACAGTATTCATTATTTCATCTTTTGTCTGTACACCTGCTCAAAAACAATGGGGGGTTTTTAAAACCAAAACTTAAGTCCAGTAGACACTCAAATACCCTTGTTTTCATCAAAGGCTTTGGCCCAAATTTTGCCTCAGTTCTCATACACTACCTCACACTATCTGGTCACACACCTAAAGTGCTTCCTAACTTCCTAACCATATAAAGAAGCCAATCCCCTGTGACATCACAAAGGCGCAGGTTTACCACGCCTTTTGCAACCGAGCACTTTGACCCATTCTAAACTTCTTTCATGGCTCACTTACAAATGTGCAGACATCATTATCTGAAACCTTGGCATCGTTTAACACGGGAATACATTCTAACTACATGTATGAGTCAGAAAAGTGGAAAAAGCATAATAGATCCCTTTAAGCAACATACAAAAATGAATAGATACATGGATGGATTATCCCATGCAATATGAGTTGTTTTGTTGTACAACTATAATTGTTTTTTATTATGAGTGGTTTATGGTAAAAAAAAAAAAAATACTAAATGGTGTCCGGATTGAATTAATAGAATGTATGCTGTTTCCTATGGGAAAAAATTTCAGTTTTTGAACGCTTAAATTTTAGATGGACCCTTTGGCGTGGATTACTGTAATTACAAAATCAAGGTTCCACTATAACCCAGAAAAGTGGAAAAAGCATAATAGATTCCTTTAAGCAACATACAAAAATGAATAGATACATGGATGGATTATCCCATGCAATATCAGTTGTTTTGTTGTACAACTATAATTGTTTTTTATTATGAGTGGTTTATGGTAAAAAAATAATAATAATAATAAATGGTGTCCGGAATGAATTAATAGAATGTATGCTATTTCCTATGGGAAAAAAATGTCTTTTGAACGATTTTAGATGGACCCTTTGCCGTGGATTACTGTCATCACAAAATCAAGGTTCCACTATAAACCAAAATAACTTGAATCAAGATGAAATAGATGGATCTGCAGGTATTTGGTGTGAACAACTAAGGTTATGTCTGAAAGTTGCAAGAATAATGCATTGGATTATCTGTCAACACAACAGCCAATCACGGATTATTGTCTTCTGTGCTTGGGAATACTTTGTCCAGGATTTTCAAATGTACATTGTGTGGTTTTGAACAGATTTAAACCTTGCAGGTGGCGTATCTTTTTGGCCTTTCAAGAAATAATGACTTTCACTCGCCATCAAATTTACATTCAAGAGTAATGTGTTCTCTGTTACACAGGACCACTGACAAGTCATTGTTTCTGCCGCCAAAATAATTAGCCTTTTCGCATTCTTGTGGCGGTGCAATTGGTGTAAGGCTCATTGCCAGCTCTCCCACTATTCAGGTTCACATAATTGGAAACACTGACATCAAGCTTACAAAAAAAAGAGAAGAAAAACATGCCAGTTGGAGCACTGGACGCAACAATCCTCCTCAAGTTTAAAAAGAGGCAAGAGGAGACCAAGTTAAAACAATCAGCTTCAATGTCAAGCAAAATGCTCCAAACATATGCCATTCTTTCCCACCATCGGGGAAGGTTAGTTTGCCTGCAGAAGTCATTCAGTTATTAGCCTGTTTGGGTAAAAAGTGATATCACCAGAGACACCTTCTTTTTCTCACACTGGAAACTAGTTAGTAAACTGTTTGTGCTAATGATAGAGTCAATGTTGTTTCTGTGACATTAGTTTTAAGGGGCAGTCATATTGGCTCTTAGCGTGTTTTAACCAAACTCTAAGTTGCGGTTTGTTTGGTTTGGGGTGGTTGTAGTGAGAAAACCATTAAACCATATGCTTTTCTTTATTTTTTTCAAGCTGTTGCATCTCATTCTGAAACCTGCTGGAGCTTTCCAAGGCAGATACACACACAAAAAGACAGTCTTTTCAGATATGTGCAGTCAGCTACCTTTTGGTGGAAAATCGATAATCGGTGCCTTAAAGGAAGAACGGCGAGTGATTGTGAGGTCTGATTTGTTCGAGGACGCATTTTTGTGATACAAATGTATTACCCTTTTGAATGTATATTATATCTACTGAATATACAGGCAAGAATATTAACATTACCGTTCTGTTCATCCAATTCATTGCCAATCTCCTGTCCCATTATCTTCTGTCTGCTGATGACTGCTGCTAGAGCATCGAGACCTGCATCCTGGGCTGAAAAGAAATGAAAAAAAAACGTCTTAAAAAATGGGGGAAAGCAGGTGGTATGTTGCACAATAAATACATGATGAAATATCCTTCTTGAAGAATGAGAACTGGCAGGCAGTTGGGGTCCAGATCAGCTCTCCATATGTGTCACATGTGAGTCATTTAGCCTCACTTAAACTATTACAACTGCAGAAGTCTGATGTGGGGTGGGAAAACAATGGCGTTGGGAAGAACAGAAAAGATTTAGCCCTAGCTGTTCTCCAAGTTTAACACACTGTGTTGTCTATCACAGGCATTTTTTATGAGCTCAGGCGCGAACCATTACCCAGCTCGGCCAGAAACTCCTCAGGGGACTGGCAACCACTACGAGCTTCGATTTCTCTGCCATAAAATGAATCTCTGATCCCAAATTGAAACTAACCAGAGCCGTAATGGAGACATTACAATGAAGTGTCATATGGAGGAATCTGGTACACTGACGTCTGGTTTTTCAAGTTATGTCAAAGCCATTCGGTAAAAGGGAAAAAGCAGGCACTCAGGCACAGCATATCTTCTAGATGTGGGCTATGACGGCCACCTTTCATGTGTTGGCTTACCTCCATGCTGCAAATACACACATTGAATCCAGTCCTTTTTGTGTGTGAAATATTTTCAACTATTAATTGCCTTTTCGCACTAACTTAACTGTGTGTTTTACTGTCTTTTACTGGAAAGTCCCTGTTACGGTGACAAGAGTGGTTACATGTGTGTATGATGGACTTTCACGTCTGTATATGGTAGAGTGGTACAAATTAAAATAAACATGACATGCAAATTTTACTGCAGTGATGCTGGGTTTGTTAACAGCAAAAGATAGCGGAGATTTTTAACCTTGATTAAAGGAGACAAAAAGAACAAATTAACTTAGTGGTGTAGGTGGTAGCCTGTAAGTTTACCTTCGATCATTCGTTGTTGCTCCTGTTTGATCTCTCCAAAAGTCAACCCCCTGGTTTCGTCTGTTTCGTTAATAAGCCATGGGTTGGACGTGACTCCTTCACTCATTCCTGCGCCTCCTGCCATTAGTGTTGATCTTTGAAAAAAAAACACAATTATTATTGGGTTGTATTTGGCTGTTTTATTCTGGTTTGTTTGGTCATGCTAAAGGATACAATTTCCTAATAAATCCTTCACTGTATAAATAAATGCACCTCAAAAAGTACCATAATGGCACTGGTGATGATCAGGGGTGGGCAAAGTACGACCCGGGGGCCACATGCGGCCCACCCGGCATTTGAATCCGGAAAGCCAGTTGCTTTCTAAGTATTTCAACTTTTAACATACAAACTGGCAACATGACTTGCACATCGGATGTCTTATTTATTTAAAAAAAACTACAAAACCGTAAAATTAATTACATAGTTTGATGTGGTCTGACGTTTAAAGTGCTCCTGAAAAAAGGGACATGAGAATATGCAGCTGATAGTATAACACTTTTACATATAACATTAGAAAAATAATTCAAGGGAAATTATGAGCATAAAATAGTGTGTGTGTGTGTGTGTGTTAAATATATGTTCTGGCTCCACAGACAATTTTGTTAACTCAATGCAGCCCACGAGTCAAAATATTTGCCCACCCCTGATATAAAAGGAGTTACTGTTAATTTAGTGGCATTGAAATGAGGCCACTGTTCTGAAAGGGTTATGCGTGATCGTAGTTATTCACCAGCATTGCTCTGTATTGCTGCTCTTTTTGCTGTATTAATTAATTTGTTGTGAATTATAGTTTATATTGCTGAATGTAGTCATTTGTGTTTATTGTATTTGTGTTGTGTATTTTATTTATATTATTGAAGTATTTTACTCTCTGTGTCACAAAATAGCACCGATATTGAATAATCTGTAAACGATACCCAACCCTACTCAAATACACATCTACTATTTTCCCCCACAGGAACAAAAACAACAACAACTAGGCAACGAGGTGGGTGTTATTACTGTACATGTACTATGTCATCTGATACCACCATGTGTCTCTGTAGACATGTTTGCCACTACAAGTACTGCCTGCAGAGCAGTCATCTGTAAAGTTACACGTTTGCAATGGAGCTTAAAAAGCAAGTGTTACGTTGTATGCCGCATAGAGCATTCTGGAGCAAAGCATTTTAATGTTGGTTCCCTGACAAAAAAAGTAGATTTATTACAACCATGATGTACACATAGTACATGTAACACCCATTCATCCATTTTCTATGCCGTTCATCCTCACTAAGGTGGCTTTGCACTTCAGGCGAGAGGCGGGGTACACCCTGGACTGGTCGCCAGCCAATCACAGGGCACATATAGACAAACAACCATTCACACTCACATTCATACCTATGGACAATTTGGAGTCGGCAATTAACCTAGCATGTTTTTGGAATGTGGGAGGAAACCGGAGTACCGGGAGAAAACCCACGAAAAACCCATGCATAGGGAGAACATGCAAACTCCACACAAGGATGACTGAAGGTGGGATTGAACTCGAGTCTCCTAGCTGTGAGGCCTGTGCACTAACCACTTGTCCTCCGTGTAGCACTGTATTGAAATATTGGAACCTATTATTTAGCTATATTACAAGCATCAACAAACACACTAGCAGGTCTGTCAACCTTGAAGAAATATAAGTATAAGTAGTAAGATAGTATGTACAGTATATACAGTAAAGTCTCGTTATATCGATATTGTCAGGAGTCGGAAAAAATATTATACTATTGAACCGGACTGTCGATATATCCGATCCTGCGCCGAACTGCATTAAAAGTTGGCAATAATGCACTCGACATTGTTCTATAGTATAGAACAATGTCGATCAGCTTAAATCAATCTTTGCTTAAGGATTTCAATACCAAAAAAGAACACGGCGAACGGCTGCTTCCAGTCAACTTTATTTTTCACACTTCCACCACCAGAGCACAGCACACACACCGATTCCCGCACTTCCTGGTTCACAGGTCATGATCAACCCGCCCCACATAGCTGGCCAAACACATGCCTGCAACAGAGGAACCAACTGCGTTCATGGTTTCTCTCGTGTGTATAGAATCTATACACACGAGAGAAACCATGAACGCCAGCATGTACATATGAAAAACAGTGATTATTGCAAGCGATAAAAAGATATCTGAATACAACACAATTAAATACATGTATTTGTACGCTTGTGTCTTCGTTGGAATAGGTGTGTATGCTATTGGTTGGTTCTTCTGTTGCAGGCATGTGTTTGGCCAGCTATGTGGGGCGGGTTGAGCATGACCTGTGAACCAGGAAGTGCGGGAATCGGTGTGTGTGCTGCGCTCTGGTGGTGGAAGTGTGAAAAATAAAGTTGACTGGAAGCAGCCGTTCGCCGTGTTCTTTTTTGGTATTGAAATCCTTAAGCAAAGATTGATTTAAGCTGCTTTTGTATCGATATAAGCAGACCAAATTGGCTGGCGGGAGATGAAAAGGGCATCGTAGTAACCGGATTATCATAATAACCGGGTATCGTACTAACGGAACTAATTATATCATAAAAGACTAGAAATTTGCCAGGAAATGAAAATAGTATCGTAATAAGCAGTACTTCGATATAACCGATATCGATATAACGAGACTTTACTGTATTATTTTAATTAAATATACCAACTTATTGTGAAGTAACCATAAATACAGTATAATGGTCCTATCATAACTCCTAGACATCTGGTACTCTCTACCAGGCAGTACATATGAGGAAGTACAGTAGTTTGGCATTCAAAATTCAGATTAAAATGTATGCATCATCTTGTGACTTTGACTGTGTCTTGTGAGGAATAAAATGCCTGAAGAGGCCTGTACAAACATCTGCCAATCCTCCCTATACCTTCCACATCTGTACACGGCATGTTACTTTCACAATAATCTGTTCATTACAGTTATAACACACGACCCCCTATAGATCACACAAAACATCACAGCATTTATTTACTCATTTTGATAGGGGGGGCGGGGGGGATCCAGGTTGTTTGGTGCAGCCTTTGTGTGCCTGTTAATCTGTCACAGGACTGTGGAATGCTCAAGAGGTTTCCAGCAACAAAGCAACAGCCCAAAGAGCTTAAACACTGCAATGTGCTTTTAAAGCTATTCCTCTGCTGATTGCTTAAAGCTGTCGGTGGAAGTCTTGTGGTGACAGGTCGCTATGAGTCTGACTTTCACCAACTCTGCTCAGATGAAGTCGCCAACTGGTTAAGCCCAGCAATGGAGACCTGAGCCACACACTATATCAGCCAATTGACATATGAGAAAATGTTATGAGAATTTGGGCTCAAGAAACTAGATAGGGGCCACACATGACTTTATCTCATTTCGTAATGCAACGATTATTTCAAGCTGCTTTTCATGTGGTCTGTAATGCTTTTGTTGATATGGTCAGTCGAGCCAGTGAGACAAGGCATTCGCTCTAATTTCTCTGACATGTTTGATTACTACAAGACTGTGTGCAGCCCCGCCACTTCATCCCTACAAGTGCCCAGTGTGTGAAGATCCAATTAGCCAGTCAGTGGGGAAATCCAAAATCAGTCAGGCACATCTTTTGGCAGCCACAAAGGCCGAGACTGCCGCCAATGAGGCTTGAGCACCCTCGACCTGACTGAGCGACTTGGACAGGAGAGACTTAACTAATTATGATTATTTCCAGTGCAATCAAACACCAAGGAGAGGTTAGTGAATAATTGCGGAAGGGTGGGTCTAATGGGCAATGGGGTGAAGTGAGCCTTCAAATCGAGGCTTCATCTGAAATGAAGGTGCTTAGAATGCATTGTCTCAGGGATAGATTAAAGACACCTCAGCAACATTCCCTCCTTTTTACCCCAAATTCTTAAAAAAAAGTGCGTCTTAGATTACCCAAGCATGGCAATCGCCTGCCCCCCCACAGTCAGTCATCAAGAGACCACACAGTGGGAATGTCTTCTACCCACAAATTTAAATTATCCCACCATGTATCACCGTTAAAAGTTAGATCTCACTGAGCAAATTGAAAAAGCATATGACCACATGATTAGAGTTTTATTAGCAAGTGTCATTTGATTTTTTTTTTCGTTCCTAAAAAGCCTTTTAAGTAATTGGGTGTGTGGTCTGTAAAAACATGAAAGCATGCAAAAAGCACTGCTTAGAAGCTCAATTCCAGAATTTAAGCTTGAAAGATTACAGAAAGGTTCATGTTTGGGTTTATGACCATTGATCCTGAGTTGGCAATTTGTGCTGCAGCAAGCATGAAATCCCCATGTAACACTGTAGTGTGCTAGATAGTCAACATGAATGACCTTGATTTAAATGAACATAATCTACATATTCTCCTGCAAAATGTTTTCAAATGAAGACAAAAAGAAGGCCTATTATGCTTGCCGTACATTCAAAAGTTGGTGTAGCCGCTCTTCCTGACTCTATATTTGAAGAATGAACCTGTCCCAAAATATTTTCTATAGGTGGAAAATCTGACCAACCTTGAATTTGTACAGTTGAACCTAATTTCAACCTAATTTTTCGGGAAAAATACTGTCGAAGAACCCAGAAAAAGGGAACAGAGATGTGGGAATGAGATAAAATTTGATAACAGAATGTGAAATGGAAGTTCCTGTAGTAGTGACAGCATAGCAACGAAAGAGATACACACACAGTGGTGTAAAAAAGTGTTTGCCCCCCTTCCTGATTCTCTGTTCCCTATTTTTGTCACACTTAAATGTTTAAGATCATCAAATGTAAATATTAATCAATTAATAGAAAATGCCGAAAAATGTGAAATGTGGCCCTGTGTGAAAAAGTGATCCCCCTAAACCCTAAACCTAATAACCGGTTAGCACCCATTAACAACAACAACTGCAATCCAGCGTTTGCAATTACTTGCACTCATCTTTGCAGAATTGTTGTAATAATGATGTAATAATTGGATGGTTTTCCAACATGACCTGCCTTTCTAAAGTCATGCCACAGCAATTCAATAGGATTTAGGTCAGGACTTTGACTAGGCCACTCCAAAGTCTTCATTTTGTTGACTTTCAGAGGTGGACTTGCTGGTGTGTTTTGGATGATTGCCTTGCTGCAGAACCCAGGTTGGTTTCAGTCTGAGGTCATGAACTAATGGCCAGACATTCTCCTTCAGGACCTTTTGGTAGACAGAATTCAAGGTTCCATTTATCACAGCCAGTCTTTCGGCTCCTGAAGCAGCGAAACATCCCCAGACCATCACACTACAACCACCACATTTTACTGTTGGTATGATGTTATTCTTCTGAAATGTTGAGTTACAGCTTGGTTTTCATCTTGGAGCGCTGCCATGCAGGCCGTTTTGCCCAGTGTCTTTTGTATGGTGGAAACATAATCACTGAACTTAACTGAGGCAAGTATTATGGGGTCTTTTGTGACCTCTTGGATGAGTCGTCACTGCGCTCTTGGGGTCATTTTGGTCACAGACTGATAGATATTGATTAATCTTAAAGTAACTTTTTGTATGTCCATATAGAAATGGCTTATATCAACCTACCAACACAATGGACAGGAGGTTGTAAACTGCCTATTCTTGTACATATATCACAAGTACATGGATAGTGCAAGGTTATTCATTTCACATCAGTATAATGGATGGCAATGAACATGGTATGACACTACCACAATTCTGCATGAAGACACATTTAACTCTATGTGTTTCTAGGAGTGGCAAATATGTCCATGTTCAGCGGTGCAAATCCAGCAATTTCTTCATAAAAAGGAAATGGGAGCGGAAGCCAGACTGGCAGACAGACAGACTTTCTTCCAAGTGATAGCACAGGAAGGGGTCGTGGCACATGGGTCACTTCTGAGTTCACACTGGGTGCACAGCCTTGCAGAAAGTTAGTGACCAGTGACACATCATCAAAGCCCAGCTCTGAGCTTTCGACCCTTCTGGTCAAGGACAACGACAAGAGAATGAGGATTCATTATTTTTAATTGGGCAACGAACCCTGCGGTTTTTTTTGGTTGTTTTAAATGAAAAAATGGTGTCTGCCAAGCATATTGGCGCCAGAGGATTCGTGGACCAACCCACTAAGTGGATGTGGTATTTAATTTTTGTTGTATGAAAAGGCTAAAAACAAAAAAAACATTGAACAGTAATCCCTCATTTATCATGGTTAATTGGTTCCAGATCCGACTGTGATAACTTAATTTCCTCCAAAGTAGGATTCCTTTTTTATAAATAAAAGTTTTAATTCCAATCTTCTAATTAAATTTTTTAATATTATTAGTGCCCTCTAGACATAAAATAACACCCATATAGTCACCTTTACATCTGTATTATTCAATATAGTAAATCAAATCTGAAAAAATAAGCCATTCAAAACATAAATAAAACTTGTGCTCGTGTTTCACAGTAATTGTGTACATAAATACATAAAATTAATTAATAAATGATAAATAGACGGGTGGTTAGCGCGCAGGCCACACACCTAGGAGACCCCGAGTTCGATTCCATTCTCGGCCATCTCTCTGTGGAGTTTGCATGTTCTCTTCGTGCATGCGTGGGTGTTCTCCGGGTACTCCGGTTTCCTCCCACATTCCAAAAACATGCTAGGTTAATTGGCCACTCCAAATTGTCCATAGGTATGAATGTGAGTGTGAATGGTTGTTTGTCTATATGTGCCCTGTGATTGGCTGGCGACCAGTCCAGGGTGTACCCCGCCTCTCGCCTGAAGTGCAAAGCCACCTTAGTGAGGATGAGCGGCATAGAAAATGGATGAACGGGTGTTACATGTACTATGTGTACATCATGGTTGTAATAAATCTACTTTTTTTGTCAGGGAACCAACATGTACGCCGCCTCTCGCCTGAAGACAGCTGGGATAGGCTTCAGCACTCCACCGCGACCCTTGTGAGGATAAGCACTAGAAAATGAATGAATTTAAATAAAATAATAAATAATAAATAATAAATAGGGCGGCACGGTGTTCTAGTGGTTAGCGCGCAGACCTTACAGCTAGGAGACCAGGGTTCAATTCCACCCTCGGCCATCTCTGTGTGGAGTTTGCATGTTCTCCCTGTGTGCGTGGGTTTTCTCCGGGTACTCCGATTTCCTCCCACAATTGGTGACTCCAAATTGTCCATAGGTATGAATGTGAGTGTGAATGGTTGTTTGTCTATATGTGCCCTGTGATTGACTGGCGACCAGTCCAGGGTGTACCCCGCCTCTCGCCCAAAGACAGTGGACAACGCATCCAGTGGGCAACAGGGGCGTGGCGTCTATAATAGCCACTATTTGACAACTAATTAAAACACCCAATTTAAAATAAAACATTACCTACATTTGAAGTACAATAATGTGCCTTGCTATAAATACCTGGAAGGTCCTGGCTCTGTGCTGTCCCCTTTAAAGGTGCCATTGAGCTGTTTCTCCCTGGTCAGCAGGTCGTCAATGAGATTATGTCGTCTGTCGGCTTCTGACTGCATTCTGAAGAGGTGATATTAAGGTTGAAAGACTTTTCATATTTGCAAACAGGTGCATACAGACAATTCCATGTAGTTATGGGATGTGCTCTTTCTGGCTGTTTCAAAATACTATCATGCCCTCTATTGGTAAATGCATGTCAATGCAGATTTTAGCTTCAGTCTCATAGCTTCTATTTAGATATGAAACAGAGAAAAATGGATACATCCGCCGTGATGACGAAGCCCTCAATAAACTCTCTTTGAGCTGGGCAATATTCTGTTTGAGCTTCTGCAATGACGCCCGGAGTGTCATGTTCATCTGAAAAAGACAAACCCACAAGGATAGCAGAATGACAATGGGAAATTAAATAATGTAGAATTGTATGGAATAATGTCAGCACATTACCTTGGCGGGGTTCCCTCCTGTTCTTTGCTGCCTGTTCCGTTCGTGGATGTTTTCAGCAATTTCTTGTGCCAGCCGACAAGTGGCATCGTAATTCTGTAACCTAAAGAGCAAGAGTTAGAATCGATAAAGGTCTGTGTTGGATCATATAAACCTCAGCTCGAAGTTATAGTGGTTACATTTTAATTATATAGTAATGTAAACAACAGATATCCTAGTGAGCCAAGATGCCTCAAATGGTCATTTATTCATCATGTGACATTTCGGCGTTGCCCTTTTCCCTCACAAATTGTCGTACTCAAGTATTTTGGTATATTTCTTTCGCCTGATGACATCCCGTTTAATACAGTAGACAAAAATATCTGTCTTCGCATTAATACAGTTAATACAATACTGGTAGACAGTTAGGCTTTTCTACAAGGGAAGCTAGTATGCTAACAGTAAAAACAAGTTAGAACGTTAGAAGTCAGAAAACGTTTTAGACTAATCTTCTTTGGAATGAGACTACATGTACTATTCAGTTCGTTATTTACCAAGCATCCTGCGACATATCTGGGAGGGGAAATGGTTTAAAGAGAAAATCCACTCAGGTGGAATTGGCCGGCAGTACAACGTTTCCTGTTTGTGTGTGACGTCACTACGGGGCTGCATGAGGGACAGCAGTATTTGCCGTATGCGGTATTGCCTGTGTTGTCCTGTCGTCCAGTGTTACGGCGATTCAGATTGGGACGTTTCCAGATTGGGACTGTAAAATGTTCTATGTTTGTCTAAGGGCACCTAAATCCACTTAATAATTTAGCTAATAAAGCAATACTAATAAAGCTAGATTTGAGTTCAGATTTAGAAATATTTTTAAATATTCATTTTTAAGTTTGGCTTGTGCAATAAAAGGTTGAAAATAATTTTCAAAATTGTCCTCGCCTCAAAATTTCTACATATTTCACCCTTTTGTAACCCTACAGTGTATACATAACATTTTCATAAGAATGCATTTAAACAAGATGCAATATAAACCATTATATAACTAGGAAACCAACAAATCTGTAAATGTGATCATAATACAGGAAGCACTTGAACAAAAATAATAATAATAATAATAAACACATGAGGTGAACCAATTTGTTTTTCAGCCTCAATGTGTAGCCCACATGTGAGAAAACTACTCGTGAAAGTTGAATGTTTCATGACTAAACAATGCTTGTGTTTGGATCAAAACAGACACATGTTGTGCTTAATAATAACTTTTACAAAATTTCCCAGAATAGTCCTATTTGGCATTTTGATCTTGTAAAAGTTCAGAGAAAAGGCAGGTCTTACCATTGCAAATGACCTTATTTTGACCAGTCATTATTTACATACATAATGGTATGTAATTCTTATGAAATGATGTACTGTACATACAACCATAACACATGGTAATGGTTTTATTTCATTTGAACATGCATCGGATTACAATTGAATGCATCACATAATCAGTTCCCAGTTCCACATGTCCAAAAGGAGTAGGAAGAAGCAAAGCTTATTAAATCCTACCCCTCCATCTGGTACTTTTACAATCAGTAACAGTTACATTTGTTCACTTCCTGCCTTCCATAATACAGTTCGATGTTTTCTTTGTTTTTAATTTTTTTTAAATAATGTACCTCGTACCAAAGTATGAGGTGATATGAGCATCCAATGACATAATGGGTACCATAGTAAGTGTCAATATAGTGATATATGTAGCACATCATGACTGGTTCAAGACTCTTCATCCTTGTATTTAGCAAACATCAACTGCTTGTATTGTTTCTTGAATTGGCTCATCGTTGTGCATTGTTTGAGGTCCTTACTCAATCCATTCCATAGTTTGATTCCACATACTGAAATGCTATGGCTTTTTAACGTAGTCCTAGCATATAAGTGTTTCAAATGTAGTTCTTCCCTGAGATCATATTTCTCCTCTCTTGTAGAGAAGTTTTGGATGACATTTTTAGGTAATTGGTTGTTTTTAGCCTTATGCATTATTTTAGCTGTTTGAAGATGAACTATATCAGCAAGTTGAAGTGTTTGTGATTTTAGAAATAAGGAGTTAGTATGTTCTCTCTAGGCAGCATTATGAATTATCCTTACTGACCTTTTTTGCAGTTTATTGCTTTGTTCAATACTGATATATTTCTGGCCACCTTATGTTGTATATTTGTAATATGAGGTTTCCAGCTCATATTTTCATCTATTGTGATCCCCAGTCATCTAATCATGTTTTGTAAGTGTACTCTAAAAAGTCATTTGTATTACTCTGTTATTACCTTTTGCATTTTTTTAGATCATTACATGTCTGAGGATGCAATCTCCAGTGCTTACTACCTTGATCTGAGAAGGAGTCACTTGATGTTACCAGATTTAAAGCAGAAACAGAAACGCAACCTTTTACATTCAAGGCATGACGTCACCACAAACAAGCCCTTACCCCCATGCTTCCCTACCCATTGGCTTATAAAAGATCCCAAAGCTCACAACATGCAGCAGGTAGCGAGGTGTATCTCACTCTACTTGAATTTCTCCAAAGCAAAGGATTTGATGCTTTAAGATCACCACGGTTCTTGAAGTATTAATTCAATTTCTCTGCACGGATCCACGGAACAAGATCTAAGTACCATGACAGGAGGCAGAAGCAGGCCGAGGTCTCACTCCTATTACAGTCCAGAGGACTGTAAGAATTACGGTGTGCAGACACAGACTGAGGACATCTTCCAGAGACCTCGTTCTAGGTACCTGTTATATTAAAATTATAATACTCACAGTCATTGGTTGTGTAGCAGTTCACATTATTGGCTTTTGTAAAGGTTGTATGGGATCAATTCTGACAACTGCCATTATCCCGGTAATAGGTCTTTTTACAGTTATGAAACATCGGAGCATGTCTCCGATAATGATTTGGGAAGTGAAGCCATATCCAGTCAGCTAAAGCAGAAGGCCATCAATCTGCAACATTCTGTGAGCAAAAATGAAAAGTCAAAGTCTAAACCCAACAAGCACTCACTTTCAAGAGATCTTAATGGTAAGGGAATGTTCTTCTCTAATACTGCATTTTTTCCAACCACAACATTTCTATTTGACATCCTGAATTAAAATGAACACTGTAACTTTTGTTCAGGCAGCAAAGGCAGTCTTAAGTCTGTGTCCATGATGACTATCTCTGAGTTGGACAACTGGGAGATCTGCTCCAGTTCTGGGATGAAATATGGTCAGTTTGTGGACTGGGAGAAAATTGACCCAGAAGCTGCGACACGGTACGAGCAGATATTGGAGAGTGAACACCACCAGCTGAAAGCCATGGGTCGTGAAGGATTTTGGGCTACGCCTCATACATTGAGAGCAAAGGCTTACTATCACATCATCCATGGCATCCATTCCAGGTTAGCACTCAAATTTGAAGACAGATGTTGGTTGCTAGAAGAAAAGAATTGCAGAACTGGAATACCAGGAATGCCGCATGGTCGGCTAGCGGTTAGTCAGGAGATCTAGGTTCCGACTTCTGTTGGGCATCTTTCTGTGGAGTTGTTCGAGTTGTGTTGTCCCCATTTGTGGGTTTTCTCCAGGTACTCCAGTCTCCTAGCATGCATTTTTTGGGAATATTGGTGGAAAGGGTTGTAGGGGAGGCCCCAACCGTATTAAGAGGGGAATTGACGGTAATCCAGAGGAAGCTGTGTAAGACCCAAGGAAAGGAAGAAGCTGATTGACTGACACGTGGGCCTGGCGGACCAGATTGAACTAAATAAAAATATCATCATCAGTGGAGATGGCTAAGTCCACAGACTCTCCACAGACGTCTACAAACAGAGATGCAGCTTGCCCCCCAGCCCAGTTGGGGGTCCCTGACGGCTGAAAGTACTACCATATAGCCAGTGATGGGAATAACGGCGTTTAAATAATCGGCCGTTGCTTTTATCAGTAACGGGTAATCTAACTAATTACTCTTACTGTCAGCATAACGTTGTTACATTTTCAACACCCCGTTACTGCATGTTACTGAAGCCGCCTAAAAATATATCATCGACTTCATAACTAATCTGCAACGTATTGCGTATTGCGTATTGCGTATTGCGTATTGCGTATTGCGTATTGCGTATTGCGTATTGCGTATTGCGTATTGCGTATTGCGATTGCGTCTTCAGCCAATCAGAGAATTTAGGTGGACGGGTTTTTAGAGCACATCCAAAGTGCCAGGTAGTAGATACAGCATAGCGAGAGATGGCGAGTCAGGAGGACTCTAGTGGCTCTAGCACAGACACTACTATAACCTCGTTGAGGTCAAAGGTAAAAATGTCCATGTTGAATGTACATTATGTACCCGAGGGGGGAGGGAGGGAAGCAGGGGCAAGTAATTCAAGTTACTTTTGCTGGTAACTAGTTACTTTTGTAGTGGAGTAATTCAGTTAGTAACTCAGTTACTTTTTTGGAGAAGTAACTAGTAGCTATAACTAACAGGGCACAACACTGCATTAGAGATGGGATTTTTAGCTCTTTGAGAGGAGCCGGATCTTGGTGGGCCGTTCCTTTCAAAGAGCCGTTCAAAAAAATTTCATTTGGCTCATTTTTATATTTGTTAAATTTTAAGACGCCTGCCTGGCCTTAACTTGTTTTATCTTGGAAATAATCACTGTGAGGAATGAATTTAGATATCCCACCAATATGACTTTGAATTATTCTGAAATACTGATCATAATCTTTTAAAGTCTGATCCGGATTCATTGTAAATATTCCACCGGCTGGTGCTATAACACTCTGCTTTGACAGTGACGTCACTGTTGTCAATTACCCATTGTACAAATTCTGTGTAAGTGTCTAAACCATGACTTGAACATGTATAAATATTAAAAAACAAAGCAGGCTACTATGAATTTCTGTGCAAAACAGCTTTTAGTGCGAAGAAAAAAAACATTCAAACAAATAAACTTGGGGGAGAGAACGGTTCTCAGCTGGGACTCGGTTCCTATCGTTCATGTTAGTGAGCCGTTCAAAAGAACCGGTTTGTTCGTGAACGTCACAACACTACACTGCATATAGCTGATAAACATTGGTTCAAGGGGCCTCCTATGCCTTTTTGCCCCAACAGACTCTAGAATCGGCATGTGCCTAATTTGGAACCATGACACATTGGACTTTGTCTTGCACTGTAGGTGTGACACACCTGAACGAGATGTCTACTATGAACTGAGCAAGAAGCTATTTGGAGAACAAAAACTCAGCAACCACCCAGTTCCAGAGTACATGGAGGCTGGAGAAATACCAAGGTATTCTGGTCATCCCATGGAAGTGGGTTGATTGGCATGTGAGAAGAGCGAGAGGTAGATTACTACATAGACTTAAAGAGTATTTATGGGTAACAAAAAAAACATTTAATTACAGCTTACCAGATGAAAAATTGACCAGTGATTTGTTTTCTTTTTCCAGGTACTGTCTCAACAAAGCGGGTCTGAATTCTGTTAAAAAGATTCTTCTCTGCCTTGGGAGATACTTCCCAGATATGAACTTCTGCCCGATTCTTCCTGCGTTGGTCTCACTCATCTTACACTTCAGCCAGGATGAAGCTGAATGCTTCTACAGTGTTTCCAGACTGATTTGCTACGATGACCCTAACAAGCGCTACATTGATCAGACATTCCTCACATACCGAGCCTCGTGCATGACCTTCGGAGACCTTGCAAACAGATGTTGCCGGGGAATCCGTAAGCTGATTGCTAGCTCTCACCAGAACCTTTTTGAGTTTTACTCTGACTGGATCATGTGGATCTTTGCGGATCTTCCATTCACATATGCTATTAGAGTACTGGATGTCTACCTATTGGAGGGCTACAAGGTCCTTTACAGGTTTGGTGTGGTTTTGTTTGAATTTAAACCACCCAAAAACCAGAGAAAAACAACATTATAACTTTACACGTATCCTTTATAGGGTGGCATTGACTTTGCTCAGCCTCTACAAAGTGTCGGTGTCATCTCGAGTTGCCGATGTGGAGGATTTCCGAACCGATATGAAAAGGTTTGTACAGAACGTAAATCGCCACTGCACGGCCGAGAATCTTCTGGAGCGAGCTTTCATGGTTCCGATTGCAACAAGGAGAGAGCTCAATCTCCTGTTCAAGGCTAATAAGGTCTCTCTTATGCAAAAAGGAGTTAGCATCCACCAGAAAAGGTGAGGAACTAAACTACAAAGTAAATCTTGAAATGATTCAGTGTTTTCCTCTTAACGCTTGCATTGTGCTATGATTCCAAAGGCAGTCCGTGGACACAGTGGACTTCAATAACCTAAGCTCCAGTGTTGTAACAGGGACTGAGATGAGAGTGGTCTGGGCCTGGATACCGGAGCGCTTTGCCCTTTTCAGTCCCATTAAGCTGTTTTGTAAAACAGAACACGGAGGAAGTCTTGCATCGTAAGTCTCCTTTTTAGTATAGCGTAACATTGTTTTTGTAACTACAGGGGACCAAAACTGCATTTTAAAAATGTAAAGACGACAGGTAGCCTCCGTTTCCCCAGCAAATTACCTTACCTCATCCACAACTACCTGGAAATATTCCATAATTTAAAAGTTAGGCTACATACTGTATGTGAAAAGGTCAACCCTAAATTTGCACAAATCCGTGGACAAATACATACAAATACATCATCGAACTTGTTGTGCTTGTGTCCAAAGGTTCACTTGTGTAATACCCTGACAATGATTTGTGTAAATATCAAATCCTTTCATGATCATCTTTATAGATAACATATTTCACATGAAATAGCACAATACCACAGTGATTCCTTTTGTATGAACTGTTTAATTGTGTAATGTATTTTCTTTCCTAAAGATTCTATTCTCATGTGGAGGGACACGAACCTGCAGTGTTGATCATCAAAACTGTGGATGAAGAGGTAGTGGAAATCATCTTTGTCCAGTTCATTTTTTCCCAGACACCACAAAAATAGTAATATAAAAATATATTTTAGCAAGGATAATTATAGTTTTCAATGTATAATGACCACTGCATGGAACTCATTGTTAACAGGGACTCTCCAAACATCCTGGCGAGAGAGAATTCAATATTGTTTCTTTCTTTATCAAATTGCTGGCACTTGCAACTTTCTTTGGCCCCATGGCGGGTTGTTTAGCAGTTTCATTCAATGAAAAATGCACGGACAGTGAGTCAGCAAAGCGTAGGTTGCATTGGATTGCACGGAACAATGCAGTACAGGGCATACTGACTATTTTGTGGGGTTATGATATTGTGCAATAACTGAGACGGTGTATAAAAAAGGCAAAATTTGGATGAAAATCATATTGTATGAAAACTATGGTATTTTCCTTTGGTTTTTCTTAGGTTTTCGGTGCCTTCATTTCAACAGATATGACAGAGAGGCACAAATATGACTCAAATAAACTGACATATTTTGGAACCTGTGAATGTTTTGTTTTCACGGTGAGTCATACTCTAAAGGCCTTGAATTTCAATTGCATGGAATGTCAACCAATAAGAAAATATGATTGCTCTTTCAGCTCCGTCCCAGCATGGAGCGCTACCAGCGAGCCATGGTCAACATCATGACAAGGAGAGTGTCCCCTCAGCAGGCTCCAGGCACCCCCCAGACCTCCTCCAGCATGACTCTGACTTGTCCAGCTGGTACGCCCCAGAACCCCAGCTTCTTGACCATTCCTTTCACTGCCCCCTCTGAGGAACCGATGACTGCAAAAGAGCCAAAGAGATCCAAGGAACAAGAAGCCTCCAAGTTCATAGCAGGCAGTAGCAAACATCTCATTGTTGGTAAGTAAAACACATAAAAGAAAGTGGTTGTTAATTCTGGCCAAGGTGTCAATGTCAGTCTGCTGTTTTTTTTAGGTGGGAATGGAGGCCATGCTCTCTGCCTTCAAGATGACCTGGAGGGAGGATCCACAGAACCCTGCGACACATTCAAGAGTACGCCACTCTGCAAAAAACATTTCAAAATCCAGTCCCTGGAAGTGTGGGGAATCCAGAACTCCATTTCTTTTTCTCACTGTTTGTCTTCCCAGACAATTATCTAAAAAATAATTTTGCCTTTGCTGTCTACATTAGCTTGATGTTTTACTTGTTTTTTATATATATAATAAAATACACATATTGTGTGTTCCTTCTTTTAAGCATAATTTTACTACATTTCTCTATGTACACATGTATTTTCACAATGTTATATCACATGCCCTGCAGGACTTTACAACACATAACAGGCTGGGGTGTCAGTTTCTGTATATGGACAAACAGGAGAACGTGCCATTTTGAATGGAGCTTTGTTTGCTACCATATGACCTTTACCTTTACGGTCAGTGAAAATTGAAGCTCTTGTCTATTTTTATCATTAACATAGTGGAGAATGGAAGTGTTACATAGTTTCAGCAACGTAATAAGGAGTTATATGGATACTGTATGTATTCAAATTTATTGAAAATTTAGTTTTTTGGTATGACTGTAGCCTATACAGCAAATTCCTTCAAATTCCTTTAAGGACTTGTGCTGCCAGGTTCAAAGACTGAAAGCACTGTTGAGCTTTGCTATCAGGAGGTAATGAGTGTCAGATTTTAGCACAGATTTTGACTTTAAAGGCTCCCTTCTTCAACTTTTGATCAGCTTCTCAGCAGCCTGTTAGTTTAAATGCAGTTGTCAATACATAAATGACTATTTTTTGTCTTTGCTGCCCTTTATTCGTTTTGCATTTCGATGCAAAAATCCAATGACGCAATTTATGGGAATATTTCTAATTTCCCTCACTGTCTTGTGATTTTGTGTCGATGAGCACTGTGCAGTTGTGGGGGCAAGGTTCACGCTGTTTTCCCGTCTCCGAGCTGAGGTGGAGTACGTTAACGCGCCATGCCGGGGCTTCACCTTCAACTACAGTATCATCGCTCCAGCTAAGAAACGGTCGTCTTCTCCCTGAAACGACCATTCACATTAAGTTGAACCGTGATGTGACAAGGTCTGGATTATTATATCAATACTGAGGTCAGTTGTTTTTTTGTGACGAACTCGACGGTGTTGTGTACCTTGAACGATGTAGCATTAGCGCAGGTTAGCTTGCTAGCCGTTTGTTTGTTTGAATGCAGGGTTAATGCTAACAACGTTCCTCTTTGGGTTTTCTGGTGCTTTGGAACAAAATGACAAACCCTGCTTGTATTCTAGTCATTGCTACCATACGAGGAAACCCTCCTAAGCCCGTAAAACTCTCAATGCGTGCTGTTCTAACGGTACTTTGTTGAAATGATGTGCGGTTAGCATTCATACAGCGTCTGCTGTGATTCAGGGCCATTCGATAAGCATTCCGCGACACTAATTTTCACTTTAATCGTAAAGTGAGTAACACGATTTCCTTCACTCAA
The DNA here is from genome assembly GCF_037039965.1 of Doryrhamphus excisus. Classification (NCBI taxonomy): domain Eukaryota; kingdom Metazoa; phylum Chordata; class Actinopteri; order Syngnathiformes; family Syngnathidae; genus Doryrhamphus; species Doryrhamphus excisus. Next base: position 15,251,368 of record NC_136365.1, read on the forward strand.
CTACTTATGTTTGTCGTCTTAGCAGTTATACTGACTAATGTAAGCATGGAGAGTCCGTATGTAGCCACTTCACGATAATTATTTTTTACCCCAAAAACTCATTAAATGGGCTCATCTGAGGGCCCCAGCCTTCAAAATGATGCACCGTATTTCAGTTTTGTGTAAAGTATCACTGCATATAATCCATATGTATTGGAACTACGAACGTCCACACGAAATAAATAGTGCTAAGTATGCAGAAACCATTTTTGTACATTGTTTGAGAAAGGCCAGTTTACCTCTTGGGCATTGTTTTTGGAGCAAGATGTGGCAAACATTCTTTTAGAGGTCAAGGTTAAGGGTGAGCTAGAGCCTATCCCAGCTTGAACAATTTAGAGTGTCCGGTTAACTTAACATGCATGTTTGCATTTTGGGAATCTGGAGGAATCCAGACAAAGTAAAGTACTTCATATCAAATAAATATTACTACATAAACATAAAATGAACAGCCAGCGTTCCTGAATAGGATTATGTGAAGCCTGTGCACCAACAGTGGTACTCGTACCACAGTTTAAGAATATATGCCTATAATGTATAGAGCCCTTTAACTAAATGTAAGCTTCTTTCCCAGCCATGGACACAGACAGTTCATCTGTGACAGATCACTCTTCAGACGAAAGTAAGTATTTACACCTTTTTATATTGTAACATACCTTAATCACCTGCCAGAATTGTGTCATGATCATGACGTCTGTGTCCCCCCCTTTCAGTGTGACATCTCTTTTTCCCTGCATGCTTGTGCTCTGGTTTATGTTTAATGTATTACAGTGGTTCCCGAACTTCTTAGGACTGGTCACCAGCCAATCACAGGGCACATATAGACAAACAACCATTCACACTCACATTCATACCTATGGACAATTTGGAGTGCCAATTAGCCTAGCATGTTTTTGGAATGTGGGAGGAAACCGGAGTACCCGGAGAAAACCCACGCATACACGGGGAGAACATGCAAACTCCACACAGAGATGGCCGAGGGTGGGAATTGAACCCTGGTCTCCTAGCTGTTGAGGTCTGCGCGCTAACCACTAGACCGCCGTGCCGCCTCGCGTAAGCCAATTACCCATTAAACCTTTTTATCTGAATCACTTGAAATATTGAACATAATTGGTAAACTAATTTTAGTGTAATTCTTAGTCAAAAATGTGTATTTTGCAGGGTCACAGTTTGATAAAATTTCACTCAAGTGCTGGTAAATAGATAAGTAACCATCCTACATATCTTTTATTCAAGTCTGATGTTGGACTGCTTTTGTTTTGAATGGGTTGATTTTTTGCTTTGTCTGGATATTCATTTAATATGAAAATTAAGGGGAAAGTTAATCATGATAAAGCAGTATCTGCAATACAAAAATACATACAACCAACGATAAATTGACAGGTTTTCACTACTGCGCTGTGCTTCGATTAGAACGCCAACATAAATGAAGTCTTCAAGATGAAACAACATCAAACATACTAATTGTTCCTATGATGCACACAGAGCAATGAACAACTTTACGCTCTGTCTTCTTTCGGCTCGATCCTCCTTGCACCGTGAGGTGTTTAAGCGCACTTCTAATTGTGTTAAGCACTAATTGCTTATCATTTTTAGTCACGTACCCTCCTTAGGGAACCTAACATGTAGTCCGTGCAGATCAATATATTCATTGATAGTTTTCTGCTGTGTGAGACAATGTACCTTAAACTACAACGCTATCCTCCAAAGGTGTCACAAGACCTTGTGTCACAAGATCTCCCAAGATTAAAACGTGATAAGATTTATGGCACTAGGCCCTGGACGATAATAAATAAAGAAATTAATTAATCACACTATAATTGTCAGCGTCAATGTCTGTTTTCCTAATTTTCTGCTTCTAAACTGGCAAAGTACAGTGTTCACTTTGTACATTGGTTTCAGCACCTAGCATGTTTGTTCCATTTGCATGAACAGAGTGAGCCCTTTTGTTAGTCTTTTTGCCTTGGGTGAAGGTGGGGCCACTAGCGTACACACAGGGGCTCGCCACGCTGAAACGTTTTCAGGTTTCAGCCTCTCATCCACACGGATGAGCTTTTGTATGCCCTGAGATGATAATGGATGTGTTGTACATTTAATTGAATGACTTATTTTTGGATGTGCTTGCTCCCCAGGTACGGCATACTTTGATATACAGTATGTACTAGACCGTGATTCAAATGATGACACGTCCAATAGTGAGCCAGAGAACGGCCAAAAGGCTAGCGAAAAGCTACCTTTAAGTGTTGACCGCTGCACCATTTGTGATGAGACATTTGACAAGCCTTGGAAGCGAGAGAGTCACAAATGTGCCCACACAAAAGAATCAACAACTCATCACCCGGTGGAAAAGACAGAAGAAGAGAAGCCATGTCAACCCCAGGATTCCCCCACCAAGACAAACACGCACACGTGTTCTGAGTGCAAGAAAGTGTTCCTAAGGCCTTCCAGCCTAGAGAGGCATAGATGTTTCCCTGCCAAGAAACAAAAGGTGTGAATCTTTACTTTTACTATTGGCCAATTTGTTGAATTGATGTCCAGTTTGTGAATAGTTGCCAAAATTACTTAAACATGACCCCGGGCTCAAACTGAATCCGGTGTGGCTTCATTGCGGCCGCCGGCAGAATTCTGCAAGATTGAAATCCCTGTAGGCTCACACTAGCTCCATGTGGTGCGGAACCGGCTTTTGCGGATGTATGTGTAACCGGTGGTGTTTGACTATCTGCGTTGTGATCGAAGAGTGACAGACAGGGTTGCTGCAGTTGCTGCACTTTACTCTCGGCTGATTGAGTATTACAAACAAAAATAGCATACCTGATGGAGTATAACAAACACGTTGTAGTCAAAATACGACCAAATAACGTGACCCCACACAGATTACAACACAAGACAAAAATGAGAAATGAAGTTTGAAACTAAACACATTTGTTTAGCCATACACATGCCTACCTCTCACATAGAGATCGTGAATAAAAGGGAAGTAGGAAAGAGTGGCCAAAACTTATATACACAGGAGGTGTTGCACTAATTAGGAGCAGTAGGGGGTACACAATGACGTTCTTAGCGTTCTTAGCCATCTTAGCGTTCCACATCAACATGACAACACAAACACATCAGGTATTACTTGAATTAAACAGAAATTTGTGTAATTATAACATGAGCATATTTACAATAACATTATAACCCTGTTACATACCCTGCGGTACAATACAAGAAATTGCTAATAGTCACAGTGACAATATGGACGATATCTGTCAATATTGTTCCCTCAAAAACAAACCACAGTATGAAGTAATTAAACGCCATTTAATAATAAACATGAAAGAAGATACATTTTTGTACTTACCCATTGTATGAAGTCAAAAGGCACCAAAAAATATCTACTACTCAGGGCTGTGCAGGCAAATAAGGCTATTGTCGACAATAACATCCTGTACACAAGGCCAGTTATTGCGTCATATCTGCTCTTGCAAGTGTGGTTTCCGCAGCCGAAGTGGACGCTCACCACAGTGGCTGCCGGAGTCAGTGTGATTGGCACTTTGCGGCAAGCCGGACTGATTCATTGCGAACCCGGCCTTATGATATTGACCATTTTGCCATCTTTTTATATTACAAATTGTCTTTATCAATTGAGAAATGTATATAAACTTAAACAGTGTACTTTGTCAACACAAACTACAGAATTAGTTTTTTGCTTTTTGCATGTTTGTAGTTCAGTACATGTCATAAAAATGTATTTAATTAATGCAAGTGTGTGTGTGTGGAATTTTGCAAGGCAAAAGTTGAGGACCCAGACCCTTCATCTGCAGCGCATCGCCCATTAGACAAAAGTAAGTACTGCTTTTTGACTTTGTGCTAGTTACACTTTTAATTGTTGTATTCCTTTATATGCTTCCTTAGGTGCCTCAGACATTGATGTTAATTATGTATTGGAATCAAGTGATGCCTCGACTGCCGGTGAGCCAAAGAACGGCAAACAGCCTAAGAAGACACCTCCGAAGAAGATCCACTGTTGCACCATTTGTGACAAGAAGTTTGATAAGCCTTCTCGGCTAGCAAGGCACATGCCCGTACACACAAAGCTGGTAAGGACAATTTGCTATCCTTGTCTGCATTGTGACAAGACTTTTAAAGAAGAAGATAAGCTATTGCGCCACCAGGCTTCCCACAACAGGACGAACGTGCACCCATGCCCCGACTGTGGCAAAGTCTTCAACCGGCCTTGCAGACTAGAGAGGCATAAACGCACCCATGCCAAGGAACCAAAGGTGCCCCACCAGTGTTCCTACTGCACGAAGACATTCAAGAAACTTTACCAACTTGTCCGACACGTGCGAATGCACACTGGGGAGAGGCCATTTAACTGCTCCTTATGTGGGAAGTCCTTCACCGAGTTGGGCCACTGCAAAGCTCATGAAAAGACGCACCTAGAACAGCCGGAGAAGCCTCACCTCTGCCCCGAATGCGGCAAGTCCTTCTTTAAGGCGTCAGAACTCGATAGGCACAAGCGCTCCCACACTGGCGAGAAACCTTTCCAATGCACCGAATGCGACCGATGCTTCTCCCGCTCGGAGAGTCTTAAGAGACACATCAGGAGCCACACAGGGGAGCGACCGTACATATGTGACTTTTGCAGCAAGGCATTTTATTCCCGTCACGATTTGAACATTCACATGCTGATCCACACCGGAGAGAAGCCCCATATTTGCACTGTGTGTGGCAAAGGGTTCACACAGCGGGGCAACATGATAGAGCACAAGAAAAGTGTCCACTTCAGGTCAGAGAAATACGATTGCACAGAATGCAGTGCAAGCTTCAATCGGTACAAGTCGCTGATCCTGCATCAGCGGGTACACACAGGAGAGAAGCCATATCATTGCTTGCCGTGTGATCGGAGCTTTTCATGGAGCCACTGCCTTAGGCGACATCGCAAGACTCTCGCTCACAAGCAGGTGATCAACGATGCATCCAAAGACCTACAGGGGCCTGTTGATGCTGAAGGGCTTGCTGAGGATCACTGCAGTTTTAACATTTAACTAACTGTGAGGACAAAACCTCTTAATCCTGTAGTTCACCAGTGGCTAGACTAGATCCCTTTGTTCCCCTTTTAATCTTAATTTATCATTTTCCTGAGCACTCTATGCTTCCACCTTTTGAGGGGTGAGTGGAAGGGCACTTGGGAAGATATTTCCAAAGTTACCCAACAAAAGGTAATGCACTGTAATTAACTGACACTTATTTTTGGGGAGAATTGAAAATACAGTATGTACAGTTCCAGTCAGTGGTTTACATGCCATCATCATGGGCTTGAATGTTCATTTTTGGCCCTACAGGATTTATTTGAACAATTCTTTTTCCAGGATGGGGTGGAAATTCATCCAGTTCAACATTTGTTTTGTTTTAGAAGAAAATTGGATGCACAAGCAACACATCCCAGCTCTGGAATGTAGCGATTTCATAGGAACATATTTAGTCATTAAATAAGGAATTGATGAGGAAAAAATGACAATTGTCGGTAAAATTAAATTAAAAAACATGGATGTCTGCATTCAGAATCATACTCTAAATAAAAAAGGTAAAATTCAAAATCAGGTTCAGGTCTGTGTGTGCGTGTGTGTGTGTGTGTGTGTGTGTGTGTGTGTGAGAGAGACCTCCACATGCTCTGAAACGTTCCCTTGAAGAGATGACAGATATCCTCCTGAGGAATCTCCTCCCAGGCCTGAGTCAGGGCATCAGTCAACTCCTGGACAATCGGTGGTGCAATGTGGTAGCGGTGGAAGGAAGGAAGGAGACGTGATTTTCCTGAGACGTTCGATTGGATACAGCTCTGGAGACCGAAGTGAGCAGGCCTGTTCATTCAGGAAAGCTGGCATACTTCAGATCCACGATGCCAAGCATTGCCATGCATCAGAAGGCACCACTACATGGCAGTCAAGATACCAAGATACCAGAGTACCTCTGGTGGGTACATTTGTATTACCCTTCAAGGGTATGCCTCCATAGACCATCAATGACCCACTGCCAAACTAGCCATTTTTACGATTTTTAGCAGGGGCGAGTAATGCAATAGTTACTTTTGTTGGTAACTAGTTTTAACTACTGGTAACTACTTTTTTGAGACTAGTAACTATTACCAATTACTTTTTTTTAAAAAGTAAAGTGCCCAACACTGCCAATTCACTCACTTAATGTCCAACCTGGAGCCGGTTTATGCTACGTTTACTACTTTGTTAGCTTTAATAAATAAAACAAAATGACTGTACACCTCCCTCGGGGTAATAAAACTAGTTTTCTCGTATTATACAGCCGCCCCGGCCCACTCCATGAAAACCTTTTACGGACATTGCATACGCTGTTCTTTTCACAATAAACGTCGTACTGCTTTTATTGTGAAAGCTTCACACGGAAATTTTGTCGACTGCTTTTGCCTCTCCTAAATTAACGACGGTCACTACAAAATAAGTAAAAATGGGGTCATGGAAATGTAAAAAGGATTAGACAAATTAACTGGCAAGTAAGGAAAATACTATTTTCTTGGTGAGAGGGTGTCGAAACTTAGACTGAGTTCGAACCCGCCGACCGTTGCTAGGTAACGCTTGTTGTGTGTCTCGACAAAATAGGACTGCTGGTTAAAATCTCTTCGGTGTTCAATAGCATTTTATTTTCATCGATACGATACGAATTGGTCTGTGGGGGTTGTGGCTTTGACGGTAAGTTCCAGAGCTACTAATGATATACAGATGTATTCATTTAACTGTTTATTGTGGTTGTAGTTTGCATTCGTGTACAATTACATATTCCTTATCTTTATTCGTTGCTCAGTGAATACAGTTTCTTTCATAAAATTGTAATAAAACTATAATATCACATTCTAGTTCCGTTATGTGGACGTCATTGCGACTGGTTATTAAAAATGACGTCTTAGATTTCGGCCATTGCGCATCTTAGTGACGTCACACGCACCGAACGTACGCGTCAACAACAACAAAAAGCGTGAAAAAAAATCTTGAAGTAACCAGGTGCCAAAGTGACGTAATATATTTACACAGTACTGTATGTTCTACGAACTGTCATTGTTTTCAACCATTCTTTATTCACATACACAGCAATTCTACAGTAGAACAACATGGATCTTGAAACAAAAGACGTTTCACAACTTGAACTGGCGACTCTTTCGGGGTACAACGGTAAGTTCTGCAACGTATTGTAGAACACTTAGTACTGTACCATATTTACACTGAAGTATGCCTGTAACATTGCTGTATGTAGGAACAAATTAGAGGCTTGAAAGTATATTGAAAAAACTGAAATCTAAGAAAGAAATACATTCACAGTATACATTGTTGAGATGGTGTAATTTAATGTGTGTGTGTGTGTGTGTGTGTTTAGGACAAGTACGCTTTGGCATGAGGCTTCATCCGGACAAAGAGCACCTCATCTATCCTCTGGGATGTACGGTTGTTCTGACCAGAATTAAAGATGACATGAGGCACTTCCTGCATGGACACACGGGCGATGTCTCCTGTATATCCATGTCCAAAAGTGGAATATATATTGCTTCGGGAGAGATCAATTTTCAAGGCTTTGATGTACAGTAGCTTTGCTTGCATATTTTTTTTATGTATGATTAATTGTAAATTATCATTTTGAATAAACCTGTGTATTTTCCTAGGCTGAAATAATCGTCTGGGAATATGCGACGCGATCCATCTATACCCACTTTCAAATCCACGAGGCAAAAGTAGAAGCGTTGGCCTTTTCACCCAACGACAAATACTTGGTGTCCCTTGGGGGCCAGGATGATGGCAGGTAAAAATTGTTATTGTAACAGCCTCGAAATATTCATTCATTCATTCATTTTCTACCGCTTGTCCTCACTGGAGTTGCGGGGGTGCTGGAGCCTATCCGAGCTGTCTTCGGGCGAGAGGCGGGGTACACCCTGGACTAGCCGCCAGCCAATCATAAGGCACATATAGACAAACAACCATTCACACTCACATTCATATCTATGGACAATTTGGAGGAAATGTGGGAGGAAACCGGAGAACCCGGAGAAAACCCACACATGCACAGGGAGAACATGCAAACTCCACACAGAGGGTGGAATTGAACTCGGGTCTCCTAGCTGTGAGGCCTGCATGCTAACCACTTTATTGCCATGTAGCCCAGTGCTGCATTTATTTTTGTATATAATGTATATTTCGACTGCATGAATGAATGAATGAATGAAATGTTCACTTTTGTTTTTGCTTCCAGGCCTATTTGTCAAAATTTGTTTATAATATATGATTCATTTATCTCACGGGTGGCAACAATAAAAGGCCACCCAAAAATGTGCACTTTAACTGTATTGACCATATGCCTCAAATGTCTTTTACCTTGACCGAGAGCATCCCAGACATCTATGTGTTCCATATAGACTCGGCCATGGTGGTGGGGTTATGGTGTGGGCTGTTGTATGTTATGGCCAATTAACACAGGGTATAAATATGTAAATATCTTCTGATTTCAGCCTCTCAAGAGGGAATATTTCTAAATTCCCTTAGCCATACATGAAATCAGACCCATTATCTTTGTGTTTTAGCCAAAATAAGATATTCACACATATCAGCTTAGACTTGGGAAAACAGTGCCGGACATTTTTGCCTCATTTCTTATACAATTTATTGCGGACCCAACCACTATAACTGTAGATGTTAGCTTTATATTCATTTGGCCCCTCTATGGCCTAACCATGTACTCCATGGATTGAAACAACAAGCTTCAGATTAATCGACTAAGAAAGTGATCATGATTACATTTTTGTGTACATTTATTGTTTTACTGACACTATTTGACAAACATTTTGTTTTGTAATTATTTATTTATTTTAACATAATTCAAGCGGTAACCTGGTGTTTGTGCCCTTATTTGCTCTGTAAGGTCAAATCTTCTATTTCTGAATAAAGATGCCTAATCTCATAATATGTTTTTTTATCTGATACATTGATTAATTAGGAAAAAAATAATTGAGATAATGCATCACATGTCTCAGATGCATGTCATTTTTGAACACATGTCTGTGTATTCCTAGGATACTCTTATGGAGCATTGCAGCCAAGCAGGCCATTTGTTCAGCCCCAGCGTTACCACTCAGTTTATGTCACCGCCTCACCGTCAAGTTCTCCAACACAAATGACAACATGTTTGTTTCTGCCGGCAGGTGAGGGAATGTTGTCGTCCTTTTTGTAATTCATGGTAATTCAATGTTAACATTCTAAATGCATGTCTGCTTCGCATCCAGGTTCTGGGTTCTATATTGTCTGTCGGTGTGAATGTGAGCGCGAATGGTTGTTGCCACTGGAGACCAGTCCAGGATATAGCACACCCAAAGTCTGAATGAATGAATGAATGAAAAATACCTATAAGGCTGAAGCGTCACTGCTAAGAGCGATCTGATCGTTCTTCTCTTCTCTTTGTATGTGCAGGGCAACCTTGCAGGTCTGGGAGCTGGACAAGGATAACAAGATTAAACCTTCAGACTGTCAGCTGAGCAAGCTGAAGAGGACTGTGAAATGTGTTGAGGTTCACTGCAGAGATTTCACACTTTTTTTTTCACATATGTCACCGTTGAATTCACAGTGGATTCATATATGGTTATAAAAAATATTTAGTTCTAATTTTAATCGAAATGCATGATTAAGGCGTTGTTGTGCCTTAGGTTGGCCACAATTAAAGGCCTATATAAAATGTGCAGTTTCCGTTGAGCATGACACATCCTGGCAACACGGGGCTGTATGTTATGATGCAACATGATTGTGGATAAGTGACATGACGGTGCCCCCCCCCCCCCCTTTCTGTCTGCAGTTTGCGCCAGATGATCAGTTTATTTTCTGTGGTACTACCAGCGGAGACATCTTGAAAATCAACACCAAGACAAAATATCTGAGCGACTATGGTCCGGTTAAAACAAAACACAGTCTGGTAGGTCAGAACTATTAGTCATTTGAATTAAAGCCAGTCTCAGTGTATATGTATTTCTTTGTATTAGCTAATGAATGCTGTGTCTTTTGCACAGGGTGCCAATGTCCTAAAGGCATTACATACAGGTGAGCTCGTTGTTGGTTCTGGATTTGGCAACTTAACACTGTGTTCCACGACAAACTTCAAGGCAATCAAGTAAGTTAACAGCGAATTTGCAATTAGGTTTTACAATGTATTTAATGTCTTTATCTTTTACTCTGCATTAGACACATCCAGCTGAACAATGGAGTGACCTCTATCGCTCTCAAAGACGACGGACTACACTTCTTTGTTGGCACAGATGCTTCTCAGATTTATTGCGTCAATTATGAGACCTTCAAAGCTGAGCTTGTATCCACGAGTCACCACGGACCCGTCAAAGACGTCTCCATCGCTTAGTGAGTGGCAGGCAGGACACTTTTGGCCAGGGCTAGTCGTAGATGACAAAAAAAAAAAAAAGAATTTATCCATCCATGATGAGAACATGTTATGATCACAACGTTTTCTCACCAGTACCTACAAAGGACACTAGATGGCAGCATAAGTACACCGTTTTTATGTAATCTAATCTATGTCCACAGTTAGAAAGAATTTATGAAAAAGAAATGAGGTAACTTCATGCACATAAATAATGCCTGAATTAAAATTAAATTTCAAACTTGTACTAAATAAGAGCACAAATGCAGTCACTCATAACTGTGCAATGAACATATACCAATGGAAAGATGACTAAAGTATATTTGTTTCACCTCAAAATAAGTTAAATGTCAAGTAGCAAATATTAGACCTAAAGTCGATTTTAAGAAAAAGGTAAATAACTATAAAATGGGATAAAAATGAACAAATGATTAAATTATGGATTTCAAAAAAATCTAAGTCAAAAACGAGTAAACGAATATAAATCAAATATAACGGTATAAGTAACATACGGCTGGAAACTCTGTGTTTATGATCACTGAGCAACCACACACAAATAGTATCATGACAACAAGAGTGTAAACTTCGGTCACACTTATCAAAGTTAGTACGTTAGCGTGATATCAACTTTTACCATGGGACAAAAACAAGCTCCAAACTAATCAAATTCCTTGTTTGTCACTGTTTTAAAAAGTCACATTGGGAGCGCCGAAGACCAGAACCTAGGCAGATAACTCTAGCTAGGCAAAACATCAAACGGGCACGGGTTTGATAAGGGAGGGGTCAAACCCGCTAAAATAATCGATTGGCATCGATTATTTTCTGCCATAAAGTATTTGGACAGTTGACATCAAGGGAATGTGAGCTAAGCATATCATATAGCATATAATTTTCTAGTTTTTCATGTTTTTTGTGTCGATTTTTATTATTTTATTCAACAGTGGATCATCTGAGTTGTTTGTGACCGGTTCCGAGGAGGACATTAGGGTGTGGCATATAGAGAAGCCCAAAGAGCTGCTGAGAATCCCCGAACCCTGTATAATATGTAACTCTGTGTACTTGATGGTTGACGGACACAGCATCGTTAGTGGTAGGTCCAAATTTATATGTCGTCATTAACAATATGGATGTGCTTTATTCTGAGCAATGGCTTCACTGTGTTTTTTGTTTAATTATCAGGCTGGAATGATGGAAAGATTCGTGTGTTTGCTCCGCAAAGTGGTCGCCTCTTGCTCATCATTCACAATGCGCACAGAGGCGGTGTGACAGCCATGAAGGGGTCCAGGGATTGTCAGAAGGTTGTCAGCGGGGGGCAAGAAGGACAGGTCAGTCTTGTATTCAGGTGGTACTAAAATATGAATTGCCATATAATACAATATTGATTCAGTTTCTATGTGTAATCAAGTTATAATATAGAATCAACAGTACTACACGTCTTGGTTGCAGCCAAGGAGTACACTTCATTTTCTCTCAATTGCATTGATTGATTGATAGCCAGGTGGGATAGGCTCCAGCCCCTGCCAATTGACATCCACTACAGCGTCATATAATAGTTTGTTGCCATGCAGGTATGTGTTTGGGAGCTGCTGAAGCACGGCCACCGGCGGTTGGCGTTCTTGACAGAGCACAAAGCCACTGTCACGTGTGTCCAAATCAAGAGTGATGACAAGCAGTGTGTCACTTCCAGCACTGACGGAACCTGTATCATCTGGGACATAGTGTGAGTTGCCTGTCTGCTGGACAACACACATATAGTACATACCAGCATGATAGCATTACTCTTGTACTGTAGGCACTGTTGCACTAGGTGTGGTTGGCTACAGTAAGAAATGTAAACACGGACTAAAACGGCGTGTGGTGTTTAAATACTCTTATTTCCTCTTATACCGACCAGCTGTGTTTATTTAACTGAAAGGGGTACCAGGTGGTTATTCAAGTTACGTGGTGTATTTGACGCAGTATTAATTTTAGTAGGAGCCACTATTTGAGGAAATACTGTAACTATTCCTGAAGCTAGTGCTTTCCAACCACTGTTCCGTGGCAAATTAGTGTACGGTGAGACATCATGTGTGCACGGGGAAACTTCATTGGTCTAAAAATGACTATTAACTACAAATAATATATCTTAGTTCATTTATCCCACTGAGTTGCATTATTGTTTATGTGGTAATAACTCCATTACCACAAGCAATTATATCTGCAATATATCTAGCTACTGTACAGTTCAAGAACCAAATATCCCACTGATAAATCCATAAAACACGAAGTGAACTACTGTACTGACATTGTCTTTCTTTAATTCAGAAATACTACTGGTTGTTTAAATACTGTGCCGCTTACTAGTCGTGAGTAAATGGTAGCACTTTCTTTGGCAGGAGCCAATCACAAGCTATAAGGGAACTCACAACAAGCTCGTCAGCTCATGGGAACTTGCAGGAAAAAAATCAATTCAAGGAGTCGATTAGGTTTGCATGACAGGAAGACTTTAAAATAGTTGTTTTGTATTCTAAACATGTATTGGTAATTGTCTTATATTATATTTCTTATCTAGGTTTGAGTGTTAGGTTGCTGTGTGATGATTGTACCATACTATCTAAGATGACACCCTGAGTCAGACTGGGATTTCTGATGGATTGATAAGCTTGTTGTGAGTTTTCTAATAACTCATGATTGGCTCCTGTCAAATAAAGAGCTACCTGGTCCTCATGGACTTGTGCTGTCAATGAGGGCCGATGGAGTTGGGGGACTATGACTGCCTGGTGGGAGTTAAGAACATGTTAATGCTAACAGGCACGTTTAGCAATAAAGACACAAGTTGGATTCATGCAGTGTATTAATAACTTGACAAAACCAGTCACCAACATGTGGGATTCTTTGTTTGGGGACTTGAGTCTGCAGAATGATACTAGTTTGTGTAACATATTTACAGTTTACCATAGTATTGTGCAAAATGCAATCACAAAATACATTGTACTGTGTGCGATCCAAAATGGCTGAATAAGCAAGCAATGCTGACATTATTTGCCGTCTACATCTTACTAATACCGCAAGATTCAAAGTGTTTTTTCCCAAATTCAGCTGAAATCGGCTCCAGCATACCACCACAACCTTAGTGAGGATACGCGGCATAGAAAAAGGATGTTGCGCGCAGAACCGCGTCAAAATATTTTTGTCAAAAACCGAATCATATAACCTCCCGAACGAGGTTCCACTGCAATAAATTTTCTGTTTACCTTCTTCCTGTTTGTTAATGACTTTCCTTTCAACCTTCTCTTGTAGGAAATTTGTTAAAATACAGAAGATAATTGCCAAAAACACATTGTTCCGGACTGTGTGCTACCATCCTGAAGAACACCAGATCGTGACCAGTGGCACCGACAGAAAGGTTGGTATCAGACATTATTTACGTTGTGTTTTGCGAAAGTATAAATATCATTATCCTTTTTTTTATGGACAATCTGATAATATGACAATAGATCTTGTCAAATATATCAGGTGTAAATGAATGGCTGCTCATTTAAATGTCTCATTATTGCATCATAATATTTTCCACTCTCTGAGCAGAAGAGAGAAGCCTGCCGCTATGGTAGGATTAGTGTCGCCTCCCACAGTGTAGGCTTGAACAATAACACATACACATGCTCTTGCAGATAAATAGATTACTTTGAAAAGCTTGCCATTTATTTCTCCACTCATAATTACGCCGGCTCTCCATTGTGAGAGTCTGTTCAGAAAACATGTTGCTTCCTTGATGGTGCACTTCATCCACACCGCTTGAACCTGAGCGCACACGCACGCTCATCATGTCATGCTGAGTAGTGACGACAATTTGCACTGATTAGAACAGCCTGTGAATGCGCTGTGAAGGAGGAATAAGAAGGAAGGATGCACGCAGGGAGTGAGGGAGTTTGGGAGGGGAGCGATTGTGCCTTCCTGCATACGGATGTGCCGACGCCAGCCTAGTGCCAGCCAGAACCACCATCTGCTCATCCCAGGACACAGGCACTCTGTCTGGTAGAAGAAATACTCCCATCTCTCCTGCTTAGGCCAGCGCTTTTTTTTTCTCCGCCCTACATCCCAGCATGCTGGGGTCGCTATCTTGAAGGAAACGGAAGATAAATGAGAGCCAGTCCACTATGGCGCTACTATTTGATATAGTATACTTATTGCTTCAGTTGAATGGCATGACCAATATCCTAGACATTCAACCAAATGTCCTTTCTTATAGTAATAAATAGATATATTTTTATATTGGCAAAAAAGAATAGTAATAATAGGGGCTGCACGGCGGACGAGTGGTTAGCACGCAGAGACCCGAGTTCAATTCCACCCACGGCCATCTCTGTGTGGAGTTTGCATGTTCTCCCCGTGCATGCGTGGGTTTTCTCCGGGTATTCCGGTTTCCTCCCACATTCCAAAAACATGCTAGGTTAATTGGCGACTCCAAATTGTCCATAGGTATGAATGTGAGTGTGAATGGTTGTTTGTTTATATGTGCCCTGTGATTGGCTGGCAACCAGTCCAGGGTGTACCCGGCCACTCGCCCAAAGACAGCTGGGATAGGCTCCAGCACCCCCGCGACCCTCGTGAGGATTAGCGGTAGAAAATGAATGAATAATAATACTACAAGGATATCAGATTTCCTAACAGTTTGCAGACTTACTCACATCCTTTGAGACACATTTTATTCAGCGGGTTTTTGCGCCTCGTTCACATCGGACCAGGTCACTGGTGTGAGTGACAGGAAGAAAAGCTGAGTGGTTTTGGGAGATGTTGCTTGTTGGGTTGCATGTTTGGCTGCATGTACGTATAAACCCCAAACATAAAATGACCATTTTTCAGGTTTGGTGTTATCCAATTCGTAATATTCATGTGAAAACAGCAATTGATCATTCAATTTCCTATCATGGCTGCATGGCGGAAAATGTGGTTAGCACGCAGGCCTCACAGCTTGGAGACCCAAATTCAATTCCACCCTCTGCCATCTCTGTGTGGAGTTTGCATGTTCTCCCTGTGCATTTTCTCCTTGTACTCCAGTTTCCTCCCACATTCCAAAAACATGCTAGGTTAATTGGCGACTCCAAATTGTCCATAGGTATGAATGTGAGTGTGAATGGTTGTTTGTCTATATGTGCCCTGTGATTGGCTGGGTGTACAGCTGGGATAGGCTCCAGCGACCCTCGTGAGGATAAGCAGTAGAAAATGAATGAACGAATGAATGAATTTTCTCCTCAGCCCAGTGAGTCTCAATTGTTTCCTGTGTTTGAAATAGTACTGAGAACATGGATTATCTGAACAAACCACTGTATAAGTTGCTGGCACCAGCAAAGAGAGACTAACGAACCTTCCAAACTTGAATACATTTTATGAGTACCGTCTCTCCAATGTGTAGTCCAACATCACCCAAAGTTAACTGAGATATACACGCAGAGCATCACAGCCTTGACTTGGCTGCGTACACGACTCAGCTTTGGACGGCAGCCCAATTTCCCTGAGAACACAGATGGGCCAAGAAAAGTCACACAGGCGGTATTGCTAATAAGCCGCTCAAATGAGGAAGAGGTCATGACTGGAAAGAGCCAAGAGACAGAATAATTCTCCTACAAATGACAAGCTGTCTGGGGGTGTCTTGTGTGAGGGAAGTTGAACTTTTTGGTCATCTGCTTTTTTTTAAATGGTTCATCGTGGTAGCTAGAAGTGTGTTTTCCTAAATTCATTTTTAATAGAAATTCTTACAGCAGTAGACCATTCTGATGCATTGCAATGATGCACCCAAACATTCATCCATGTTCTTAGTCTTTCTTTAATTTTGGAACTCTAAATAGGATTCTATTTCATGCCATGATAACCAATATCGGATGTTTGTGTATTAGATTAGATTCCCACTCTTTTCATGGTGCAAAAATTATATTCATGCAGATGACTTTGACCAACTCTTGTATTATAATGTCATTTAGTTTGGCCAAATATTGTATATCCTTAGATAACAGCATCTGCTTTAATCAAACTGACGCATGAGAACTGTGTTGAAAATTTTAATAGACACACAGTGAAACCTATAAATCTAATACAATCAATTCAGTGATACTTATAGGTTATCATGCTTCGGTCTCGGGCTGATACTGACACTTGGGGGCATGATTCTGGGCCTGATACCAGACAAACCATGTGATGATCTTATTATCACATACTATTTAATCATGAGCTTATTATCACGTACTATTTAATCAAAAGACCATTTTGCTTCCAGAAAATGTTCAGTTTATTACATGTATTATATCTAAATAGTGTAAACACAATAATTGCAAAAATATTTCAACAATAATATTTTATCGACAGTCTTATCTTATCAATGTCTGACAATTAAAGTTCCATTAATCAAGTTTGGTTTTTTTGGTGACTGGAGAAGCACTAGGCACTAAGTACTCGTGTGCTGTTCTCTGATTGGTTGTTTCACGGGCACGATACCAGAGCAGCGCACTCTGAGTGGACCGCTACGGGGCTGATACTGGACATGGTTAAACTCTATATTTTATCAGTATCACTGCCCTGGGCTTTGACACAGTATCATTTCGGCCTTTTCCCGTATCATTCATGGGCGGTTTCTAGGGTACAGGGCCAATTAATACTGTAGTATGTGATAATGGTTGATACTACTTTTTTAATTTAAAAAGTTATTTCCAAAGTGTATATTATGAAGAGATAAATTAACCTCTGTAGAAAAACAAGCTAAAAGTAAACCAAACACAATCTCACAATTTGGAGAGGTTTCAGACTACACTAAATACTAATGATTCACAATTCAATATGGCATTAATGATAATTACACATAATTCCTCAGTTGTCAAGGCACATTTTCCAGATAATCATGAAAAAATAGTTTAAGAAACAGAAGGATAGATAACACACATTTCGGGAAGTGAACCAAGCTATCAAACAATACATAAATAGCTACTGTAAGTGGCCGTAAGTGGCTGCAGGTAGCCGGGCTGGCCGTTGCTCGTATCGGCTATTTTCCCTTCGTGGCCCTGGTCTTGTGTCTAGGTATGTGAACAATGTCTTTTACTTGTATGCCGAGGTTTTTTAATAGTCCCACACTGTACTCATTACTTCATTTAAGAGTCTAGTTTGGAGTTGTTGTTTTTTTCCCCTCCCCTAGTGTTGTCCCCCCCTTCATTGCCCAATCATCCCGTCCTGTCGCCCCTTGTCTCACTGCATAGTATGTTGTATATGTATGGACGGATGATTGCACAATTTCACTTGTACTCCTGTATAAGTGACAAGAATAAAGGGCTTACTACTACTACTACTACTACTACTACCAACAGTACCACTGAGGAAAAGACAAGAAGCAGAACTGGAGGTAGCAGAGATGAGGATGCTGAGGCTCTCATTGGGAGTGACCAAGATGGATAGGATCAGGACAAGTACAGCAGAGGGACATTACATGTTAGAGGAGGAGATTGATTTGCTGTGGCGACCCCTAAAGGGAAAAGCCCAAAGAGAGAATTATTTAGATTATTTTTATTACAGATATAAGCATCTTACTGCTGAGTTAGGTTATCCATATTCAGAGTAATAACGATGAAAGTAGCATCTCTATGTGTAGCTTGTTTGCCACGGGGGAGCAACAGGTGATTGTGTGCATTGACTTTAAGTCTGACGCATGAAGCTGGTTTGCATCTCAAGTATTTTTCAGGAGGAAATGTATGGTTGAACTCCAAATTGTATGTTGTATTTTGTGGTGTCTGACTTCTGAGGTTCCAATTTATTGCAGCCTAATACCGTATTCAGATTCTGTATTTAGTTTTCCTTAGATTTTCAAGTTCATATGCATATCAGTGCATGACCATCGGATTTTTAAAAAGATGACACACTGAGATCCTTGTGTATTTCTTCTAAGCCACAAAACTTTCATTTCTGCCGAATATAGCTCACCATGGTTCCTATTTTATTAGGTAATCAGCATTGCCCTAAATAACAAGAACAAATCTGTTGGTGTGCAAATCAGTGATGTTTCTGTCACCTGGCCTATAAATAACCACACACTACAATCGCCTTTGTGTGAGACGGGAGACTTTGACAGCTGTAAAGCCTTGTGGATGATTAACTATTGGTTCCGTTTAGCAGGTATGATTTCAACCTAAGCAGCTGTCATTGAGCTTAAATAGATTAAACATGGTATACGACAAAAAGCCTTTTGGGTGAACACAAAATGTCTTTAACTGACCAATTATGAACAATGCTTTGTACTTAATTGTTGTGAGAACAGGGTGAATAGTACATGCAGGGTCAGGCGGGTTCACCTAAAACTAAGTCTAGTAGATCCCTGCTTTGTGGGGGTTACAATCTGGAACCACCAATGATTGGTGAAAATTTGCATAAACCCATACATTTTTGACTATGTGTAAATAAAAAATGAATAAATGATGTTGATAATTTGTGAATTAGCACACACACTGTCAGATCGGGAAGACCTGGGTTCGATTCTCCGCTTGGGCATCCCTGTGTGGAGTTTGCATGTTCTCCCCTCCTCCCACATTCCAAAAACATGCTAGGTTAATTGGCGACTCCAGATTGTCCATAGGTATGAATGTGAGTGTGAATGGTTGTTTGTCTATATGTGCCCTGTGATTGGCTGGCGACCAGTCCAGGGTGTCTCTCCGCCTCTCGCTTGAAGACAGCTGGGATAGGCTCCAGCATACCTACAACCCAATTTACAGTAATTTCCTTGTGCCTGTCTGAATCAATGGTTTTTTTTCCGGGACACAGCCCCTAGTTAAAAGTGTGGATTACTTAAAAAAAATGTAGTGGAATATGCATTATTTATGTAATTGGAAAAATGATGTGAAACTTTTTTTTTAAGTTCCACATGAAGAGTACTGTAGACTTCCTGTTGTGGAACCTAGCTAGTACAATGTGTTCCACATGAAGAACATCACTTAATGTCCTTAATGTTGCTATAAAATACGGTCGATAACTTTTGCCGATTTGTTCAGATCATCTACTGGGACGTGCACGATGGCACACCAATCAGAGAGCTCCAGGGCTTGCCGACGTCGGCCATCAACTGCATGTTCATCTCCCATGATGGCAGGCATTTTGTGACAGGTAATTGTCAATTACACATCTGTTACTCACCGTCTTGTCCCTCTGTTCCACTTTAGCCACGCAATAGGCTGTGATTCAGTAACCATTTCCTAGTTCGGTGTCTTTGAAATAACTGCATGTAAAAAGTCAAATACACTCTTGATCAACATGGCAAGAACTTATATTTTGCACTGGTGGATCTTAAGGAGGTTCTGTCATATGTCATATGGTCTTCCAAAACGAAATCTTTTGTCTTTGAGATTTCGCACTTTGCTCGGCGGTCCTTGAATGCACCATAGTTGTGCTAAAATGCAAAAGTTTCATATGTACACAAATTGAGTGACATTTTAAAACATATTTCATGTTGTTATATATCCGCCAACCATATCATGCTCTGTGCCAGGTGGAAACGATAAGCTGGTGAGGGTGTGGGACTACATGGAAGGTGTAGTAACCCATGTCGGCAAAGCTCATGGCGGCCCTATCACCAGTGTTGAGATCTGCTGCAACAACCGCACTCTGATCAGCACCAGCTCTGATGGCGCCGTCTTACGCTGGAAGTTCCCTCACCCTGCTTTGGATTGACGTCAAAACTGGACGAGCAAGCGTTGTTTTGGTGAAGCAGTACTGAGCGAAATGAGATTCACATTGAAATTCTTCTCGCCTGTGTGACTGCATTACACTTTAACTGCTAAGGGGACAGTTGGATGGATATCATAGGTCTACATATGCAGATGAAGTCAGTCTATGTAAGCGCCACACTGTGCAGTAGATTACATGCAGACTTCATTCTGATTAACACTTCTATTAACATTCGCTCTATTTAAGAGCACCAAATTATCAACTGTAATTCTTTTGAAGATTCTTGCTAGAAGGGGTAAGAACATATCTTCCTGATATCCTTATCTGATTCTGTTATGTCACGCAAAGAGACTCATTTAAATACACTGGGATCTTTTCAAAGCAATTTTACCATAGGAAATTACCTGTTCCAGGGTCAAACTGTTCCCATCACACGTAAACAGGTAATGTTTCAAGCAACACTTCAGTTTTTGTGTTTTTGTGTATAGCTTTATTGGCATTATTTTCATTTTAGACAAAAGTTGTGGTTCAACTCAAATGACCTTGGGGGTATTTCACTTCTGAAGTTCCACTATAAGCTTAGAAAGCTGCAAGTCCAAGTCCATTCATCGCTTATCATGTATTTCTTAACAATAGTGGAATAAGAGTATTAGGGAAATTATGGATATATTGTCTCTGACTATCTTTTCCAATAAACCAGCATATCTGGCCCACTAAATTCAATCTTTAGCTGCGGTGAGCTGTGAAATTAAGGCTCAAATGATTAGAATCAGAGTTTAATGCAGCAGATGCTGGCTCCCCGTCGACAACTGCACAAAAAAAGTCAATTTATGTGCAGCAGCAGCCTTAATGTGACTGAAGACAGTTTCTGGCCTATTTTTAGTCCAATAGTGTGTTTTAGGCAAGGTGTTTCAGACCAACAACAGTCATACCTGGCAACAATTTTACTTTAATATAAGGGACATTTATAGGAAAAAATGTATGAAGTAAGCCTGGTTTCTTCCTACTCCTTTTTGGACGTAATGGTAATGGTTTTATTTCATTTGAACATGCATCGGATTACAATTGAGTGCATCACATAATCAGTTCACAGTTTCACATGTCCAAAAGGAGTAGGAAGAAGCAAAGCTTATTAAATCCTACCCTTCCATATGGTACTTTTAGAATCAGTAACTGTTACATTTGTTCACTTCCTGCTTTCCTAATATCGTTTAATTTTTTTTTTCCATGTACCGAAGTACTAGGTGATATGACCATCCAATGACATAATGGGTACCATAGTAAGTGTCAATATAGTGATATATATATAGCACATCATGACTGGTTCAAGACTCATCATCCTTGTATTTAGCAAACATCAACTGGACGTCTTGACTTAAACAAGTGTAAACACATTAGTCCACCATAAACTAAACCATTACAATTCATGACGGGACACTTTTTACTTACCTAATTTAGCTACATGGGTGGGTCAACAAATCTTAAAATTAAAACTGACCATTATTTTCTTTGTAAAGACAAATCTCACTGGCTGGTGTACCTAATGGAGAGGCCTGTGTGTGTTTCCGTTCCCTGCTGGGTGTGAGGGGCGGGGGTGGGCATTGTTCATGGTAGTGTATCAGGGCGGGAGGAATCAGCGGTGACGGCGGGGTAGTAGGTAGCATGGAGGATGAGGAGGCGATGAAGCTAGCACATATTCCAATATAATAGCAGCAGAGGCGAACTAAATGGCGACCCGGTGTCTCGGTGCCACTTTGTCGGCGGCGATGTTTACGGGGAGGCGGAAGGAGGAAGAGGAGGAGGAGGAGGAAAAGGAGGAGGAAGACTAGACAGTGTGGCAGACAGGTGCGCCTCCTCAGTCCGAGTGTTCCTCCCCCTGTCAGGTGCAGCAGCCATGGATCCCCGCAACAAGGACAAGACGCGAAATCCCATGAAAGCTAAAACCAGCAAGCGGAAAGAAAAGAAGCACCGAAGCGGCGTGTTCACCAGGAGGAAGTCGCTTCGGTCTTTGAGTCATTTCATGGGCAGGATTCTTAAAACTTTGAGCACTTTAGCGCACTTCGGCGAGGGACGACCGCCGGAGTACAAGGAGAAGGAGGACGACGACGGCGGCTTCGGTCGGAGCGACAACGGCGGGTTCAGAGACGACACCCTGGTGGGTCTACCGAAGGTCGGCGCCGTGAAGAAGAGCGCCACGGTGTCCTCTCACGGTTCGGTCAAAGAGCGGCTGTCGTGGTGCTACGGCGACAAGACCCCGGGCGCTCTGGGGCTCAAGAACCACGGCAACACCTGCTTCATGAACGCCGTGGTGCAGTGCCTCAGCAACACCGACCTGCTGGCCGAGTACCTCGGACTGGAGCAGTACAAGCCGGACTTGTGCCACCCGAGGGTGAACGTCCAGGTGAGGGGAGACGAGACCTCTAGGGGAGAGGTGACCGAGCAGCTGGCGTCGCTGGTTCGAGCCCTGTGGACGCTGGAATACACCCCGCAGCTCTCTGTGGACTTTAAGGTAACGTTTGTCACAAAGGGTGCTTACCTGTGTCACATTTCTTCCACCTGGTGCTTCTGTGGCAATTTATTGGAGAATGGAGGGTTACCATAAGTTGGCTCTATTTTTGTATGCAGTGTTTATACCTGTAGTAGTTGCCAGACTCTACAGGTGAGTTGTGGTCCAGAAATGGGCGTGACTAACGCAGGAATTACCATCCCTTCCCAAGACTTCATGCTGCATTCCAGGACACTGGGAAGTTTGAAACTGTGTTTCAATTTGCACACTTCCATACAAATATAAAAGAAAATGCTGCAAATCGATTGCCGGGGGAGCCAAACATTAGCTATGTAACAATAACAATTTCCAAAATGTGTCGATTCTACTATAAATGAACATTTTACATCCTATATTGTCATTGCAAGGAGTTCATTCATTCATTCATTTTCTACCACTTATCCTCACAAGGGTCACAGGGGCCTATCCCAGCTGTCTTCCGGTGAGATGCGGGGTACACCCTGGACTGGTCGCCAGCCAATCACAGGGCACATATAGACAAATAACCATTCACACTCACATTCATACCTATGGGCATTTGGAGTTGCCATTTAACCTAGCATTTTTTGGAATGTGGGAGGAAACCGGAGAAAACCCACGCATGCACGGGGAGAACATGCAAACTCCACACAGAGATGGCCTGGGGTGGAATTGAACTCGGGTCTCCTAGCTGTGAGGCCTGCGCGCTAACCACTCGCACACCATGCAGCCTATTGCAAGGAGTTATTTCAGTAAAATGTATTTAAATCAATGAGTTACTTTTTCCACAAGCAAAACAAATACTCCCTCATTTAACAAACCATGCCTTGTTTATGTTTACCCAAGTGGAATACATCCCAGCGGTATTGAATGCAGCATGGCATCACACAACAATGCCAGCACCCACAGAGACACACTCAGGGTGAGTTCACACTTGTCATTTTTTGGTTCAGTGAGAACAGACTCTAGTGTGTTTGCTTAAGCGTGAGCATTATCCAGGACCAAACAGGTGGACCGAGACTGCCTGACAAATGAGTTTTGGTCTGCCTGCAAACGGACTCTAGTCCTACTCTAGGCCACTAAACTTCTTAGAATATGCTACTGTTGTCTCATTAGACTGCAATATCCATCAATCTTATTTCTATACCGCTTGTCCTCCCTAGCATCTCGGGTATGCTGGAGCCTATCCCAGTTGTATTCTGGAGAGGGGTGGGGATACACTCTTGCCTTGGTAGACAGCAGTATGTGTGCTATTGTTTTTTGGGTCTAGAATACTGCTTACACTTAATTATTTTGTAACTTCATTCTTCTAATTCTTAATTATTCTGTTTGCAGATGATGTTGTGATTTGTAGTGAGAGTAGGGAACAGGTGGAGCAGATGCTAGAAGAGTGGAGATGCTGGACAGGAGAGGAATGAATATTAGCCGCTGCAAGACCGAGTATATGTATTACTGTGAATGAGAGGGACCCAAGTGGAAGAGTGAGGTTACAGCAAGAAGAGATACAGAAGGTGGAGAATTTTAAGTACTTGGGGTTAACAGTTCAGAACAATGGAGATTGTGAAAAGGAGGTGAAGAAGCGTGTGCAGGCAGGATGGAACTGGTGGAGAAAAGTGTCAGGCGTGATGTGTGATAGAAGAGTTCCATCCAAAAAGAAAGGAAAGGTATACAAAACTGTGGTGAGACCAGCCATGTTGTTTGGTCTAGAGACAGTACCACCGAGGAAAAGACAGGTAGCAGAACTGGAGGTAGAAGAGATGAGGATGCTGAGGTTCTCACTGGGAGTGACCGGGATGGATAGGATCAGGAACGAGTACATCAGAGGGAGACTGAGATGGTTGGGACATGTCCAGAGGAGAGATAGTGAATGTATTGGTGGAAGGATGCTGCGTTTAGAGTTGCCAGGTAGGAGCCGTAGAGGAAGACCAAAGAGGAGGTTTATGGATATAATGAAGGAGGACATGACAGTAGTTGTGAGAGAGACAGGTGCAGAAGACCAGGTTGGATTTGCTGTGTCGACCCCTGAAGGGAAAAGCCCAACGAGAAAGAAGAAGTAACTTAATTGAGTGCTCTCAATTGTCAGTAGGTGTGAATATGAGTATGAATGATCTGTATGTATTCTGCGATCGGATGGCGAACAGTCCAGGTTGCACCTTGTCTCTCGGCCAAAGTCAGCTTGCATAGGCTCTAGCTCCACCCTAGTGAGGACAAGCCATATAAAAAATATAAGGATAGATTATTTTGTAGATTTCTTGGGCAGTCGACCGTATGTTCAAAGCAAGCTCCACTTGTCAGTAGTGTTGACATCAAGTGATTAATTGGCCAAACAAAGCCCAGTCAAATAGAAACACTGGGCACGTAAGGAAGTTAATAGCAGGGTCACAATCTAATTTGAACTTTTCAGGTGAGAAAATACCCTATGCATGGTGCTGTCAGGATATTTAATTAACTCTTTTATGTAGGAGGGGGAATGAGGCTGTATATGTTAACAGGGAAGGACATCATTAGGGACACAAAGCACAAGATCCCTGCAGGTTACTTCCACCATGCATAGAGAATAAGCTGGTCATTATCTTAAAATATATACTCTCCGAAAACTCCCCAGTTAGCCACTCGTAGCCCAAAAATGTCTTTACCTAAGCAAAAAGCCATAATTGGTTGTGACGTGACACATATCTTTGTGTTTACCAGCACTTCAGGGATGTTCTTTTAAAACAAATACTTGCAAACAATGTAAAGTTTTTACATAGCATTGTAATTCTCAAAAGCCAAACTTCCTGTGTCTTATTTCCTTACACCAAAGTACACAGGTTGTATATCAGTCATATGATGTTTTATGAGTATGTGGTGGTGAGCACAGTGGGAGTTTGCATCGCTCGCAGTTACTGATTACACCAAGGTTTGTGTTTCGGTTTGGGCTGACTCACCTGCGCAACTAACCGGCATCCTGAGGTGGTTTGTCTACATTCCTTAGCAGTCATGTGGAGGGAGAGGACTTGATTTACTCCAACACTGGGCCTACAAGCTGCCCTCCCCTTGAGCTTCTTGAATGGCACTAAACCAGTTTTCTTAGTAGCCGTCTTCATATTCAAGTCTGCAATATCGGTATTGGATTGGAAGTGAAAATGTTGTATTGGGGCACCTCTAAACCTCAGCTTACCCCAAGAGACCTCAGTTTAGGTAAAAACAAACAGTTACTGCTGCCTTTTCTTGGGATTGTTTTGGAACAGAGAAGACTCGGCTTCAACACAAGGCAGCATCATGTGTCTTGTTTTTATGTTTTACAGTACAGTAAACCTCGGATATATCGGACTCGGATATATCGGAAATTCGCTCACAACGGACAGATAAAAAAAGAACCAATTTTTCTGTAATGCATTTCCAATAAAAATTCATTGCATATATCGGATTTTTTATAACGGATGGACAAAATCTCCAGTCCCGTTCCAATTTCCCTCGCATATATCGGATGGCCGCATCGTGTCTTTCTCCTGGCTCCAGATTTAGGACAAATATAAAAGTGAGTGACGTCAATAATACTAGCACAGCAGTGAATGAGATCTTAACCTCACTAGTGGAAATAACGTACGCCTGACGGGCGTAACAGGGCCTAGCTTAATTAACAATTTGTTATGCTCAGAGTCCAATAAAGTTAAATTCTCATTACCTTACGTCTCTTTTCATTGCCCAGTCCAGGTACATTGGAAACATAGTCAAGGAAGTGCCTTTTTATAACGGATAAAATGCGATTTACGCATATACCGGATATAAATCCGATATATGCGTAAAACAGACATTTTCCGGTATACGCATATAACGGATTTCGCTTATATCGGACAAAACCAGTGGGAACAATTGAATCCGATATATCCGAGGTTTACTGTATTTACACTTAGGGCAAGTAGGGCAAGTACAAATATTTACATTGCACCTAATGCAATTGTCATTTAATTAAGCGGTTGATTTAATCCCCTTACGTGCTAGTATTGCTGTTTCCATCATTTTCTTTGAGAAATAATGTCCAACTACTGTACTAGTAAATCACAGGTGGACCAGCATCAACCAAGGGATGGCCTTTTTAAGTTCCACTGTGTATAATGAAAAACATGTTTCTAAGCCTGTCACCTTGGTGGGCCTCATTTAAGCTGGTAGGACATAAAAGATAGTTCACATCAGTCAGTTCTATTACTTCCTCCTCTTAATGCCCTGAACCGGGCACTCACTTTATACTCTCATTACCACTGGCTGTAGTAAAAGGATGACCAAGAATGAGGAAGAGTTCACACATGGATTTTTTTTTCTTTATTAGAAAGATAATGAGATGATTTAAGCTTGACAGTGTGCGGCATGAGTCACGTCTTGTCCCGGACTGAGATGCATATTTTGGCTGTATCACCAGACCCGCTGGGCCTCTCCTCTGCATTGCAAAGAAAACACGTCCTTCATTTCCCCTTTCTCGCCCGGCCTTGCCCAGTTGCATGGACACAGTGATTTGTGTGTGTGCTCACACGCTGGTCAAAGCTGGAGGGAGCGTTACTGGAGCAAGTGCATCCAGCCTAGAAGACGAAGAAGAAGAGGAAGAGGAGGAGGAGGAGGAGGCCCCCCTCTGAGATGTCTCCAGTGGTGTGTACTAAGAGCTAGGGAGGATGAAGAGGACAAGGGGCCGGCATTGCTTGTAAATAAAACCACGGCCCTCCCTGTCCTGTCTCCCAGGGAAAAGGACAGGCATCCGTGAAAGCTGCTTGTAGTGCAAAATCCTTCCTAAATCCTCAAGTGCAAAAGTACTTTTTCCCAAGCTGCTTTTAATACCTAATCGTGCTATTCTTATTTGTCAAACCTCACTAATTGGTCTATTTTTGTGTGCATGAAAGTCGTAAAGGAAAAGGTACTTCACATATACAGTACTAACTGTAGCTACTTGACTCGACTCTACTACTTGACAACATTTATTATAAAATAAACACATGGTACATTAAGGCTCATCTCAACTTTGCCAGAAATTATTTTGATGATCGCCAAGAACTTTGGGAAAATACTGATGAGAAAAGTCTGAACTTTTTCGACGGTGTGTGCTCCATTACATTTTGCGCCAAAGTAACGCCGCATTTTAGAAAAAGAACTGACTACACACACCATCCACTAGTATGAACCTGGAGTTAGTTTTATGATTATTACATTACATTTGAGACCAGGGTTCAATTCCACCCTCGGCCATCTCTGTGTAGAGTTTGCATGTTCTCCCCATGCATGCGTGGGTTTTCTCTGGGTACTCCGGTTTCCTCCCACATTCCAAAAACATGCTAGGTTAATTGGCGACTCCAAATTGTCCATAGGTATGAATGTGAGTGTGAATGGTTGTTTGTCTATATGTGCTCTGTGATTGACTGGCCACCAGTCCAGGGTGTACCCCGCCTCTCGCGGAAGACAGCTGGGATAGGCTTCAGCACCCCCGTGACCCTCGTGAGGATAAGCGGTAGAAAATGAATGAATGAATGAACATTACATTTTGATGTATGTAGTAAAAGGCAGTGTTCTTGAATGAATTAACATGAGGTTTTGCACTTGCATTCCCGCATAATGTCAGCATGATGTGAAAAAAAAATACACTATTCTATCTGAGCAGCGTGGGAGAAATTTAGCACATGCACCATGGTGCATTCAAGGACCGTCAAACATTGTTCCCAAATATGCATGCAAAAACAATTGGTAAATACAGGATTTCGTTCAATCGTGGTTTTTCACTCAAAAAAAGAGATGTGCAATTTCGTTTTAGCTAGTCAGCAGGTTAGTTTTGTGAAAGTGATGCGTTTGCGCTGTCAGCAAAATAATACAGTGTGCAAATAATTACCACATATCTCCAAATGTCGCCAGTTCATACGTCTCACTAACTGTCCGCACCGGTTCCCAAAAAAGGCTATTAACAAAGGCTATAACAAGCACCTCTGTGCCTCACTACTGCAGTACTGAGGCTAATGAACAGGCTGGCTAACATAGCTCACAATAAATGAAAAAAATGTTGAAAGCATACTGTTAAGGTTGCCTGAAGCACTGTCCTATTTTTACGTAGTAAACCAAAAAATAATAGCACCGGTTGGGTGTTACTAGACCAGTGTTTTTCAACCTTTTTTGAGCCACAGCACGTTTTTTACATTGGAAAAATCTTGTGGCACACCACTAACCAAAAATGTTACAAAATGTCACCACGACCTCACACGTGCATCAATAAGTCTATCGGAGGAACAACGTAGGTGTTGCCACACGGACCAATATTACATTGCCCTGCCAGTCTTTACACCACAGACACTCGACAGTAGCCACGTTTTTACATGACGACTTTTTCTCTTTCCGAATGACCTTTTGTAGTAAAACGTAAACATCAACATCACGTGATACTGGCTTTCCAGTTTTTCTTTCACTTGTTGGAATAACTCCTTATTGCCAGTTTTTCGTCTGTCCAGTCTTGAAATTTAGTTTGAATCAAAAACAAACCTTGTTTAGTCCAGTGCCGATTGCTGGCCTCCATTTTTAAAACTGAAGAACATCTGGATCTGCGCGTTACGTCATATCTGAGCATGCGCTGAAAGAACGCACCCGGGATAAATTTAAACAGGAAAAGATCACATTCAATTTTGCTAATATTTTATAATTAAACTCAGGACATGTTTTATATAGATATATATTATCTTTTTTAATAAAACTGGACTTGTGAATAAAGTATAGAAGTGTTTAGATTCTGTTTCACAGATGGCGCTAATGCACACGAAAGCTGCTTGCCAACCGCCAATAAACAAGAGAAGAAGAAAAACACCACAAAGAAGAACGCACCCTGACAAATTTCCGTTTGAGCGGGTACAAGATACCTCAATCGGATTGGTTAAAGGAATATTCCATCTCTGTTCAATTCAATTAATCAATGTTAATGCTATAAAAAGTGATATTGGATAATTCCTCACGGCACACCTGATGGTTTCTCAAGGTACACTAGTGTGCCGCGGCACAGTTGTTGAAAATCACTGTACTAGATAGTGATGATGACATCACTGGTAGAGCTGGTGGATGTTCACCGATTTAAAACCAAAAATTGTAGAAATAGACTGTTTCTCCAATTGGTCGTGTCAATTGCAGGTCACTCATACAATTAATGTTCATACGCTATATACACCCCCATGAAATAGCAGCACAGCAAAACAATGACTGGAATGTATTCACGCACACCGACTCATGTGTGACAATAGAGATAGACACATTGGAAGCACTTGTCATCTGCTACACTCATGATGTCTGACGCAGAAGATAAGCTTTCACCGCTGTTTCATCTCCTTGTTTTCAACTGTTTCATGTCTTTATGCAACACACACACACACACACACACACAGTTGGAGCAAATCATTTCAACAGCTTGCACAGTTATTCAAATGAATTTCCCAACCATTCTACAAAGATACTGTGTATGTAGCAGTATTTAATGTTTGCCCTCAAGTTGAGCTTCGACAGTACACGAAAAGATGCAAAATGTTGAACTTTGCCATTGCTGAGTTACCACACATTTGGGGCTGATTAAAGGGACAAGTGTCCTTCTATTGGTGGAGTGCTGGCGCACATTAATTTGACTGGAAAACACAGCGAGGGGCTTTACACTTGTGGCCTAAAGCTTTTTAATAACACAGGCACTTCTTTTGAGAGTTGTTGAGAGAGGGGCTGCGTATTCATCTTTTTTCACGCTTGAAGGGCCGTGGATCCGTGAGGCTCGAGGAGCTCAGGAGACAAGATGAAGCGAGGCGTTTGAAGTGGTCTTCTTTGTTTGGGGGGCGCACAGGAGGTGTGTGACAATGGCATAGGACAACACTGATGGATTGTCTCCTGCTTTCTTTCAAGGACCTTTCACGTGTGAAGATGTTTACATTTGTTTGCAGACATAAATCGTAGCGGTGGAAACGTGCCACCTGGACTCTGATGGGTGATTGTTTTTTTGTTTTTGTTTTTTTTAAGAATGGAACAGATGGTACCGGAATAAATTTAAGCAATAAAATTACTCATCTTTTTATGAGCACACAGCAATTTGTCAAGTCTAAATGCTGGTACGCTTACAGGCCACAACATTAGGTACTGTGTGGGCTGCATGCTAACCACTACCCCACCGTGCAGCTCGACAAATAAAGTTCATTCATTCATTTTCTACCGCCTATCCCAGCTGTCTTCGGGCAAAAGGCGGGGTACACCCTGGACTGGTGGCCAGCCAATCACAGGGCACATATAGACACACTCACATTCATACCTATGGACAATTTGGAGTCGCCAATTAACCTAACATGTTTTTGGAATGTGGGAGGAAACCGGAGTCAGCTGTCCAGAAAAATTGTAATCGGTGCACCCCTAATTATCACTAACATGAGCAACCGTTTATTCATGTACTTTGTGAACACAGTGATTGGGACTTCACCTGAGTAGCAAAGCTACCTGAGTAGTATTAGATACCCTCATCCTATGTGTTCCCTTAGTTTTGCATTAATTTGATGAAAGACCATTCCATCTTCCATCTGTTTAGCTTGTTTTCAATACGGCAAATACAAATAAACTCATATGGCGTTCTATCACACAGGCACAGCAGATGGTCTCACTTAGCCTGGCGGCAGCTGTGTCTCAAAGCAATCACCACCGACTCTTTAGTTAGATACTTTAGTTTGTCTGACGAGTAACCAAACTGTGTACAAACACACTATTGTTTATGTTGCTATGCCGCTTATCCTCACTAGGGTCACCGGTATGCTGGAACCTATCCCAGCTGTCTTAAGCTAAGAGGCGAGGTAAAACCTGAACTGGTTGCCAGCCAATCGCAGGGAACATATAGATAAAGATACTTACATTCATACCTGTGGTCGATTAACCTACATGTGGGGATGTGGGAGGAAACCAGAGAGAGAAAACCCTACATGCTAACCACTCGACCACCATGCGGCCCTGTGAGAGAGCAGTCTGTTGATTTAGCAGAATGATTGGTACCTAGAGCTTCACTCGCCATATAAATTGCTTGGGTATAGAATAAAAAGACAGACTGACGATTGCTTTGCCGATGGGAGGAGTAGCTGATGTTGTGTTGTTAGAGTCAACCAGACAAGACACTGACCCTCCACCGCAAAGAGGACGGGGCACTAATTGGAAGCAGGTCATAAATATACAGGGGCTGGTAGTTCTGACATTTGAAAACTCATTTTATATTACAACTAGGGCTGTCATGGGACAAGACGATGCATGAGAAGGAGTACAGGAGAAAGTAATGAGGTTTTAACATTCATTTGAAGAAAAGTACAATAAAAAAAATATGACAACACATAGCAAGCAGTCACTTGCTGGCGCTGTGAACACCAAGGTATGTTGCATTGCAAGGTGTGTCTAAAGCACTTTATGTGCGCTGTCACACATGCTATAGTTCAGTCTGATTGGCTTCCTTTTCTCCAAAGGAAAATATTACTCTTTTAGACCACATTGTAATAGATTACCAAGTATACTGCACAACAAAGAAGTAACAGAACCAATGTTGTAATAGCGGTAACGAGCAAACTAGTCAGCCAGCATCAATGATGATGATGACTTCATTGCAAAGAACAGTACAAACTCATGAGTTTAACACCAACAGCTGAGTAGCACCATCACACTTTAAAGCGCATGTAGAGGTAGATAAAGCTGCTGCATGCTAACCACTCATGACACTTCAAATACAGCTACTGTCTTGTGGAGACATGACACTTTGATACAGCCGCAGCTGTTATGCTAATGTTTTCAGTAATTAAGAATCCTTGTGATTATTTGCTTTGTAGCCCACAAGAAGACACTCAGGCCTTGTCCACACGTAGCAGGGTATTTTTATTCTGACATTTCCTAGTAACCACATCTAAGCGATGTAGGTCCGAGGCTGGTTGTTGTATGATTACATTCCAGATTACTCTCATTGACTGATCGTTATGCTGACTTTCTTTCAGAGCATCGTGGCCAAATATGGCACTCAGTTTCGGGGCAACTCTCAGCATGACGCCCTGGAATTTCTCCTCTGGCTGTTGGACAGAGTTCATGAAGATGCCAAAAACCCAAACAACAATAACAGCAGTAGCAGTAGCAACAACGCCAAAGCCAACGTCAAGGTGAGGTCATGCTTTGTCAGTGGCTTTGAACATTTGAAATGGTTTTGTGATCGCATTCATGGCTAACAGTTACAGCATCTAATGGCAGTTTTTGCTCTCGTGTCAACTTTGTAACCTTGAACTTTGGAAGTATTTGTTTCTACTCATGGAATGAGAAGGAGTGGGTAGGGCAGACACATCATGATGATGTTGTGTCAGACATTTTATCATGACACAAACCGACTTCTAATAATATTTACCTTTGCAGAAACATACTGTACATTGGAGAACAGTTCAGTGTCACTTCATGGGGCTAGTTCTGTCCAAAATGTCAATACACTTTTTTTGTGATACACTTTTACAAAAATTGAACTATTTCTTTCAATACAGGGTCCTCTTGTTTGTATTGCCATCACCCCCCCGATAGCGTTGCTAATAGAGGCATGCTTCATATGCCAAATAAACATCTTAAGGCCATGACGCTCATTAAGCTGCTAGTAGATGCTATGATAAAGCCGGCTTTGCTCCGCTGATGCAACCAGGCAGAGACCGGCTTTTCATAGTAAGGATCATCTCTGATTTTTTTTTTTGTCAATGCTGATCCCCTTTCTAAACATATTTCATTGTATCGCACAATACGTTATTGTTAGTATAGTACGATAATATGACGATGTTGGGAATCCCGATTTAGACCTCCATGTTGGCTCATTGTATTTTGACCCTTGAATTCGCTTGTAGGTACGCATTTTGTTACATTTTACTGGTTTCAGTTTCGAGTTCAGTTTCCGAAACCTGGATCATACTCATGTGTTGAAGCACCAATGCATGCTACACCGTCTCGCCCCAAATTTTAGGCATGGATGGCAAGGGAAGTTTACGAAAATGGACATCAGTTCCAAACTGGATACCCTCCATCTTTACCACCTGGAGAAACATTCCCATTATTGACTCCTGGATCCCATCCCAACTGACCTTGTCCTGGACTGTTTGCCAGTCAATCACGGGTCTCATATAGACAACAAACATTTACACTCATATATATAGGGGCAATTTAGAGTCACCAACTAACTTAACATACATGTTTTTTCTACACATTCCAAATAACATCATCAGTGCTATAGTTTCCTTAAAGCCTCATATGTAAAGTGATGGGTGAAGTTCCATGGCAGAAAAGAGCAAATGGAGGGAAGGTGGTATTGGTGGCAGAGGAGGGCGGGAAATGGTCTCAGAGGATTTTTGTCTTTCAAGTCCTCTTGGGAAACAAGCGTTGAGGCTGATAGAGGTCATCAGATAGACCTGACAAGAGACTTTACGCCTGTCAACACTCTTCTTGTTGAGTTCACACCCATGATTGGTGCTGTGTGTCTTTTTTCCATTACATACAGCAGTGATTTTCAACCACTGTGTACCTTGAGAAACCGTCAGGTGTGCCGTGAGGAATTATCCAATATCACTTTTTATAATTAACATTTATTAATCATCATTTGCAAATATGATGTCAATAGCCATTATGTCAATAGTATACATGGACCCAAATATTCCAATTGTTATTTGCTCAAACGGAAAGAATTGAACAGGGATGGAATATTCCTTTAACCAATCCGATTGAGGTATCTTGTACCCGCTCAAACGGAAAGTTGTCAGGGTGCCGCCTTCTTCGTGGTGTTTTTCTTCTTCTGTTGTTTATTGGCGGTTGGCAAGGAGGTTTCGTGTGCATTAGCGCCATCTGTGGAACAGAATCTAAACCCTTCTATACTTTATTCACAAGTCCAGTTTTATTAAAAAAGATAATATATATCTATATAAAAAATGTCCTGAGTTTAATTATAAAATATTAGCAAGATTGAATGTGATCTTTTCCTGTTTAAATTTATCGCGGGTGCGTTCTTTCAGCGCATGCTCAGATATGACGTAACACGCAGATCCAGACGTTCTTCGGTTTTAAAAATGGAGGCCAGCAATCGGCACTGGACTAAACAAAGTTTGTTTTTGATTCAAACTAAATTTCAAGACTGGACAGACGAAAAACTGGCAATACGGAGTTATTCCAACAAGTGAAAGAAAAACTCGGGGAAGCCAGTATCATGTGATGTTGATGTTTACGTTTTACTGGGCATGCCCTATTGACAATTCTGTTTGATTTTCACGGCGCATGTAGACAAGAGATTGGAATATTCCTTTCCATGGATACCATTGTTTCCCGAAAGGTCATTGGGAAGGAGAAAAAGTGGTGATGTAAAAAAAAAAACAACAAAACTGTGGAGTGTCTGTGGTGTAAAGACTGGCAGGGCAATATAATATTGGTCCGTGTGGCAACACCTAGCTTGTTCCTCCTATAGACTTATTGATGCACGTGTGAGGTCGTGGTGACATTTTGTAACATTTTTGGTTAGTGGTGTGCCACAAGATTTTTACAATGTAAAAAACGTGCCGTGGCTCAAAAAAGGTTGAAAAACACTGACATACAGTATTATATGATGCTGACCTATTCAATTCGTAGTCCATGGGCCTTATCTGGCTCAGGACCGATCTGCAAGTGGTTCCGACTGTGGGCCATCCAGAGACCTGAGAAAAAAAATACATTTCACAAGCCCTCAGAACATTTCTGTCAAAATTCCTATCATAGTATAGGCTGTGACACTCAACGTTCATGAATCAGTCCAGAAGAGGGCATCCTCAGGTGACCCATATGGACACAAATAACCAGAATTGTATGCTGCGTCGTCACACACGTGACCTTTACATCAGAAACAACATGGATGTCCTCAGAACTGTGTTGGTTGTAGCTATTGGTGAAGCGTTTTTTTCTTGCTTGTTTTTGTAAAGCCAAATACTGCTTCACATTGAAGAGTGGAGACGAAGAAGCCCTTTGAGATCAGCCATTTCCCTCAAATAACCATTCCACAACCAAGTCATCTTCTTTTTAACAGACTACAATGACAGAGGATGATTCTAATTTGGATAGAATTTTAGGAACTACTGCCACCTACAGGTTTGGCATGCTTATGACTGAGGTGAACTGAGGGAAATAAACAGTTTTACAAATACTTTGCTATGTGTGGACAAGTCTTGAAGGTGATTTGTGGTATATCTCTGTTGTGGTCTAGAATACCGGACTTTAATGGTATTTTCTTTCCCATTGTCACCTCTCTGCAGACATTTTAATTCAATTGCAGTGCAACGACCTCATCTGTCAAAGAGGTACTATAAAACATGATATAGTCAAAGGGGGATTTATTCCAAGGCTGTTGAAAGCGGTCTGAGATGGCTTTGTTAGTTTAGAGCTGAATTACATTAGACTGGACAGACATGGATTGTCTCATGCTGCACTTACTGCACCCGCTCCATGAGCAGTGTCACCAGTTTTACAGCTTTGCCCAAGTAATATTACGTAACAAACACAAAGGCAGCTCATTCATGTTAATTCACCTTCAAACGGGACCTTGCTAAACCTGCTTGGTGTCATTCGCATGCTTCACTTGGCACCACATTCTTTCGCAAAGCTGAGATAAGACAACAGATAAGACACTTTGGACACTTTTTGGGGGTAATTTTATCAGTATTTGACAACTTGATGCAACCAACTGTTGAAAAGATCAAATTGTTTTAATTTGTTTCTCAATCTAGCCAGGTGGGCATGTTTAGGACTGTGACCTAAACGTGGAGGTGTGTGCTCGACAGAGTGTCAGTCTAATTTAAGAGTTGCTCCACTTTGCACCCTAAGGCTCAGCAGATCTTGAAAAACGCAGAAGGAATTTGGCAGAAATCCTCACGTTGTGAGAAAAGACCAGAAAACGTTGGCTTTTGCTTGAAGGTGTATGAATCTCAACATTTTGAGAGTAGTTTAATTCTGCCTGAAGTCCAGTGTGAGTGAGTTGGATGTCAGCTGAGAACATGTAAGAACTCCTCCATCTCAGCCCACCGACAGACAGCATTGCATTCTGTGGTTTACTGATGCCAGACCAGCGCCCAGACATTATGTATGCATTATTCCTTTTAAATGTCGATAGTGGTTTGGCCTTTTACGGCCCAGGGGGTTTAACTGTGGCGGAGGAGAAAAAAAAATCCTTTGGGCCCCCGCAGCCAACTGCAGAGACTTTGAAATCGGGTCAGTGAAAACGGTACAGCCAGCCAGCCAGCATGTGAGCGGGCCCTCTTATCGACATGGACAGAAATAGTGAGTTTGATAGCTCTCCATGAGAGTTTGCCCCATGTTCTCCAGGGTAAGGCTGGAGGAGGGGGAGGCGAGAGGGCAAATGTCAATGCATGAGACAAGTCAGCTGACAGGCAGCGGTGTTGCATGATGGGAGGGAAGCGGTTGATGGGTGTAAGGCATAAATACATGAATACACTCGTGTGATTTCTAAGACATGACGTTTCTGTAGACGTACCATGTCAAAGTTTTCTAATGTATTTTTCCATAGACAGACTATCTGACCAAGACCAAGTAGTCTCCAGAAAAAAAACATGTACCACTTACTTTATGTAATGCAGACAGGTAGAAGATGGCTAATTCTCAATGTGCATGTTTAATTTAGAGGATTACCCAAATCTGACCTTTGCGGGAGAGCTGAAGCGTGCTATGACAACTATCCAAACTAAACTAAATGCATGAACCAAAGTGTAAGCTAGACAGCCTCATAAATCAACGCAAACATCATTACTGACAAACAAATCGGTTGTTTGTAACAACGGAGCGTAGAAGGGTCGAGCCACCCACTGCCAATGAAATGCCATCACTGACGGGAGACATGAAAAATTAAAAATGTCCTCTTCGTTTAAAATAGGGAGAAGGAGACAAGCCAAGATCAGCATTTTGAGCGGCAGTCCCATTCATTTATGGTAATGATAATGATTTAATTTCATTTGAACATGCATCAGGTTACAATTGAGTGCATCCCATAATCAATTGACAGTTCCACATGTCCAAAAAGAGTAGGAAGAAGCAAAGCTTATTAAATCCTACCCCTACATCTGGTTCTTCTACAATCAGTAACTGTTACATTTGTTCACTTCCTGCCTTTCTAATATTATTTAAGTTTTATTTTTTTTAATTTAATTTTATAAATTTTTTATTTTGTTATTTTTTATTACTTTTATTTTATTTTTTTATTTTTTGTCATGTACTGAAGTACGATGTGATATGACCATACAATGCCATAATGGGTACCATAGTAAGTGTCAATATAGTGATATATATAGCACATCATGACTGGTTCAAGACTCTTCATCCTTGTATTTAGCAAACATCAACTGCTTGTATTGTTTCTTGAATTGGCTCATCGTTGTGCATTGTTTGAGTTCCTTACTCAATCCATTCCATAGTTTGATTCCACATACTGAAATGCTATGACTTTTTAACGTAGTCCTAGCATAGAAGTGTTTCAAATGTACTTCTTCCCTGAGATCATATTTCTCCTCTCTTGTAGAGAAGTATTGGATGACATTTTTAGGTAATTGGTTATTTTTAGCCTTATGCATTATTTTAGCTGTTTGAAGATTAACTATATCAGCAAGTATACATATTTGTGATTTTAGAAATAAGGAGTTAGTATGTTCTCTATAGGTGGCATTATGAATTATCCTTACTGAGCATGTTGTTAAGATTGCTTTCATAGTTATTACCCCATATTTCCACAAGTAAGATATGGTAGAACCAGAGAGCAATAAACAGTGGAGTGATTTCTGATTGAGAACAAATTTTGCTTTGCTCAATATTGAAATGTTTCTTGCTGTTAGCTTAGGTGATTTAACACACTTTAAAAGCTTAACTAAAAGAAAAATGTCATCCTTAAATAAAAACTGTACAAGCTGCAGCACTGTTTTTTTTGTTTCACCCTGCAGATGTAAATGTAATTACATTTTAAGCCAATTAACTCCAACAACTGATTATATTATACTGTATTTGCTTCCCAAGTCAACACACAAGGAGTGATGGATAACATTTGCACAGCCATTCAGGCTCAAACAAGATGTGTAGCACCAGTAGCCATTGACCTGCATAAATGCTGCTTTTTCACGTCTTCTTAGGTTTCTGCTAAATGAACCAGATGATCTTGCTGCAAGGAGTTGCTGTTTCCACCTCAGAAGTGGTTTTTAGCAGTTAATTAAGTTTGACTAATTCCCTCCCCAGGAAATGATCAACAAAACAAGAGCACTTACTGGCAACATGCCGCAGATACAATAACTACAAAAGATATGGCATCTCTTAGAGTGTCAATCAAAAATGAAAGGTAAAAGACACAGATGCACACACACAGGCATGTATGCGTATGCCTTTGGAGGTGCATTGATATTTGAAAAGATGCCTTTCTTTAACTAGGCAACAAACATTTGAAAGATGAGCTTGTTTGCTTAACAACAAAAAGTGGAATGAAAATGTGGCTCAAATTCAGGCCTTGCACTAAATTATACATGCATAATAAATAGATCATTTTTGTGTCAAAAACAGTGGATAGAAATTCAGTATTTTTGAGTTTACTGCTCAGTTGCAGATGCGGTGTTCTACTCAGAAGTCTTTATCTGCTGCAGTGTTCAGGCAGGAAGGTAAACACTTGAATTTAGGATGAAGGATGCAGAATGCATCATGTGCTTCTCATCTAAGGTAAAGTGAAGAGCATTTTATATCCTCCCTTCCCACCAATTACATACAAATAAGACCACAAACTCGGTTCACTCATAACTTTGCAATGAAGATATACCAAGGAGGTAGATGACTAAAATATTGCAATATTTTACTCCAGAATAAGTCAGTTGTATATTACATTCATTCATTCATTTTCTACCGCTTATCCTCACGAGGGTCACGGGGGGTGCTGGAGCCTATCCCAGCTGTTTTCGAGCGAGAGGCGGGGTACACCCTGGACTGGTGGCCAGCCAATCACGGTACATATAGACAAACAACCATTCACACTCACATTCATACCTATGGACAATTTGGAGTCACCAATTAACCTAGCATGTTTTTGGAATGTGGGAGGAAACCGGAGTACCCGGAGAAAACCCACGCATGCACGGGGAGAACATGCAAACTCCACACAGAGATGGCCGAGGGTGGAATTGAACTGGGTCTCCTAGCTGTGAGGCCTGTGTGCTAACCACTTTCCACCGTGCAGCCTGTATATTACATATTTGAATGTAATTTTTTACTTGCTCTATGAGATCCACCCAGAGTAGATCCACGATTCTCTTTTGGGTCTCGACCCACAAGTTGACGACCCTCAACCCTGCTATCCACCACCGCAAATAGATTGAGGCCCTGTGGGGAAAAATGAAACATTTGCTGCAATGAATGTAGTAATAAATATCCACGTGGGTTTCTATTTGTGCCTTTTTTTCCACACTTTACTAAATCTGACAGGGAAGCAGCAAGGGGGAGAGATCCACAAATCCTTCGAGGCATTTCCCCACCTATTTTTCACACTCATTACGGCGGTCATCTGCTCTATGATAAGTGTGTGCTATCCAGAACTGGCACCGCTGGTGTGCTTAGTAACTGAAGATGCAGGCAGTTTTTCCTGCTTGGTTCAGCGTTCAGTAACTGCTGCCACACCCACATTTCCAGGTTCGTCTTCCTTAAATGGCTGTGATTTTCTGACGCCTATGGACAGGTGGAACATCATAACTGAGACATTTCCTGCAAAATTGAGTAACCTTTCCGTGTATTAAAGTCAAGTCAGGTCAATGTCGAGCAAATGGTTGACCTGCATCAAGGTCATTTCAGAATTAAAGCTGTGCTTGCTTTGACACAACATTATAATCCTGTGAGTGTTGTCAGCATTTCAGAGCTACGGTACTATGAAATTGTGAAGAGCATGATGCCGTCCTAGGGTGCACGGCCGTTTTCCAACTCTCTCAGGATCCCAAACACACCTCCAAGATGACAAGTGCCTTGCTGGGGAAGCTGAGGTATGTTTCCTCCAGATCTGAACCCAACTGAGCACCTGTGGGATATTTTTAAGCAGAAGGAAGTTGGAGGAATGCAAGGTGTCTAACATCTACCAGCCCCACCAGGGATGTCATCATCATGGAGTGGAAAAAGGATTGCTT
Source organism: Doryrhamphus excisus (assembly GCF_037039965.1). NCBI lineage: Eukaryota > Metazoa > Chordata > Actinopteri > Syngnathiformes > Syngnathidae > Doryrhamphus > Doryrhamphus excisus. The sequence continues at coordinate 15,292,180 of NC_136365.1, forward strand.
TGCTACCTGTGTAGCTCTGGTGAATGTAATGCCCTTGAGGATTAAGACAGTGCTTGTTAACAATGATGCTCACACTGAATTTGGACTCGGCTGCAAGGAGTACTCACGTGTTGCCAGCTATTTAGACAATAATGGCTGTGTGGTGAGTTAGTGTTCACAGCAGGTCATCTGTCATGAAGCTTCCACACTGCTGCTTGTTCAAGTTCATTCACAATCAAACACTTCAATTGGATCAGTCCTGTTGCCTTCATCATGGTGAATGTCTCCTTTTTTTGTCGTGGTCTAAATCAATATTTGTCTGCAAATGAACCTGTCCGCTGAGGGCCAGCTCTTAGCCATGCTGCCGAACGGAGCCAGTTTTGGCACCCCTGAGCCCTGCCAGCGGCTCTTAATTTTTGTTCTTGCCTTTGTTTTTTTTTGGCCAGACAGACATCTCCATAGCAACAGCCAGAGTTGCGGGTCTTACCGCACTAAGCCCTGAAATGGAACAGGCACAAACACGACCCCCCCAACTGAGAAATAGTGCCTAGGATGAAACATATGCACAAAGGTGCTATTTGCTTTTTGTCGTACCAAGTCTATAAGAATTAGTGCTGTTTCTGGTTCTGTGATGGACCCTCGGACCAGAGGTTATTCAGGATTTCAAATGCCTGTGCTCTCTGTCATTATCTCACAGGCCATCTTGTCCTCTAAGCCCTTCATGAATGGGCTGAATTAACAGCATCCATACAAAAGGAAAATAATTGTTGTGAGTCAGCTGCTTTACTGCTCAGACAGCGTTTTCCTGAATGGATGGCGACGTGTAACCTGCCCCCAACACATGCCCTACCTATTTTGGTCTCTTAGTGTGTAGGGTCGTGTTTTTGCCACTATGTTTATCTCCCTTACTTTGTAAAAAAATATATCAGGGCTCTACATTAAAAACAAAAATTACTTGCCCACGGGGAATTCTTAAGGTGAGAACTACTTGCCCGAACTTGCCCCATGTAAAATGAAAAGACCGCCATAATAATATCATCTAATTTTTGTGGCATAAAGATACATCACCTTTATAAGCCCAGGCTGATATTAAATTAATTATCATTTATCAGTGTTTAATATATTTAGCATCAATATATGCTGATAATTCATCAGATAATAGTACTGATGCATTGTATTTGGAGGAATGTTCGAAAAATTGTGGAGATGTATGTTAACATGGCATGCCATACTACCTTACACATGGTAGTCGTAGTAAGCAGTGATATTTATAAGTTGTGCACCACAATGAAACATTATTGAATAGACACATTTGTGTACTAGTAAAGTGTTTTTTAATCCAGAAAAAAATGCTCAAAGGTCAAACAATAATTTGTGAAGCAAAGGTGAGAAAAAAAGTTGTTGAAGAATTAGACTATGTTGGCAGGGACGCCATGATAGATGTTTTCGTAGTCACGATCGCTGATTGGTTCATCGCGAACAAGAACGGGTGTGGGTAAAACTCGGACTGTGGACCGAGGTCTAAATAAACGATTCTGATTGGTCCATTTCAGGATTTGCAAGGATTGGTTTGCATATTATCACCGGAATTACGCAGTCCGTGTTTTACCAACACCCAACAAGAACCGCTTTTAAAAAAACTCTTGGCAGTATGGCATGCCAAAGTGCACTTGCCCCACGGGAATATCACTGATTGGATTTACAGTGCATCCGGAAAGTATTCACAGCGCTTCACTTTTTCCACATTTTGTCATGTTACAGCCTCATTCCAAATTGTATTAAATTAATCTCTTACCTCAAAATTCTACACAAAATACTCCATAATGACAATGTAAAAAAAGGTTTTTTTTTACATGTTTTGAATTTATAAAAAATAGAAAACAAAAAAAAATCACATTTACGTAAGTATTCACAGCCTTTGCCATGAAGCTCAAAATTGAGCTCAGGTGCATCTTTTTTCCACTGATCATCCTTGAGATCTTTCTACAGCTTAATTGGAGTCCACCTGCAGTAAATTCAGTTGATTGGACATGATTTGGAAATATAATAACTGTCTATATAAGGTCCCACAGTTGACTGTGCATGTCAGAGCACAAACACCAAGCATGAAGTCAAAAGAACTGTCTGTAGACCTGCGAGACAGGATTGTCTTGAGGCACAAATCTGGGGAAGGATACAGAAACATTTCTGCTGCTTTGAAGGTCCCAATGAGCACAGTGGCCTCCATTATTCGTAAATGGAAGACGTTTGGAACCACCAGGACTCTTCCTAGAGCTGGCCGGCCTTCTAAACTGAGCGATCGGGGAAGAAGGGCCTTAGTCAGGGAGGTGACCAAGGCCCCGATGGTCACTCTGTCAGAGCTCCAGCGTTCCTCTGTGGAGAGAGGAGAGCCTTCTAGAAGGACAACCATCTCTGCAGCAATCCACCAATCAGGCCTGTATGGTAGAGTGGCCAGACGAAAGCCATCAGACCAGAGAATTTTGTTTCTCATGGTCTGAGAGTCATTCAGGTGCTTTTTGGCAAATTCCAGACGGGCTGCCATGTTCCTTTTACTAAGGAGTGGCTTTCGTCTGGCCACTCTACCATACAGGCCTGATTGGTGGATTGCTGCAGAGATGGTTGTCCTTCTGGAAGGCTCTCCTTTCTCCACAGAGGAACGCTGGAGCTCTGACAGAGTGACCATCGGGGCCTTGGTCACCTCCCTGACTAAGGCCCTTCTTGCCCGAATTTTGTTTTAACTTGCCCGGGGCCATCGGTACATCGTTATTGTTGAGCCCTGGATATAAATTTAGAACCAAATTATAACCAACAAACACACAAAAATCATGACAAAGTAATTGACGCTTGACTCTCTCGATTGCTTTCTTATTGATATGCTATACACCAGTGTTTTTCAACCTTTTTTGAGCCACGGCACGTTTGTTACGTTGGAAAAATTTTGCGGCACACCAATAACCAACGTTATTTGCTTCTTTCAGCTTTTTCCTGATTACGGACTCGCCACAGCAGATCCTTTTGATCCGCATACTAATTTAACCAACAATGTTACATGTTACCACTACCTCTCACGTGCATCACTAAGTCTATTAGAGGAACGAGGCAATCAGCTACGTGTTGCCAGACGGACAAATATTGCATTGCTCTGCCAGTCTTTACACCACAGACACGCGACAATGACATAATATTTGCAGAAAATTATTAATACATGTTAATTAAAAAAGTAATATTGAATAATTCCTCACGGCACACTTGTGTGCTGCGGCACAGTTGTTGAAAATCACTGCTATACACCATTAATGGATGCATTTCATAAATAAACACTGTTTGGGAAAGATAAGACATAATACTGTAATATGCAATAATAGTTATAGAAAAAACACAACAAATAGTCAAGAAAGTAACATGTTCTACTACCAGCAGGTAAGGTTATGGTTTAATATGCATGCTCCATTTTGCAATTCACAGTTCCACATGTCCAAAAGGGAATAGGAAGAAGTAAAGCTTATTTAATCCTACCCCCTCACTTCTTGTATTCAACATGCACTAATTACTGTACAACATTATTCCATACAATGAAAGCAGTTGTCTGTAAACACCTTCAGTTGCTGTCAGGATCTATACCATTCTCCAATGCAATCGTTTGCAGTCTGGTTAGCGAAAGGTTTCCATGTCTGGGTGGCCTCGTCCTGCTGTCTTTTGTGTTGTATTGTGAATGTCATTGAATGTCGATAGATAGGTTGTTAATTCCAGTTCTTCTTGTTGAGCAGGCCTCTACCACATGGTATTGATGTCAATGCCAAATGTTACTGAATGTAATCCTTCCAACTGCATTGTTTGTTTTTTGTGGGTTGTATCCTCCATTTTCTGTGATGCCATGGTGATATGATCATTAATGGTTATCCAGATCCTCGATATCTTTGACAACAAGCACTCTTGGCTATAGTGGTCTCCATTTAGCTTGATGTAAATTTTACTGTTGGTGCTCCAAGTACTTTGCTTTTTTCCTTGCTTCATCAAGTCTACATCACCCCTAATAATAGACTTTTGGACTACAACATCATCATTTTCACTGAAAAATTATTAGGCATACTGAGCTTGTAAGCTTGCTGCTGTGTGTAGCACGACATCACCACTCATGCATCACATTTTCATGCCAATACCGTCTGATATTGATAATGTTATTGTTAATTTTGTTAATGCTCCTGGAATGATCGCCAGTTCAGAATTAATTTCCTTCACGTGGCTTCTGATTGGTTTATTGCTGTTAGTGTATCAAGTGGAATGTTTACCGAAGTGGCACATTTTTTGGAACATAAGGCGCACCCTAAATTTTTGATGAAATTTAAGTCTTTTAGGTGTGCATTAATGTTCGGCAAATACCATACTTTAATTGTTTTAAAGACCATTCTCACTGCGGGCGGTTTGACACAGTAAAAGTGTCATGTTCCGCAGGACAGGAGTTGTCATTATTTTGGTGTGCTGCACTTCCTGTTGTGGGGAAGTTGCAGCAGCTTGACTCCAGTGGTGGCAATTACAATCAGTGGGGTTTAAAAGCCCAGCATCACCAAAGGGACGGCGCTGGTTCATTGTGACTGACTAGTGTACCCTCACCTGTGTTGTCACCTGAACTAAGTTGTGCCTGTTGCCTCTGTCTGATTGTTCTGTTTTCACAGAGCCTTTTGATTATGTCCATACTCAATAAAATTACTTTTACGTGCACCTTGCCGCTGGTGTCTCTGCATCTTGGGGGATCTAGCCATCGACAGCTTCTCAGATCGTGACAAAAAGAGTAAATAGAAGGACAGATGCAATTAGCAGGATTTCACTAAACATATAAAACCAGTTATCACCAGACGTTGTAGAAAGAGCATTCCCGGGTCTCCATATTTTCCGAAAACATTGTCCTTGTTCCGCCACTTGCCTCCCCCAGCGCTTTACCTTAAAATGATCTTCTTATCTTTCTGTCCTGTATAATTTGTCTCCCTATGTGGTGTTGTTATTGTTGTTGTATTTCTCGCTCCTTCTTCTCCCTCTGACTTTGTTGTAGTTAATATGAGAAAAGTTAAGACTTTCCAGAAAGTGTCTTTTAGAAAAGGAGAAAAATTAATACACACTTATGATGAACATCACCAAAGCTTACTCACTTGTGTCTTGTCCCCCTTATGGAAAAAAAATATTGCAGTATATTGGCAAATATAATGCTATGTATTAGGAAATATATTTCCATATATGGGATCTTATGTTTATATTTTCCAATATATTGCAATATATGCATAGATCATATATGTGTATATATTGATACATATACAAAATATCTTGCGATCAAGACCAAAAAAGGACTATATTTATACATATATAAAATTGCATATAATTTGGGATATATAAACTCATATATTATATATTTGGATTTAATATATTTCAATATATTGAAAGTGGCAATCATTTGTATATTCTGCAATATATTGCCATATATTACATGAATATATAATATATTGTATAATATATGTACAAAAATATCTGATTCCATGTATTTATAATATATAATGTATTGGAAAATATAATGGAAAAATAATATATTATAATATAATACAATATATTTAAAGTAATATATTGATAAATAGATTTTCTTTTCGTAAGGGCCAGCCCTTACGAAACAGAATGAACTCACAAATGCTACGGTGCTGTCAGCACTGACTCACTTGATTCACTCACTGAATGGGAGAAATGAGTCTTAGTTTCAAACATGAAGCCACAATATGTAGGAACCTCACATTAGAAGTCATGCTGACAGTACATTCATTCATTCAGCTAAACTGCCAGTTGCATTTAAGCAGGACATTTATTTGTTCAAATCTTACTTTGGTTATCATTATTAAAACTTGAGGAATAAATCTGAGAAGAAAGAACAAAGTTTGCAGCACTTAATCACCTCTGGAATGTTGCCAAGAGAAGTCACAGGGCATTGAAATGCAGTTAAATGAAGTAAACACAGTATTGACCTGAATGTTTTTCCTAATGCGTGTCTTGAAATAGAAGTGTTTTCTTATATTTGGGTCAACCTGATGGTTGGATATGGGATAATCTCTCTCTGTTCTGAACTCCTGTTTCCATTCCAATGTTGTATTAAGCAGAATGATGCTGCACTGAGGAGCTAGGGGTGGTCTTTGTGTAATCGCCAACACCAATCCTGTGAGGAATGTGCGGTATGACCGCTCTGTGATAGAAAAGCCTCAAACGGGTGGTGGTATGCATGGCTAAGGTGGTAGAGTGGTCGTCTCCCAACCTGAAGGTTGCTGGTCCGATCCTCAGTCCTACCATGACCAATGACCATGTTGAAGTATCCTTGGGTACGATAGTGATAGTGAAAGTTCTAAAGCTATACAAACAACTAAGAAGAGGCAGCTAATCAATGCACGTAATTACAAACGAGTAACCAGCTCTGAACAGGAAATGAACACGTACAATAATAAGAGAGGCATGTTCTCCTCGTGCATGCGTGGGTTTTCTCCGGGTACTCCGGTTTCCTCCCACATTCCAAAAACATGCTAGGTTAATAGGCGACTCCAAATTGTCCATAGTATGAATGTGAGTGTGAATGGTTGTTTGTCTATATGTGCCCTGTGATTGGCTGGCGACCAATCCAGGGTGTACCCCGCCTCTCGCCCAAAGACAGCTGGGATAGGCTCCAGCATGCCCGCGAAAATGAATAAATGAATGAATAATAAGAGAGAATAATAACAAGGCTACACAGAGCGCACACATCCAAAAACCGAAAGTGACGTTACCGCATACGACAGCAGCAACTGTAATCTGTTTTGAAATGCCTCTATTATAATGTATATGTTGTGATGTATATGGTTATCACAATATTCATTTTAGGCTATATCGCAATCCCTATTTCCTCTCAACAAAATCCTGGTATTCTGCAGTGGAGTAAATGACGGCCCAGAGCCTCTGTATAAAGTATGGTAATTCATATTTACAGCATAGTATGGTCATATGTATTTGAAATATGTCTATATGATGACTACAGTTTTTGTTTTGGAGCATAAATAAGACATCTCATCTATTTCCAGGCCAATGTGCCTGTTGTATTTGTTGTTATCGTGTCCTCCAGCAACAGCAACACTCTTGAAAAACACAAACACACACACACACATTGTATCATGTTACGCTTGCTTTCACACTAAAAGCCCTCATGTGCCACATAAAGATACCACCAAATATGCAGTCAGTTTGCTCGCCAAACACCCACATGCTCACCAGCGAGCTGTAGAGGAACGCCGAGTAATGTCCCGCATCAAGCGCTACCACAGGGAATCAGCTGGGATTTGATAACAACATATGTTCTCGTGGAAGGGATTGAAGTGGAGAAGTCCCTGGAGGGGAAGCTTTGACTCCACCAGCACCTTCCAAATCTCTAGTAAAGACAGACAAGTCCATGTTATCGCTTCCATCTCTTTGGTGATGCCAGTGGATTTATTTAAGGATCACAGCGGCATGATATAACAGGATGAGCAGTGTTTTGATTGACATTGTTATACATGTATCCATTTAAGACTTTGTTTGTTTTGGTTTGCAACCGTGCAGGTCTTGGTCTAAACCAGGGGTGACAAACTTTCTGACTCGCTGGTCACATTGCCTAAGAGGACGTCTATTTATATGTGGTCGTCAATCAGAAAGACATACTACTTCCTCACGGTGCAACAAAATAACACATTGCATCACATAAATCCACTACTACTACATGGGTAATAACTAAACACTAAACATTGCCTGCAAGGCATGCTGGGTCATTCAAAGGAAACAACAATTTGAACTATGGTAACTGTAATGGTTTCATTTTATTTGAACATGCATACTTATAGGTTATCCCACCGCGTGCTAGTATCAGTTTTGATACTGACACCTGGCCTGATACCAGACAAACCATGTGATGATCTTATTATCACATACTATTTAATCAAAAGACCATTTTTTTATCTTATCAATGTCTGACAATTAAAGTTCCATTAATCAAGTTTGGGTTTTTTGGTGACTGGAGAAGCACTAGGCACTAAGCACTCGTGTGCTGTTCTCTGATTGGTTGTTTCACGGGCACGATACCAGAGCAGCGTGCGTAGGGGCTGATACTGGACATGGTTAAACTCTATATCTCATCAGTATCACTGCCCTGGGCTTTGACACACATTCCGGCCTTTTCCCGTATCATTCAAGGGCGGTTTCTAGGGTACAGGGCCAATTAATACTGTAGTATGTGATAAACATTGCTATGCAATGCATCACATGGTAAAAAAAAACCGTGACGTACCGAAAACCAAGGCATTTTTCCTCATTGGAAATAATGTAAAGCTAGTTAATTTACACACAGAAAACATTGTGAAATAGTTATAAATGACGAATGGATGGAACTTATCTGGCGAGATTCGATTCAATCAGGTTTCTGGCCTTTTTTTTTGGCTCCATGGCAGTTTACTTTGCAGTTGCACACAGTTCAAAATGTAAGGACAGCAAGTCAGCACAACGTGCAAGGTGCTTTGTTTGGACTTTTGATTTCACGTAACACACAGGTCAAATTGATCACTGTAGAAATATGCAACATTGTGCAAAAATGTATTTTTCGATGAAAACCGAATCATACAAAAAGTGGAGTGTACAAAAACCGAGGTTTGATGTTAACTTTGCTATACTTTGAGAGTGAACTGCAGCCAATTTAATGTAATATCAGTTGGGAGGACACTTTCAGAATAGACTTCCTCACCTAAAAGATTGAAAGACCTCAGAAAAGCAGTGGCCTGAATAAAAAGTGACAGATAGCGTGACGCCAGTCAGTGTGGAAGGTACCAGGTTGGAATTTTGGTCTGCAACTTGTGATGTGTTTGTGATTCGTGTCATACGGACTAGTTTGTCTCTGAATATGTCCAGGAAAAGTCCATCCAGCCATCTAGTCAGTTCTGTGAAATTAACCTTTGATTAATTTGAATGGTGCACAAATATTCACATAACATTGTTTTAATATCTCTCCAGGGACCCAGCTCACTGGAGGACCTGTCCAATCCTCGGTTGGCCAGCACACAGCAGCCTCGAGGCCGCAACAGTTTTGTCCAGGAACACTTCCAGGCCCAGTACAGGTGAGAAGATTCCGATTTTTCAGATTTACTTCTCTACCGGCAGTTGTCTCCTGTTGGCTTTGAAACTGACCTTTTATCCCCGGCAAATATTAAGATGGTCAATATGAAGTCATTGTTTGAAGAAACTGCAGGAAAGATACAGTACAATTAATTCGTTTGAAAAGGTCAAATGAAAATCTAACCAATGTTCCAATTTCAGACACGCAGAAATATTAACATAAAACACTTTTATAAGGAATAACTGTAGTTTTACATGTGGATACCAAAGGGAAATGCATATAAATGACAAATAAAATGGCTAAATCAACATTAAACGTCTTCTTAATTAAAGTTTTAATACTGACATTTCCTCACATTCTTCACAGAGACTGGGTCACCAATGTGTGGATGCCTTGTTTGGGCACAGGACTAGTTTTAGTGCACACTGGCTGTATGATAACCGAGACAGCGTACAAAAATTGTACAAAAGACTGTATATACAGTACATACCGTTGGACTGTTGTGTTATTTAATAAACATTTATAACATAGATGGATTGTTTAATACGTTGTTTAATTTGTCATTTCTGAGTCTATTGTTACAAGCTGCTTAGGATATAAACTAATCACACCCTAATCAACACAGTAATCCCTTGCTTATTGCGGTTAATTGCTTCCAGACCCAACCACAATAAACACATTTCCATGAAGTAGGATTCCTGATTTATAAAAAACTTTTTTGTAATTAGAGCATAGAAAATATGTACAACAATATTATTAGAGCTCTCTAGACATGGAATAGCACCCCTACAGTCACCTTTACACTACTAGTTAGTAGTTATAATCAGACAAATTAAGCAATTTAACACTTGTGTTATACATGTAGACACGTGAACAGGAAGTGATGTTATTATGTTGATTGCATTATGTTGATTTCATTTTCTACACCGCTTGTCCTCAAGGGATGATGAGGGTCATTATTATTGTTGTGTCTGTTGTGAGAAGCTTTTGTTGATAGTGATGAAGTCTGGTGCATGTGTTGCTCGTGACACCTAATGGCTAGTGTAGACTACCATTCATTATAATGTCCTTTTCATTTATTCATTTTCTATCCTCACGAGGGTCGCGGGGGGCGCTATTTCCCACCCCAGCTGTCTTCGGGCGAGAGGCGGGGTACACCCTGGACTGGTCGCCAGCCAATCACAGGGCACATATAGACAAACAACCATTCACACTCACATTCATACCTATGGACAATTTGGAGTCGCCAATTAACCTAGCATGTTTTTGGAATGTGGGAGGAAACCGGAGTACCCAGAGAAAACCCACGCATGCACGGGGAGAACATGTGGAGAACTCCACGTAGAGATGGCCGAGGGTGGGTCTAGCTGTGAGGTCTGCGCGCTAACCACTCGACCGCCGTGCCGCCCTTATAATGTCCTTTATTGCCTTTAACTGTATTTGTATTTTAGCTACATTAATTACGTTTAGAAAAAAACCTCAATAGAGTGCGGGTGTGATATTTGAAGTGCGGAAGGACGACTGTATTATTTATTGTCAATAGGCTGGGTATAAAGTTCTCTCATCATGGGGCGTTTACGGTCAATTATGAACACCCACAGAAATTAACATTCATTTTATTTTGCCTTTAATAGGATAGGAATACTAATCTTTAAATTTTCTGTTTGTTATAGATCACGGAAGCAATTACAGTCCTTAAATGTTACGTTATAATTTTTTTCTTACCATGCAACACAGTTCAATTACAGAATGATCAATAAAAAGGTCGGCCGCTGACAAAGGTTGTACGCTACATTGCCATGTTAAGCTGACATTAATTAGGGCTCTATATCTCTATCACTGGAGTTGTATTGAAAGGAAGCTTTATCTGATTGTTAGGCTCTAACAAGGTCTTTTTGGTCTCTTGGTATTCAGAGGTTTTGCTGCCCTCTGTTGGAAGTCAACCTACATAGCTTAAAATAGAACTGCATGTAAATTTATAAACTATGAATTCCAAATTTGAGTCCCCCATTAAAAAAAAAAACATGCAAGTCTACTGCTTGTATTCAATACCTCTGTCACACTGATTGGCACTTACACACACACTGCAGGTTTGTAATCACTTGCTTGATTGACACATCTTGTTAAGTCTAGAGCGCACTAGGTTCATCTACTGTGCAACAGCTGGACGCTCTGTCAGTGATTAGCGGCTGCAAGCGTCACAGCTAACAAGCTTATCTTGTAACTGCTCGCCTTACAGCATTGGACTGAGCAAAACAGTTTACTCCTCCCTCTACTCACTTGTGAGGGTTTTAAAGAACGCAAGTCAATGAATGCAACGCGAGATGCAATCTCATGGCTTTTTACTTCAGTTGGAATAACACCACACGCGTGAGTCAAATTGACAATATGGGGCTACATCTGGCACATTTACATAATTGAAGTAAGGGATGGAGCGTATAATATCATAATGATGCTATGTACTGGCAACAACTGCTAGACTGCAAGAAAATATGTACACTCGTCCCTCGTTTATCGCAGGTAATTGGTTCCAGACCCAACATTTGCACCCCTATAGTGTACTGCTTTGACCTTAGCTACGTCTGAATGTACTTTGGTGTATTATTTCAACTAATTTCAACTGATGCCATTCAAAATGAACAAGACTATAAGACTCAAATCCCTCTTAAAAATGACACCACTCAAACAGATTTGGATAGTTTCGTCATGGCGCATTGAGTATCAATCAAATAAACAAGGTTGTCACTTTGATATTGGACTCTTATCCCTCCTGAATGTTTGATGAAAACCACCAATTTGCTGCAAAGCTGCACTTGTTCTTTTTATTATTCAAAATAAACAAGCATCTTAATCGTACTCTATCGAAGAACTCACAACATATCTTTCTCTTATATTTCCAGGTGCTTGGGTACTGAACAAAATGAAAGCGTTTAACAAGTAGCCACTTTATTTTCATCTTGTCGCTCGCTCAAAACTTTCCATCTCACATCTGGCAGCTGTGATCATCAGTTGCAGCCATTTGTAAAATCAGATCAATTAAATTTGCAGTGTTTTGTTTGTACTGTAGCAGTAGACCTACGACTGTCACTCCGTCTCTGCTTTCCTTCTCCGTCTGTTTTAATTGGTCTCCCTTCCTCTCATCTTCCTTCCCGATTCCTTTTATATCTGACAGAGATGCTCCACGGAGGGAGTCGGCGCAATACTCTGATCAGAATAAATGTTTGCGATTACACCCCGCGCTTGTCTTGAGCGTCGGGCTGCCGACTCGGGAGTCGCACAGTGACGTTTGAATGAGTCTTTTTCCTCCTCTCTCTGTCACTCTCAGTTTGTGATGTCTATTTTTAATGGGCTGTTGTCCCCAAGATGCCATCTAGGTCTAGACAAATGCCATTGCTCAGTTTATATAACATGTATGACGCTTTATATCATAAATGTTGCACAAAAAGGACTCATAGATCAAAAAAATCTGGTCTAAATTGTTGATTCTCATTTCATTTCAAGAGAAATGGTAACATACACAAAAGACGCCAGGAATAGCAATCCCTCGTTTATCACAGTTAATTGGTTCCAGCTGTGATAAGTGAATTTCCGCAAAGTAAGATTCCATCCATCCACTTTCTATATTGTTATGCTGGAGCCTATCCCAGCTGTCTTCAGGCGCGAGTCGGGGTACACATTGGACTGGTGGCCAGCCAATCACAGGGCACATATAGACAAACAACCATTCACACTCACATTCATACCTATGGACAATTTGGAGTCGTCAATTAACCTAACATGTTTTTGGAATGTGGGAGGAAACCGGAGTACCCAGAGAAAACCCATGCAAAATTTGCAAGTATTATTTTTAACATAATTAGGGACCCCTATATTCACCTTTACACTCCTACTACCCAAGATAGTTTTAGACATTTAAGACATAAGACTTGTGCTTGTGTGTGTTGCAATAAATGTGTTCCGGATATGTGGAGGACAGGAAGTGACGCCAGAGGTTAGGAATTGAGTTTTTGAATGTACTTTCTCAAAGCATACTATATATTTGTGTTATAGTTAATGTAACAATTTTTATGCTTGAAAATACTTAATTTCTGCACATTGGATTTACAGACGAAACAGCATGATTAATTAATTAATCGGTGTACAGATTCTCATGTCACAAAATCTTGAAAGATTTCATTCATTTCCTACCGGTTATCCTCACGAGAGTCGCAGGGGTGCTGGAGCCTATCCCAGCTGTCTTCAGGCGAGAGGCGGGGTACACCCTGGACTGGTCGCCAGCCAATCACAGGGCACATATAGACAAACAACCATTCACACTCACATCCATACCTATGGACAATTTGGAGTCGCCAATGAACCTAGCATGTTTTTGGAATGTGGGAGGAAACCATTGTTGTAAACATTATGCAAATTAATGTTGTGTCAGTCCTGGTTAGGGTTAGTTTCCTCGATCCTTAGCAACTTGCAGCGATTTATTCATTTTCTTACGTTCATTGGAGTCGCCAATTAACCTAGCATGTTTTTGGAATGTGGGAGGAAACCGAAGTACCCGGAGAAAACCCACGCATGCACGGGGAGAACATGCAAACTCCACACAGAGATGGCCGAGGGTGGAATTGTACCCAGGTCTCCTAGCTGTGAGGTCTGCGCGCTAACCACTCGACCTACGTACATTCATCTTTTGAATAAAAGTTGCAATACTGTTTGATTCTTGGTCATCCAGGGCATGGTATTCCACAAAGGTTGGATCGAGGCAACTGGACTTGCATATAGACTCTGATGTGTTTGCCTTTCTTGTTAAAAAAAAAAAAAAGACACTGATGGGTTCTGCCGGTGTCCTTTCCGATGTCCTCTTTTCTCGCCAGGTTGTATCAACTCTGCTGTCCTGCATGCTATTCATATTTAATGTTTCCTCCCTCTGAGCCCCCTCGACTTTGTTGTCCTTTTTTGTCACTTTGCAAACTCGCTTTAGTTTCAATATTGATCTCTCTGTCTCTGTTGCCCTCATCCTCCAGTTCTGAGATACAACTGCTTTTTTATTTTTTACTTAAGATCTGAACAGCACTCCATTTTTCCACCCAGATGGCCTAATTCAGTGTTTAACATTCATCGCCAATCATCCACAGTCTGCTGCATGCAAATAACCAGACCCTAAATGCGTAGCTGCACTGACACCATGCTTTCTGTGTGTTGATGATATATAATCCTGTATATGCCTTGGTTCATCAGGCCAGCACTGGTTTAACACAGTAATGACAAAACGGTGTCATGTTTTCTTTTCTCCCCAGGTCGTCTCTAACGTGCCCTCATTGCCTTAAGCAGAGCAACACCTTTGACCCGTTTTTATGTATCTCCCTGCCCATCCCTCTACGGCAAACCAGGTAATACATGCAAACCTTTACAGATATATGTCGTCAAAAAGCAACATTCATTGAAATTGACTGATTTTATGCATGTATGTGCTTTAAAAAAAAGTATTATATTAAATAAATATTTTTATTTTATTTTATTTTTTATTTTAATATAATTATATATTAATATATATATATTATTTGTAATTGTATTTAGTTATAAAGAATTAAAATATATGGAATAATTTGCAAAATAATATACATAGATATCAATTTTATATATTTAGTCAGATTTATTGTATATAGTCGCAAATAATAAATGATATGCTATCAGTCATTTTAATGTTGTCATGTTTCAGTTCATACTGTGTCCACAACAGTAAACTATGGATTTCTATCAGAGGTTGTATGTGAGTGGTGTGCCACTTGGCTCAATATTAAGACCATTGCTCTTCTCCATCGTTATGATTCAGAGATGTCCATATTTTTTCTCTTTCTTCATGATACACATGAAAGTCAATCCAAAGTAGTTGAAGACATTCTTCTATTCAAGTTAAATAAGAAATAAAAAAGCTCCACTTAGTGTTATTTATATAGTATTGTACTATCCAGTGTGATGGCTTCTTGTCTGATAACATTCAAGAGTTCAATTTCTTTCTTACTTCTTGTATATACACACCCCTGATAAAATATTAAGACCAGTTGAAAAATTGTGCAAGAATTTACATTTTGCAGTCTTAGGTAGAGCTTCAAAATGCAGAAAGAAGAAATGCGAGTGTTTTGGGTGATGAGTGATGCAATTCGGGTAGTGGTCGAGGGCGGGCTTGCGTCTGGGATATAAAATATTTATAATGTTTTGATGTGGGCCATAGTTAATGTGTTTAATTTCATTTTTAACAACCAATGACAACATTCTGAAATGACATGCATAAGTTAAGATAAATTCCACCATTTAAAGTTCCTTTATTTAGTGTGTATATCACAATCCCTCCGCTTTTGTGCTTGGTAGGCACGTCTTAGTTTCATCTATGCAGACTTTTCATTACATAAAATACAGCTGGCTTGCACAAAAACACACATACTAATATTGAGCAGTACTGCTGCAGCATTATCTTAGCAGAAGGCATGCAGGGTCTCATGTCCCGAAAGATCAAGTATGAGCGGGCTGGCAGCAGGACGCCGATGCCTGTGTGCTTCAGATAATACCAACAGCAGCAGCTTCCCTTAATAACATAAACACTGTGTTTAAAGGGGCAATTTATACTAATAAAAACAGGGCTAGAGCTGACCCATTTTCTCTTGTTGTAACACACTGTTCACCTCAAGAGGTGATGATGAGAGACTGGTCGACATTGGATTGAATTCATCTGTTCCAGGGTTAAACTTTTTGCCATGATGAAATATTTACTATTTTACCTTTCTTAAAAGAAGTTAACAATTGTAGTTGTAGAAGTTGTCTGGAAACGATTGAGGCATATTTATTATAATAACTTGACGAAGCTGTCCTTTTTGCATTCCTACACAACGGAAACAATGATGAACGGGAAAAATGTCTATTTGTGACAGCGATGAACAAAGTCACAGCTATGGTTGGTGCGTTCAAGGACCCGCTGGAAACAAAGCCTATATAGAAATATTCATTCATTCATTCATTCATTCATTTTCTACCGCTTATCCTCACGAGGGTCACGGGGGGTGCTGGAGCCTATCCCAGCTGTCTTCGGGTGAGAGGCAGGGTACACCCTGGAGAAGTGGACAGCCAATCACAGGGCACATATAGACAAACAACCATTCACACTCACATTCATACCTATGGACAATTTGGAGTTGCCAATTAACCTAGCATGTTTTTGGAATGTGGGAGGAAACCGGAGTACCCGGAGAAAACCCACGCATGCACGGGGAGAACATGCAAACTCCACACAGAGATGGCCGAGGAATATAGAAATATATGATAATAATTATTAAGCCATAATTTGACATGACATATTGTGACCATTGAAATCACATGATCTGACAAACATAGCAAGATTAACACACGTTTTGGTGTCATGACAACTTTAAGCTTGAAGCCACAAACAAGTACAAGGCAGGATTTGTTTTGTGATGACATCTCTGTTTCCCGTCACTCTCATCCTTGTTATTTCCCATATCGCTGTCTTATCTTGAATCACCTTAAAGGATGAAAACTGCCAGCACATTATACAGTTGAATGCACAATATTAACTAGAAATATTACATTTTTAGCTATTGCATTCCCTGTGTGATCCAACTCCGTCTCTCTGGGTAAATTATTTTTTTTTTCATGTTTAAATTTCTGCAACTGTCCCAGTAGGACATTTGGCATTATGCATCCGAGTACACACAGTCAGAGGGGTCGGAGAAATATGACTTAGATATGAAGTCGCGCTCAGCCAAATGAGATTATCCATACTTGTGAAATTGGATTATATACAACAGCACCAGCGAATCAACTATCCCCCTCAACAAATATACGTTAGATTATACAATATGCAACACTGCATGCCTTGCTTATTTTTTTAGAATGTTTTGTTTTGCTGTTTTTCAGCTAAGTTAAGTCAAGTGTATGTCGGCAGGCTGATTTTAAGAGAATGTCTCTGTCTGTTTGCAGGCCCATGTGTGTAACGTTGGTGTTCAGCACCAAGGGTCAAAGGTATCTGCGGGTGGGCCTCGCTGTGCCTCTTTTTGGTTCCTTGTCTACCTTAAGAGCCATGGTGGCTGAGGAGGGGGACATCTCTCCAGACCAGGTACACACTACATTATTTGACCTGGAAATGATGTGAGGCCACCAACTCACCATCACATACTGTGAAACCAAAGCACTTTAAAGGCAGTTTAAAGTAGTATTATGTAGCTACTTGTCCCTAAAATTGAAGCTTGAAACCCATGTTGATGGTACACTGGCTTGGTAACAGCCATGGTTACACAAGATCACCTTCGCCTTTTATAATGGTCATACATCTCGGTCAACAAATACACCAGTTATTTGTAATAACCATGCTGGCTTGCAAAATAAATGTACAATTGTAGTAGGGGGACTGAGAACAAAACGTATACCCGACCGTTGCTGTAAACATTCCCTATTATGCAAAATTGGCTTTTTAATTACATCTTTGTTTTTGTATCTATGTTCCGGTTTTTGAAGGCTTGGATTTTTGACAAAAATGATAAAAATAAGAAGTCAAGGTTCCCGTACAGAGTCATAGTTATTGTATGGCTAAACAGTCTGCCTAAGGAATCGAGTTCCCCAAACAAAACATCCACATGTTGGTATTTTGTTTTTGTTTTTTTTACAATTGGGACACGATGGATAGATTCCGGAATGGCAGTCCTTTAAAGAAAAACTGCACTTTTCTTTTTTCTTTGGCCCACAATCCTTATGTGAGACATGAACACGTGTCTTCCTGTGTCTTTTTGGTGTGTTCTAAAGATATAAAAACAGCTAAAAAAGAGCCAACTAATTGATGCATGTAATGGGACACACTTTTATTTTATTCAATTATTCCGCCTACTTGCTATTAAAAAACGTCCAAAAACCTCCAACAAGGTTTTATATACATCTTGTAACCATGTAATAACATGCACATTCATTTTAACATGTAATACTGGATGATTTATTTAATCACACTGAACGATGAACAGCTTGTGTGTCTCCTTTCTTCCTTTTAATAAGCAGAATAAGCCTGACACTACTTGGGCATTCAAGAGCACTGCGTTTTTCTCAGTGTTATAGAAATCTGTGCTTTTTGAAAATTAAATATAGTCCAAGTGCCAGAACCTTGTTAAGAAGGCGGGAAACATTATTAAACCCAAGAAAGAAGTACAGAGGTAAAAAAGGTTCCCGGTGAACACGGGTTGCAGGGGGAACGGTTTAATGCAGATAGTGAGTCAGGCCAGTGTGTGTAATGCTCTAAGCGTCTACTCTTTAACGTTTCTTCCACCCCCCCCCCCCCATCATCTTTGTGTTGGCGAGTCTTCAATACAGTTAAAAGTCATGTTAAATGTTCATTTATGCATTTCATTCATTTTTATATGTTTTCCACTTTGTTTTCTGCATGTAAAACTATAGTTATTATTAGCATGTAAAACATTTTAGGGAGTTTGGAGCAGATTAATTGGACTTACAGTATTGTTTAAAATTGATTGGGCTTTCTAATGTTTTGGTTATCCTCATACCGTTTGGAATGGATTAATGATGATACCTCCTGGCTAGCTGAATCCGCCTTGTGTTTTCTCCCACCACTTTAAGTAAAAAAGGAGGCTTCGCTACCAATCTTAAAAAAGTCAGTCAGGGACTTGGCCAACTATGCCTCAGTTACAGAATTAGGAGCTGTAACTTTGGTCGTTTTTGTTATTATGGGCATGCCTGCAGGGCAGCGTATCCAGTCATAGTGCTATCTTACTCAGTGCTAACATGCTAGTAACACGCTGCTGTTAGCTTTGAGCTATTTTAATGATGTCAATAGCAAATATATACACACCATGATGTATGATTGCCACTTTCGGTACTTAGCATGCTAACTGTTAGCTTAATAGCATTTTGTCAAAATGCAATTTTTTACATGACATGATACATATCAAAATGCCTTGGCACATTGCATAGGTCTGCTATGTTGCTAGCATGCTAACTGTTAGCAATTTTAAGTTAAATACAAAAGCCACAAGTTTTGGGGATAGAATTTCACATCAGGTGGCATGCCAATCAAAAATTTCCTCATGATGTTTTTTAAAAGTTAATTTTCTGAACTTTAAGGAAAAGGTTGAACAAATTTATAATGTGTGAATTTTGACTCTGTTCAACTGTTGAATTAGCGTGTTTTTGTAACTGTGTTTCAACCTCGTCAAATGAAAATAATTAAATGCACAAATTATTCAACTTCATTGAATAACTTCTTTTAAAAATTTAATTCAGAAGCCATTCACTCATTCATTGCAAAGACGTGGCCTTTAATATGACTCCTTTGTGCACAGACCAATGCCTCGTCATTTACCAATCTCTGTGTATTTGTTGCGGCTTTTTGGGACTTTTCTCATTATTTTTTGCACAAAGCCAGCTCCAGCACTACAAATTGTTGCAGGCAGCGTGAGTATAGATGTAATGTCCCTCTTTCTTTCTGTGCAGGTTATCCTGGCCGAATTGTATTCCACAGGGTTTCAGCGTTCCTTCTCGGACGATGATGACTTGACAGCAATTGCTGATAGCGACGTTATCTACGCCTTTCAAGCTGCGCCTCACTACGGTCGTGGAGGCTCTTCACCACACTCAGGTATCCATGGTAACAGGATATGCATCTCATCATCACTCCTGCCCCGATTTTGTTCATTCCTCGTGTCAAATGTTCTACCGTTCATCCAGTCTCCTCTCTTTCCCAGTCTGATTGACTCTGGCGCATTCAGATTCATAAGACACCCGCTCTAGCGTTTCCACTTTGTTGGGGAGGTGGTCTGTCTCTGCAGGCTGATTTGCATATTCTTGCATTGTGCTTCTTTATGCATGACAGCACCTGAAGTCTTTTCATGACGTAAATGCATCATTCAGAACGTTTATTCTTCCTTGAGCTGTCTGTGAGTGAGCTTTTAATCGTGAGTTAGCGCTCAAGATATGTTATTTTAATTCATAATTACATGTGCATAAAAGTGATAATAATTAACCAAAAATCAAGAGTAAATGTTTTAAAAGTTTAGATAATCAAACAGACTCCGGCTTCCTCCCACATTCCAAAAACATGCTAGGTTAATTGGCGAATCCAAATTGTTCATAGGTATGAATGTGGGTGTTAATGGTTGTTTGTCTATATGTGCCCTGTGATTGGCTGGCGACCAGTCCAGGGTGTACCCCGCCTCTCGCCCAAAGACAGCTGGGATAGGCTCCAGCACCCCCGCGCGACCCTTGTGAGGATAAGTGATAAAAAATGAATGAATGAATGAAAATCAAACACAATATACGTATACAATATTATTTTAAAAATACAATGCCTTCCTCTTACCAGATACTCTTTGCAGTTAAGTAAATACTATATACCCTCATTCAGTGAGGAATGTGGGGAATTTTAATCTTTATGAATCAGCACATTTTTAAGGCAATTCAAGCAGCTTCCCTATGGAGTGGACACCAGAGAGCCATACAATTAAATATGCTTTTAAGGATTTACAGTAAAAGCTCACAATATTGTACAGAGAATGCACTTCATAGGCGATGTTAAATATAAACACTCACCTGCCTTATGTGTACGTCTCAGTGGGGCGACTGCAAGAGACATAAAATATTGGTTTTGGATGGCTTTCCACGCTTTTAGTGCTATTGAGGATCAGTTGTACCTAATACACATACCAACTAAGCATCAGCTTTTAACAGTGAGTCTTTGCCACACTTTATTTAATAATTTATGAAATATTTTTTTATGTATTATTAATATATGGAATGGAATGGCCTTTATTGTACAAGATGTACAACGAGATTGGAGAGCTTCTCCTTTCAGTGCAGTAGTCAAGTTAAAAAAAAAAGTATATAAAAGTCAAAAGACAATTTAACAAGATATATACAAGATATCCAAAGTATACACATAGTATTGCACAGGAGCATATGCAGGAGCAGACATATTGCAGATATATTAATTTTAGTGCAAATAATGACTGGTGAATACAGATGAGTAAAGTCACATGTTTTCATAAGTTTTATTAATGTTCATATTAAAAGGTTAAATAACTCTTACTACTGTTAATTTGAATCTGGGAAAAAAATAATTTCACTACCCATCAACTATATGTGGTTTCTTAGGTTTTTCTTATTTGCTGTTTTATTATTATTTTATTTATTTATTTATTACTGATTGATTTATTTTCTTTATTTTGATTTATTTATTTTATTTTTATCTTATTTTATTATCTTATTTTATTGACAGTTTTTTCATTTTTATTTTTTCAGTTTTTAATACATAAATAAATAATGAATTTATAATATAGATTAAAAAATAAAAAAATAAAAAATATATATTTTTTAAACCTGATGCGGCCCAGCCTCATCCAGACCTTTGACCCAGTGGCCCCCAGGTAAATTGAGTTTGAGACCCAGGGTCTACTGGTATATTTCAGTATATTGATGAAGGCAATATATGTATATTCCGAAATTTGTCAAAATGACAGCCATGTCTTGAGTTACTGGGCAGTAAATTTATACAATGGGCACAAATACTGTACATCTGTGATTCAGCATTCATGATACTACTAATTTTGAGGTTGTTGGTCAAACTTTCCATAAATCTCATTTTTATTTGAGAGACACTTTACTTTACATTATTCAGCTTTGGTTTCCTTCATTAAATTAATTCATTCATTCATTTTCTACCGCTTATCCTCACAAGGGTCGCGGGGGGTGCTGGAGCCTATCCCAGCTGTCTTCGGGCGAGAGGCGGGGTACACCCTGGACTGGTCGCCAGCCAATCACAGGGCCCTTTATTAAATGCTAAAACCAAACCAATGTTGCATTTTGTGGTTTGAATACCGAGCAAACTATTACTTCAAAATCCTGATGCAAAGATTCTGATGCATTATCAAAACAAAAAAAATGTCAGTCTGGAGTTTAACCAAGAAAATTGATAATTGTGGCCTTTTTTGCGATGTGCTCCTGCCGCCACAAAGTGGCAGCAAAAACATTCCAACTGCTCAATATTGAAAGAAACTGGTGTGTATGTATGAGATAGATATGAGACAAGTATATCATGCAGTTAAAATCCAGGAAATTGACTGGTTAAACAGGGGTGAGATATGAAATAAGGGCAAAATACAGGGGAAAATTGGATGGTATGGACCTGTCATCGTAGCTGAGAGACAGTAAAGCAGGGACTGGAAGAAGGTAGCAATCTGTTGCCGCACTCCTTTCTTGTCCCTCGTCTTTCAACAAAGGGCGCAGGTGGTGTGTGTGCACCAATGCTTGTTTACAGCTACAACCTTTGACTCATGCAAGAGCCAAGCCTATGCAGCCTCTTGGGTATTTTAGTCACTGTGGTGCCCAGTTTTCATGATAGAGGTCACTCACTTGCACATCATGTCAGAAGTTTCTACCGTCAGGTTTTTGTATTTCACAGCTGTTTCTGTTTCTGGGATTGTGGAAATGTGCTTGACGGTGTCAGTCACAACAGAGCATTGTTATCTTTGTGAAAACAGACCTTTTCATCCATGTTATTGTCTTCCACTGGTATTGACTTCATCGTCCTCACCTTCAACAAAGAGCAGCAGGGATGGAAGGTGGGGACTGAAGACGATAGTAAGAGTCTCGCAGGAGGCTTTAGCAACACCACATTAAACAATTTATTATTCTGACCTGTTAACCACTTGGTGGAAAGGTGTACAATACTGTAAATATACAGTATATATAGCTTCTGTATTGGTATGTTCTAAAGCAGGGGTGTCCAAACTATATCCACGAAGATCTAAGAATGGCAACCCAGATTGAATACATTTAAAGAAAAAGCAGCCTCCACCTGAAGCTTTGTGTTATATGTACGTGATAAAGTGTATGATTATGAACAATACAATTTTTTTGCTGTTTACATTTTTTTACATCCAATATTTAAATATTTTGACTTTATCCTTGTAATATTACAACATTTTTCCCAACCTAATTGAATGGTATTTCCCAATGATATTACAACTTTTGAATTTTGTTTTCAACATTATGCTTCTGAAATAATTGTATTCCTATTTGTATTCTTGTAAATGTATGACTTTTAGATGACCACTTTTATATCTTGTCATAACTTTATTCTCCTAATATTTTTACATTGTTCTTATACAATTACTACTCTTTTTACAGATTTTTTTTCTTTTTTAGTTGTATTTTGTTTGGTATTTTCCAATGATATTACAACTTTTGAATTTTGTTTTCAACATTATGCTTCTGAAATAATTGTATTCCTTTTTTGTATTTTTGCAAATGTATGACCTTTTAGATGACCACTTTAATATCTTTTCATAACTTTATTCTCTAATATTTTGACATTATTCTTATACAATTGCTACTCTTTTTACGGATTTTTTTTTCTTTTTTATTTGTATTTTGTTTGGTATTTTCCAATGATATTACAACTTTTTTTTCCCTTTTTTATTTGTATTTTATTTGGTATTTTCCAATGATATTACAACTTTTGAATTTTGTTTTCAACATTATGCTTCTGAAATAATTGTATTCCATTTTTGTAAATGTATGACTTTTAGATGACCACTTTTATATCTTGTCATAACTTTATTCTCCTAATATTTTTACATTATTCTTATACAATTCCTACTTTTTTTTTTACAGATTTTTTTTTGTTTGTATTTGCAGAATATGCCGCGGGCCACTAAAAATGTATTAATTAATTAAAAAATAATTGCGTGCTTTAAGTCAGTAATGCGTTCACTCCCCTTTGGACATCAACCATCAGACCTGTTTCTCATCACAGTTTTGTTTAGCGTCTAGCATTGCTTTTATCCATTAGCCCATTGCTGTGTGCATGTACATGTGTGTTTCCCCAATTTTGACAAGATTTTCTTCCTGTCTGCTCATCTCTCTGCAGGGTATCACCACAGCCTCCCCAGTTCTCCCTACAGCTCCACGGCTGGGCCTGGAAGTCAAAGGTTACCATCATCCGGCACACTGTCCACTGAATACCTGAGCCAGGGCGGCTCTTCCTCCAAGGTTCTGCTCCTCATCTGCAACACATCCGGATCCGGCCCACAAGCTGTCAGGTGAGCTGAGGGCCAGTGAATAAATAGGCAGAGAGTATTTTCAAACACTGTGACCTTTCAACTTGAGTCACCTGTCAATGATGGATTTGGTGGCACCTGCAGGCCCATGTTCTTCCTGGTGATTTGATATCAGATCTCGTTTTTTTTGGGTTTTTTTTTTTTTTCAACTATGTATACAGGTTTGGACCTCCATTTATCATGCTTGAAGACAGGAGCATCTCCTGGGAGCAGCTGCAGCAGAGCATCCTCAGCAAGCTCTATTATCTGATGCTCAACAGAGCTCAGGCTCAGGTAATACCATCAGCTGCAGGGTTTACGGTTCTTGTTTCAGGGGGCCCGAACAGACATGTTGGGATAAGTATCCTTTTGGAGTAATGCTGATTGGGTTTGTATTGAAAATATGTGTAAGAAAATATCGTTTCTGCGATATATATCACGATACTTCGTTCCACGATACTGTAACGATATTAAAAAGTATGATATGGATATTTTTAAGCATTTATCATAGACTGTATATGGTATTTATTCAAGTGCAGACACGGCAAAGGTTCGTTTGACTTACGTAGTCAATTAGGCAAGGACGTTGAACGAGATTCACGAGTGAAACGTCCTCACACATAAACACAGTTCAACATGGCCGAATGCGAGCACATAACATCGGCCCCTGCGGCGTACAAGGCTGAAGTGTGGACACATTTTGGATTTCTACACAAAGTAGGGTGTGCAGAAATTGACATAACCCATGCCGTTTGTAAAATGTGTCGTGCCCGAATAAGGTATTAAGGTAGACACCATGAGGACCTGTTGTTAGCAAGCAATGCGAAGGTCCTTTTGTATATTACAAAAGTAGTACTGTGATATTGCAGGTATTTTGTTTTTCAAATTGATATCACTATTTTGTTAAATAATGGTTATTTCAAGCATCCTAAAATGACTTTTTACTGATGTTAGTTACTTTGTTCCACAAAAATACTGTTGGTGGATAAGTCAGGGGACTGTATACTCTGCATTTTTTCACAGCTAATAGAATGTGAAAATTTGAGCAGGATCTAATTTAATGTATTTGTTTTTTATGTTTTGTAAATTTATGGAATGGAATGGAATGGCCTTTATTGTCATTATACAATAAAGGCCATTCCATTCCATTCCATAAATTTACAAAAAAAAAACATGGAATGGCCTTCTATTTCATTCCATTCCATAAATTTACAAAAAAAAACAAAAAACAAATACATTAAATTAGATCCTGCTCAAATTTTCACATTCTATTAGCTGTGTAAAAACTGTGTAAAAACTTAAAAGTGTAGCCTTTGGATAAATAAAGCTTTAACATCCAGCTTTAAATCCAGCTTTTTTCCCCACAGGTAATAGAATGTGAAAATTTGAGCAGGATGTAATTTAATGTATTTGTTTTTTTATGTTTTTTTTTTGTGTAAATTTATGGAATGGAATGGAATGGAGTGGCCTTTATTGTATAATGACAATAAAGGCTACAGTTTTAAGTTTTTACACAGTTTTTACACAGGGATATCAATTTGAAAAACAAAATACCTGCAATATCACAGTAGTACTTTTGTAATATATATACAAAAGGACCTTTGCATTGTTTGCTAGCAAGAGGTCCTCATTGTGTCTCCATTTTTTTTTGTAAATTTATGGAATGGAATGGAATGGCCTTTATTGTCATTATACAATAAAGGCCATAAAAAACATAAAAAACAAATACATTAAATTCGATCCTGCTCAAATTTTCACATTCTATTAGCTGTGGGAAAAAAAAGCTGGATTTAAAGCTGGATGTTAAAGCTTTATTTATCCAAAGGCTACACTTTTAAGTTTTTACAGAGGACAGTTTGTGAACATACTGTTCTAATCGAATAAAAATGTGTTTAGTAAGTGCATATTGCTGGTGTAATTCAGTTTTTCCAGGAAATAATCTTTAACTACAAGAAAAACAAAAAAAATATTGCAGTTAACAGTATTGTGATATATCGTATCGTGATACGTATCGTATCGCCAGATTCTTGCCAATACACACCCCTAGTTTGTATACTGTTATGTATATTTGTTATCAATGAAGTCACAACTTACGTTTTTATGCCGAATTCAAAGAACTACAAACTGTTACGTTCGATGCTTTGAGGTGTTTAAATCAGTTGGTTGATGTGTGTTATACACTTCGCCAAGGCATAAAACATGCATTTGCAGTCAAGGTTGAATGCTGTATGATTTACCGCATGAAGAGTGAATCATTGCACTGTTCACTTGTGAACGCCTCAAATTGCTGACATCTGGTCGGTCATAGTGACAAGTGTCATCTTTCATGTACCTATTTTCTTCCTTCCATTCAAAGTGCATATCCTGCATTACGTGCTGACATTTATAGAAAAATAGCACATTCCAAGCACATAATCACCTCGGTCATGAAAGAATAATTGGGATTCTGTGTGTCATCACCCTGCCACTGCAAGTACTGGGTATTTCTTTGAAACAAGATTGCATTACTTACCGAAAAATGTTTTTGCCTCACTCCAACTTCTTTTTGCATTTTGAAGACTTTACATGTGTGATGAAGTAAACCCTACATGAATGTCCTGTCGGGCCTCAAGTTGTCATGGCAACTCCTGAGGCGGTCCTATCTTGGCCTAAAAAGCTTAGCACATGGCTAATAAACTCATTTATCAGTGTTTATTAATCAAAGCAACCGCAATAGTTTTCAGGTGGTAACAGATTGTTGACAGACAAACGGGGGTGTGATTGAGGTGCTTCTTTTCGTTCATTTTGATTCCGTTTGGTTGATTACATTTTTAATGTTTCAAAAGTTGTGAAACCATTGTATTTTTTTTTAGGATTTTGCTTTTGTCCTTTCCTCTTTTATGATGTGTTGTGGCGCCACCCAGAGTTTAACTTAAGACAATACAACTTCACACACTGCTGCGTTTGGTGTTTTTTTTTTTTTTAATCTCAGACTTATTACAAATGAATGTGAGAAACATTCAAAATATACATAAATTACAGTGGGGGCCAAAGGTATCAGAAGGCCTGACTTTAAATTGTCATTTAACCTTCCTCTTGTTTTGGCTTTCTGGTATCACCTCTTATGTTAACGGGTCGGTTTTGACCCATGTATTAAATCAGCTATAAAATACACTAAAAACAATAAGTTACTATCAAATTTGCTTCTCATCTCTTGGTTACCTTCTTAGGCTTCCTCATCCATGAAAATGGTGGTTTTAATACTTTTGGTGTGGGCATGTAGGCCATTTCTTGTCATTATACCCCTCAATTTCAATTTCCAAAAATGGTAAAATGCATCTCAAAAGAATCATAATAATAAGTAAGAATAAAAAAGAATAAATTGTTACCTGGCTATTACTGAGGGATATACGTAGAACAGCTTCACCACCAGCAACCTCTTCATCTGACTCGCATCATCTGTGTCTTCTGGATCATACTCCACGTTGTCCTCCTGCTCATCTCAATGGCTATGCTGGTCTGTCCTCTCCCTCATTGTCACCAAAATCGATCCAGATCTTGGTTCACTGTACTTCTTGCCATTCTTTCCATGATCCAAATTGTAAATGTGAAATCAGCCAGTCAAATGAGTGAATTCACCTCACATGTCTGGACATTGTTTTTCTGCTGATATATTGGAAAACTGGTCAAAAGTTAGAATCCCCTGAAGCTTACATGATGAGAAGAGGAGGTGGTTGTCATTGTGTTGGCTAATTTTGCACTTATGATTTCAGTTTTGGCTCAAAATATTGCTTTATAATCATATTATTATAACCGGGTCGAAACCGACCCTAACAATACAGTGGTCATAATTTCAACCAGACCATTTTAAAATTTAGTAAAAATTATTTTTTGGGTTCTATTTTGTTGAAATACAGTTTCCTGATAAAGTCAAAAAGCCTTGATGCAATAAACAAATGTTATGTGATTTTTTTATGCATTAAAATGTAAAACGGGTCGGTGCCAACCCTAACACAAGAGGAAGGTTAGGTTAGTAAGTCTTTTTCTCCATAAAATGGGTTTTGTTAATATTTTTGGGTGTCTGGAGCACATTCACTGGATTTACGTTATTCCCTGTGGGAAAAATTACCTTCGTTTTCACACATTTTGTTTTTCATGTGTACATATGGTTTGCATTCTAGACTTTGGAGCGGACGCCTCGGGTTTTAATCTCCACTAGTAAGCATCATCGGAATTCGTCAGGAAGGGCATCCGGAATATAAAGGGCTCAAGCCAAAAATCAGAAACAAACATATCAGTGATTGATGGAACATAGTGAAGGCGTAGCATCATAAGCAAGCTCCACTTCTTCCAATTATACGTGTGAATTTATGTGTTGTGATATGTTTGGCTTGAATTTGGGATTTTTTGTTTTGAGCTATTAAATATTTTAACATGTTTGAAATAAACCTTCAAACCTTCAGTTAATGTTATTTATTTTCAGCTACCGAGGCCCGCTCTGAATTAACTACCCATGCAGGGGGAGCTTGCGATATTGACTTATTGAAACTGTACACTGCAGTTGCCCAAAAGTGCTAATATTAATTGTATTTAATTATTTAATGTTATTGACAGCACTAACCTTGCTCTACAGTAGAATTAAGATTAACTAAACAATCCCAGAAGCATTATCACGGGTGTGTGTGTTACTTATGTGCATAGGTAACACTATTGTGCTTTTTATACTGCTGCAGCACAACAAGACTAATGACTTTCCATCCATCTACAGAACACAAGGGTGCTGTTTAAGATTCGAGTGGTAGGAGGATCGGCTGCCTATAGCTACCTGTTACCTCAAGATAGCAGGCCTCTGCATCACACTGCCATTGACAGGTAGGAGCCGCTTCACACACCTATACTGTACAACAGGGGTGCTCACACTTTTTCAGCATGCGAGCTACTTTTAAAATGACCGAGTCAAAATGATCTACCCACTACAAAAATGCAAAACATCTATTTATTTTCAAATGTATTGAGGATTATTTGTACGTACAATGTATGTTGATGTACCTTACATAACCAAATGAGCCAATATTGCAAAACACACATAATTAACTATTAACATTTTTTGTAATTACCTGAGTTTACTTTGATGACTTGCACTGAATTGAATCAGCCAGGGATGGATCTTTGGTCTTCCTCTATGCCTCCTACCTGGCAGCTCTAAACGCAGCATCCTTCTACCAATATATTCACTATCTCTCCTCTGGACATGTCCCAACCATCTCAGTCTGGCCTCTCTGACTTTATCTCCAAGGCCTCTAACATGTAATGTCCCTCTGATGTACTCGTTCCTGATCCTATCCATCCTGGTCACTCCCAATGAGAACCTCAGCATCCTCATCTCCTCATGTCTTTTCCTCAGTGGATATTGTCATAGTTAAAACATCAAAATCCTGTTAACAAATTCTTTAATATGGTTTATAACACATTTAACCATGAAATAAGTCACCTTTACTCGTATTACCCGATATTGTAGACATAATAACAGTAAATAAGCCACCTCTTGTAGCAGAGGTTCAACCAACGGTTGTACCCTTCTCTCCAGTACCCTGGAATAGACTTTCCTAGGGAAGCTGAGGAGTGTGATCCCCTGTTGGAACACACACTCCGGTTATCCTTCTTAAAGAGGGGGTCCACCAAGGTGGAATGAATTATCAAACCTGCAATAAAAGCCTGTTTTCCCAGCTATAAGTCTGCTAAATTTACCAAAATATGCATATTTTTTTAATTAATAATAGGCAGGCATGTTTCTTGACTTGACTTTGCCCCTGCCCCTGCCATCTTGCAGTGGTTTGCTCAAAAAAGTAATAGCACAGCATGCATGCTTTGCCAAATCTAATGAATCATAAGGGAACTTTTTCCACTGCAGCATGAAGAAATCCCACATCAAAAAAAGCGTCATCGCCTACTCGAGCAAACACGATCACATGCCGACATGATTTGACTAACTTCTGTAAATAAGCATTCGCCGTGTCTCCGTGCAAGAGCTGCAGCCTTTCTAAGAGAGCGACATGACTTAGAAAAACGAATTTCCCCTTAAATATTTTTTTCTATAAATGTAATGGTTTTTAAAGTACACCCATTTGCGGTTGTGTCATCAGTTTGACAGTGTGACACTATCCCTCGAGGCACGAAAGATTCTCTGTGGTACACGTCCTGAAAGATTGCTGCTTTCAAATCACTGTAGAAAATAATGACAAGGTTGCTCTTTGTGTTGTTCCAAAGTATATCATTTTGGGGGTTTTCAAACAGGAACAATGTTAGTCCTCAGCTTTGATTCTGACGAGGCTTAAAAGATTAGTTTGTCTCTGGGGCCCTTTTAAGCTGTCTAATTTTTTGCCACTTAAAAAGTCTGGGAAAGGCTGAGAATCTGGTGTGTACAGTTCATTATGAGACATATACTTTATTTACATGCGGTACTGTCCAGTAGGGGTGAAACAGTACGGCATAATCACGGTCAGGTACTCTAAGGCAGTGTTTTTCAACCTTTTTTGAGCCACGGCACGTTTTTTACATTGGAAAAATCTTGTGGCACACCACTAACCAAAAATGTTACAAAATGTCACCATGACCTCACACGTGCATCAATAAGTCTATAGGAGGAACAACGTAGGTGTTGCCACACGGACCAATATTATATTGCTCTGCCAGTCTTTACACCACAGACACTCGACAGTAGCCACGTTTTTACATGACGACTTTTTCTCTTTCCGAATGACCTTTCGGGAAACAATGGTATCCATAGAAAGGAATATTCCAATCTCTTGTCTACATGCACCGTGAAAATCAAACAGAATAGTCAATGGGTCATGTGCGGTAAAACATAAACATCAACATCACGTGATACCGGCTTCCCCGAGTTTTTCTTTCACTTGTTGGAATAACTCTGTATTATCAGTTTTTCGTCTGTCTAGTCTTGAAATTTAGTTTGAATCAAAAACAAACTTTGCTTAGTCTTGCTTAGGCATGTGTTTGGCCAGCTATGTGGGGCGGGTTGAGCATGACCTGTGAACCAGGAAGTGCGGGAATCGGTGTGTGGGCTGTGCTCTGGTGGTGGAAGTGTGAAAAATAAAGTTGACTGGAAGCAGCCGTTCGCCGTGTTCTTTTTTGGTATTGAAATCCTTAAGCAAAGATTGATTTAAGCTGCTTTTGTATCGATATAAGCAGACCAAATTGGCTGGCGGGAGATGAAAAGGGCATCGTAGTAACCGGATTATCATAATAACCGGGTATCGTACTAACGGAACTAATTATATCATAAAAGACTAGAAATTTGCCGGGAAATGAAAATAGTATCGTAATAAGCAGTAATTCGTTATAACCAATATCGATATAACGAGACTTTACTGTATATTTTCTTTTTTAATAAAACTGGACTTGTGAATGGCGTATAGAAGTGTTTAGATTCTGTTCCACAGATGGCGCTAATGCACACAAAAGCTGCTTGCCAACCGCCAATAAAGAACGCACCCTGACCAATTTCCGTTTGAGCGGGTGAAAGATACCTGAATTGGATTGGTTAAAGGAATATTCCATCCCTGTTCAATTCTTTCCGTTTGAGCAAATATACCAAATGCAGTTGGAACATTTGGGTCCATATATTCATGGCTATTGACATAATATTTGCAAATGATGATTAATCAATGTTAACTATAAAAAGTGATATTGGATAATTCTTCACGGCACACCTGACGGTTTCTCAAGGTACACTAGTGTGCCGCGGCACAGTGGTTGAAAATCACTGCTCTAAGGAATGGAATGGACTTTCCACACTGTTCTAGATGGGTACCGCAGCATAAAAATACTAAAATCTGAGCTGTATGACCTAAAATAAGCATAACAATCTGGCAACAGAATAAGAACATTTGAATATGTTTACTACAGCCTGGCATAAAACCATATTAGAACTCAAAAGGCACTTGAGAGAATACCAAACTCATGATTGCAGTCTGATTTCACACAAATGATTCTTGGAATAGGGCAATTTTAAAAAAAAAGATTTCATTCGTATTGTTACATGTATACTAAAAAAATTGCATCTATTATCTTTCTGAGCTTCGGTGAAGGACCCTCACATCTCACACAAGTCACGCATGGTGATGGCTTGACCTTCCTTTTTTTTTTTTTTTCAATGTGACTTTCAAGATCAGAATCAGAATCAGAAAAGGGTTTATTGCCAGGTATGATCAAACACATACTAGGAATTTGTTTTGGTGAAGTAGGTGCAGACACATCTATTAAAAAAGAATGAAAAATACAGAATAACAGTATAAATATATGTACACAGTCTGTTTTTTGTTTGTTATTCCGGAAGTGCAGTGTGATTGTTTTTCCTAAAAGTCCAAACTGGGCGTTAATGTAACGCATATAGTGAAAGTGATAGCCAAATGAGGTACCACTATAATAATTTGCTGATATTTATTTTGTTATTCCCTTTCAGAGCATTGAAATTTTGTGGCCCTGGGGGACCTCCACATGTGAAGGTTGTCATTGAGTGGGAGCAAAAGCTTAAAGACTGGTAAGAATTCAGTGCAGGGGGTGGGGGGGCAATGCACCTACACTATTGTGGCTGTCAGACTGTCCAAGCACATTTTTGCAGGGGGTACACTACAGCGACAGTATGTGTGTGTTTGTGTGTGTGTGCACGCTTCAGTCTGTTTGGTAGTATCCAGGAGGAAGTAGTACAAGACGCAGAGAGCGTGAGGAACCAGCAGCAGCAGCATCTACAGCAGCATAGCTGTACCCTGGATCAATGTTTCCAGCTGTATACCAAAGAAGAGCAGGTCAGAGCCAAGATCAAACACAAGCGACATGCTGAAATTCATACTAAATTGCAGGGTTGCTCCCCCGCTGTAGTGGTTTTGAAGTGTTGCCTATCCCTCATGCTTTTGTTTTGGTCTGGTTACTCTTTGGCTTTCATCTAATTTCATCAGTCTAGAATAAGCATGTGTCAAATATATTCTTAAACACTCAAGCAGGTGTAGGTGTAGGTGCCAGTCAAGTGGTTAATAAGCTATCGAAACCTATTTCTGTTTTCATCACTTGATAGTTAAGGGCATTCTATTTAATATGCTAGTATTTTTTCAAAAGGATCTTTTGAAACACATAATGTGCTGAATAAATGGATATATAAATGTGTGTAATTAATGCGGCCAAATGAGGTTATGGTTGATCAACAGTCTGCTGTAGTTCAGTCTGTGCAGGGCTTGGCGGCGGTCTTACCAGCTCTGACTCAGTGGATTGACTGGTCACCTCCGCAAAAACATGTTCTCATCCAATTTTGCATCAACATTTGCAATAAAATTGTGACACATCATTTGTTATTGCAGTCCCAGCTGTCCTCGGCTTGATTTTTTTTTTTAAACAGCTCTAACATGAAGCTTAAAATATGTAGAATGTTTTTTTAATTACAAATATCAAAGTGTACGTGGCTTTCAAGGTTGGGTGGTCTTTTATATTAGTAATAATAGTAACAGAAAACACTGACAAAATGCTGCATTTTGCGTCAAAAGGTCAGAATTTAGAGGTCATTATGTATTTCAAATGAAGGTTCTGTTATTGTGGCGTTCCATAAACGCACAATGAAGAAAAAGTCTGACATTATTAACATACTTCCAGCTTGCCCCAGATGACGCCTGGAAGTGTCCCCACTGCAAGCAGCTCCAGCAGGGCATGGTAAAGATGAGCCTGTGGACACTACCCGACATACTCATCCTTCACCTGAAGCGCTTCCGACAGGTAAGCAACACAAAAGAGTTTGCCAGAGATTTAAAAAACCTGAAAAATAATGTGTAATTCTAAATTATACAATAGTCAAGGACCACAAAATAAGTCCATTTAAAACCGTTGATGAAGTGATGGTGCGACTAATTCCTACTGATGTTCCGTGTAGTGGAGTATTTACTACATTTTCTGCATGAAAACAGTACATACTGTGGTACTATACCCTCTCGGACATCACTTGAACAGCATTGTACTTCAGAAAGTACTTTCATTAACAAGACTGCTGAATTTAAATTTTATCATAGTTTCACGATACATTCTAAAAAATATTGTGATATATGCTAAAGTCCCTGTGATTGGCTGGCGACCAGTCCAGGGTGTACCCCACCTCTCGCCCCAAGACAGCTGGGATAGGCTCCAGCAACCCCCGCGACCCTCGTGAGGATAAGCGGTAGAAAATGAATGAATGCTAAAGTCCATATTGTCCAACCCTAACATTATCTTTTACATACTATTTTATTTATTTTGAAAAACAGGTAGGCGAGCGCAGAAACAAACTCTCAACCCTGGTCCATTTCCCCCTGACTGGCTTGGACATGGCCCCTCATGTGGTGAAGAGGAGCCAGAGTATGCGCAACCTGAACAGCGGGTCCTGGATCACGTCCTGGCCTAAAGTCTCAGGGAAACATCACCCGTCCGCTGACATGACCCTCCCTCACGACTATCTGTACGACCTCTACGCCGTGTGCAATCACCATGGAGGAATGCATGGAGGACACTACACTGGTATGTACGACATAGGTTTTTTTTTTTTATTTCTATGTACAATTATTAGGCAATTATCATCATTTCACATGGTCACGGTAAGCTAGGCTGAAACTTAGCAACCGACCCACAAAGACAGAAATACCTGAAGTCTGATTATTCAAAGGTTTTATAGAGCAATGAAATGAGAGCACCTTTTCATGTACTAAATGGTTGCAATTACCTTCCTGTAATTTTGAATGGGCTAAATGCACACAAAAAAATGATGTAAATGATTTTATTTTTTTTATAGTCATCAAGGTATTCCGGTATTGCTAATACTCCACTTAGTAAGTGGCCTTGTCAAGGTAAATTACCCTGTTTTTGCGCTTAATCTGCCCTTGTGTACTTGAAGTCCCACTTGTGATTATTGTGGTATCTTTCGATTACCCGGAACAGACTCAGGGACAGCTTCTTTCCCAAAGCCATCACTGCAATGAACAATAGACACTTCTTAAACACACACCTCACTATTATGTGAAGTGAGCTTCAAAATATGCAATATAGGACTTATGTGCAATAAGATTCATTCATTCAAGTGAAACTCAGGTACAATATGTGCAATACTACATTTTGTTTACTGCAATTCTACATTTTGTTACTGTTTAGGTTATTGTTTTTGATGTACATATACGTACTTACATTTATTCTGAACAGCACCTGCCACTTTTATATTTATATTCTTATTCCTTGTTTTATTTGTATTATTTTTCCTTATTTTTATTTTCATTTTCGACAATACCATGACAATAAAGGCGATTCTGATTCTTCTGAACTCGATTTTTATTCGTCACCAGCTTATTGCCGAAACTCTGTAGACGGGCTGTGGTACAGCTATGATGACAGCAGTGTGGACTTGGTCCCAGAGGAGGAAATATGTACCAGAGGGGCCTATATTCTCTTCTACCAAAGACGCAACATCATCCCTCCATGGTCGGCCAGTAGTTCCCTCAGAGGTATGCTTCCTATTCTTTCAGACTTTATTGAGGATTGATCCTGCTATAGCAGGGGTCGGGAACCTTTTTGGCGAAGAGAGCCATGAAGGCCAGATATTTTAAAATGTGTATCTGTGAGAGCCATATACATTTTTTTAAACATTGAATGCAATAAAATGTGTGCATTTTTATGTAAGACCAACAGTTTTAGATAATGGGCTCTAATTACGTAGACCAGGCACACTACCCCACGCCAATGGGGTGTGGCCAGCACACTTTCGTGAGCAGCGCAGTGTCTAATAATAAATCAAATACTTGTTGCCATTAATACAACTTCTGCTGCTGCATAGTTTTGCACCATACTCAGTATATTTCATTCTTTTGGCCATCTTTGCCAGAAGGCTTGGTTCTGCAGCTTTAGCTATTTGACTAAAGGAGAAAAGTTTATATTTACATGTTGACATCTCAATGACCGAGGTAGACTACCGCATTACCCAGTAATAATCGACTTTTGGTGTTTGACCTGGAAAATATCAGGAAAGATAGATATGGTTGGCCGTATTGCAGTAGAAAATAGATGGACGAATTAAAATGCATAAGAAAGTTGTTGATTTTGAATATTATTTTTAACATTTCTGTCATTTCTGTGATGTTTACTTTAAAATGTTAGCAAAAATACATTTTTATTGTGGTAAGAAATGCTTGAGAGCCAGATACAGTCATCAAAAGAGCCCTACCTGGCTCCCGAGCCATAGGTTCCCTACCTCTGTGCTATAGTAATGATTTTGTATTAAAGAAATCATAGACAAATGTAACAATATCATTAAGTTAATAGTGCATTTAATATACTGTATGTGCATTTACGGCTGCATGGCAGACGAGCGGTTAGCGCGCAGGCCTCACAGCTAGGAGACCCGAGTTTGATTCCACCCTCGGCCATCTCTGTATGGAGTTTGCATGTTCTCCGGGTTTTCTCCCACATTCCAAAAACATGCTAGGTTAATTGGCGACTCCAAATTGTCCATAGGTATGAATGTGAGTGTGAATGGTTGTTTGTCTAAATGTGCCCTGTGATTGGCTGGCGACCAGTCCAGGGTGTACCCTGTCATTGAAACATGGTGCAAACCACTGGTAACATTCAGAAACACAAAAGCCAGAATAGACATCTAAAAAAAGATTAGAATCAGATTGTTTGGACAGATCAAACCATGGTCAGCTTGTATCACAATGACATGGAAATGTGGAGAAGGAAAGGAACAGTTCAGCTTCCATGTGCCAGAAATGGCGGAGGCAGTGTATGGCCAACTGTGCAATTGTCCTGGACCTAACTGTAATATGATTACATTGTAAAAGGTAAAACAATCAACGTAATGGTGCATTATACTTTAAAACGACAGCCAGTGTACTAAACCTGGGTTTTCTCCGGGTACTCCGGTTTCCTCCCACATTCCAAAAACATGCTAGGTTAATTGGCGACTCCAAATTGTCCATAAGTATGAATGTGAGTGTGAATGGTTGTTTGTCTATATGTGCCCTGTGATTGGCTGGCCACCAGTCCAGGGTGTACCCTGCCCTTCGCCCGAAGACAGCTGGGATAGGCTCCAGCACGCCCGCGACCCTCGTGAGGATAAGCGGTAGAAAATGAATGAATGAATGAATGTGCATTGACAGTATATCTGCCTTAAAACTATTGGGCAGCATACCATCATTTGGATTCAGTTTCATTCTGGTTCATGATGCGATGTGGTCCAGGACAGTTAGCACCCACCTCACCGTCACATGAGTCGTGATCATCACAGCAGGGTCATCCATGCAATCTCTTATTAGTGGTTGTTGGTTGCCTGGCTTCCTGGCTTCATTCTCCTCCGCTGTTATTTTGTAAGTCCATTCCCATGACAAAGAGTCTGCGATATAATTAATAAAATATAATAATTTCAATAAAAATTTTTATTTATGCGGACATACTGTTGTAGTTCACTATTTTTTACCGTCTATTTAACCTGTGGGCTGCGGCACAGAGCTGAAGTGATGCTGAGCTCTGTTTCCTTTATGTGAGGCCTTTTTGTTAGGAAATGAATCCATGAATGCACCATACTGTGCAGTAGACTTGTTAATGAGATTTGCAGTGCATGGTGTTGTCCTTGACATCTCCATATAATGAAACACTCACCAAACCTGCAGAGATCTTTACTTTATATTACACAATATATATCGTGCAGTTATTAGTCATAGGTGACGACTGCAAAGCAAAATGCAACATATAATGAGTATATGAATAATTAGCAAAGTGAACCCGGTATGCAAACGCTG
The DNA here is from genome assembly GCF_037039965.1 of Doryrhamphus excisus. Lineage (NCBI taxonomy): Eukaryota > Metazoa > Chordata > Actinopteri > Syngnathiformes > Syngnathidae > Doryrhamphus > Doryrhamphus excisus. The sequence goes on from NC_136365.1 coordinate 15,330,177, forward strand.
TTTAAAAGCAGTGGCAATAAAACAAACCTGAAATGAAATACAAATATAAACAAAATTGTGTGCGCTGACAGAACGTGTAAATATGTACATCACCGAGTAACAACTAAACACTGCAAAAAATAAGCAAATGTTGATCGCTCCTGAAATTAATATTTAGACTCCCATGTCAGGTTTCTGTCAGCAGGTTGAGAAGACGTGTGGTATACTGTACAGCAGGGGTCTCAAACTCAATTTACTTGGCGGCCACTGGAGCTAGGGTCTGGGTGAGACTGGGCCACATCAGATTTTCTAAAAAAAAAAAAAAACGCATTTATTAAAAACAGAAAAAAACTTTTTCAGTGCTTTGGTTCCGATTTTCTACAATAAAAGCTCTGATAAAACATTCCACTGTTCTCAAATATCTTAATTTTTATTTTTCTGCACAAAATAAGATGAAAAATAAACAAATCAAGAATAAAGAAAATCAATCAATCAGTAATAAATAAATATAATATTAATAAAACAGCAAATAATAAAAACTTAAGAAACCACATATAGTTGGTGGGTAGACAAATTATTTTTTTCAGATTAAAATGAACAAAGCATTATTAGAGCCCTGTAGACATGACAAAACACGACTATAGTCACATTTATACTCTTTTTATTTACAACATATTGCACAACTGCGGGGTCTTGAGACACATGCTAACTCGCAAACTATAGAGCTAGCGACCTAAACGGTAGCCTTCAAGTTATTTCCTTTAAACTTAAAAAAGCCAAAAACTTACCACTTCCACACGGATAGTGAGGATAACTATTAACAGTTGTTTAACCTTTAACATGAACATTAATCAAACAGTAATTTTTTCTGGGTACATGATACCATACAGCATCCATATCAAACTTGTGCGGGCCGCACTAACATTAAACTTTCATATCAAGGCGGGGGCCTCAAACTAGTGTCCTGCAGGCCACATTTGGCCCGTGGGACGCGTGTTTGAGACCGCTGCTGTACAGTGATCATTAGATGACTTGCCTCTCAGCATTCACACAATGACAAGCCATCTCTTAGGCCATTTAGTATTGTACCTGCTGTGACCATGAAGAAGTCACTTCCTATTCCAATCTGCAGTCATCGCAGGTTGGCTACTTCATTTGTCTACAGTGAGTTGCTATGATACTGGTGCCCTTCATGTCTGGAAGAAAATCAATTTTAAACATCTCAAAGACGCACTCTCACAATAATCCACCAGCTTTGCATTTTGTTCATGTTTATACAAAATGCTTGCAAAAGACACACGCTTGATTTATTGGATCCAGATCAATAATTGATGTTGTGCCAGCTTCAAAAATAGTTTTCTTATTTCTAACATCCAAAACTGACGCCCCCACCTACCCAAAGTTCAGAATAATGTGCAGGATGTTCCATCTTTAAAGTACCCGTCCATAACAATAAAATAACCTCCATTGCTTCCTTGTGTCCCGTTAGGCTCTACCAGTTCTTCAATGTCAGACCACTGGTTGATCCGACTGACGGGAGACAGCAAGAGAGGCAGTATGGTGTCACGGTCCTCTACCACCTGCCCGTCTTCCGTTCCCGACTCTCCCGAGTCTCCTGTCTTCCTTGAGAATAATGCTAAACAAGAGAAAGGTGAGAAGGGAGCTACTGTATCATATTTAATGTATGGGGAGGTACTCAGTGGGTCATGTCACCTATTGAGCATATTTGGGATGCTCCAGATTGATGGCATTGTTATTGATATGCCATTCCTGGCAGGAAAAAGTAGGATTTATTTGCACTTGACAATGAATTAAGGCGGCACGGCGGTCGAGTGGTTAGCGCGCAGACCTCACAGATAGGAGACCAGGGTTCAATTCCACCCTCGGGCATCTCTGTGTGGAGTTTGCATGTTCTCCCCGTGCATGTGTGGGTTTTCTCCGGGTACTCCGGTTTCCTCCCACATTCCAAAAACATGCTAGGTTAATTAGCGACTCCAAATTGTCCATACGTATGAATGTGAGTGTGAATTTGGTTGTTTGTCTATATGTGCCCTGTGATTGGCTGGCAACCAGTCCAGGGTGTAACCCGCCTCTTGCCCGAAGACAGCTGGGATAGGCTCCAGCACCCCCTGCAACCCTCGTGAGGAAAAGCGGTAGAAAATGAATGAATGACAATGAATTAAGCAGAGGTACTTTATTGTTGTTGACACTAAAATGTTCTCCTCTCTACTCTAAGGTGGATTTGAGAGCAGACCTTTCATCAGGGGACTCCAAGGCCGCAGCGTGAGCATGAGGGCACCCAGCAAGACCAGGGACACCCTAACCAAAGTGCTCCCCATGCGTTGGTCCTTTGGATCCAGAGACCGACGAAAGCCCGATCCCGCTCCTCCGTCTGCTGAAGAGCCCACCCCTGTTGAACTGGTCCAGTACTTAGAGTCCGGCCGGCGGCCTCGCTGTACAAAAGATCCCATAGTGTCATTAATGAATGAACCCCGAAGCACAAAGGAAACGAATGGAAGCCAATCCTCAAGTGCGAAGCGGCTTAGTTGTGTGGGGAAAACGGGAGATGAGTCGCAGCCGGAGTGTAAACAAGTGCCGGAGGGCCAGAGGAGGCCATCTGATAAAAACTCCAGCTTGAGACGGAGTAAAGACAAGCAGCCAAAAGACGAGGGTGCAATCAGCGGTAGCTCGAGTAGTAACAGTCTTATCAGAAGAAAAGAAGCCAGGAGGCAAAGCTCCTCCAACGCGCAGCAGTATACTGATATCAAGCAAGGTGTTCAGACCAGCCACAGCACCTCCAGCATTCTTTATGGCACTCTGAGAAGGAGGGAGAAAGAGAACCGGACTGATCAGGAACGGCATACTGCAAATGAAGGAGGTTCTAAGTCCAAGAGCCAAGAGGGTCTTCTGTCTTTTTTTAAAGGTAATTTTCTGAGGAGGGACAAGGACTCCAGGAATTCAGGGAAAGGAGGAGACGACGATGATGACGACGGCGGCGGCAGAAGGACTGTGCCCAGGCAAACGCTGTCTAACGGAGCAGCAGGGGGCGAGCGAAGAAGATCTCACGGCTCAAGTCATCAGGGTGAAGAGCTGTCCAACGGGAAGGCTGGACGCAGCTCATCGGACATCAAACGCTCCCAGAGCTCGTCCAGCCTCCCGGCCAAGACCGAGCTGAGCATGCGTAGGACGGCGTCTTTGCATCGAAACGGCACATCCACACCCTCGACACGCGGGCAGAATGCGGACAAAACACCTTACGGTACTTTACAGAGGACTCGCTACAGCACAACCTCGTTGGGACGCAAAAAGTCTGTGCCAGAGTCGAGCTTCTGACTGGGACGCCATGTCTGTAGAAAGCAATAGAGCACAATCATTGCCAGCTTTCCATGATGAAGATCAGAATGACATACTGTGATCTCGCTCTCTTGATCGATTAATGTGACTTGAAACAAGTGCCTCAGCAACTTCTATGCAGTTTGGATTCATGTGTTAGACCACAAACACAACTACCTAACAATAATAATCCACATTTGTGTCTTATAGTGACGTTTCGTTATTGCTTACAATCACAACACATTGATTGTTTCATGACAAGAATGTAACATGTCCTCCGGATCCACTCAGTGAATCATATATCCATTTATCCTGGTGTGACCTTCGACCCCATTGTATACCCTTCTATTAGTCATCCATTTATGTGATGCACACAACATTACAAATCACTTCCGGACGTGAGTTATGAGTTATTTAAATTAGCCATTTTTCTGCCCTTAGGCAGCCATGCATTTGTTGTTGAGTACATTTCCTTCCTTTCTCTTTGTAAAACCGCAAAAACAAACACTGATTTCATAAAAAAAAAATCACTGTTCATAAAAACACTTTCGGATGTGCGCATTTAAAGCTAGCGACACAAACCGGAAGTCCTTTTAAGCACTGGCGATAGTGACCAACCAGAGCGGAGTAGGCGTGTCTGGAGGCGGACTGTGGGTATAATACATTAAAACACACCGTTTATGCTAGAACCACGAAATCCAAAGAAATCCAGTTGAATAGGCGCAGATTCTAGAAGAACTAGAAAGCTTTATGTGCTGGTTTTTGTGTGTAGCTACTCTATAGTAGTCCACTAGTCGGTACAAATGCCTGAAAAATGAGCATAATCAGTCCCCTTTAACAAAACAGAACACTTTTCCTTTCATTCAGTCGTGCTTAGGATGAGTACACTCTTCTCTTTGTACAACCTCAAAAACAAACATTGATTTCAAATCCATTTCTCCTACAGGAATTAATTAGATACATAGAAGTACAGTAGAACCTTGGTTTTCAGCCTTAACCCTTTGCAATGAAAACCAAATACATTTTTCTCATAAGAAATAATGTTATAATGTACACGAGCTTTGTTCTTTGCTATTAATTCTTTCTTCATCAAAGCTCTGAAACTTTGTGTTCATTGCTCAGAGTGCGTTCTATGAACAAAAGTACCACACACTCACATAATCAAGATGGACTCCCTGGCTGGAATCTGTCTATAGTGTCCCATCTCCAAATGAAACACAGACACTGAGGCACCAACGTGTGGATGCTTTGTTTGGGTACTTGACTAGTTTGTCAGGCGCATGGCAACCAAGACGGAGCATGAAAACCAATGCACATTTATGGAAGTCATTTTTGTGGGAAACACGGTGTACTAAAACCAAGGTTCTAACTGTCAAATGGTCGCCTTCATGAAACTTTATTCACCGTACAGCCAATTTGAAGTAACATTTGAACATTTACCACTCGTACACAAGTACCAAATAAGGTTTACCCTGTGATAATAATACATGAAAATAATATACCAGATCCATATTCTGTAATCATAATTGTTAAAAACATACACAAGCTGACATCAGTGCTGCTTTCACTTTCACAAGTTGTTCTCGACATTGCTGTTGTAAGCACACAATGCAACACAGCAACTGCCTTCAGAGCTTCTTTATTTCTCACTCATTGCCGCAATCCGTCAGTGTCAAAATATTATCTCTTTTGGATGATATGAAACATTTGCTTGCTTTCATTTCCTTCGACCAAGAAACTAATAATTGGAAAAAGTTGCATGTTTTGTTCGCCATTGAATTACTTTTTCTTTTCAGTGTTTCTCGTTCTCACATATTGAATGCTATCTGTCATTACCATTCATTCTTTTCATCATAATCAGAGCATAGAAACCCTGTTTATGATTTTCTAAATACGGTTGTAGACATGAATTAACACCCCATTATTCATTCTTTACTTCACATCTTATACTGCAAGGACTCCAGATGGCCGCTCGCAAGTTAACAAACAAGCAAGCTAATCAGTTAGCCTCAAATTTACAGTATTTATTAAAATTAAAAAGGGGCCACAATGTGGCCGAGTGGTTAGCATGTTGGCCACACAGTCAGGAGATCAGGAAGACCTGGGTTTGAATCTCTGTGTGGTGTTTGCATGTTCTTCCCGTGCGTGTGTGGGTTTTCTCCAGGGACTCCATAATTGGCGACTCCAAATTGTCCATAGGTATGAATGTGAGTGTCAACAGTTGTTTGTCTATAGGTTCCGCATTTGGGATAGGTTCCAGCATCCTCCCGTCACCCTAATGAGGACAAGTGCCGTAGGAAATGGATGGATGGAGACTTAACAAAATTACCACATCCACATGGAATGGGAGGAGAACTTTATTCACCCTCTGATGTCAGGCATGCCAAGGCTGACTCCATGACTTCATGCGGTGTTAAGGTAATGTCATGTAAGGTAATGTCTCATCATTTTTTTTTTACTAACATGACTAATATTATGCCTAATAGACCATAGTCTACAACAACAATCTGAAATTCTGAAAAACCACATTATTGCTGTGAAATATGAGAAAAGTTTTTTAAATTTTGTAACATGTTATAAGAAAAAAAATACATTCATGAATTAAGCTGTAAATACAAAAAACAGCAATTTTAAGAGAGAATAGTAATGTGAAAAAAAATTCATTTTCACAAGGGCGTTGCAGACAGCAACATAAGTGAGGTAAATGTAACAAAAAGCACGTCTACATGATAGATGGCAAAAGAGATAGTAAAAGATGAACAAAAACAGGAAACAACAAAAAAAGTACAAAATAAAGACAAGGATCATGACTGTTGGAGACTGGTGGAGATTTGTACCTTTTATTATTATTATTATTATTATTATTATTATTATTATTATTATGTAACTTAAACAACAAGATTTTGACAGTAGAAACTGTTCATAAAAACACTTAATTTCAGATGTGCGCATTTAAAGCTAGCGACACAAACCGGAAGTCCTTTTAAAGCACTGGCGATTGTGACCAACCAGAGCGGAGTAGGCGTGTCTGGAGGCGGACTGTGTGTATAATACATTAAACACACCGTTTTTGCCAGAACCATGAAATCCAAAATAATCCACTTGAATAGTCGCAGATTCTAGAGGAACTAGAAAGCTTTATGTGCTGGTTATTGTGTGTAGCTGCTCTATAGTAGTCCACAAGTCAATACAAATGCCCGAAAAATGAGCATAATCAGTCCCCTTGAACAAAAAAGATGACTTTACAAATAAAAGTGAGGTGTAAACAGGCTCAGCGAGTATAGGGCATTACTGTTACATCAACAAACTATGTTTATGGGCAGGACAATCACGCCTTTGCATGACAAAAATATGTCCTTTATTAAGAGTATTATGGGTATTATCTCTTTGTCATGTGTCAGACACAAAGATTGTGTTTTTGCGTAGTCATAAAAACATAAAATGGTGTTTGTAAAAGGAAATAACCATTGAGATTAACCCCAGTTGAACTGGGCGCTGTGGTCTGCCAAGGGATTTGGATTTAGGTGAGAACATTCTCTCCCTGGGCCTCTGGGTAATATGAGGTTTAGCAACACAGAGGCCATTAGTGTCCGAAGCAACAGCACTGACGCCGTCGGGAATAACAGCTATGGGGACCGACGGTGGGGGCAGGTCTGGGGGAGCTTTGGTTGGTGGAAGGAGATGGAGTTGTTTCTTTTGGATGATGCAATCCTCAGGAGTGAGGGGAACTATTTTCATCATCCTTGGTTTCATCAAGCTTTTCAAGGTGAAGGTGAGGGATTTCTGAATTTGAGGTTCTGGAGGTGCTTGTCTGGTTTCTTTGGATGAAACCTTTGTTGGGTCTTCTCTCAGTGCCAGCTCAGGATCTGGTCCAGGTTTATTCTGAAACCGTAGAGGAGGTAACCCGTCGGTCATCCCAGTCCACCTCTGTTCCAATGCGGGCCAGACTACAGATAGTCAGAAGTTGCCAACCATCGCCCTCACCAGGGTTGCTGGTATGCTGGAACCAAACTGTCTTTTCGGGCAAGAGGCGGGGTGCACACCCTGGACTGGTTTCTACTTTTAAGACTTTCAAAGTCCTTTTAAGACGGTTCAGACGGTTGCGTTCTCACATCCACACTCAGCTTTTTCACCCCTTGTTGAACTCCAACATTTTGACTTGCCGTCAACTTGGTCCATTATAACTGTCTTTACAGAAAAGACTCGGTATCATTTAGGTTGTTTTTTCACCCTTTCCTTTGGCGGTAAATGTAGACTTCACCGGATTCTACTTGGAGTGTTTCATTAAGTCCTTTTTCATTTTCCAAGGCAAAAATCCTTGCTTTTAGTGGACAGATTTTTTCGCCGATATATCCACCAGCATTCATACAGACTTTGTTTGGATTATAAAAATGTTTTGAATGGTCTTGGTTCACTGATAAGACTTATAATAAGACTTATGCCAAAAGTAGAATGATTTTAAACTGAATAAAGCAGTAGGCATTCAGAAGCTAGCATAGGCACAAATAAAAATGCTATAATTATATTATTATAATTATTATAATAATAATAATTATATTATAATCATAATATATAATCATATATATAATCATAATAATGCTATAATAAATGTAATTATTTTTTAATAATTTTTGTTGTACTTACGATGATTTATGAATTATATTATATAATAAAATGAACTCATAAAAAATCTATATTGTGGAAAAAAATAATACATGAGTGATTATCCTGCATAAGAACATATGTGGTGTGTTTAACAAAGAAGCTAAGACATCTAGTCAAAGATCATCTATATTACCGTGGGGTTGCTTTCTGCACTTTGGGGTTGAGTAAAATGATTAAAACATCAAAAAGAGCTGTTAATTCAGATTTTTTTGTTGACTTAAATGGCACAAATCTTAGAGTACTTCAATTTTTACGTGTAGTATACTGTATGTGTGCATCTGTATGACAATTTTACAGTTTGTGTTGCTTCTTTCTGTAAGAATGGTGGACTCTCTTGGATGGATGTTGTGTCTTTTACATTTTCCTTGACTGTATGATGATACATAGCTTTATTTTTAAATACCATAAATAAAATACATGTATATTTATGACTCTCGTGACCACTTCCATCTTTCTACTTGAGTTGAATTGGATTCGCATGGGTTACGGACGCAACATTAGCCTGTGTTAGGCATTGTTGTGTCGAGCTACAATTCCCACAAGCCTCGGAACGGCTGTGCCGGGTGTCGGACGCCTGTTTTGGATGAGCTGCACTTCACTACAGGCGCCTTTTGCAAGTATCCCCAGCCTAGCAGAGGCTAACACTGGACTACAACTAAAACTACACCTAAAACCAGGGGTCTGGAACAACTACGTACACTTTGCTCCAAGCACCATTTTTGGCTACCCCGGCCTTTGGAGTGACAATGGCAATGCTAACCTGCATTAGGTACACTTGCACAGTAGCACAAGAGCGGCATCAAGCATTCTGCATGTATGGCTGACATAAGCATGCTGAAATATTATTCATTCATTCATTTTCTACCGCTTTTCCCCACCAGGGCCGCGGGGGTGCTGGAGCCCATCCCAGCCATCTTTGGGCAAGAGGCGGGGCACACCCTGGACAGGCTGCCAGCCAACCACAGGGCACATATAGACAAACAACCATTCACACTCACATTCATACCTATGGACAATTTGGAGTCGCCAATTAACCTAGCATGTTTTTGGAATGTGGGAGGAAACCGGAGTAACCGGAAAAAACCCACGCATGCACGGGGAGAACATGCAAACTCCACACAGAGATGGCCGAGGGTGGAATTGAACCCTGGTCTCCTAGCTGTGAGGTCTGCACGCTAACCGCTCGACCGCCGTGCCGCCCTGCTGAAATATTACACCCTTCTTAATATGCTGCAGTATGCACCTTGCAATCTTAAACTTCTTTCATAACGTACACACAGCTGGCACGGTCGTGCATCAGTCAATAATGGTGTTGCAGTTTTTTGTCTGTTTGCTTTGGGTGTTTTGGCTGTCCATTGGAAAACCGCTTGTAGTACTGAAGTGCTTTTGAGAAAAATACAGGAAAAATACATATCTTCAACCTCACATCTTAGCACAGTTTGTACATTGACCCAGGTCTGATTGGTTGGCTGATTAAATTTGCCCTAAATGATTCGGCTCACAGGGTGGTGAAGTAGATAATAATCTTTCTCTTGTATATTACCCACTTTTGTCCTCTTTCTTTAGTTGTTCATTAAATGTATGTCATACAGCCTCCGTGAAGGTTGTCGCACTGTAAACACAGAGCCTTTTGTTGGATAATGATAGTCCTTGAATGTGTACAATGGACCATGGATTTCAGATACAATGAATGACATCTCCAGACTTAACGTGTCTCTTTTTTGATGCTCCTTGTGTCTCCACCAATCACCTGCATTCGTGGCTGAAAAAAAATCTTCTTGAGTGTTGATTTCATCTTGGATATGGGAGGGGGTCATATCTGGTTTTCTTGAGTGTAATTGCATCCGATGGGAAGCCTTCTGTTTTGCAGTGCAAGAAGCTAAAAGAAGTTTATGTATTAATATCTAGAAATCCATATGATGTCCAATCTGTCATATTCTTTGTTGTTGCTTTGCTGCCGTCTGCGTTGCCTTTTACTGCCAGCTCACACCTGCAGCCAATTAGTCCTCTTTTTTCTTGAGCTGTTTGATGACACGGCTGCACGGTGGCCTAGTGGTTAGCGCGCAGACCTCACAGCTAGGAGACCCGGGTTCAATTCCACCCTCGGCCATCTCTGTGTGGAGTTTGCATGTTCTCCCCGTGCATGCGTGGGTTTTCTCCGAGTATTCCGGTTTCCTCCCACATTCCAAAAACATGCTAGGTTAATTGGCCACTCCAAATTGTTTATAGGTATGAATGTGAGTGTGAATGGTTGTTTGTCTATTGTTGTTTGTTTGTCCACCAGTCCAGGGTGTACTCCGCCTCTTGTCTGAAGACAGCTGGGATAGGCTCCAGCACCCCCGTGACCCTTGTGAGGATAAGCGGTAGAAAATGAATGAATGAATGTTTGATGGCAGCTACTCGTTGCCAGATTGTTCCTTATGCTTTTTGCTTCTTGCTTGTGTTTCTTGCCAGTTGGTGAGTACTTACCTGCTTGACTAGAACATATATTTATTTGTTATGCAAAGATGTATCAATGTAGTTATAACATGGGTTGAATTATTGAACTAGTGTTTATTGGACTACATTTTAAAATGAATGGCATAACATTGTATAGATTGGTCGAGATGTCTTTTACTTTTTGAGCGAATACAGTGACAGTTTTATATATTTTTATATTATTTTCACGTTCAGTTAAGAAGTCAATTTTCAGGCCAACAACTTCTACCATTTCAGTAATCTAACCATGAATGTAGCACTCAAGATTGCTCGTGTATTGACTTGTCTGTGTCCATTTGTAGTACTTCATTACGGAGGAAGATTCCCTAATAATTGTCCTCCTCTGTGCAATTGCCATGATTGCAGTTCCTTGTCTATTGTAATCCTACAATGTTCTCCATTAAGCTGAAACAATTGTCGTCACCGTGATAGTGCACACTTGTTTAAACAGCTTTGTGCTGCCAGGGCTGAGGCGAGACGGCAATGGGTGATAATGACTACCTTTCACCCAAGAAATTGGCAACAAGAATTTAAATAGACTTCACCACAGACTTGGGAGATGGACAGCTTGATTCCTACTGTTTGTTTTCACAGAAAACTGCCAAAGTATCATGACTTAGTAGAATGGCAGGGGTATGCTGGAGCCTACCCCAGCTGACTTTGGTCAAGAGGCGGTGTACACCTTGGACTGGCTGACTTTGTAAACCGTAATGACTGAAATAAAAGTATACGTTCCACTTGGAGGTGTATTGCAACGGCACTGACATCAACGCAGCTCTTATCTATTAGCTTTGTGCTTTCGTTGCCAGACGTTTTATAGGATTTTCTCTCATTTTCTTTGGAAGTGTGCCATGCCTTTAAGTGGATTTGTCACCTTTTTGATGGGGAGCTCGCTGTTAAGGTCAAACCCGCGCATTTCTTGGAACTGTCGAAGAGAACTGAGAGTGAAGAGGAGAGTCTACAGCTGAGATAGCGACCCGAGTGTGGAGGAGAGTCTGACAGGACTCTCAAGAATTCACCCACAAACGGACCTGGATTTATTTGTCTGTGTGAACACAAACCGAAAACAAACCAACTGTAAGTCACTCTCAATGTTCATTCATTCATTTTCTACCGCTTATCCTCATGAGGGTCACGGGGGGTGGTGGAGCCTATCCTAGCTGTCTTTACAGGGTATACCCTGGTCGCCAGCCAATCACAGGGCACATATAGACAAACAACCATTCACACTCACATTCATACCTATGGAAAATTTGGAGTCGCCAATTAACCTAGCATGTTTTTGGAATGTGGGAGGAAACCGGAGTACCCGGAGAAAACATGACAGAGAACATGCAAACTCCACACAGAGATGGTCGAGGGTGGAATCAAACTCGGGTCTCCTAGCTGTGAGGTCAGCGCGCTAACCACTCGAACTTATTTAGATTATTTATATTATAATTTGTTGGGGTTTTTACTATAAAATAGGTTATTAAAGGGTCGGAGTGGTAGGGAAGGAATCAAGAGAGAGCCACTGTCCACACGTAGGCGGGTATCTCATCAAACAAAGCTTTTTTTCCATGATTTGTGCTATCATCCACACCACCCGCAGATATTTGGTACTAAAAACAAACGTTTTCAAAACCTAAAGTGTGACTATGGAGAAAAATGATGTGTTTCTTTATGGACGCCAATAACCAAAGTTTCCGTTTTCTAGCGTCACTACCTGGGACAACGTAAGCTGTGACATCATACATGTGACCTAGCTGTGTTTACATCAGAAACAACATGGATGTCCTCAGAACATAAACAGAGAGGGTTATAGAAATACCCTGCTAAGTGTGGACAAGGCCTCAGTCGGTCAACAGCAGGAACGACCAATCGCCAGCAGCCTCCAGTCAGATCATGGCCTTATAAAAACAACACGAGGAGCATAAGTGAAAGGCAATAAAAATGACCATAGCAGCTCTATTAGATACTGTAAGGCACGGGTCTCAAACTCAATTTACTTGAGGGCCACTGGAGCTAGGGTCTGGGTGTGACTGGGCCACATCAGGTTTTCCCAAAAAAAAAAAAAACGCATTTCTTAAAAACAGAAAAATATACAAACTTTTTCAGTGCTTTGGTTCCGATTTTCTACAAGAAAAGCTCTGATAAAACATTCCACTGTTCTCAAATATCTTAATTTTTATTTTTCTGCACAAAATAAGATGAAAAATAAACAAATCAAGAATAAAGAAAATCACTCAATCAGTAATAAATATAATAATAATAATAATAATAAAACAGCAAATAATAAAAACTTAAGAAACCACATATAGTTGGTGGGTAGACAAATTTGTTTTTTTCAGATTAAAATTAGCAAAGCATTATTAGAGCCCTGTAGACATGACAAAACACGACTATAGTCACATTTATACTCTTTTTATTTACAACATATTGCGCAACTGCAGGGTCTTGAGACACATGCTAACTCACAAACTAGAGATCTAGCGACCTAAACGGTAGCCTTCAAGTTCATTCATTCATTCATTTTCTACCGCTTTTCCTCACAAGGGTCGCGGGGGTGCTGGAGCCTATCCCAGCTGTCTTTGGGCGAGACAGGGGTACACCCTGGACTGGTTGCCAGCCAATCACAGGGCACATATAGACAAACAACCATTCACACTCACATTCATACCTATGGACAATTTGGAGTCGCCAATTAACCTAGCATGTTTTTGGAATGTGGGAGGAAACCGGAGTACCCGGAGAAAACCCACGCATACACGGGGAGAACATGCAAACTCCACACAGAGATGGCCGAGGGTGGGAATTGAACCCTGGTCTCCTAGCTGTGAGGTCTGCGCGCTAACCACTAGCCCGCCGTGCCGCCCAGCCTCCAAGTTATTTCTTTTAAACTTAAAAAAGCCAAAAACTTACCACTTCCACACGGATAGGGAGGATAACTATTAACAGTTATTTAACCTTTAACATGAACATTAATCAAACGTAATAATTTTTTCTGGGTACATGATACCATACAGCATCCATATCAAACTTGCGCGGGCCACACTAACATTAAACTTTCATATCAAACTAGTGCCTCAAACTAGTGTCCTGCGGGCCACATTTGGCCCACGGGCCGCATGTTTGAGACCCCTGCTGTAAGGTAACTCATCTTCACTCTTGCGATGGCTTTAAACTAGCAGACTAATATCACTGCCCCGACAGTCCAAACCATGATCAAACATCCTTTTGTCGCCTATTGCCCTTAGTATGTCTGGCCACTGTCTATGCTGGCTATGTCAACAACCGCCTACGTGGACATCATTCAAAAGGACATTGACATAAACAGGTTCAGCAGTACACCTCAGAAAGCAAGCAAAATGAAAGAAACGAACAAACGGTGAAAGCTAGTCCAGTAATTTCAGCCAGTACAGCACCCTACGTTTCTTGCACACTGAGCCAAACTCTTTGAAATAAACATCACATCTGCCAAAAAAATAAAAAATCCAGAGCCAGCCAGTCCACCTTTCACATCTATCTTTCACCAGCTGCCCTATTTGTCTGAAAATGGGTCCATAGTCGGTAGAATTGGGCTACAATCCCAAAAGGTCTAAAGTGTAGTCCAAAACAGTATCCTTGTTTTCCTGCCGTTTTTATGAGCAAAGACAAAAAAAACAGTCCATCCCAGCCAGCATCTTGTACATCACAGGAATGACAATATGCTCGATTGATCTGCATCCCGCTGTGCTGACCAAAATTGGACAGATGGACAAGCGTTCATTTATTTATTGCCGCACTTTACAATGTTAAACTGTGCTAATCGGAAATTGAGATGGGCCAGTCACTAGGACCAAGGACAGAGACGCAAACGAACGATCAAGTTGAAGTCTTTCCTTAAGACCGCCCACTGGTATTTTTGCTAACGTGTGATTGGCTGGAGGAGAAGGAGATTGGTGGTGTGTGTGCTCGCAAACATTCATTCATTCATTCATTTTCTACCGCTTTTCCTCACGAGGGTCACAGGGGTGCTGGAGCCTATCCCAGCTGTCTTTGGGTGAGAGGTGGGGTACACCCTGGACTAGTCGCCAGCCAATCACAGGGCACATATAGACAAACAACCATTCACACTCACATTCATACCTATGGACAATTTGGAGTCGCCAATTAACCTAGCATGTTTTTGGAATGTGGGAGGAAACCGGAGTACCCGGAGAAAACCCGGGAGAACATGCAAACTCCACACAGAGATGGCCGAGGGTGGAATTGAACCCTGGTCTCCTAGCTGTGAGGTCTGCGCGCTAACCACTCGAACACCGTGCTGCCCTGTTCGCAAACATGTTGTGGATAAACTATCCAATATAGTATACTCGGCTGCATGGCGACCGAGTGGTTAGCACGCAGGCCTCAGAGCGAGGATACCCAAATTCAATCCCACCCTCAGCCATCTCTGTGTGGAATTTGCATGTTCTCCCCGTGCATGCATGGGTTTTCTCCGGGTATTCCGGTTTCCTCCCACATTCCAAAAACATGCTAGGTTAATTGGCGACTCCAAATTGTCCATAGGTATGAATGTGAGTGTGAATGGTTGTTTGTCTATATGTGCCCTGTGGTTGGCTGGCGACCAGTCCAGGGTGGACCACGACTCCCGCCCGAAGACAGCTGGGATAGGCTCCAGCACCCCCCGCGACCCTTGTGAGGATAAGCGGTAGAAAATGAATGAATGAAAATAGTATAGTATCCTGATTAATTGATACTTGCTTGGATTAACCATGGATTAACCATAGATTTTCACCAAAAGATGCCACACATATTAGATCTACAAGCTTAAAACTCACATGTTGTAATGTGGCGTGGTTAGTAGATCCATGTAGATCTGCCATGTGATCAGTCAGTATTTATATTTATAGCTAATTGTCCTTTTAACAGTTCACATCATCCATCCCGCAATAGAATGACGCATATAAGAATTCCTATGTCGCACTGCTGGATCCTGTTCTAAGTGGAGCTTCAAAGTACAAAAATAAGAAATTGAAGGAATGGAATGTTTTGATTAAGTAATTTATTGCAAACAAGCATTAAAGTGGAGGCTGTTCATTAGCCAATCAAACATTTAAGACTTCAACTTTTAAAAGCCAAAATGTGTATTCAGCATCCCATTATTCAAGGCTTCAGAATGTAGAGGGATAATGTTGTGTATAGTCGTCTTATTTAGGGCTTGTGTGTTTGTACGTACATTAATGGCACAGTATATTTGCACACATTAGAATGGACCGGTCTTGACCAAAAAGTCCAGGGCCAAACAATTGTCCCGGTCCACCCGCTTATCAACAGCCATTACCACCCATTAAATGTACAGCTTAGTCACAGTCAGGACGAAATTGTACCTTTTTTTTTTAAAATGAAAAGGATTGTAACAGCAAAATGTGACCCAATATGTATTTCACTGAAAGCAATTTTTGGGGCTTTTTTTGTTGTTGTTAATTACATTGATTTTCACGTTGACACTTTTCATTCGTAGACATAGCAGTCAATGTGTAATTCAAGCTATTATCTTTAGCTGGCACTCTGCAAAACAACAGTCATGAACAAATACATGTAATAAGACAACATAGCACTTTACTTCTGCAGTTTGGCAACAGACAAAGAGTTTTGCAGCTTTGCATTGGTGCAACATGACATCACATAACAATATATATAAAGTCAAGAATATTACATTTTTGTGATAAAAGGATAAAAACACAATTTCCACAAGTCAAATATGAACCGTAATGCAAGAAAGTAGTAGCCAAATACACAAACTACATACCACAAATTTCCCAAACTGAGAAATGATTCAATAAACTCAATAAACTTTGGGCCACATGGGTGATTGCCCAGGGCGGCAGTCACTTGCGGGGGCAGCACAGGGGAAAGAAAAATAATCCTATTGACTGTGGATCAAACCAAACAGAGTTGTGAGGGGGCTGGGTGCCTCTGGATCTCTGCTCTCAGGTTAATTAGAAGGTAAATACCAAAAGCAATTACTCAAAATACATTTACTTCTTAATCATATTAATAATATGGAAGAGTCTCAAACATTATGAAACACTATTTCACTTCAAAAATATGAAATTTAAAAAAAAAAGTCAATGAGTTGGTTTAGCCTTGATTGCGAGTTGGGTGGGAGATCGCGGAAAGGAGAAAGTCAAAACCATTAGCAGCACAATTTAAGAAGAGGAGAAATTAGTGAAATATATAGCTATAGCATCACTTTACGTATGTACACCACATTATGGAATGGATTGGATCAAACCAACTGGTAGCTGGTGGCTAACTGCTGGATCTTAATCAAATACAATTTAAAGGGGAACTGTACTTTTTGGGGGGATTTGGCCCATCATTCACAATCCTTATGTGAAACATAAACACATATTTCTTTCCCTTTTTACCTGACTTGTACTGCATATGAACCAAGCTACAGCGATATTGTTATCGTAGCAGCTAGCATGAAAAGCTATTTTTAGCTAAGCGCTCATCTCACCGTCATTCACAGACGAAAGAGTGGATACCTTGCGTTCAATTTTGCTATGAAGACTCAACAAGATGCATTTTTTGAGGATTGTGCTGGAAGACACAGTCATCCCGAGGAGAGCAGACATTGTAAGTGTTGTCACTGTTGTTGACAAAACTAGCATAAGTATGTGTATCAATGCAAGAAGTGAAAAGAATGAAAAGAAGTTTTGCTAGTTAATTAAAAATTAAATACGGCAACTATTACATGTTATCATCAGTGTAAGTCATGTATATCAAACAATGCAACGTTTTTAGAAGGTTTTTTTGCAGGTCTTCAACATTGAAATAGGTGCATCCCAATAATGTGCATTGTTAGCTAGCTCATATTAACTCATTTTTTGGGCTCTAATGCACAGAAAAGGGAATTAAATATGTGTTGATTTTTCACAGAAAGATTATGAATGATAGGCAAAATTCAAATTAAAAAGTGCACTTCCCCTTTAAGAGTGCTTGTGAAATTGACAGAAAAACATTTGTTAACAACAGTTGTGGGAGTGTTTGACCGTGGTGGAGTTGGTGGAGTTGGTTCACACCTATAAATCGAATCTATAAACCTTAACTATGGATCTATCCATCTGTGTATGTCTATGTTAATGTTTTTCTACAAATTTGCCCTGCAACTGAAAAATAAACTTTCAATAGATTGCCAATTACTGCTAACTTTATTTAACTTCACGTAGTTCATCTCAAAAAAGGTATATGAGTCCACTTTACAATAAATGTAACATGCCCTAAAAAGGCAAGGACCTCATTTTTAATGACCATAAAAAATAATTACTAATTACATAATTTACTTTAGTAAACAACGATGCAGCATTTTGTTGAGATATAGTAGTTTAGCAAATATTTATGTCCCTAATTGGATTGGTTTTAGCATCTTAAATGCACAGAAGTGCCTCCCGTTCCATACGTATAATTTGCTTCTGTATGTGGTCCTTGGTGAAAAAGTTTGGATACCCCCACCCTAAAAGGAGCACAAAAAAAAGTCTGTTTTTGTTGTGTTGAGGTCTTCAATTGTTTAGTTGTAAATTTTGCAAACACAACTCTGTATGAAACTGTTGACATCGTGATGTAACGATATCGTAACGTTCATCCACAATTCCCACCCTCTATTTTGCTCTTCGGGCCATTCTTCACTGTGAGGGGACATTGGACGGTAACATCTCCCTGCAGGCTGGCTCCACGTGACCCCCCTCTGGCACCATCCTCATACTCACGCTGCCCCCCTCTGCAGTGCTCGAGTTGACATTAAACTTCATGCTGGCCGGACGTACGGCTCTGAGGACCTGCCTCTTGAAGGTTTCACTCAGGACAATGTAGAGAAAGGGGTTGATGCAGCTGTTAGCGTATCCCATGCTGATGGCGATGTTGTAGGCATAGGAGAAGGCCAGGCTCGGGTTCTGGACACCCAGGTGGACCAGCTGGAGGATATAGTAGGGCGCCCAGCAGATGAAAAAGGCCAAGCAGATGGCGACCGCCATTCGGGTCACCTTTCTGGTGCGTACCCTCAGACTCCTCTGAGGAAGTGGGGCCACGCTGGTGGACATGTGCTGCAGGATCTTGAAGAACACTCTGCAGATGATAGCCAGAGGGATAGCAAAGGCCAGGAAGAACTGGTACAGCGTGAACCAGTATGTGTCGGTGACCGGGTCGGGCAGAAGCAAAGCGCAGGCCACCAGGCCGTCAGGTAGAGGCATCAGGTCGGCGTACAACCACACGGGGATGATGGTGATCAAGGACAGAGCCCAGACAAAGATGATGACCAGCGAGGCCACGAAAGGCGTCCGGATGTAGTTGAAGCGTATGGGATGGACCGTGGCGATGTAACGATCCAGGGTCATGGCGGTCAGAATGTATGTGCTCACAATCTGACTGTTGGAGTCCAGCGCGGTAATGACTGTGCACATTGCGGCTCCAAAGCGCCACGTCCCGTTGCCTAGCAACTGGTGGATTAGGAACGGCATCCCAAGGAGGAACAGGACATCCACAATGGACAAATTCAAGATGAAGACATCAGGAACCGTTTGCTTGGCGCGACATTTGGTTTTCTTCATAATAGTGTAGATGACAATACAGTTACCCAGGATGCCCAAAAGGAAGATGATGCCAAAGATGACAAGGAGGATGGCGCTGCAGTGAGGGGGGCTGTCCACAGCTGAAGACAGGAAATGAAAAAGGACAAGGTGATTAAGTATAAAAAAAGTATAATGCATCATTACATCAATTGTTTTACCTTTTACAATGTAATCATATTACAGTTAGGTCCACGAATTGCACAGTTGGCCATACACTGCCTCCGCCAATTTCTGGCATATGGACCCTGAACTGTTCCTTTCCTTCGCCACATTTCCACGTCATTGTGATACAAGCTGACCATGGTTTGATCTGTCCAAACAATCTGATTCTAATCCTTTTTTAGATGTTTATTGTGGCTTTTGTGTTTCTGAATGTTATCAGTGGTTTGCAACATATTTCAATGACACCAAAGCATATGTTAGTCTCGGTTTGTTTGCTGTGCAAAACAACATTCATTCATTTTCTGCCGCTTTTCCTCACGAGGGTCGCAGGGGGTGCTGGAGCCTATCCCAGCTTTCTTCGTGCGAGAGGCAGAGTACACCCTGGACTAGTCGCCAGCCAATCACAGGGCACATATAGACAAACAACCATTCACACTCACACATTCATACCTATGGATAATTTGGAGTCGCTAATTAACCTAGCATGTTTTTGGAATGTGGGAGGAAACCGGAGTACCCGGAGAAAACCCACGCATGCACGGGGAGAACATGCAAACTCCACACAGAGATGGCCGAGGGTGGAATTGAACTCCGGTCTGTGCTGTGAGGTCTGCACGCTAACCACTAGGCCGCTGTGCAGCCCACACTTGAAAAAAAAAATATATATATTAATATATATATGTATATATGTACGTATATATATATATGTATATATACATATATGTATATATGTACATATATATGTACATATACGTGTGTAAACCCACACATGCAAACAGAGATGGCCGAGGGTGGGATTGAACTCTGGTCTCCTAGCTGTGAGGTCTACCCACTCGACCACCATGCAGCCGCAAAACAACATCAAAAGCCATATTTCCTGTGTTAGATGTATGCTAGAATGTTGACATATTTACATTTTTGTACATTTTTCAACATCTTGGGACTATGCATGGAATACCTTGTCATTCCTTGTTGCATCGCAATTCAAACATTGCTCCTTGCTGTATCGCGTTTTTTCAAAAAATGTATGGTTACAATTTACAATTAGGTACACTAAATGACAGTAGTTCATGACGAACTCTAACCACTACTCATTAGTTGCTCACCAACTACTGTATTTTTGTGTACCTTATTGGAAAGTGAGACCAAATTGATTTATTAATAAATAGTCGCCGTTTTGTGTTTGGCTACGGCCAAGTGAAAAAATACAGAAAGACAAGTCATATATATAGTACTCAGGACCTATTATGCTAATTGTTTTACTCTTTGTATTGAGTTGTGGACTTCTATGGAGCAGCTACACACAATAACCCGCACAGGAACCGTTCTAGATCTTCCAGAATCTGCACCTATTCCCGCTGCATTTCCTGAGATTTGTGCTTCTCGACAAAACAATCTGTTTTAATTTATTCCCCGCACATCCCGCATCTAGACACACCCGATAGTGTCTGATTGAGCACACTCCCAAACTACTTCCTGACTACTGCGAACAACACTTTCTCATTTAGCGGTTCCAGGAATTAATAATAACTGAATAAAGTCTTTGGAGAGCTAATTGAAAAGTGTTTTGGAGCTACTGGCTGGAGACTGGTGGTGTGGTGCGGTGGAGCTCAGGAGAAGCCGGACGTGAGGAGCCGCATTTACTAATAAACGGGAGCCTAACTAGTTAGCTTGGTAACTTGCTATACGCTATGAGCGATATGTCCCTGCTGTGATAGGCTGCCCATTAGTGTTGTCCGCAACATAGTGTAAACAAAGAATAATAGGAGCACAAAGGTGACTATAGGGGTGTTATTTTTAGATACAGAGCTCTAATCATTGTAAAAAAAAATTGTAAAGTCATATATAGGTTTTCTATGATCCAACTATGAAAATATTACATTCATTACATACATTATATACATTGAATCATACTTTGAAGAAATACGCTTTTTGTTTTAATTAAACGTGATAAACGAGGGCTGACTGTACAGTTATTTTGTTGAATAATGACTCTTTTCCTGTAAACTCCAGATGACTCTCCCTGTTTATGAACGCCAGTTGAACTTGAGATCACAAGTTGTTTTCATCACATACACAGACCTCTTTACCACTTTACCACCTTGTGATCTGAACTGATCTGCTAAACAGAGGCCCATTTATGAGGAATGAGCAGATAAGGGCAAGTCTTGGTTACCTACATATGTCATTGCGATGCTCCAAAGACATTATTTAACTGTCAAGTAGATAAACAACCCTCAAACATGTCTAGTTTTACTACAGTTTCATATTCATTTTTCTTTTTATTACCTTGTTACATTGAATTTACCGGGATTACATATTATCTAGAAAATACATATCAAATTAAAAAATCAACCAACAATGACAACAAATCTGAGAATTGAGGAAAAATTAAAATTAAAAAAGGGAAATAATAATAATAATAACGCTGATAATGAAATTGTTAATTATGTTGTAAAAATCTTCTGGACATAACTTATTAAATATGAGTGTCTTATCTTGAATTGTAAAACTTTATTCGTCCATGTCATTGATGATCCAAAAACACAATTTAACTGTCAAGTAGATAAACAACTCTCAAATATGTCTAGTTTTACTACAGTTTCATATTCGTTTTTGTTTTTATTACCTTGTTGCATTGAATTTACCAGTATTACATATTATCTAGAAAATACATATCAAATTCAAAAATCAACCAACAATGACAAAAAAATCTGAGAAATTAGGAAAAATAGAAATTAAAAAAGGAAATAAATAAATAATAATGATAATAATGCTGATAATGAAAATGTTAATTGTGTTATAAAAATCTTCCAGACATGACTTATTAAATATCAGTGTCTTATCTTGAATTGTAAAACTTAATTCGTCCAGGTCATCGATGCCCCAAAAACACTATTTAACTGTCAAGTAGATAAACTACCCTCAAATATGTCTAGTTTTACTACAGTTTCATATTAATTTTTCTTTTTATTACCTTGTTGCATTGAATTTACCAGTATTACATATTATCTAGGAAATACATATCAAATTCAAAAATCAACCAACAATGACAAAAAAATCTGAGAAATTAGAAAAAACAGAAATGAAAAAGGGAAATAAATAATTAATAATAATGCTGATAATGAAAATGTTAATTGTGTTATAAAAAATATTCTGGTCATAACTTATTAAATATCAGTGTCTTCTCTTGAATTGCAAAACTTTATTCCCCCATGTCATTGATCTGTTTTTGAGTTGTCTTTCATTTTGTATGGTGGCAAGTGACCCGTTATTCTTTCATTCCTTACTCACACATTGGTGGTGGTGGTAAACTACATCTGTAGATACAGCTGCCCTGGCAGACAGAAAAGTGTCCTGAGTATACAGGACAGTGATCGCTGACTTCGTAGACTGGTCCCAGACCCAAGACCAAAGAGCTAGTGATGGACTTCAGCAGCAGACCACTACAAATACTTTGAACTGCAAAGTGGGCTGGAAGTACAACAGCAATGCTGTCTACAAGCAATACTGTACAAGCTGCTGGAGATCTTCTACCAGTATGTGGTAGTCACTGGTCTGTACTTTGCTGTGGTTTGTTGGGGGAGCATCACCGGCAAAAAGAACATAAACCAGAGGGACACGCATTGCCATGGTGAAGCGAAGGATAATGCCAACAGACTAAATTCATGCAAATGTCAAGATGGCTTAAGAACTCATAAAAAAGTACAAAGATGGCGTCTGTTTGGCTGATCTTGCCAGGATGTGCAGGATCAAGTTCCTTAGTGAAGAAATAAGAAATGAAGGAAAATAATGTTGCGAAATGGGATTGAAAAAGGTGTTGAGGGGTTGTTGTTGCTGTGGATGCCCTCCTCCCTCACCGTTCCTTGCTGTCTTCGCCAACATGAGTCTTCAATAAAGGTAAAACATATTACATTTTCATGTATCCATTTTATGTGTTATTTATAATTAGATTGCATTGTTTTATATAAAATTTATTTTTTTATATCTGAACTGATTCATTATATTTACATTATTTCCTATGGGAAAATGATGGATAAAAAGGTCAAATGCCTAATGACCTAAATGTAAATTGGAGTTTGGCGGTTACTTTGAACGTCACATCAACAAAGAAGAACTTACCAAAGGAAACAAGGAACACACAAAAGTGGATGTCATATCTATGTGATGTGGTGGTGATGTTTCCCTCTTATGGTAAGATGAGTCCATGCAGCTGTAGAAAATGAAATCATGGTTTTAAAATGAGGACATATGACATAAAAAATGTATGTCCACTACCCACCTAATGCTGTTGTATTGATGTATTCCACAGAGACATTGGAATCATGAAGAAAATCCATCTCTGATATCTCCCAAGTGAGTCAACAAGTGTTGTTTTATGAAATAAAATGCTGCCGATGCACCCTCAGTTTCAATCGTCCTCTCCACAGTTTGATGCTTTTCACTGAGCGTCTTCCTCACTGCCTGGCACTCATCATCACTACCTGGCACTCATCATTACACAGCTCGGGAGGAGTTCCACAAGTGGAGAATCTTATTTTCACTCTTAGCGTGTGCCCAAAAGGAGGCATAAGAGATGACTGTGGAGTATAATAAATGCCGTGCAGGCTAACTTTACCATGCATGATCAGCAAACACTTACTTTACTTACGGTACGTGCACCTCCAATTTGCACCTCCTTTCTGAACCACCAGGTGTCACTGTCTCTCATTATATAATCCACGCGCGTCTGCGGTCATTGTCCTCCTGGCGGGTCCCCACTGCAGGCGGACCCAAAATAAAGTTGGCTGTAAATGAAGACTCTTTAAAATTCATTCATTCATTCATTTTCTACAGCTTATCCTCACGAGGGTCGCGGGGGTGCTGGAGCCTATCCCAGCTGTCTTTGTGCAAGAGGCGGGGTACACCCTGGACTGGTGGCCAGCCAATCACAGGGCACATATAGACAAACAACCATGTATATATACATATATATGCATATGTACATATATGTAGGTATATATACATATGTATACATACATATATATGTATGTATATATGAAAATATGTATATACGTATATGTACATTCATTCATTAATTTTCTACCGCTTATCCTCACGAGGGTCGCAGGGGTGCTGAAGCCTATCCCAGCTGTCTAGGATAGGCTCTAGCACCCCCCGCGACCCTTGTGAGGAAAAAGCGGTAGAAAATTAATGAATGAATGAATGTATACATATATGCATATACGAGGCTGCACATTGGTTGAGTGGTTAGCGTGCAGACCTCACGGCTAGGAGACCAGGGTTCAATTCCACCCTGGGCCATCTCTGTGTGGAGTTTGCATGTTCTCCCCGTGCATGCGTGGGTTTTCCCCGGGTACTCCGGTTTCCTCCCACATTCCAAAAACATGCTAGGTTAATTGGCCACTCCAAATTGTCCATAGGTAGACAGGTATAGGTATCCCAGAGGTATCCCATAGGTACCCCCATAGGTATCCCAGACAGCTGGGATAGGCTCCAGCACCCCCGCGACCTTCGTGAGGATAAAGCGGTAGAAAATGAATGAATGAATGAATGTGTATACATATATATATATATATACATATATATATTTCTATATATGTACATATGTATATATATATACATATATACATATATGTATATATATATATATCTTGGCACCAAATGTGTATTCATTTGCAACCATCTCAGTAGGATGCCTCGTTCTTTGCTTTGCATTTACAACTTCTATAACCCAAGGTTGCCATAGCTTTTAAAAAAGAAGCCCCCTTCGCCTGACCTGCAGGCTTTTTGTGTACGTGTTTTGACTTTTGGCACATTTCCCAGAGCCGATTTTCCAGTTCTGTTTAAATACAATTGGTTTTTGGTCATTCTTGTTTTTCCACTATGTTGCTCAGCTTGAAATGTTTGCTTGACATGTTGGTCATATCTTTGATCCAGCTAGGGTGAAAGCTTTGACTTTAAAATAAGACAAGGGATTCCACCTGCAAAAGATTTTACGGTAAACGGTCTAATTAGTGTATTTGAAGTATAGTGGATGAAAACAGTGTAATTAGTGTATTTGAAGTATTGTGGATGAAAAAAACCCCAAAATCAAAGGCATAACTTTGGGTCTGCCATGTGGGGCTTTGCCTGTTTATCTATTTATTTATTGAATAATTAACTTGTTTAAAAGGAATCACTGCAATTTGGCATACCTTTATTAGAAATAAAGTGCCATACACTGTGATTGACTTGGTATTGTTATAGATGTATACGTCAATGACACAATGGTTAACTCCTATTGTGTCCAAGCACTCACTAGCAAGACTGTGGTAGCTTCCACTCAATTGATTTAAGTTTAAGTCAACTATCTATGAAAAAAAAAATATAGAGAGCTTTGAGGAATCAATTGCATCACTGTATTGACACAGATAAACTACACACAGTGAATGTCTCATGCACAATGCACTCAATGCATCACATACTATAATGTAGTATACATATGTTACAACATATTAGACTACAACTTACTAGCCCGATTCAATAAAAAATGACATGTGATGTCAAATCAGAATTTAAAGGAATACATTTGGGTATTTTCCAAAGCTTGTCAAGATTCATGACATGAAGTCGTTTGACACTTCTTTTCCCTCCTCTGTCACCGTCCCCCGACTGGTACGCAATGACATTTGAAGCAGAGTCTCTCATCACCTTGGTTACCTCTCCACTGCATTTAACATTTACAAATCCCTTGGGAAATATCGCTTTTGTGTAGGCTATGGTGCTATTTGAAGGTGCTACCTTCACTACTGACAAGATATTTCATGTGGAAAACTAGTAAAACTAGTTAAACTAGTAATGCCGCAACGCAACACTATATTGGACCAAAGCCATAAATTGACATTGGTCCTACATAATACATCCCTGGTACACTCTGGCTTGACCAGGACACTGGCAATCCAACAACTAATTTACCAACCCTAGGCACAAATCATCACCTGACTTGGGTAAATCAGGTATTTACCTCTTTTTGGTCAGGAAAAATGAAACTTGTCTGTCCTTTTTTTAGTGCTCTTTTCATGTTTCTGTAGTTCTGGTGTCTTCATCCATGAGAAACATACAAAATAGTGAAAGTTGGGTTGGGTAATACCAATTATTCAGCACAGGGAGGTGTGGAGTCTCGGCATTCTGTGGGTTGTGGGGTGGCTCATACCGCATAATTACTGGTGAAACATTTTAGAACAAGAAGAAGCCTTCTACAAGGAGCTATCAGACTGAATAATTATATCCAATACTTTTCTGACATACTAATTAGTTTCACCTTTGGTTAATTAATTTTCCGAAATGTGAATAGAAAACATTCACTTATTCAATAATTTGCTGCCGGCCCAGGCACCCTTCCAAATTTTACAACCCATTCATGCTAGTTTCCCCGTCCATCCCCTCAAAGTGTACACAATTATTGGGTAGCTTCTTTTCTGCAGACAAAAATAAAGCCCTAAAAGCTCCTAGAACCCTATCAACTCACACTTCGTTCACAGTTTTTACAACTAATTACCACTCCGAGAATTTTTAGAAGTAGACTGGGAGTTTGAGCATTTAGTTATCAGACTCCTCTGTTGTGTAACCACCTCACCTACTCAATCTGGGAGGCAGACAGCCTCTCTCTGTTTAAAAGTCAACTCAAAACTCAGCCCGATACGCTGATATGTATCAGAAACACTCCCCATGTTCCTTGGACTAAGACTTCCGGCTACATCTACCATCTCTATTTATTTTTATATCTTATTCCACCCAAGGTTTATTCCCCACAGGGAGTTTTTCCTTGCCTCCGTCGCCAAGTAAATGTTCATGTGATCGGTTCCCTATTTCCATATGTGACCTTCATGTGAAAAGCGTCAAGTAACTGCTGTTGTAATCTGGCGCTATATAGATAAATGGAATTGAATTGAACTGTGTCCAGCTCGCTATGCTACTCAGCGAGAAATTGTTGTGTGAATCATTTCACCCACAGAATGCCACCCCACACCTCCCCGTGCTGAATACTTGGTATTACCCAACTTTCACTATTTGCTGTATGTTTCTCATGGATGTTCGTCAAGACAAACTACCTTTGTGTTTTCATTCATTCATTCATTTTCTACAGCTTTTCCTCACGAGGGTCGTATGGGGGGGGGATTATGGTGTGCTGGAGCCTATCCCAGGTGTCTTCGGGCAAGAGTCGGGGTACACCCTGGACTGGTCGCCAGCCAATCATAGGGCACATATAGACAAACAACCATTCACACTCACATTCATACCTATGGACAATTTAAAGTCATGAATTAACCTAGCATGTTTTTGGAATGTGGGAGGAAACCGGAGTACCCGGAGAGAACCCACACATGCACGGGGAGAACATGCAAACTCCACACAGAGATGGCAGAGGGTGGAATTGAGGTCTGCGCGCTAACCACTCGATCCAAGATCCACAAAGAAAAATGTGCATGTTTTCTGTGGAGACTCGTTTGTGAGCTCACACTGTGATGGATCAATGAAAACGCCAATTATGCGGTCTACTCCCTCCTCATACCTGAGATGGCTGTGATTGCTGCAATAGTTCAAATATCTCCAATTATTTTCTTTGAGCCTCCTCTGCTGAGCACATAAAGAACAAAAGCAGACTTTTTTTGTGGTTTACGCTGCTGAGACCTCCGCAGCAAGGTTGTACAGCTTTCTCGTTAGCGCCATGGAAGCCATCGCCCTTGCAGATTTTAAGGCGCTGAAGGAAGATCAGCTTAGTTTCAGTCGGGGTGATATAATCAAGGTAAGTTAGGCTACAACATTTATCGCATATAATATTTTCTCTGAGATCTGGGTTCGAATCTCCGGTCTACGCCCTGCAGTTGGCTGGCGACCAGTCCAGGGAGTACCCTGCCTCTCACCTGAAGTCAGCTGGGATAGGCTTAGTTTATTTATCAAAATTTATTTATTAAAATCAAAAAAGTTGAGATTAAGTTTTATAATATAATATATAATTATATAAATAAATGTAATTAAATTAAATATAAATAAATTAAAAAATATATATTAGTTCAGTCAACATAATCAAAATATCAGATACAATTATTTTGTGCAATAATGAAATTATTATTATTATACTATACTATACTATTACACTATACTATTAAATAATTATTTGGTAACTGATCGATGTAGCCATGAAATTAAACTTAACGTAGGTCTGTCTGCAAAAAATGACAACTAATAATGATGTCAGCATTATAAATAATCCAGAGTTTAATTTTCAGTACCGATAATACATTTATTTGAAAGGCTGCTATTTGGCGACTGGTTGTTGCAAATGCCAACAGATACGAGATATTGATCTTTAATGAAAGAAGGTGTAAAAACAAGACAAAACAGTTGGTCAAAGGTGGTATCGTATCCTCAGGAAGGAGGTTTGATACTTCTTTTCAAACCACTTCAAAAGCAATTGTTTGACTCTTCTTTTTAAATGGAGCAAACAAGTGAAGGATATGAGATTTTTATCATGAGTGACGGTGCGTCTCCAGTTGATTCCTCTCCTCAAATGTCACGTTTATTCAGGTCTGACTCAAACTGCCCATTTTGGTAGTCGGCTCCAATTGAATCATGACATTTAAATCTTAAAGTGTCTTCCAGTTTGAAAACAATAATCACAAAATGAAAGTACTCCCTGATAAAACATTGACATATTGCTGTCATGGATAAACAAACAACTATGAAATAGGAGTGTAATGAAGTGTTCACCCTGTGCATGCGTGGGTTTTCTCCGGGTAAAAATCATGCTAGGTTAATTGGCGACTCCAAATTGTCCATAGATATGAATGTGAGTGTGAATGGTTGTTTGTCTATATGTGCCCTGTGACTGGCTGGCGACCAGTCGAGAGTGTACCGTGCCTCTTGCCCGAAGACAGCTGGGATAGGCTCCAGCACCCCCAGCGACCATCGTGAGGATAAGCGATACAAAATGAATGAATCATGAAATGAAATGTTAATTGAACAGTTCACATTCATGTATTTGCTGGGTATTGTGTACATTATGACATTTTAATAGTTCTGTCTTTGTCTTCTTTTCTCTTCTGATTTCCACAGGTTTTGAAAAAGGATAGTAATTGGTGCAGGGCGGAACAAAATGGAAGCGAGGGCTTTGTTCCCAGCGCCTATATCAAGTTAAAACCACATGAGTAAGCCATACTTAACTTGTACGCAGTCATTATTATTTGTGACGTCACGGAGGGGCGGACTTCCTTGTATGGTTCATAGTTAGGAAGCACAGCGGAGTAGGCATGGCCGGAGGCGGGCCGTGGGTGGAATACATTAAAACAGACTGTTTTGGTTATTGTGTGTAGCTGTTCTATAGGAGACCACAACTCAATACAAAAGGGTCGAAAAACGAGCATAACAGGTCCCCTTTAAACTGATCTTAAAAATTTGATCTGGAGTGTATTGTGAACAGAAAAGACAGTTGTTTTGAAAGAGGAGTGTTAATAATAATAATAATAATAATAATACAGTAAAGTGCCTGTAGGGGTGTTATATCATGTCTACAGGACTCTAATAATGTTTAAAAAACATATTTTTAAAAGTCATAAACAGGTTTTTCATGCTCTAAATACAAAAATATTTTCATAGTTTCATTTGTCTTAGTCAGACGGCTGCACGGTGACAGAGTGGTTAGCACACAGGCCTCACAGGTAGGAGACCCGAGTTCAATTCCACCCTCGGCCATCTCTGTGTGGAGTTTGCATGTTCTCCCCGTGAATGCGTGGGTTTTCTCCGGGTACTTTGATTTCCTCCCACATTCCAAAAACATGCTAGATTAATTGGCGACTCCAAATTGTCCATAGGTATGAATTAACCACGATAAACAAGGAACAATTGTAGTACAAATAGTATCAGTCGCCTGTTGCTTCATGATGCTCACTCTCCTAAGCACTAATTTTGTTCTATACTCTCTTTATTACAGATGGTTCAATGAGACAATTAGTGAAGCCGAAGCTGAAGAAGTCCTGATGAAAGCCAAGAGTCACAATACAAACTTCCTCATACGGGAAAGCAAGACCACACCAGGAGATTTTGAGCTATCTGTCAAGTCAGTGCGCCTTTCATTGACACCAACACAGCATATTATTTCACATTATGAACGCGCATAACAATCAATAACAAACAATTAGTTTAATATTAATCACCAATAATAATTCCCTTATTTTACATAGCGGTTCAATTGATGCTTATGGACATTTTTTTTGTTTGTTTTAAGGGGTGAACATTGTGTGCAGCATTTCAGAGTACTTCGGGATCATGCAGGACGTTATTTCTTGTGGATGGTGAAGTTCGATTCTCTAAACGAACTCGTATCATATCACCACACTTCTTCAGTCGCACGGGATCAAATGCTGATGCTCAGGACCAAAAGCGCCCAAGACCAGGTGACAAACATGCGTGCTATCATTTTGATGTTCATAGGTTTTCAATGAAGTGAGTCCGTTTATCTGAAAGTACACCTCCATCAATTTTGATGTAAATGTATGAATTATGTATATCAAGTAGGGCAAATCTGATGCATTGCAACATGGTAACATGTTATGTGCTCCTGATATCCAATGTACACTTAAAAAAAGCCAATGTCTTTGCTACCATCTGTAGAGCGGACATTATGAGGCGCTCTACGACTTTGAGCCGCTGGAAGAAGGTGACCTAGCCTTCAAGAAAGGAGACCTCGTTGAGTTGTTGGATAATTCCAATAACAACTGGTGGAAAGGAGTGTGCAACGGAAAGACGGGCATGTTCCCCTCCACATACGTGACTCCACAAAAAAACTAGATGGAACAAGGTCATGTACTTTCTTGAGTTGCATGTGAACAAGTGTTTATCACCTAACAAAACTAACAAATATGATTTTAATTTTGATACAGTTTGCTTCTTTTAAAATGCTTGGTGTATTTTTTTAATACTTTTATGGAACTAATGTGTCTGACTACCAGTATATCTTATGTGAACTTTGCGGGGGGTTTTTTTGTGGTGTTCCACAGGGGTCAATCTTGAATCTCCTATTGTTCAATCTCTATATACTTCCTTTAGGCCAACTAATACTCTATGCAACTATGCAGAGGACACTCAGATGTACATGTCACTGAGGGCAGGAGAATATGGTCCTGCAGATATTACTTTGTCACTGCATTTAAAGGGGATCTATTATGCTTATTCATCAGCCCTTTGTATTGGGTTGTGGACTCCTATAGAGCAGCTACACATAATAACCAACACAGAAATCTGCACCTATTCAGGTGTATTTTTTTGGAGTTTGTGTTTCCTGCGAAAACGGTGTGTTTTAATGTATTCCACCTTCCAGGCACGCCCACTTTTTGTGCAAATAACTTTATAGGAGTTGATTATAAATGGTGATTTATTTTTATTAAATGTCAGCTTTTAAGAAACTGTCACATATGTTGGATCCCGAATCCGATCCAGGAGTAGAGAGTAGACAGTTCGAAGTTTTTCAAGAAAAGAGGTTACTTCAAGACGTCTCTCAATGGTAGCTTTAGCATTTTAGCATTACGTTGCTAACCTGTAATGTGTTTTGTTGCACTACCAGTGTGTAAAAAAACCTGGGTACAACCACTAATTGTGGTGAAAAAAGGCTATTTGCAACCCCGCTTCCTGTATGCTATACAGTCAAGCACTTTTACTCAATAACTTACACAAAATAAACAGAGTTAGGACACTGATAAATTGTTACTTACTGCTTGCTATTTTGACTCTTTGACACAGCTAAGTAACGTTGGAAAGGCAACCAGCATCAGCAAGTTGTGGGCTAGTCCAGCTACATATTGGCCAATGTTCACAAAACAGTCCAGTGTGAAATGCCTTTGACAGATTAAAATGCATTTTCTTTACTCTTCTTTTCTGTAAAGCACTTTGAACTACTTTGTGTTCAAATTGGGCTCTATAAATAAACCTATAAACCTGCTTTGCTGCGATGTTTTTGTTATTTTTTAAGTAAATTGTCTTCATTTATTTTAAGTGATATGTTGTACTCCTCAGGGAGAACATTTGGACTCAATGAACAATGCAAAATTGTGCCACTGCCCAGACAGCAAATAGACATTGAAACAAGTAAAATCAACATCAATTGTCAAGGTTAGATCATTGAATCATTGTCAGATTTCAACATTAATTTAACATTAATATTAATATTGAAACTATGTTGATTTCATAAACATATACAAATACACAATACTTGTATTTTAGTTCATTTAGATATTTTCATGCTTCAAATTGATTATTTTCTGCACAAAATACGATAAATTTACTTAAATATGCACATTTCATCAACCAAAAGTAGACAATATTCAACCACGAATCAGCATAATTTATTCATTAATATATTACTATATTTTGTATGACTAGCCTATGGGTTATTAATTATTTAACACATTAAGATTGTGTTTTCTTGTATAAAAATTACATTTCATATTAGAAGACAGAAAATAGTCCAGTATAACATGCACCTGCTTTAATTTCCTCTTAATATTACGTATCTATTTAGTTAATTATTTACATTAATCCAGACCGTGCATATGTAATAGGCCTTAGTTGTATTTTAAGAAAGCATTTATTTTGTAGCCTGTAAATTACTGACAAATGGAAGGCGCCTGTGCACGTCAAAAGTAACGTTTCTATCTGTGTCGTGTGTTACGACTGTGTCTAGAAACACAAGACCACAAGACGTAGCATAAACATAAAGACAAATTGTAGCAGGTTACTATTAGTTATTGACGCATGAGCAGTGAGTGACAGGTAACGTAGTGACAGCCAGTCGTCCCAAAGCATGTGAACGCATCAGCCAACCGGCGTTGTTTACATGAGAACTCCAACATGGCGGCTGGTAGCGAGTCGCTGGAGTCTTGGCTGAGTAAGTGTGCTTTAACAGTCCCCTTTCGCCCTCTACGCTACTTATATAAAGTAAATGTGTGTTTTAGCGTCATGTTTGCATCGCTACCGGTGACCAAAACTTGAGTTAAATCCCCATTTAAAAAGTTTGAATTGCTAATATGTCTGTGTTCCTCAGGTTAGTCATACAGCTGTTGGCAATTGTCGGACAAGCTGCGCAGCGTTTGTTTTGTCATGAAAGGAAAAAAAACAGCGTCATGCTGTAGTTTTTGTTATTTTGGATTGTGTGTTAACACATTTTTGTTCACTGTTAGTTACACGCCTTCATTTTAGCTTACAAGCTTGACAGCAGTCGCAGGCTGGGCCACTTTTGTGTGCACTTATGTTGTGTTCATATTCATGTTTCATATTCAAAGGCGGATCACTGCTAAAGTTAAGTGTTACTGTTAAAAATGTGAAACATTACATGCACAATACGAGATCTCTATCAAATACTGAAATGTTCTGAATCATATATTTATGATTTTTTTTCCTGCAATGGTGTTGAACTTTACTGCATAATACTTTTTCTCCTCACTGCCTCTTAGACAAGGCCACTAGTCCTTCCAACCGACAAGACGACTTGGAGAATATTATGGGATTCTGTAACCAAATCAACAAGGAGCTTGAGGGGTATGATTATGAATCAGCGTAAATGTTTCTCATAACAAATTGTGCTAGTACGATGTAGCTACTCAGTTTGGTCATTTTTGTAATTGTTTGTATTGTGTGCCATTACTTCTCCAGACCGCAAATAGCCGTTCGACTGTTGGTACACAAGATCCATTCACCACAAGAATGGGAGGCACTACAAGCCTTGACGGTGTGTCTTTTTCTGCATTCTTACGCACTCCTCATCTGATATATTTGGATTTATAGTCAATTTCTTTTGCTGGTAGGGAATCAGGAACTCCAACCACTTGTACCTGATGGTGGAATTTTTAGGAATTGTAAACAAAGGTGGCTTTCCCGTTCGAGGCATTACTAACAAGTAAACAGAGGGGCAGCGCTTGGGTGAGGATTGGGGAAGCAGAACTTGGGGGCCTGTAGTGGACTGTATTTGTCCTTCAAAAATAAACTTAACTTAAACTATAATGAAAAGGCCACTGATTCATGACGCAGGCAAACGAGTCGTTGTCCATACTACCTTGTTCCGTTTCTCCTTATTTCTTTTTATTACCAAGCAAGCAAGCAAGCAAACAAAGGCATTGTCTCCTGTTGCCTCTCTTGCTCTGGTACAAAAACCATAAGCCCACCCCAGTGCATGCTGGTCCTGTGAGCACTGCCTACATAAATAAATTGCAGGTGCCTAGGGTGTTATCCAATGAAATAAACCCACAAATAAACTCCTAATTAAAATATGATAAATAAACAAATAAATAGCTAACAAGCAAATATTATTTAATAATCCAAACAAAACAACAACAACAAAAAATAAATCAATAGATATTAGAAACCTAGGAAAACACTACTAAATAGCTCCTACAGGGGACGGCAGAGAGTTTATATACTATAAGGAAGTCCGCCCCTCTGTGATGTCACAAAGGGGCAGTTTTACCACGCCTTTTGATACCGAGTGTTTTGAGCCATCCCAAACTTCTTTCAGGGTTCACTTCCAAATGTGCAAACATCATTATCTTAAACTTTGGTTTAATTTATCATGATAATACAACATTCTAACTGCATGTATGGGTCAAAAAACAAATATATTGTCTAATATATTGAGTGGTGAAGTTAAACAAAGTCGACGTCATTGACATCAATGACTTTGGCCACTTTGGCTTTTGTAGTGGGGGGATAAGTGGATGCGTAAGTGTCTCACGAAAATACGACACATGAGCGGCACAGCAAACAATACTGCAGTCACCTCGTTCGTCACCACATTCACCACAAAACTGTGGCCAGCAAGAGAAATGGTTAAATGCTAAATATGTATTTTGTTATGTTTCATGAGATGTCATGTTTTCTGAATGAAATGAGCAGCAAGACTAGCACTTCACTGTGTTTTTACACTAGCACTAAATAAACACATCAGAAAATAATGTGAGATAGTCAGTCATCTGGGAGGGGCTGAGAGTAGCGACGCTGCTCCTTCACGTCGACAGGAGCCAGTTAAGGTGGCTTGAGCATCTAGTCCATATGCCTCCCGGACTCCTCCATGGGGAGGTGTTTCGGGCATGCCCAGCTGGGAGAAGGCTCGGGGGTAGACTTATAGGACATGCTGGAGGGACTATGGCTCACAGCTGGCCTGGGAACGCCTTGGTGTCCTCGTGGTGGAACTATAGAGGAGGTGGCCGAGGACCAACAAGTCTGGGCTTCTACTGAGACTGCTGCACCCGGATAAGCGGAGAAAGATGGAAATTAATGTGGTTACTGGTGCATGACAAACGTCGATATTCATGAATGTTTGACACTACAACGTCCCTGTTGGAATTTTCTGTCTGAATTTATTGTTTAGATCAGACATAAATGCTTGTTACTTGATTATAATATTTATTAATAGCAGGATGTATACATTAAAACATTAAAGTGATAGAAGACCATACAGATTTCAAATTCTGCTAAAAAAATGTTTATTCTGCATAATAAATTGCTGGCCCGAGACTTGACAAATAAATTATCTGTAGAAATTGCAGACTTGAAAATTGAAGATTGGAGATGGTCCTACTTTTATCACAGAGTGGGATATTATTTTTTATTGGGTATATATCAGGATCTGTTACATGTACTTTATAATCATTGTTATATCAGTTGCGTAACAAATTGCAAGATCATTTTGCCAGTTCAGAATGATATAATAATGATATAATATTTGTATATATTTTACTGTTGTATTGTCTTGTCTTGTTCTTTTGAACCCCAGGAAAAATAGCAGCAGCTTCAAAAATCCAAATGTTACACTACTATAATTCCTGTTAACAGTTCTTGAACTAAAATAGTGCCTTTGTGTACTATTTCTGTTTGTACATTGGTTAAATTATACTAGAAAATATAAGCTATGAAATATATTTGTCTTTCTTTCCTACACTGAAATATGATTATCACATATCAGAGTAATGCTCCTATAGGAGTTGTTTGTGCTGAAGGTCTGTATGGATGTAGCATTGCATAGCTGAAGTCATGTGGTTTTCCCTTAAACAGCAAACTAGTTTGTGTCAGTTGCTTCCAGACACGACGAATCAACAATCGATTTCATACAATCAACCGAATTCTCAACAAAAAATTGATGATTATGGTCATCTCTTGTTTTACTGTACATTTATTTATTTACATTGAATGTCTTTTTCTTATTGTAGGTTCTGGGAGCCTGTATGAAGAATTGCGGTCAAAGGTTTCAGAATGAAGTGGGGAAGTTTCGTTTTTTAAATGAGCTCATTAAAGTGATATCACCCAAAGTAAGTACAGTGTACAGTGCTGTGTAATTACTTTTAAATGTGACATTATAAGTTACTTTTATTTTTATCATTCAGTGTCTAGGAGACAAAGTTTCTGAGAGGATGAAGTCGAAAGTGATCGAGATGATTTACAGTTGGACCCTTTATCTTCCAGAGGAAACCAAAATCTCTGAGGCTTACCAGATGTTAAAGAGCCAGGGTAAGTGCATGTCTTTTTAACACCTCCTTAAAGCATTATTCAGTAATGTAGCATGATCTCTTTAAAGATCTTAAATGCAACACTTATGTTTCCAGGGATCGTACTAGCTGACCCTGAGATCCCTCTTGATGCTACAATAGTCCCATCTTCTTCTGAGAAGCCCAAGAATCCGGTGTTTGTTGATGAGCAGAAAAGCAAAGTAAGAGGAAATATTTTACAGTATTGTTTGATGAATGCATCACCCAGCACACTTTTCTTCTCCCTTTGTAGATAATCTTTAAAGATATGAACTCAAATGTGAAGGAGGCTTAGTGTGTGAAGCATACTTTCTTTCTCCCTCTTTCAGTAATCTTTAAAGATAGGAAGGCTTTGGTGTGTTTTGGTGTGTGAATGACAGCTTAATGCAGTCTAAGGTCCAAAAAACAGAACATGCATTAATCCCTGTCAGTGGCTATCTAAGTAAATACACACATACTTAAGCTTCTGTGACCTCTTGCTGTATAACGTTTTTTTAGGAGAAAGTACACACTAAATATGACACTAAATGGACATTTTGCAGCAACCTAAAACATTGCCAACTCTGCTTCCACTTTTTATTACTACAATGATATTAATCAGAGTCACAATGGAGTTGCAACATGTGTTAATATTGGAGCGACACCCTGCAAAGATCACCTGTCAAATCCATTTTAAAGTAGCCCTGGTGGGGTACTGCTATTGGGGAGCTAACCTGCAAAGTCCATGTTCAGCACACCTCCTGCTCCTACACTGCAAGCCACACTCCACGCGTCACACACCAGCACGCACTTTAGCCATGTTTGTTGTCGGCTAACATTAGCGGTTTGGTAAAATTTAGCTACTAATGTTAGCTATCATTTAATTGATAGCCTATAATAACCACAATGAACCTAAACCCTCTGATACTTCTGTTATGTATGTGAATACCAGAGTGTGGTGAGTATAAGCCATGAATGCCAATAATCCAATTTTTCGAATTGTGACTAGAAGAAACATTTATTTGTGTACCATGTTGTCTTAGATCGCTGTTAGTAACAGTATGGAGCTGAAGAGGAACAGAACTTTTAAACTTTTAATTTTTGACTCGCGGGCCGAGAACAAAATTGTATCTGTAAGAGTGTCATGCAACCTGCTATATGTGACTGTGTCCCTTTTTACAGCAGACCACACCAAATAACCAAATTAATAAAGCAGCTAAACCATCAATAATGGTAATGGTAATGGTTTTATTTCATTTGAACATGCATCAGATTACAGATCAGGGTGCATCCCATAATCAGTTCACAGTTCCACATGTCCAAAAGGGGTAGGAAGAAGCAAAGCTTATTAAATCCTACCCCTCCATCTGGTACTTTTACAATCAGTAACTGTTACATTTGTTCACTTCCTGCTTTCCATAATACAGTTTAAGGTTTTTTTTTTTTTTTTTTTTTTTAATAATGTACCTCGTACGGTAGTACAAGGTGATATGACCATACAATGACATAATGGGTACCATAGTAACTGTCAATATAGTGATATGTATAGCACATCATGACTGGTTCAAGACTCTTCATCCTTGTATTTAGCAAACATCAACTGCTTGTATTGTTTCTTGAATTGGCTCATCGTTGTGCATTGTTTGACTTCCTTACTCAATCCATTCCATAGTTTGATTCCACATACTGAAATGCTATGGCTTTTTAACGTAAGGTTGGACGAAGCCACGATGCCAGGTTGTATGTATTTAAACACTTGGCGGGCCGGAAGTGGCCCCCGGGCCGTAGTTTGCCCATGGGGTAAATGGGATAGTTTTTTTTACATGAAGTTGTATGACATCCCCATCAGCAGTGTAGTGCATCAACTGTGACTCACCCCCCACTTTGTCCTGTTCTGTGAGACGAGTTTTTTGTAATTAAGGTAATGAGAAACGTAAAAAACTCTTGGAAAAATTCAGACCTCACCATCGCTCAGTGTAACTTTTTCTCTCATCATATCACTACGCGTCCATTGTTGTCTTGTTTTGGTTTCTTTCTTTCTTGCTCTCCCTGCAGGGTACTTCATAAACTATTCTCCTTATCGTAATGTATGGAAATACAGCAATGTGATTACTACATAGTGTTTCTTGTATCACAAAAGTGAAGTCAGTGACAGTGTTTTTGTCGTCCTCACTTTTTTTCCTTGAATGTGGGCTACTTATTGAAAATGTTGATGACGGATGGTACACTGGAGCTGCGTTGACAGCACTTGATTCATGGCAGCACTCAGGGTTTATGTTCAATCGTTTATGCAGTCCGTGGCTGAGTACACACACTGTTTTGTCATTTGTCCTCCGCAGAAGTTAGCAGAGCTGCTCAAAAGCAAAAAATCAGCAGATCTGCAGGAGGCTAATCGACTCATCAAGAAGATGGTAAAAGAGGTACAGCTTTTGATCCTCAAATAATGCGTCTTCCCTTCAGTGAGATTGAGCGTTAGTAAATGATTACCGATTAACAAGTACTGTGTACTTTGCCGTTGCAGGATGAAGTGAGGACACAGAAAGTCTCAAAGCAGAGTAGCACAGTGGAGGCAGTAAACAACCGTGTCAAACTTCTTAATGAGATGCTTGCTTACTTCAGTCCTGAAGGTTCAACTGATGGTGACAAGGATATCATCAGGGTTTGTTGTCCATCAAACAATTCCTGCAAACCAACTTTTATCTTTCACATCTTTTCACTTCAAAACCCGTTGTTGTTTTTTTGTTGTCGTAGGAGTTGTACAGCGAGTGTGACAAGCTGAGACAAACGTTGTGTCAGCTCGCTACAGAGACTGATGATAACGACACTTACTTGGGTAAGAAATCCTGTGCTTGTGTGAATATTTGACATAACAACCGTGTCATTTACTGATTTCTATCCTTACCTGCTTGTATAATCTAGGAGCCATCCTGCAAGCTAATGATGACCTCTCCAATGTCATTAATTCTTATAAAAAGATAATCGAAGGCCAGACCATCAATGGAGAGACTAAAACACAATCATCAGTCACACAAGGTACACGGTACACTGAACAGTTTCAAGTATTGAGGCATTTAATTTTTCTACACAGAGGAACCTCGGTTTCCACATCAAAATGCTTGAAAATGTCAGACTAAAACCTAAATGGACGAAAACTGAATCAAGTTTTCCCATAAGAAATAATGTCCAATGAATCTGAGCCACACACACAAATATTCATAAATTCATTCATTTTCTATACCGCTTATCCTCACAAGGGTTGTGGGGATGCTGGAGCCTATGCCAATATTACCAAAGAGTGCACAAATGATTGGTTCCTAATGAACCAAGGGCAAACGATTTGTTTTCCTATTAGGTCTGAGATAGTAGCAGTTTCCATTCATTCATTCATTCTACCGCTTTTCCTCATGAGGGTCGCTGGGGCCTAATCCAGCTGTCTTCAGGCGAGAGGCGGGGTACACCCTGGACTGGTCGCCAGCCAATCACAGGGCACATATAGACAAACAACCATTCACACTCACATTCATACCTATGGACAATTTGGAGTCGCCAATTAACCTAGCATGTTTTTGGAATGTGGGAAGAAGCCGGAGAAAACCCACGCATGCACAGGGAGAACATGCAAATTCCACACAGAGATGGCCGAGGGTGGAATTGACCTCGGGCCTGCGCGCTAACCACTCAGTCTGCCGTGCAGCCCACACCCAAATAAATATATAATAAAACTCACCTCTTGAAAAAAAAAAACAACAAGAACACATTGCTTGTGTTCTATTCACATAGACTTTGCCAGTTCGAAATTACAGAAGTCTACTTCCATTTGTGCTCCCCGAGAACTTTAACATTTAATATTTCCTCACATTATTGGTGTCAGAGCGCAGCAAAACCATAATCTTAAAGCCTAATCAAAACAAAAAGCCACTGGCGTGTGCTGTAATATTTTATGTGACCTAACCTTCTCCTAACTTTGCTTTACAGCCAAGCAAAAGCAATCATGAGATGACTAACAGTGTATTGTCTCTTTCCTTGCAATAGACACCAGCCGCCCAGCTGAATCAGAGAGTCTGATTGATTTAACAGATCTGGACAACCCGGGTGTGTCCAAAGTACCTTTCGCATCGTCTATGTTTTCGCACGTTGACCTTTTGTGCGGATCCACTGTGGCAGAAGAAGAGTCCGACAAAGCCTCGGCATCATTCTCTCTGCTAGACAAAGAGCTGCTGTCTTTAGGTAACATTCAGCATGGCACTGTCAGGGAGAACATGATCAGTTGGATATAAGTATTTATCTATTTTTATTTTATTTTATTTTATTTTATTGTCTAATATTAATTATAATTATAATATAATATTATAAATATATAATCATGCTGTTTTCTGCAAATGTTGCAATTTTCTTTGCCTAATCAAAGCATTTTCAACCATAAAATTAACTGAAATAATTACAATGTAAATATAAGGCATTCAGAAGACATATTCAAAGATGTGATGTTTTGTAATATTCTTTACTAGGTGTCCCTAATGTGACTGTAATGTTTGGTGAGACACACAAGCACCAGATTTGATTGCTTTTATTTATTTGATGCTTTTATCGCAGGTTTGAATGATCTCACAGCAGGCACAATAATCTCTTAAGCCAAATAGGATGTACAGGTGACTGTGTGGGTGAAATCCACTTATCCTGGTTGCATCTGGAAACAATTAGGTGTTATGAATGAGGGATTACTCTATTGCACTCTACTTTACCTCAGTTGTTTCATGATGCAATTAATCAGCAAGAAATCCCAGGTGTTCAATCTATTCTGAACGATTCATTATTTTGTTATCATTCGTATCGCACATAAAGTTGGCCATGATTGACTTTGGGGTTTTTTTTGCCAATTTTTTTTGCTAATTTGATTTCCTAATTAGATCCAGCACAGGAGAAAAATACTGCAGCTAAAGCATCCATCCATTTCTATAGCGACTGTTTTCATTAGCACATCAAGGCAGAGCTGTAGTCTATCCCAGCTGAGATTAGGCGAGAGGCGGCGTACCGAAGCAAATAATTAAAAATGTAGTGAATTTAAACAATTTATAGAACGAGTCAGTCAGTGTCAGTCAAAATGTTTGTTTTTTACAAGTGATATATTTCATACTTAATGTATATTGTACAGGTTCTCGTACGGTTGTACAGGTGTACTTTGTTGATCAGGTTGAGCTTGATGTTCTGGTTTATAATTTAAATAGTCCTGACAGTGCAGTCAAGTTTGAGCATGGGGCATCTTTGCTGCCACCCATATCGTCTCCTCCCCACTGAGATGCTTTTGTTATTTTTTTTTTTTTTTTGTCCCTTCCTCCCAACAAATAAATGTATTCTCTATTCATCACAGGGCTCAATGGGCTTGTTACGAATGAATCAGCGCAACCTCGAAATGTGAGCAATTCTCTACACCCATTTCAGGTATGTCCATCTGAATAATATTACTAATGAATGAAAAGTAATATCTCATTGTGTTGTGATTCATTCAGAATTGCAGTCAGGATGTGGAACGTTTTGACACCACTTCACCTGCAGGTTCTGTGTTCTTCACTACTCCGCCCGCTTTAAGTTCCTCCGTCTTCGGCTCAGTGTTTCCTAGTGCTCCACTGCCATCTGTCACACTCCAACATCCACCAGTTGGCCCGGTCTCGAGTTCAACAGTGCCAGCGGCTCTTCCTCACTCACACAGCACAGTGCTGTTGCCTCCAGCAACTCTCCATGTTGCCACCACACATATCTCCACTGCAGCACAACCGTCACAGTCTGAACCACCCCCTCTGGGTCACAGTCTACGAGACGTGACCCTGCTTGATTTCAGCAGTCCTAAATCGTAAGTGCTACAGGAGGTTTTAAGTCCAGTCTGACCCCTCCCTGCTACCCAGGGTAGAAATGACAGCTTGATTCACAAAACTCATTAGCACTGTGATCCGAAATGAATCAACCAAATGCCAGGGGTTAAAAATGAAGTGTTGTGCTTTTTCTCCCCAATCATTAGTCACACCTTTGTGTTCTTATGCTGGTTCTCTTTGGCACC
The DNA here is from genome assembly GCF_037039965.1 of Doryrhamphus excisus. Classification (NCBI taxonomy): domain Eukaryota; kingdom Metazoa; phylum Chordata; class Actinopteri; order Syngnathiformes; family Syngnathidae; genus Doryrhamphus; species Doryrhamphus excisus. Next base: position 15,372,968 of record NC_136365.1, read on the forward strand.
TTATGCTACCGTGACAGCACATCTGTCTTTGTGTCTCTGTATCAGGGGACCCCAGGTGCTCAATGACAATACACAAGCCAAGCGGGAGGATACGTCTTTTCCTGCCAACCCACCGTGCCAGGGCGGCATGCCCAACTGCCCCCCAGCCAGATGTCAAGCGGATAATGTTCTGTTACACTCCCAGAACCCCATCATCGTACAGAGCCAGAACAATTTAGGAGCGGGACATGACACGTCCCTTGCTAATGTCTTTGTACCATTGGAGGCTGTCAGACCAAGTGAGTTCAAAACTGTGTGCATGCGTGTGCTAGTAAAAAAATATTAGTAGCCAGTGTAAAAATATGTCCATCACTCTTAATATTACAGAATTATTATGTAAAAACCATAAAAAAATTATTTTTCTTACTGATCAGATGTAAAAAGAAGCATGATGAAACAAAAGAAAAAACAAAAGACTTAAATGACAGCAGGCGCTTGGACACTACTGGAGAATCACTGCCTTGGATGTTGATTTTTTTTCCTTCTCGTGTTGTTCTTCTCTCAACACACCTTACTGGAGACTGTCATCAAAAAGCAAAACGCACAGCAGTTTGAATTTCACACGTATACATGTGTTTTGGCATTCCACATCAGAGATTCTATCTGTGGAATACTAAGGTCTTGCAGTCTCCGTATAATATATATTCATTCATTCATTTTCTGCCGCTTTTCCTCACGAGGGTCGCGGGGGGTGCTGGAGCCTATCCCAGCTGTCTTCGGGCGAGAGGTGGGGTACACCCTGGGCTGGTCGCCAGCCAATCACAGGGCACATATAGACAAACAACCATTCACACTCACATTCATACCTATGGACAATTTGGAGTCGCCAATTAACCTAGCATGTTTTTGGAATGTGGGAGGAAACCGGAGTACCTGGAGAAAACCACACATGCACGGGGAGAACATGCAAACTCCACACAGAGATGGCCGAGGGTGAAGGGTGGAATTGAACCCTGGTCTCCTAGCTGTGAGGTCTGCGCGCTAACCACTCGACCGCCGTGCCACCCACTATAATATATATTCTACCACATAATCCATTCATTTTCTAACGCCTATCCTCACAAGGGTTGTGGGTATGCTGGAGCCTATCCCAGCTGACCTCGGGCGGGAGGCAGGTTGCACCCTGGACTGGTCGCCAGCCAATCACAGGGCACATATAGACAAAAACCATTCACACTCACTTTCATACCTATGGACAATTTGGATTAGTAGTATTAGCTGCAAATGTATAAATATAAATGTGGTGCAGCGCATCAGCTTAAAAAATGCCGATAGCAATGAAGAAATAATTTAGCTGCAGTGTGCTGGAAACATTTGAAAATTGTGCATAAAAGTATTTGAAGCTGACCTTGGTAAAGATGGTGGGGAAATATCCTCTGGCCAGTCATTTAACAGATCTTCTTCATATGTGCTTGGAAAACTGAGTGCTGCTGTTGTATTTTAGGTAAGCTGTGTCCTGTCACAGTGTACGACGAGAGCGGTGTTCACGTGCTGCTACATTTTGCTCGTGACTGTCCACCCGGCAGGCCGGATGTTTTGGTGATTGTTGCCTCCATACTGAATACATCTCCACTCCCTGTCAGTGACATTGCACTGCAGGCTGCAGTTCCGAAGGTAAATCTTCTCTGATTCCATTGTTACTTCACACTGCTCTCAGTGGACGAGTGGTTAGCACGCAGGCCTCACAGCTAGGAGACCCGAGTTCAATTCCAATCTCAGCCATCTGTGTGTGGAGTTTGCATGTTCTCGTGTGACCCTCGTGAGGATAAGTGGTAGCAAATGAATGAATGCACTCAGCATCTTCAGGTTCACCTGCATCATTGAAATAAGATTGAGTGCAAGAGCATGTCTCAAAATGATGCCTTTTCAAAGATATCTGGAAAGGCATGAAGCATATTAGCGCAATGGTTTATTTACTTTGAAATATAATTAGAATGTACCATTGGCATTGTCAATCATAAAAATTGCTAAATGAAGGAACTAAAGTACAAATAGTACCTCACCTTTTGCTTACAGTCAGCTGCACGGGACCCTGAACTGGGTAAGCGGTACAAGATGAATGAAAATGCCTGTTTATGTTTGCATTTTTGACCGGGCTCAAACAAACCGACATCACAAGCTGTGCAGAAACCTCCCAGCTTGATGAAAAATGAATGTAATGAGTGGACGTGCAATGCTGACATGCGTTGTCTTGTGTGTGCTTCTGTTGAGACGATGGGAGTAAGACTGCAGCCACCCTCGGGTACACACTTGGCTCCCTTCAACCCCATCGTACCCACTGCTGTCATCAGTCAGGTCATGCTGCTTTCCAATCCTCACAAGGTAGTGTCTATCGCCTGGAGCTGTTGTCACCTGCTCACATTGTATTTTCAAGCATTCTACCGACCCCGTGTGGATGTTTGTTTATGTTTGTGTGTACGTGACTGGCAGGAAAAAGTTCGGATGAGGTTCAAGCTGACCTTCACGCTGGGAGAGCAACTCCGCACAGACATCGGGGAAGTTAATGACTTTCCGCCTCCTGACAGATGGGGTGTTCTATAGCCTCCCTTTCCTCATTTGCTGGACCTCTTAAACGATTTTATTTTCCCTGTTGGTCTTTAGAAAGAAACACCTTTCGGGAATGTGTCTGCATCATTTAATGTAAACTTGAATAGTCACTGCGTTGCAGTTTAACGTTCAATGCCATGGCCAAGCGCTGTAGCAATTGAAGGCGTGTCACATACTGTTCGCTTTCAATCAAGTGAAAACAAAGTCAGGCTGTGGTCGATCAGTTCAGAAATATTGACTGTGACTCTGTGGTTGAATTGGATGCATTGTTAAATATACGTACCTGACCGATGCATACAAAAGGATGTTTTGTAAAATGAGATAGATTTTAAGAGTTGGTTCATTGCTTTTAATATTTATTCACACACACTATTTATTGTTTTTTGGTGGATGGAAGAATTTCAATATTTTAACTTAATAACTTACTGTTACATATAGGCTATTCAGGCTTTGATATAACATGTAATTCATGTCAAGTAAAATGTTTCCTGACAAAATAATGTATCGTCTTAAGCTGAAGGGTAATGATGGGCTACTATGTGCCAACAGTTCATTTTGCCAATTGTTTTCTATGTGAATAAAATATCTGTGTATATTTTGGTGATGAAACCACCATACTCATCAATGGTGAATGCAAAAAAAACCCCTTTTATTCTGGCATTTATGTTATCTGTCTAAGATTGCTCAAACAATGTTTTTTTTCAGTCTATGACAAATAAAGAATGCCATTTTCTGGTCTGTAGCTCAATTTTAAGCACTGTTTACAGCCGGGATGTCAAACTTTTCATTGACGGCCACATCGCAGTTATGGCTTCCCCCCAGAGGGCTTCTTGTAAATGTCAATATTTATGAATATAAATATGAATATACATGACATTGTTACACAGTTGCCCATACATCTGATTATTATATTTGTATGAACAAATCGAAGGACAACGTGCTTTTAAGAGGAGTGTAGTGAGATCATTATCAAGGTGTCAAGCAAGTATTTTAGTAATTTTAAAAATGCTTGAGATATCTCGTTGCCTGGTCTGACAGTAGTAAAGTTTAAAAGAGCTGAATGTAGTATATTTTTTCTTTCAAAAAGAAATAGATTTGGGCACCACATAATTGTTGACACCCATGTTTACGGATATAGCTATAATATAGCTATGCCAAAAACACCAAACAACTATAGTTGTAAAGTTGTAAATTTGATCAGTGGGTATTTTTTAAAAGTATGTAATATATTATTCATACATACAATTGCATAATTTGATGAGTGAGAGAAAGGCTCAATGTTAAATGTATCGTTTTATTCGTCTTCTTGCCGGGTGCATATAAATCGCTCCGTCTCCAGCACACTAGGTGGCGGTAACGCTCCATAAACGGCGTTCGCGGCCTAGTCCCCAGCAGAAAGGGTGCAGAGACAGACGACGTAGCAACGATGGCAGACGAGAAGCCTAAGGTAAGGTCTTTACGTTAGTTTTTCCATAGGTTGCGTCAGCTGTGTAAACGTGTCTCGCTGGGGAGAAAATGCGAAACAGTATATTCGTGCTCGAGTCAATTGGAGTCTCAAAAATCAAGAGCTTAGAGGTACGACCCGGCGCTAACATGCTAGCCGTAAAATTAGCGTTGTATGCTAACGTGGCTAATATGCTTGTAATTGGACATGATTTTTGATTAATTACAATTGAATCAATAACACAGTTGTAATTCTGACATGAATACCGCAGTAGTTTATTTATGTACTCGCTCGAGACTTGGATGCATTGTAACAACACATGATTCAACAACGGGCCGAAATATGTTTTGAATGTCGGCCATTAACAGCGAATCCAATGGGGGATCACAAGTACCGCCAACTTTAATTTGTATTGTTGGTCCATTAAAATATACTGTTTTTGATAGCTATGCAGCTGGTGTGGAGCGATGTACTTGGTAACGATTGACGTCTTTTAAATTAATTAAATCGATGTTCTATACTTTCTCTACCGCGTGTCGTTCACTGGCGAGCTAGGCCTATCCCAGCAGACTCTATGTGAGGGGTGGTTTTCACCCTGGTGTCCACTCAATCACGAGGCACATGCATACAAACAACCATTCACACTCCCAGGGGGTCTTCATCGAAGCTAATTTAATCGATTAGCGAGCTGTGTTGAATGGAAAGCCAGATTTGACTGTTGAGTGTAGCTGTCTTTTTAAGCAGCTGTATCTCCATGGTAACTTAAGCTAAACTCATAACCTGGTTCCTCACCAGTTCATGTCCTGGCTTTATACGTGTTAATTTATAACGAAAAAATGTAAAAGGGGGGAAAAAAAGTCGCCACAAAACACGTCAACACTTACATCTAGTGGTCACAATGAGATACAACAAGACGTGTTTCAAAGATTAAAGAGTTGTTGCCCCCAATTTCATTTTTTAATGGATACGTCTTAAAATGAGTTGATGAGTTATTGAGCAGTGATGAATTAGAAGGCTAGTAGGGTATAGTTAGTATAATAAATCAGTGTTATCTTGCTCATTACATCCTCAGCATTATTCCGTACCTCCTCTGTTGCCTTTAGCTGTTGTGATATTTTCGGAACTCCTCAGAAAGGTGCTGGATCCTCTTGTGCCCTAAAGTAGTCACTGGCAGCAGCTCTTAGGTAGGTAATGCGGAATTTGTCGGAATTAATGTTAAAATCTCGCTCTCGCTGACCCATGTTTTTGGGATGTGGAAGGAAGCAGACATACCGGGAGATTGGGACTTGGATATCTTGACAGTGAAGCAAATGTGGAAACCACTGTACAACTGTTCTGTCCTTTAAATGCATAATTTATTTTCACAGAGTAATGTAATAATTCTATATTAATTCTGATTGCATTTTACACCAACCTGCTGATGTTGCTCACAGCCTGTAGTGGGCATAATTGCAATTGTTTTGTTAGATTTCCGTTTGTATTGAATACATCTTAGTGTTTTTTTCCCCCAATTTTTTTTAAAGTATATATCCATGTTTTGTTTTAAAAATGACCACTAGCAAAATAAGAGCCTTCATGTTAGCAACACACTGTCAGAAAAGATGCATTAAAGATGAATAATAACCACGCCACACTTGTGTGTTTGCCTGTGTCAGGAGGGAGTGAAGACGGAGAACGAGCACATAAACCTGAAGGTTGCAGGCCAGGATGGCTCAGTGGTGCAGTTCAAGATTAAAAGGCACACGTCGCTCAACAAGCTGATGAAAGCTTATTGTGAACGACAGGTAAGGCCCTCCAAAGTGTAATGGCATCTGTCACAAAATACTGTTCACTAAGTGGAGGCATTTCCCAACTGCAGACAGTGCCTCTGCAGCAAAATATGGCCTTTTTGTTGTAAAATTAAATATTGTCCTTTTTTGATATACTGGCGTTGGGAGTTTCATGAATTGAAAGGTGTAATATTAAAATGGCTTTCAATTTTAAAGCAACTGACAACAAATATTGAACATTTCCATTGTATTTTTAGTCAGTAATGGCATGTTTGACGATTTTCTGTCTTTCCCACAGGGATTATCAATGAGACAGATACGGTTTCGATTTGACGGTCAGCCCATCAATGAACATGACACACCCTCGCAGGTACTGCAGTGTCCTGATTTTTAACCTATGCCTTGAATTAAATATTTTAGCGGGAATCGGTCAGTGTACCCCGCCTCTCACCCAAAGACAGCTGGGATAGGCTCCAGCATAGCCACGACTCTAGTGAGGACAAGCAGTGTAGGAAATGGATGGCCTGGTGGCCTCATTCAGTGGAATGGCCATTGACCTAACTTAACAGAGAACTGCGCAGTTTTGTTTTTTTTTTTTTTTTTTTTTTGCACCCCCCCCCCCCATCAGCCACAATCACTACATGAGACAGCAACATGCCTCTTTCTCGTTTGTGTTTTTAGATCACACCTCTTTCCCGTTTCTGTGTGTTTTAGATCACACCTTTCCCGTTTTTGTGTGCTTTAGATAGCCGCCTGGGAGTTTTACACTAAGAATGCACATAACTGAGATTCACTTATTTCACCTATGAATGACCTGTACATTAACCAAGCTATCGTGACACTGTTATTGTCCGAACGAACATAGAGGAACTACTTTTCTGGTGTAGCGGATGGGTAGATCGACTGTATGTAGCTGTGCTATCAGGTACCATGGGCTCTGTATCAGCATTTCCCATAGGACTGCTAGCTATTTGTGCCAGCATTGGTGACTTGGATGTAACCATTAAATTAGCACAATTGGTAATGACACATTTGCAAAAAGATTAAAAACAAATGTTAAAGGCTGCAAATGAACTTTATTCTGTTCCTTGTTTTAGTTCCCAGTGCATTTTAAGAATGATTTGAGAAATAGTATGTGGAGAGGTCTGATTTCATGCTAAATATGATTAATTTGCCAAGTTTGAAACCTGTCCTCTTATTACCGCCAGAAACACTGATACGATTTTATGTAATGAGCAGAATCTTTTATGACTTTTATATATCATGGGCATAAACATGCCCTTCCATATATTAACTTTTAAAAGTCAGTTGGATAAAAATTTTATTTTTAATCCACTTCACTGTCAATACATCTTATTATATACCTTAATGTTTGATACACCTGTACTGCATCACATTAAGTGGTTTAATCTTTTGTAGCTACACGAGCGGGTCAAAATGATCTGAAATGTCATGGTAGGGTATGTATGTATGTATGTATGTATATATATATATATATATATATATATATGTATATATACACACACACAGTAAGCACCACTACATCTGCAGTGTCAAACGCTTAGCAATGTAAAGATGGGATTTCTGAAGGTCATGTCTGACATTGACTGTGTTCGCAGCTCGAAATGGAGGATGAAGATACAATTGATGTGTTCCAGCAGCAAACCGGAGGATGTGCTCTTTAATGAATGTTTCTTCTCTACAACTCTACCTCCCCTCCATGTCCTTCAAAGTTTTCATTCAGTCCAGTCCACACACACACACGCACGCTACCAGCCAGTGGAACGTGTAGTTGCAGCAGCTGCACAGCTGTACATGGTTTTCCTGTTAACTTGTTGGCTCTCTAGACAGTTGTAGCAAATAAATACTGTTCCTTTTTAGTTTTTATACTTTGTCATTGAGCGTGTCAGGTAGCGTTCTTGGTATGGACTAAGTGGCCCTGCATTTTAAACCCTCTCTTGTATGGAAATGTATTATTGGAATAAATTGAGTTTTTTTTTTAAATGTGTGCCTATTTATTTATTTAATAAATATGACACATTTATATGCCAGCATGAAAATAGTACTGATGCACTAAAGTGTAAACATAAAGAATTGTTTAATCAATGTACATGGTTGTTTTGTATAGTCAAGGTTCTAAAAATGTCTACTTCGATTATCTCAACGATAATGAGGGCACTTTTGTCTATTTTCGAATATAAAGCAAAGGTTTGTTTTGTAAACGTCTTGTTTTTCATTCTAACTTCTAACGACGTAGGGCCGTAAAATTGTCGCCCTGGATTTTATAGGTCTGTTTCGCAGCCCGTGTCGAATAAGTAAAAATACAATCACCGATAACGAAACGGAATACAGTTTTATTTTTGAAAGCCATGCCGGAAGTAACATTCTCCTTCCCTGTGCTAACTTCATCGATTCACGAGGTTGGAGGCAGGTTGATTGAAGCACGGGTTTGCATTGACAGGAGATGAGGCGGTGAAATTCACAAAAATCTAAAGATTAATTCCCGTATATTCCGTCCAGCTTTCTAGCTTGTAGTGTGAAAATGACGACTACGACAACGTTTCAAGGAATGGAACCCGGTGCTAAAAACAGCTCCAGGTAAAATGCGTCGCCTCTCTCCATCACCATGTTAGCCACCATTGTGCAGTTACCCAACAAGCCTAGCATCCTTTTCAATTTTATCGTTAAATGCTTGTCCTTACCCCTCTGTCTATAAGTAGCAACTTGGAAATGATTGAGGCATTAAGAATATTGAGGTGTTACTTAGGTAAATGGATGACCAGTTAAAGTTAGCCAATTTTTAATTAAACTAGCTAGCATGGTAGCACATGTCCCTCCCTTTGTACACCTTGCAGTTAGCTAGCCACAGACAAAACACACCGTGTTTTAATTGCAACCACGTAAAGCATACATCTGTTTTTTTCTGTAGTGTTCGTATTATTTTCAATCTAGGAAATAAAATGACCGTCAGCGTTCGGTTAGCCGTGTGAAATGTGTTTCGGTAGGGTGGGGCCACTCATGGGTTTCCCCATCACTGAAAGTGCAACAAAGAGGTCAATGTGCTGTTTGAATGCTGAAATACACATGAGATCAAAACAATTCAGTGACATTTACACCTAACATGTAGCCACTGTTCACATGAATTTGGGGCATTTTGTGACAATAGAGTGACAATGATGGCATAATGATTATATAAGTGCATGTAACTCTAAAACTATACCGTGAAATCACGACTAAAGTCATCACAAGGCAAGCAGGAGCACGTTTAGGAACATTTTCAGCCCAGTTTGTACGTCCAAGTGCTTCATCATGCACAATATACTGCAGTATATTAATCTCATTATATAGGATCGGCGTGGGTAGCTATCTACCTCTATTAATGTGATTGATTGAGAGTCAATCACAATGTAATCTATTGGCAGATAATAAGAGAGACTGTTCACAATTAGTTGCTGGGTGAGTCTACCACTAGAAGAAGTACACATGCCTCCTAAAACAGGGTTGTGCATTAATACATTATACAAGATGTCAGAAAAGTTCCAGGACTGTCGATGTTGATTCCATTGTTGGATGCGAGTTTCTCCCACACATGTGGCATCTGTATCCCACAGATGTGGGATAAGTGGTACGCCGAAATGGGATACCAACTTGACTAGTCAAGTCAGGATTTTCTACTCTTGTCATGAGTGCGTTCACACGTAAAGGGATGGGGTTTACAGAAGATGACCAATAACAAATCTGAACAATACACCAGCAGCTTACACTACTTACTGACATTACTTCGCTGTCATATTGTGACGCAGACACATACTGTTATCACATTATCATACTTATGTAACCTATAGATAACATAAATTGAACCATTCATAGCCATTAATTTCACCCAAAATATCCTCTTTTGCAGGGTTCTGCGGCCTCCGGGTGGTGCCTCCAACATCTCCTTTGGCACTGATGAGGAGAAACCCCCCACCCGAAAAAACAAAATGGCCTCCAGTGTTTTTGCAGAGCCAGAAGACCCCTACGCTAACAGAAGGAACAACCCACCAGGTATTGTCTACAGTCACAGAGGGTCAAACTTATCTTATAATAAGTGTACTTACCTGTAATATGTACTTACCAGTGTTGTAAGTGTAAAAACGTGCAGTATCAGCACCTCAACTATTATAGAAATGAAACTTGGATGAGTTTTAGAGTAAGTTGATGTATGGCATGTACAGTAGTCCCTCATTTACTGCTGTTAATTGGTGCCAGACGTGATCACGATAAGTAAATTTTTGCGAAGTAGGGTTCCCTGTTTATAAGGATGTCTTGAGACATGAGACAATACATGAGCTTGGGTATATGAGATTAGATTTTAGTTTAACTTTACTCAGAGCAATGAAAAAATACCAAAATATATGACAAGATATTGGAATGTACTCAATAAATTTCTACTACATTACACTCTTGTGTACGCAGTGTGTATGTTACCACCCCCGCTTCCACCCACCAAGAAAATGAGACTGTAGGATTGCCAAAAGGGCTCACTCTGTTCATGCCGTTGTTCTACGGAACAAACGTGCCAAGATGCTGAAACCAGTGCACAGAGTGAACTCTCTCCTTGCTTGTTTGGAGGTGGGAGACGAGGAAAACAAACATGCATGCACATGGCAGTGTATTGAGGCTGGCAAAATGATTGGCTTCATTTTCATTTATTTTGTGATTGATTAATTAATCAATTTATCAACTGTTTTTTTTCTGAATGAGAAATCACGTCACATCTTATTTACACAAGTATCAGTGAGGTTTTTTTTAGAACCATTTGGTTTACAGTGACTTGTAGCTACCATTGACTTGCCATTTAGTAGTTTTTTCAAAGGATATTATATCTAAAAATATCTTTGAAGTATGTTGAGGAACAATTTGTCAGATCACTGTACCAAGTGATTCTTGTCATGTATTATGACAAGCAAAAGTCTCCTTTTGCACTGACTAACATGTTCTTTCATCTTGTAACTGGATGTTGCATGTTCTTTTTTTCCTTTAGCACGACGGAAAGAGCACTCTGTATCATATCCTTTGATATGATTGCATATACTGTGACTTGATCAAGGAGACAGACATTGCGTATGACATTGGAATGCAGCAACGGAAACTGCAGATAATGAGTAGTTTTCCTCGTAAAAGTGTGTCATAATGTGTGCCATGTCCTCCTCTTTTTCCAGGTGGGAAGCCCACGGGTGTCCTGTGCGGTGAGTCTTCAGCCCCTCTTAGGAGAGGGGCCAACCAAGGCATGAACCCCTCTGCAGACGCCGCCTCCATGGTAAGATCATGGGATACACAGGGACATGGAAGTGAAACTTCTAACGCAGAGACCTGCAGACTCGTTTAGAACACGAGCAACTCTTCAGGCTTTTAGCTTGCATAACACAAGTGTTTACAAGTTGTTTACGTTGAGAAAGTACATTCAAAACATTACTTTTAAGTCACTTTGTTAGCTGCAGTTGATGACAACAATGTGTAAAGTGAATAATAGTGTTGTTGTTGTCAGTTAATGGTTTAGGTTGGTCTGGAGAATGTTTTTTTTTTTTTTTTATTGTATTTTTTAAAGAACCGACCACTAACAAAAAATTTTAAAAACATGTTCAACAGTGAATTGTGAATATGTGATGTTTGAAATACATCAAACAATTGATGAGACAGATAAAAATTGGCATAATGACCATGATTTTTCTGATTCAAGTAAGTCATTTCCATTCTGTGCCACGGTGATAGAACCTTGACGTTTGGTCCTTCTCCTTCTAGGACGGAGACACGGCTGTATGCAACGACGGTGAGCAATTTGCATCTTACTTCATCCAGTTAAAGACTGGTTTTCTTGACGTATGCATCTCCATCTAGTAGTGATGAATGTTAAAGACTGTTGTCACTAGGAAGCAACTTTAAATAGAATATACTAAAATAGTATACACCCAACTTCCAAGGGTTGGTAATATTTTATCAAACAAGAATATGTATTTGTCGTGTTGTTCCATTTCCTGTTCTATGGTCAACATCACCTTTTTGCAATCACTGGTACTTGTCAATGGTGGCATCACACACAAAAAAGACACTTGAATTGTTAATTCTATAGATGCTCACTTATACTTTTATGAAAATGTCCGACTTCAGTGACTGTTGTTTTCAAATGGGGCTGATATTCGGGGTGGTGCCATGTGTATTCAGGAAATGAAGATGCTGAGACTGACGCACCTGCAAAACGTCAAGAAGATGCTCCTCCAGCCGAGGATCCTGCCGGAGGCCTGCCCTCCGGACGCAGGAATCCACCCGGTGGAAAGTCCAGCCTCATCTTGGGCTGAATTGCAGCCGAGCTATCTCCCCCACCCCCCCACCCTGACCCCTTTCCTACTTTCCACTACTTATCTCTTAACTAATTCCTAACACAAACTGGGAAACCCAGCCCATTTCTCCTTACCACAGGACCTCCCCTCTGATGTCTCCCTAGTGCCAGTGTTTTCCATATCTCAAGTGCATTGTTTTGATACCTCCTTTTAAGAACCATTTTGTACTGTTATTTATTTTGACAGAAGCACTTTATGTATTTCAAAGTCAATGATTCTGTGCCGTTCGGTCCTTGTATTGACGTGCAGAGAGGCCACAAGAATCAACGGTAAATCACCCCTCTTTTCTTTTGTACGACTCAGCACAAGCTACAGGTGTCTGAAAGCTGTCACTTTTCAATTGTGTGCCATTTTGACCCACCTTGCATGCACATTTGGTCCCAAATCTAGCAGTGTGGCAAAGAAACAAAACTGTGAAACCTTTCAAATCCTTTTTTCCCCTGTTGGTCCGTCCATGGTGGAAAAACGTTGTGTTGTAACTGCATGAAATTGTAACCTTTCTTACTTTCACAGTATTAAAAGATGGGAAGCACATCAGTTATCTGAAGGATGACACCCTTTTGTATTGTAATGACTAACCTTAGAAGATTTTGCCCCCCAGTCATTGTTATATTGGTCGAATTTACTCTTAATCTTAGTGTGCCTCTTTGTGTTTAAAGCTACAAACTCAGACACGTTTGAGTCTTCTGCTTGTAGGCATTGCAATACTGTAACTGTTTTACATTGCAATCCAGGTGAATGTTGTTGGGCCTGATGTGATAAACCTGTCCTACATTTGACAAGTGACCTTATGACACAGCTCAGCCTTTTGCTTTCTCACTCGTTCCACGCTTTACAGTATATGAACATGATAAAGCTGTCAATCCTACTGTCATTTCCAGTGTGGCGCTATCATGTACTTTGTCTTTCTTTTTACTTCATGCTGGATGTTTTTAAGTTGCTCGAATACAGTTGAATTCAAGAAATGGCACAAGTGAAAAAAATAGACATTAAAAAACAAATTAAGACCATGACTTCCTGTTCTGATTTACTTAAGTGAATAACTGTACATTCAATTCCTTAGAAAATTGCACATGGACAAAATGCCATAATTATTGACATTCCTTTACTTAACATTTTTAAGGGAGTAAAGTCTTTAATTATTTCAACTCATCCTGCCCGTTAACCCATGAATGCTGACTGGCTCATATGCTTTCTACTCATACCGAAAGTGAAAATACGGCAGCGAGCAGGCTGGAATTCCCACAATTCATTCAGTCAGTTGTATTTTTGCTGGCGTGGAGCTTGTTCTGTTCGCAGGCACTGAAAGCCACGGGAAGCCACAACTCTTGACTGCCCCTTCGTTGTCCTACAAGCCGGCCGACGACATGCTGTAGGTGAGTACAACCCTCCAGCAAAACGTGTACTTGATGCATGTTTGATGTTGTGTAATGTAACCCTAATGTAAAATGTACTTGGTGATCGTCTACGTGTGAGGTGAGCTCTCCCTCTGCTCAAGGCACAGTCAGTGTGAAAGTTTGAAAGGAAACACGTTTGTCTTAACGGTGGTTGCGCGCGCACAACTACAGTAGTAGTATACGATAGCTTAACTGTTTATTTGTGCTTGCCAGGCTTGTTTGTGTGTGCAATGAGGCGTGGAGAGAAAACTCGCCTCCTCAGTAGGAGGCAGTATTGCATCGCTGGCGTTCTGAAATGTTAAGATAGTTATGACACTACATTTTAATATAAGTTGGAATAGTTTAGGGGGGGTTAATGATTTTAATTCATAACTTGCAAGTCAAAACAGTACATTAATTTTGGAGGCTCCACAGCAATCAAGTATTCACATTTTGTGGTGTTTTATAATGTCATCCAACCGTATTTAATGCTATCAGAGGTCATTGATTTTTGCTGTGTTTTGCAGTCTGCTTTTGTAGGGTTAGTTTTTACGGTAACAGTAATCTTTAGGGTGCTAACCCCTCATCCTCAATTCCCACCCGAGATTGATGGAGTGCAGATGTTCTATTACTGAGTCCAGACTGTTAAAAACCCCTGACAGCTGCGCTTTCTGGACTCAACATTCACACAAACAACACTACATCTGACCTTTCAGTTATGAGAGTCATCTTTCGACTTGAGGATACACACAAACTAGGGCTGGGCAATATGCACCAAAACTCATTTCACTATATATTTAGGTTTAATATTGATATACGATTTATATTCTGATATTTTTTTCCCCCACAAACTGAGTTTAGTCAAAGGCCGCTATGCAGCCTCTCCTCCTTTGTATCTCAGCGGGGATCTCGGCATAGGGAAGGGGTGCTCTATAGCTGCTACAGGATGTGTTATTAAACAATAACAATGGAGGAATTGTTCACAGCTCAAGGCATTTGTAAATGCAACTGTTATTCTATAGACTTTCTCTTTCACTTTGAATGTTTAGTCTTGTGGGTGCAGTGATGTTTTGTCCCCACCACTGAAGTGAATCACTCACAAACCCTCATGCATTAATTGACTATACTATACTAATGCTATGCTATACTATATTATACTATACCATACTATACTATACTTGCATATCATAAAACCAACTCCTGCATACATTTATATTTACAGTATAATTGTACCCCATAGCCACTTGTATACACGGGCAGCAGCAGATCTGTTCTTTTTCACAGAATCTCAGGAATTGCTACTGCACCGCTCGACTGACTGCTAAGTCACATGTCTGGCTGTTCATGTACGAGACGCACAGTAGTAGTGTTCTGTGGATATAACAGATTTTGTGGACTTTGTCCACAGTGCAATTGCAACATCACTGAAAGCACATCACCACATTAACCACTACTGACTGTAATGTCACTTTTAAAAGCTTGCCACTGGAACCTCAGGATCCGGGCGCCAATTTAGCTTATAATAAACTACACCCAAGCAGCCAAGTCATTTCAAGTACAATAGTTATGAAATAAGTATCTTCAACGTTAATACAGACTATTGTTACATCACTTAAGCCATATAAGATAAGGTCTCGAGCCCAACTGAAATGGGGTTTTTGGGGCTGAAAAAAAGCTGATACACAAGGGAAAAATTGTATTACAATAAAGTTGTAATAGCACAACCAAAAAGCCAACATTTTATGAAACAAAGATTTCACCAGGTGCAAACAGCCATGAACGCATGTGAAGGAAGTGGCAAATTCACAACAGTTATAACGTTCACTAATATTGTGTATCTTGGTGTGGTGGCCATGTGGTTAGCATGTTGGCCACACAGTCAGGAGATGGTAAAGACCTGACTTTGAATCTCCGCTGGACATCTCTGTGTGGAGGTTTTCTCCGGATACTCCAGAATCCTCACATTCCAAAAACATGCCAGGTTAATTGGCGACTCCAAATTGTCCATAGGTATGAATGTGAGTGTGAATGGTTGTTTGTCTATATGTGCCCTGTGATTGGCTGGCCACCAGTCCAGGGTGTACCCTGTCTTGTGCCTAAAGTGTGCCGGGATAGGCTCCAGCAAACCCCCACGAGGGGGATGTTACATATACCTGTGATAAGATAAGGCAGATGATGTTGTCATGTTACACTTTACTACATTGACCATTTCACTGCTAAACTGTTACCAAATCTTGACAATATCCTTAACAGTAATCCTTAGGCATTATTTCCCTTTTACTGTTGAAATCTATGACCTGGACGCCATATGAATACCACGACTAAAGTATTCTTGTAACTTAATGTGTTGCAGGTAAACAATGATGACCTCAGCTGCTATCCTGTTGTGGTTGCTAGTAGTGATCTGTGTCAGTGGACAAATTGCAGTGACTGGTATGATCCATCATTATATGAACATATGCTCTTAATCAAAATGTTATGACCAGATGAAAATTGCAAGAATTGACATTGTGCACGGTTGGATCTTAAGGAGCTTCAAAACGCAAAAAGAAATGGGAGTGAGACCAAAAAAATGTAAGGAAGCAATTTATTGCAAACAACCACTAAACTGAAATACGTAGGCTGTTTATCAGCTAATCATGATTTTAAGACCACTTCCTTCAAAAGCCAAAAAAAATTGATTGTCAGGCATTCACACTGTTTTGATCGCTTGATACCTTTTTCTCTTTGAACATGACTCGAGGCTTCTCTCAGTGCACCATTGCTGCAGAGTTTTGGATGCAGTAAGTCATTTGAAACGTCTTAAACGATCCTGAGGGCTATGGAACAAAAAAGTCAAGTGGTAGACCCCGAAAAAATAAGGCCTCGTCTTCTTCAACACCACAAAATTGCCTGTTTGGAATGTGCACAAAAGCACTAAACATTGGATATTGAAAGGTAGCTTTATTTAACCTTGACGGTCCTAGCCTCCTCACTCTTAAAAAGAGTGTGACAGCTTCCACACTTTTCGAAAAGACCCCCCACAGTTCACGCCTCCCCACTATTTAAGAAGCACTGCTCTACTTAAAACCTCCTTAACATCCAACAGTGCAAAATCATCAGGAGTGTCATCATCTATCATAAAGTGATATTTTTTTGCAGATTTTGTGAAAGTGGAATGCAAGACATACAACGTGGGACAATACGGTCAGCAATCTATGCTGGACTGTTGGATCGCAACCTCAAAAGAGGTTAAAGATCCAACAGTTCAGGTGGTTGTATGGAGGAAAGCTGGACACCGTGTGCTGCTTTTTGATGTGACAATACAGGCGGCACCGAGATTTTCCTTTGCCAAGCCATCATGGAGTCCTAAGGACATGAACGTGTCCCTGCTCATCGCTAACACTTCAGTGGCTGACGAAGAAGAGTATACATGTATGGTGATAACTGATAGCGGCAGGCACAGCAGCTCAACCAACCTTAAAGTCACAGGTGAGAGCTTTGACGGCACATACTAAAGTAGATATCGTGCTATTTTTTCACATATTAAAACAGTTCTTATTGGTGTCTTAATAACATAGCTATGGGAGGGTGTCCGGTGCTGGCCCTTTAAGTGGCCAGTGAATGTGAGTGAGGGAGTGGTACAGAGAGCTTGGTGCATGTAGCATGTCACCATAAAGGTGGGAGTCTTAGGGAGTTAACCCTCAATTCAAGCTGTTACAGACTTCAACCTTGGAGCCCAAGCACAAACTGTTACTAAAAATAAACAATTATATTCCATTTTGCTCTGGAAATGATAAATGGTTTGGTGTTGTTGCTGAGAAAATGGTGACTCATTATGTCATGGGTGGAGTTTTCCTTACTGCCCGTTATGTAACCTTTTGTCCATCCATCCATTTTCTATGCCGCTAATATCTACCACGACCCAGGTCATTGTATGGTGAGCAATTAATCACCACTTTCACTTCCTTTTTCTGTCATAGCTAAATACAGCACACCCATCATCCACTCGACCACAGTGAAGGTCACCCCAAAGTCACAAGCCACCTTGACCTGCAACTCGGATGGCGGCTACCCCAAGGGCAGACTTGGCTGGTTTGTTGGACCCAACAGGCAGGAAAAGAGCACTGAAACCAATGCCAAGGTGGCAGAAGATGGACTATTCAACCTCTCCAGCAATCTGACTTTGTTGCCAGGGTCGGAATCCTCCGAGTACACTTGCGTGGTGTTCAATGATGGCAAAGACGATGAAGCCACATTGCAACTGAAGTCCCATACCGAGCGCCAAGGTAGGTAAAACAAAGTGACTCACTAATTACATTAGTTGGTTCAGATCTAGTTTATTGTTTTTGGACCGATTTGTGATGCGTTCAAAGATTCTGCAAAGGCAACACAAACTTGTCAAGACAAGAACCAACCAGTCCTTCAAGAAATGTACCAGGAACTTGCCTAGTTATTTTTGCAAAGCATTGGCACACAAGTATTTTCATCAACATAATGAAACACCTTCATCTAATTATATTTACGAGGGTTTCAGTTTTGCAATGTCGCATGTCCAATCCTGCCAAGTTTCATACAGGTTTAGCCAAAACTGGGATGGGCCAATTGGAGTCTCTTGCAGCCATGGCTAGTGCAGTAATGGCTGTGCTTAAGATGCCACAGAAGACAAACTGCACATTTGTAGAGATGCTTGTTACTGACTTTCTTTCCGACATGCCAGCATTGTCCAGCACTTCAGTACCGATACCGATATTTATCACATACTACAGTATTAATTGGCCCTGTACCCTAGAAACCGCCCATGAATGATAC
This sequence comes from Doryrhamphus excisus, assembly GCF_037039965.1. Classification (NCBI taxonomy): domain Eukaryota; kingdom Metazoa; phylum Chordata; class Actinopteri; order Syngnathiformes; family Syngnathidae; genus Doryrhamphus; species Doryrhamphus excisus. The sequence continues at coordinate 15,391,314 of NC_136365.1, forward strand.
GGGAAAAGGCCGAAATGATACTGTGTCAAAGCCCAGGGCAGTGATACTGATAAAATATATATATATATATATATATATATATATATATATATATATATATTTAACCATGTCCAGTATCAGCCCCCGTAGCTGTCCACTCAGAGCGCGCTGCTCTGGTATCGTGCCAGTGAAACAACCAATCAGAGAACAGCACACGAGCGTGAACACACAGCGTTTGTTTTGCTGCCGTCTGTGCTCTGTCATTTGATTAAATAGTACGTGATAATAAGCTCATGATTAAATAGTATGTGATAATAAGTATCAGACCTTCGGTCTCGGGCTGATACTGACACTTGGGGGTATGATACCTGGCCTGATACCAGACAAACCATGTGATAACCTCTAAGTACAGCACCTCATCCCTCAAACTAATGAACACATTATCTTCTTTTACAAATATACACTGTTTGTGCAGAATAAGACAAATTTATTGACCGGACTTTCTTATATGATTCATAGTTAGGAAGCACTTTAGGCTTGTGAGCAATCACAGCGGAGTGGGCATGCCCAGAGGTGGGCCGTGGGTGGAATAAATTAAAATGAACCATTTTGGCAGGAAGCACAAATCAAAGGAAATACAGCTGGAATAGGTGCATATTCTCCAAAATCTAAAACGTTTTCCGTGTGGGTTATTGTGTGTAGCTGCTCTATAGGAGACCACAACTCAAATGCAATACAATACCAAGGGTCGAAAAATGAGCATAATTGGAAGACTTTAAATTGCATATTTACAATTCAAAAGGTTAAGCTTGCAAATAATTCCAGATCGCGGACATACTGGGCTAGCAATCTTGGTGTCTTTATTAGTAAAATAAAACACTACTGTTATGAACCGCTGACTAATTTTTATGCCAATGTCATCACAGGACATCCCTACAAACAAGATTTTAGCATGGGTATTATTGCCATTGCAGCAGTTTGGACAGAGCTGAATAACATGTCTTTCTTCACATTGGATGTTTATTCTTGTTTTCAGAACGTGCACTCTGTGCTAAAAAAAAAACAGCTACCGTAGTTATTTCCTTATGCTGTTGTTTTGATGCACTATATCACTAAGGTGCATCATATCTCTGAAACAGATTCAAAGTCTTTCAGTAATCTTTACATCGAAAAGAAAAGGGTGAATGCTGAGTCAAAACCCAGTTTTGCAATAACAAGATCTGGTATGTTTGCATGATCCGTGCAAACATTAGCTCGCCAATCCACTGCAAATAAAAAGCACTTCTTTAAAGTAAGCTGAAGCTTGACCATTTCCTGATGTGACTCAAGTTCACCACCATATACTAACAAACGTTCTCTCTGTGCCAGTACTGTGCTGCTCTGGTTAGCAGTCTGCTGCATAAACATGAGTCACTCCTACGTTTTGAACCAAATTTGTGGACCATTCCAATATCAATCATGGGCAGGATTTGGCCTGTAGACCACCAGTTGAATAGATGGTCCTCTTACAAGTTCATCCATCTTTGGTCTATTCTAACTGTGCATGAAGAAATGAAAATCCCATGTCTTTGTGTATTTCTGCCAAATGTATCCAGTATTATTAGTAGTATATTATCCAGACGATCTGTGTTCATCTTTCAACCGCTTTGTGTGACATCACTGTGGCTCAGGTCCATCTTGATCCTTATCAACCCTTACCAAGTTCATGTTCTGGAACTCCGGGAGAGAGATGACATATCCACAGTTCAGATTATTGCAGAGTGAAAGAGAAAGTCCAATTCTTGTTTCAGTATTACAAGGCAATGTTTCTGCTTTGTGTACTTTTCTTTGTCAGTTTTGCAAGGGCATTAACACTTTTATTCATCATTTAACTTTTTCAGGGCGCGGACAAGATCAACCAGGCACTGATCTGGCCACCAGAATAGTGGCGCCACTGGTGGTTATTGGTGCAATCATCATTGGATTGCTGCTGTGGAAAAAGGTCAGCAGGGGCTGTTTTAAATGCAGTAAGTATGCACTCATTTCTGTGTTCCATGCGGCAGTAGGTAGTGTGCTAAAACTGACTGACTTTTCAAACTTTTCAAATTAAAATGACCTGTGATGCATTTGCTCTGCTAATACTGTTCATTAGGTCAAGTATGAATGTGATCATCTGAATCCTGGTGTGCACCAAACAGTTGGACTTATGAGATTTATCTTGGCCAACTCACTGTGAGAGACAATGGAACTTTTTGAAAGTAGATTTTAGAAGCTTCTTGTTACAGTGAAGAAAATAAGTATTTGAACACCCTGCTATTTTGCTATTTCTCCCACTTAGAAATCATGGAGGGGTCTGAAATTTTCATCGTAGGTGCATGTCCACTGTGAGAGAGATAAACTAAAAAGAAAAATCCAGAAATCACAATGCATGATTTTTTAACAATTTATTTGTGTGATACAGCTGCTAATAAGTATTTGAACACCTGAGAAAATGAATGTTAATATTTGGTACAGTAGCCTTTGTTTGCTATTACAGAGGTCAAACGTTTCCTGTAGTTTTTCACCAGGTTTGCACACACTGCAGGAGGGATCTTGGCCCACTCCTCCACACAGATCTTCTCTAGATCAGTCAGGTTTCTGGGCTGTCGCTGAGAAACACGGAGTTTGAGCTCCCTCCAAAGATTTTCGATTGGGTTCAGGTCTGGAGACTGGCTGGGCCATGCTAGAACCTTGATATGCTTCTTACGGAGCCACTCCTTGGTTTTCCTGGCTGTGTGCTTCGGGTCGTTGTCGTGTTGGAAGACCCAGCCACGACCCATCTTCAATGCTCTGACAGAGGGAAGGAGGTTGTTCCCCAAAATCTCACAATACACGGCCCCAGTCATCCTCTCTTTAATGCAGTGCACTCGTCCTGTCCCATGTGCAGAAAAACACCCCCAAAGCATGATGCTACCACCCCCATGCTTCACAGTAGGGATGGTGTTCTTCAGATTGTACTCTTCATTCTTCTTCCTCCAAACACGCTTATTGGAATTATGACCAAAAAGTTCTATTTTGGTCTCATCTGACCATAAAACTTTCTCCCATGACTCCTCTGTATCATCCAAATGGTCATATGCAAACTTAAGACGGGCCTTGACATGTGCTGGTTTAAGCAGGGGAACCTTTCGTGCCATGCATGATTTCACATCATGACGTCTTAGTGTATTACCTACAGTAACCTTGGAAACGGTGGTCCCAGCTCTTTTCAGGTCATTGACCAAGTCCTGTCGTGTAGTTCTGGGCTGATTCCTCACCTTTCTTAGAATCATTGAGACCCCACGAGGTGATATCTTGCATGGGGCTCCACTCCGATTGAGATTGACCGTCATGTTTAGCTTCTTCCATTTTCTAATGATAGCTCCAACAGTGGACCTTTTTTCACCAAGCTGCTTGGTAATTGCTCCGTAGCCCTTTCCAGCCTTGTGGAGGTGTACAATTTTGTCTCTGGTGTCTTTGGACAGCTCTTTGGTCTTCGCCATGTTACAAGTTAAAGTCTTACTGATTGTATGGGGTGGACAGGTGTCTTTATGCAGCTAACGACCTCAAACAGGTGCATCTGATTCAGGATGATACATGGAGTGCAGGTGGACTTCTAATGGGCAGACTAACAGGTCTTTCAGGGTCAGAATTCTAGATGATACACAGGTGTTCAAATACTTATTTGCAGCTGTATCACACAAATAAATTGTTAAAAAATCATGCATTGTGATTTCTGGATTTTTCTTTTTAGTTTATCTCTCTCACAGTGGACATGCACCTACGATGAAAATTTCAGACCCCTCCATGATTTCTAAGTGGGAGAAATAGCAAAATAGCAGGGTGTTCAAATACTTATTTTCTTCACTGTAAATGTAAGCTGGTAAATATTGCAGAATATTCAAATAACCTACCGTAAATTCCGGACACTCAATATAAACTGCACCTAAATTTTGAAAAAAAATATTTGTATATATATATTAGCGGCACCAGTCTATAAGCCACAGATCTTCACGTTGGAACATGGGATATGTAAGACAGAACAATGTTACGCACATTTGAATTGAACAGCATCAGAATTATTTCATCACACACTTTGTCAGTCTCTCTGCGAAGTATTGCAGATCAGTCGGTCTCATCATTAAACTCATTAGTTCATTCATTCATTTTCTACCACTTATCCTCACGAGTGTCGCGGGGGTGCTGGAGCCTACCCCAGCTGTCTTTGGGCGAGACTAAACTGGTTGCCAGCCAATCGCAGGGCACATATAGACAAACAACCATTCACACTCACATTCATACCTATGGACAATTTGGAGTCGCCAGTTAACCTAGCATGTTTTTGGAATGTGGGAGGAAACCGGAGTACCCGGAGAAAACCCACGCATGCACGGGGAGAACATGCAAACTCCACACAGAGATGGCCGAGGGTGGAATCGAACTCGGGTCTCCTAGCTGTGTGGCCTGCACTCTAACCACTTGTTAGCCCATCCTTAAACTCCAAATTGTTAATTAATGTAATCGGGATTATCTATGAACGCTTTATTGCTTTGTTAATACATCACCATTACTCGCTCGTGCATGTATACTTCTGTTTTCCCCTCCAGCACTAAGCCTTCTGGGAAATGTAGTACACACCCACATTAACCAACAGAATGAACATCTCTGAAAATGTACTCACACTGTTATGAATCTGGTGAATGTAGGTGTGAGTGAAATTGTTTAAATGTAGCTCTGTTATCTTGTAGATTATTAATGACCTAATGATTGCAACATCATGTAAAATTTATCGTTAATGACTGGAATGAATGATGACTAATGTTACATAAATAATGACAGAGGGTGTAGTTGTGATAACAATGTGGAGTGGGCAGTGGATTAACTATCGGTTTCCCTTTTATAGTGACTGCTGACTGAGATAAGGGATGAGTTTAAATATAACCTGAACCTTAGCCTGGTCTGGAGCAGGCTAGCCCCACAGAATAAATCACCATAGTAACTTACAATATGTCAGAACATATCCCATTTTCCACTATCCTATTATTTTTCAAAACCGATATCGTTTTGTATAACAAGCCCTGAACGTCCCATAAAGACAGTCTTAGGTTGGCAGGTTAGTTCATGTAATGCTGTGTTGTACCCACTGGCACGTTCCCATGTCATTCCATGCCAGTTCCTACATGCTCTCCATTGATGTTCACAATTTTAGTTGGATGTCTCAGTGATTGGAGACCTTACTGTACATAAATATTTTACTTGTGAACATCAAGCCGTGCAGCTCCCTTCTTTCTTCTTGTGCAGTATTGGTAGTAGTAGTCATGTGGTTGTGTCGATGTGTTCAAGGGACCCACAGAATGGTTGCTCAAGATGAAGAAGCTGCCGAGAATGGTAAGCCTTTACACATTTGACTCATTCGGACGTTGTTCTCACATGTATTATGCTATCCCATGAAGTGGAACCAGATGATCAACTGTCACTAGATGCCAAGAAGGACCCTAAATGAGGTATTCTTTCTGAGAAAACCTTTAAAAGCTTTTGTAGGTGGATGTGATTATGAGTCTCTTAACAATCTCTCTCCCTCTTTGTCATTTAGGAGGTTTAGTTAACACTGACCTATCAACAGGAACCAGCATTTCCATGACAAGGAAATGATTATACATATTGATTATTGATATTGATTCAATGAATGATGGAAAGAAGTTGAGACTAAATGAGACTATTGAAGTCTCATTTAGACTCTAGCGAACTGCGACTGTGTGTGTGTGTGTGTGTGAATGCTAAAATAGCCCCTGCCGATATTCACTAAATAAGTATTATATTCTCATGAGAACCAGAAAAAAGCAGCAACAGTATCTACTGCCAACTGAATAATTCTTACATTCAATTTATATTTTTTGTTTAATTTTTAACATTTAAAAAAAAAAATTGGAAAGCAGTTTGTAGCTCTTTATAGTCCATTTTTACGTCTTGGGTTTGGAACATCGGACCTGAAAAATCTGTCGCTTGAACTTTTCCGTGCCATGCTTTTTTGCGCATATTATTATCATATCATCATCATATTATTAACACACTGCATGAGTCCACCAGTGTGTTTTTAAATCATCAAATGTCCTGTTAGCATCCTGAGCTTGCTAATCAATAGCAACCAAAACCGTAAGTCAGCAATTAAAATTAAGCTTTCTTTTACTTTCATTGAAACGTGATTGTTGCCAAAGACACTATGCGGAAGCATGACACCCCATGGACACCGCCTTCCTGTTTTGCATGAGCTATTTGTTGAATTCAATAATGTTTCTGGAAGGTGTTCATCTCACTGCCACATGTGTATATATATAAATAAATACTTGTCTTTTACAGAGCATGGAAATGCATTACTGGGTCTTAGGAGGTAATATTTAAGTTACTTCAGTGAATAAACATTGAAACACTTAAAAAGGCAACAGGTTTATCAACTTGTGATGTTTTAAAACCTCCGAATCTGTGTCCTACTGTTGCATAAGCAGAGTAAATGTAGCAAAAAGTAGCAAAAACACTGTAATTGGCTGCCCGAGATATTTGCTTATAAAGTGGTATCTTTTCACACATAATGTCAACTAGAAAGCAATTCTCGCTGCTGACATTTGTGCCAAAACAAAATGAGTGCCATCAACTTGGATGAAAATTCACCACGTTGTGAATGACAGATTCAACTTCTTCATGCATGCTGTTAATTGCTGTAATTTCCGACGCCACTTGCTCATTATTCATGGGCAACAACAACTGTTTGTGTGTATTCTCTTTCACTTTCAGCATAACTCAGAGATCCCGTCAGTGAGAAGGGTTTCTGTATGTGGGTGGGGAAAGTAGCCTCTCAGGGGGGCAAATTTCTGGCAGTGGTTCCGGTGAGAAATCAGAATGTTAAACAGACAGAGACAAAGATACCACTCAGCATTTCCCGCATTTTTGTACATGAATGAAAAGCCCAGCGTTGCATAACTCGATACAGTTTGTACAGCTACTCGGAGTGAACTCTGAAGGAACTCACACTTTGTGCCATGCAACTTGGATGTATAAAGTCCTGGACTATTTATCACGGTGTGTGTGTGTGTATGTGTCTGTGCATCACTTTACCACCCAAACACACACCATAACTGGCAACACAATCATCTTATCAGCATCTGTAAACGCATACTCTTCATCAAGCAGTTGCAATGGTCAATCATTGACTTGGACTTAGCATTTATTTTCTCTAAAGAAAACAACACAAGTCCCTTTCGGGATTGGTTTTACTAATGAAATAGTCAAACTGTCATTTGTTATCAGTGTGTACATTTTTTTTAATGCAATGCAATGCAAACTTTCTAATAAATGGGGAAATGTGTGACTCCATTTCTTTGTCAATTTGGAATAGCATTAGAGAAAATGAAGTACAAAAAAGATCAGAAGTTTCTCAAGAAATGAGGTTACTTCAAAATGTCTCTCAATGGTAAGTAGCTATAGCGTTTTCTACAGCATCGGTAACATCTAATGTTGGAAAGGTGTCAGGCTTCAGAAAGTTTGTCGGCTAGTCCAGCTGCATACTGGCCCATGTTCACAAAACCAGTGTGAAATGCCGTTTTTAATGGGAGAGAATCAGGAACTCCAACTACTCGTGCCTGATGTGGTGGCGTCTTTAGGAATCGTAAATAAATGTGGCTTTCCCGTACGAGCCATTCCTAGCAACATAAACAGAGAAGCAGAGAGCTTATCTGGCTTACAGCCACGCCCATATAAGGAAGTCCACTCCTCTGTGACATCACAAAGGGGTAGTTTTACCACACCTTCTGAAACCTAGCATTTAGAGCCATCCCAAACTTTTATCAGGTCTCACTTCCAAATGCGCAAATCTCATTATCTGAAACTTTGACATCGTTTAAGACGAGAATACAACATTCTTACTACATTTATGGAAGTGGAAAAAGCATAATGGGTCCCCTTTAAAGTTGAAGTCATCAAAACTTCTCCCTGTTGGACTTTCAAGGCTACGTTGATGGCTCAATTCAGGCATTTTTATTCAGTGAGTGGTCTGTTCAACTCACAATTTCCTCCTATATGGTTAGAAGGACATATGATTAAAAAACACACTCTCTTGAGATTTACTGCATCATTCACCGATGGCCAGGTCCACCCTGTTATAAAAATTCACAATTAACTTTTTGTGAGGGCCAAATAATGTTGTTTGAAGGTTTGACCAGATATGTTTCTTACATTTTATTCAGGAAAAAAACTGCTACTGGCTGCACAGCGGACAAGTGGTTAGCTCGCAGACCTCACAGCTAGGAGACCAGGGTTCAATTCCACCCTCGGCCATCTCTGTTTGGAGTTTGCATGTTCTCCCTGTGCATGAATGGGTTTTCTCCGGGTACTCCGGTTTCCTCCCACATTCCAAAAACATGCTAGGTTAATTGGCGACTACATATTGTCCATAGGTATGAATGTGAGTGTGAATGGTTGTTTGTCTATATGTGCCCTGTGATTGGCTGGTGACCAGTGCAGGGTGTACCCCGCCTCTCGACCGAAGAAAGCTGGGATAGGCTCAAGCACCCCTGCAACCCTCATGAGGAAAAGCGGTAGAAAATGAATGAATGAATGGAAACTGCTACTATCTCAGACCTAATAGGAAAACAAATAGTTTGCCCTTGGTTCATTAGGAACCAATCATTTGTGCACTTTTTGGTAATATTGACCCGACTTTTTATTTTCTTCTTTATTTCGAACATCATCTATAGCACAACAAACCAAACATAAATCAACACAAATAAAAATACCTATGTATATATAAACATACACATGTTCGAAAGGGAATGGGAAGAAGTCAAGACTTATCTAGTCCCACCACCCTAAACACCCAAATTCCAACCTCATCCCAACAAAACATATATTATTCCTTGTCTACACAGAATAAAACCCCCACATCCAACCACCCTCCCCCAGCTTGAGGCACCCAACTACGTGCCAAGAGCGACCAGTTCATTACTAGTCATTGTATCGTACATAGTCCAGTACAAAAGAAAAAAAGAATGAAACTACTCCAACTATACAGTCACCACACCAGTCATCACAAGCTAACATGGATATAAAAAACATCAATGTTATGGTATTGTTTCAGTGAGATAAAAAAATAAATGTGAGAGAAAAAACAAAAATATTCTTTAAAATACCTCAAATTAAATAATCACATTTGAGTCTTACTACTTCCCTTTTGTCTCAAGTGCAACTCATGAGTCCTGCCATTAGTCCACTAACTCAAACCTGCCATCTTCTGGTCAATTACAATATTGCAAATATAAAAATGCAAGAAAGGACTTTGTCGAATGTATCAATTACGGTTTCTTTTTTTGCCCTGCAATTCTCGGTCAGAACGCTGGGGGCAGTGTTTTCCGGTGCGTTAGCTCATTGAGCGACGATGGCGCTCGTGTGTTTTTTTTTTTTTTTAGCTAATTAGCTTCTTCCGCTACTAGTGAACGGGTCAAGAGAAGTTTAAAGCGTTCAAGTGAGCTAGAAATAATTGACAGACATATTACTGCGCAATACAGCACTTTTATTGCACATGTTGATTCGAAGTCGGAGGAGAAGGCGTTCACGTCTGACCAAGATATGAGGTATTGCTCATTTTCCCCATCCTCTTTTGAGCCAACCAACACATGTGAAGTACTAGCAATAATCATAACACCAGCAGAGGGCAGTATTGGACAGCATTTAAGTGATAAATATTTTCTATCCAGTTGCTAATATCTGGCATGTCCAATTTATTAGTGTACTCGGTCGGACAGCACAAGACCCGATCTTTAGAGTCTCCTGTTGTTTTTAGCATGGATGAAGCTGGACTACCCGGAGAGAACCACACAAGCAATATTCAGATATCCAGACTGCGAGGCAGACCACTACACCCACCTTGGTAGTGTAATAAAAAAGTACAATTATCAATTGAGATGTCCAAAATGTCATTGGGCCATTTATGCTCACCAGTGGTACGCTGGCGCCATCTAGTGGCATTGAGGAGCACCCATGTTTTTGATTTTTGAAAAATAAAATACACAGACATACGCCTTTGAAGTAATTGTACAAATACAAGTTTATATACCAAAAAAATGTTGTAAATTCTGTAGTACATTCAAAGCAAAATACATTAGAGATAGCACTTGAGGTTAAAAAACAGTGTGGGAGAGATAATTCTACTTCCACTGAGGAAGAAGTATTTATTCATTCATTCATTCATTCATTTTCTACCGCTTTTTCCTCACGAGGGTCGCAGGGGTGCTGGAGCCTATCCCAGCTGTCTTCGGGCAAGAGGCGGGGTACACCCTGGACTGGTCACCAGCCAATCACAGGGCACATATAGACAAACAACCATTCACACTCACATTCATACCTATGGACAATTTGGAGTCGCCAATTAACCTAGCATGTTTTTGGAATGTGGGAGGAAACCGGAGTACCCGGAGAAAACCCACGCATGCACGGAAGAAGTATTTAATTATATATATGTATATATATATATATATATATATTATAAATTCCAATTACAAAACAGTATCAAACAGTATAAGCAGAATTACGGGAACATAAAAGTGTGAAAAAGTATTTAAATCTGGAGTGGAATTTCAAAAGGAAACCCACATAAAGTGGGCATTTCAAAATAAAATAGTATAGATAGTATGTATATATCTTCATCATTCAAACTTCTTATCACAGTACTCTTTTCAAAATTAAATCCCTCTTAAAATATCAAATGTGTGCGTCACTGGGGAGGATTTCCCACTCCCCACCCACCTCCCTCTCTTTAATAGGCGCGTGTGGTCTTGCAGCTGAGCATCCCTGCACAGCCAATCAAACGCATCCTCCTCTGAGCTACACGGAGTCCCTCTCACACGAAAAAGACCAAGTGTGTCCAAAAGTGGCACCACGGCACTTTCACACTTCTTCACTCGTGCAAGCAGATGGCCAGCATGAAGAAAACTCCAAATTCAGGTAAAGACAATTTAATTGTGTTTTAATACACTGATCTGTGTTGTTTACTCTGTAGCGTATCTTTCCTTGCATCTAACAGCATAGCGCGGAATCTCCTAAAACTTTATCTGTAATTTGCCAAACTTTACTTGCTACAATTTGGGCCAGTTTGGTGTCCATACTGTATGAGCATAAGTCTCCCAAGGGTGCACCTCTGGGTCCCCTGACTACTACAGTCAGATGTTCACCATCAGATGTCCTTGTTAGCGTGACCTTTTTTTCCCTCTTTGTGGATGCTCCAGACCCTTTGGGCTCAGGCTGTGCTCCTATTGTGTACACTCACGAAATTGCTATAATCTGTGTGTGTTTCTTTTTTTAAGCAATGTACATTCAATGGACACCTCATTAGGTACACCCGCACAGCCTAATGCAGGGTTGGTTCAATGAGTGGGAATACAAGAGATGTACGATATCAGCTCCTCCTTACAAATGAATGTAGTATGTAGTATTAAAATGAAGGGAAATGTCCCATCTCTCCAAGAATGGGGTGTACCTTTATTGGGATCTCCTACAAAATAAGTAATTCTTCCTTGACACATGCCCCCACTACATACACAAAGTGTGGTAGACATTCGTTGTTTACATTTTTAGTCATCAGATGGCCACATAATGGTCCTTACTATGAGTGAACTACTCTGCATTTTTTCACAGCTAACATGTGAGCAGGATCATGAGACATAATTTAATTTGTTTTTTATGTTTTTTTTTGTAAATTTAAAGCTGGATGTTAAAGCTTCATTTATCTTTAGTTTAGCTTTATTTTATTTTATTAAGTTTTTTTAAGATTGTGATACAGCATAACATACAATAAAAATGTGTTTAGTCAGTGCATATTACTGGTGTAATTCAGTTTTTCCAGGAAATAATCTTTAACTACAAGAAAAACAAAAAAAATATTGCCTTGTTAACAGTATCGTGATATATCGTGATATATCATATCGTGAGCCTAGTATCACTATATGATACCACCCCTACTAGCTGGGCACCTAGTACTCGCTGTATGTCTGCCAAATTTGACTTTTGACATGACCTGTCTGCGTTCCCTTTAAGTCAGTGTCAATCGTATGCTGGAGCCTATTTTTTTGTGTGTGTGTGTGTGCGTCATACACATGTTACACCACAACTTTTTTTCCCCCGGTCCCATCTGTGTGTGCGGCCAACATTTGGGAACACACAGGACTCTTGGCTCTTGGGACAGGGGGCAAAAAAAAGGCACAAGAAGATTCTGTGATGCAAAACTGACCCAATCCCAATGAGGCTCATATGATATTGTTCATTTATTCATGCATATTCATGCAAATACACAACAGAAGAAACAGCAGAAGTACGGCGCCTCAAGGAATCTCTGTTTGACCTTTGACTTCTAACACAAGATGAGTATTTGAGGTAACTTTGAGGTCTGTGTTGGTGCGCTTTGATCATGTGGATCATTGCGCATGAGTGGTCGGCTTTCAAAGCAAAGAGGAAGCATGAGACCAGAGGTTACGCGCTGTTAATGTTGAGCATTGTTGACCTTCAGGCGTCCAATGTTGGATGAGAATCGGCTCTCGGGACATTTATCCTAATGGAAGATTATGCTGTGACGTGTGTTTAGGTTTGCGCTTGCTATTCGGGTGTACATAATACCAGGCTGATTTTGTTGAGCTATGAGCTGTCTTGAAGCTACTATATGATATGTTGATGTACCAACTCAGTGGTAGAAAACACACAAGGAGGTGAAAAATGTCTCAAAAGTTGTTTGCAAGGCAGTAAACAACAGAGGAGGAATTGGGGAAGATAATGATTAAGATAATAAGCAATTAAGCAACTGTTGAGCAAGTAAAAAATAAGACAGGGAAATAATACTGTCTTATATATGCATGGTATACCAATATAGTAATGAACAGGGTTTTCCTACCTGCTTTGTTTTGCCAAGCACACTACAGTGCAGTCCATGTTTTTAGGATGGACTTAGTTGGACTTGATGAACTAGATATACTCGTGTTGTTCTCCACTTTCAACTGCAATGACCCTGAATAAAAAGTGAGACCTCGCTGAGTGAATGCACTGTGGTTTATTTCCCCTCGCTCCTTTATTTTTTTTCCCGATATCATCGTACGCATGAGAGATCACAGTCAACTGTGTTATATCTTCTCATGGCCTGTCCTCTGCTTTAAATGGGCTTCTTTGTGGTGGACATTTGCTCGGGGGTGTGTGTGTGTGTGGGTGTTATTAGGATTTATTAGGCTTTACGGGGGAGCTTTCTTGACGTTGACCTGCAGGTTGAAAAAATCGCTGTAACAAATGTGCATCAAAAGAGAAAACACATTTGGGATGGCAAATATCCAGCATGTTACAGTATAGGTACATTGCTGTGTTGATATGATCCACTATACAGTCCACTCACTGGTACACCTTCACATTTTGATGCCATCCCATTCAAGTGCCATTGAAATTGATTTGATGTCGCTATGTATATAATTTAAGTAATGCCTGTCTACACACGTGTGTCATGACACCACCGTGGCTAAGTATTATTTCATTTAGAAAACTCTACATTATATTAGGGTTGTCAAATAATTAGAATTTTTAATTGAATTAATCACAAGTTTCAAATTAATTACTCATGATTAATCATGATAAATCAGTGCCAGGCATTTTTTTTGTGTTTTATTGAAAGAAAGATGGGCTTCACAGCTAGGAGACCCGAGTTCAATTCCACCCTCTGCAATCTCTGTGTTTGCATGTTCTCCCCGTGCATGTGTGGGTTTTCTCCGGGTACTCCGGTTTCCTCCCACATTCCAAAAACATGCTAGGTTAATTGGCCACTCCGAATTGTCCATAGGTATGAATGTGAGTGTGAATGGTTGTTTGGCTATATGTGCCCTGTGATTGGATGGCGACCAGTCCAGGGTGTACCCCGCCTCTCACCTGAAGACAGCTGGGATAGGCTCCAGCACCACCTGCGAAAGACAAATGACAGGGCAGGATTATATATATATATATACACATATATATACGTATATATATATATATATATATATATAATAATCAGGCTTGAACTTATTTGTCAGCAATGAGGAGTCACGTTCAAAGACAAGATGTATTCACATGTTTTTGAATTTTTTGAGATTTCTGAGTACACCTGAATGCAGCAAAATGTACTTCCTCATTAAGAGTTACAAAGTGAGTGATAAGAATATGCACTCATTGTTTTTCTCTGCATTTCTGTTTATTTAGACCACATCTACACGCATAATAAAGACGTTATGTACATGTACAGAGTGTCCATGAATGCATCATGATAACATAATGCCGAGTGACTTATGAGTCAGTCAACCTAGGTTGACTATTTATGGACACTGTGCTCCATAAAATGCATCCTACATTAAGTTCGGTAGGACTAGTAGCAAACATCTATAAGAACCTGTTATTCCACATTCAGTGAGCCTTTAGCCATCATCCCTCCAGTGGGTCTCATAGACCGCCACTTTATGAAAGACAGCTCTGTATTTTTCTTTCACAGTATCTCCTCAGTGACAGCTGGATTCTCTTCACTTTGACTCGTGTATCCGCCTTAAACTGCCACCACACCAGACTTTAACTTCCTGCAAGTGGATATTTGATTCACTATCTTGAGTCAAGCTGTCAAACCTCTGAAAGTCTTCTAATACACTTCACCTCCGTGCTCCAGCAAATCCACTGGGATTAAATTGCTCTTATCAGTCCACTTTAGTCAGGGCCAAGTTTAAAAGCTCATTGTGTTTGCTACAATCACGGCTCCTGGAGATTCTTTACATTCCAGCAAAACTTTTCTCACCCCGCTTGATAACTTTTGCTCCGTTGTTATCTGAATCCTCCTCATTCCACTGCAGGAAATGACACATGGGATTTGCTTTAGCATTATCTCAGTTCATTGCTGCTATCCTATCTGAATAAAACTTCTTAACGCTAACGCTGTTAATGACCTAATTATTACTAGGCGTTTATTTGCCTAAACCACAAAGACAGAGGGTGTTATTTCTGAAACGTGAAAATGTAGCTCTCCATTCCACTCTCTCCCCGGACGCGGTTTATCATCAGCAGAGGCTGTCGTGTTGTGGCGTTCGTGCAGGTTTCTGATTGTGGTTTGGGAACAGCCCGTACGCCTGGTTGTACCACTGGAGCTCAAACTGGTCTCTACCTTACCCAGTACCCGGAGACGTTGTTTACGTGGCATGATGTCGTTCACTGAACTAACAATGCTGGCCTTTTATGGGTTTTTGGACAAAGCTTTAGTCAAAGACCAATTCCTCTGTAATTCCTAATTATTCCTAATAATTCTCATGTCTGCATTTTTAATCGTATTTGCCCCAAAATGCACAGTAGTGTGATTTTGTGACATTCCTCCACAAAAGTTTGTGGAACTCAACTGACTGAAGGTGACCAAATGTCCAGTTTTCCCAGGACATTGCTTAATTAGTGTAACCCAGGGGTCGGCAACCTTTACTATGAAAAGAGCCATTTTACCCAATGCCCACTGAAGAAAAATAGCGTGGAGCCGCAAAACATATTGTATGTTTAAAACAACATTGGAGGGAATTTGGGGGTATCAAAGTAGTTCAGATAAGAAAAGACGAGTTGGAGTACTCTTGCTAGTTTTGGAGATAAACTTACATAAATGTATATGTAAACTACTGTAAACGTAAAAACAAGTTCCCATGCCGCTGTTTTTAAATTATCTCAAATTTATTTTTTAGATTTGTAGGTAAGTATTACTTGTTTTTCTTCATGTACTGAACTGGATAGCAGTCAGAACTCACTCAGGATGCATTCATGGTCTCAGACAAAGTTGGATTTTTTAAAACTCATTACAAAAGACGTGCATTTTCCCCACTCGGGTGTTAAAAATATTCAAGCATTGCAAAGGGAGCCACAATAAAGAGGCTGAAGAGCCACATGCGGCTCTGGAGCCGCAGGTTGCTGACCCCTGGTGTAACCAAACATCCTGTTTTCTAAGAACATGTTTATGTACTGTCCCTGTTTTTTATTTCCTGGAAAAACAGGACATTTGGTCACACTAACCTGTCATTTTCTTTTTTCTTTTTACAAAGTGACCACAATTTTTTTTTTTTTAGAAAGTTCTGAAAATGTTTTTTCATTGAGCCATTACATTAGCTAATGCTAGTTTATATTTTTATAGTCATTATTGTATAATTTCTTACAGGCCAATTTCCCAGATATATGAGAGACATTGTTTCTATGCTTATTTAATTATTAATTATCGTGATTGATTATCATTATTATTTATGATATATGGATACTAAAACATTGAGTAACCTCTCAGAATCCTGTCTGGAATTTTTTTATTATATTACAAAATACTATAGTGGGCTGCATGGCGGTCGAGTGGTTAGCGTGCAGACCTCACAGCTAGGAGACCGGAGTTCAATTCCACCCTCGGCCATCTCCATGCGGAGTTTGCATGTTCTCCCCGTGTGTTGGTTTTCTCCGGGTACTCCGGCTTCTTCCCACATTCCAAAAACATGCTAGGTTAATTGGCGACTCCAAATTGTCCATAGGTATGAATGTGAGTGTGAATGGTTGTTTGTCTATATGTGCCCTGTGATTGGCTGGCCACCAGTCCAGGGTGTACCTCGCCTCTCGCCCGAAGACAGCTGGGATAGGTTCCAGCACACCCACAACCCTTGTGAGGATAAGCGGTAGAAAATGAATGAATGAAGGAATACTATAGTATTTTACAAAAATACAAAGTTCCTTACTTCTACTTTAAATGCTGCATGCCTATATGGAGAACCCCTCTCTGTGTATGACGAAAAATCTTGTATCTCCTCACAGCCAATTGCACATGCCTGCAAAATGTGAGCATGACATCATGTGGCCTCCGTGTCAGCGCCCATCTAAAAATAGAGCTTGTCGACAACTACGTTCCATCCTTAAAAAGCGGGCGTGTAAATAACATAAGGATAAAAGCAGGCCATGTCACTGCAGTTTAGCATGACGAGCAGCCAGCCAGTCGTGAAGCATTTTGCTCATTAGATAAAAACACCTGATGTTACACACAGATGCCATTAAAGCAGCATCGTAATGAGAGCGGCCTTGTTACTCTGCATTTGGGTTCTAAGTAACATGAAAATGGAACACTTTCTTGATATATATTGTTTATAGCTGTAAATATAATCCAATCTCACCCTTTCAGTTGGTGTATTTGTCTCAAACGCCTCAGGATTGTTTTCTGCACTTCTGGACAGAACTTCAAATCAGTCAATGAACTCGCGGGATAGTGTCCCGCAGGCAAACGGGATGTCAGCGGCAGCAAAATTCTAGAGAAGACAAAAGCAGAGGTGATTATGAGCCAAGCGATCATCAAGATGGCCAAAGAATGAGCTGTAGAATGTATAGTCATTGAAAAGATTAAGGCCAAGGGTTCACGGGTGTCAGAGCCAATCTATAAATCAATGACTGGAAGACAGAGTTAGAAGTAAAATGAGATTTATCTTGATTTGTTTAATCTCTGATTGGGGACTCAATGGAATGTCCTTTCAGTGGTAACGGAGGCTCTGATCCATACACTAATCAAGAAAATAAATGTCCATAGACTGCTGATTATTGAATCTGTTAGCTGCCGTAAGCTATTTATTGGCATTATAGTAAAAAAATAGACGTGTATTATATGTTTTATTTTGTCATATGTAATAATAATTTTTACATTTTTGTCACTACACTTCATCATTGACCGGCTGAGAGAAACCACATATCTTGAGTCATTTGGTCGCTGTACCAGACCGTCTTAAAAGTAGCGCGCTCGATTTACCCGTCTAACCTGAGTCTAACCTGAGGTGCTGAGTGAAAAAGCAAGATCACAGAAACAAGTGGCTGAAATGACTTACCTTCATAAGTTGGCTGGACTCACTCAGAGATTGGGTGAGGCGCTACGGAGTCTGGGCATGCCCAGATAGGAGGAGGTCCTGGGGCAGACCTAGGATACACTGAAGGGATTATGTCTCAGTGTGATCCCTATGAATGTGAGTGTGAATGGTTGTTTGACTATATGTGCCCTGTGATTGGCTGGCGACCAGTTCAGGGTGTACCCCTCCTCTCGCTCGAAGACAGCTGGGATAGGCTCCAGCACCCCTGTCAAATGTTTGATGAAATCACCTTCAGGTATTTAATTAAGCTCCAATCTAGTCACTGCCAAGGTCTTAGCGTCTGATTCACTTCCTTGTCATGCTCACGGAACCATCCGTTTATTCCAGAAATGCGCCATAGCCGAACACCTCATGAACAGAGATCACTGCAGAGTTTGTTTTGTGTGTGTGTGTTTGTGTGTGTATATGCCTCCAGGCACATGTGTCTTAACGACTATATGTGTGTGTGTGAGCATGTGTCAGGGTTCAAGTGGTGGATTTGGACATCAGGGGCTTGGCATGCTGATTATAGAGCTCTGAAGCCACAATGAACCACAGGAACTTTCTAGTTTTTTTATTCTCTTTCACTTTCCAACATCATCCCTTCTTCTCTTTGGGCATATTTTCAGAGTTGGAGGTAAAAGGCAGCACGCTTTGTGCTGATGTGGCAATATTCATAGACGCAAGCTAAATCTTGAGGTTGGAGATCACACAATGGAAAAGTCTAGATTGATGTGTGTAACGCTGACTTTTAAATACAAATGGTAGCCTTTTGTAATCATGTTTATTAGTTAGTTCGTTAGTGGAATTATGGAATAACAGATTACTTGGCGAACTGGTTGTGTCAGTTATCCTTGACTTGAAATCTAAAACAACTCTACTCCGGCTCATAGACCACGACAAAGTCAAAAAATAAGATGAATTACGGCAATAATCAGAAGGAGAATCATGTGAAAAACATGGCCGACCCAATTGGTGGCTTTGTGGGTACTATAACTCAATCCTTGGATTTTTTTGCCAAAAGCCACGAATTTGATCATCGATCTTTGGAAAACAATACAAATTGGGCCTGTGACAATGTCCACATCAGTGTCCACACATTATTCAATACCATACATCCTCAATCTTGCAAGTGATGTTTGATGAAAACCTTTGTTTTATGCAGTCTGCTGCCAGTTCCCACTCACATGTAATGGTTACCTTATGCTGGGAAGGAAATATATGTCAGTTGTAGCGGCAGCCATGCTGTGATGAACCAGTGCTTTGGCTCTAAATGGGATTTTCGTTGGTCAGCCAACGAAGGGGGGAGGAGCCTATTTTGTAGCATCTAAAAAAGGGATGGAGTTTGCTTTCGACTGGATTTCATTAGATACTTTATGCAGCGTGAGTGTATTGTGAACAAGTAACAGGGTCATGAGTTGGTTAGGGGTTTGTGTATTTCTCAGCAATGGCTGGTTGCACTCCAGCATTGACTGAACACATGACTCAACATTAGCAATGATGTGGCTTTTATTCAGACTACTGACTTCATGGGCCATGAAAATGTGTTAATGGCTGTTTATTATCCTTGTTCACTTTTATGCATTTTATTATACTATAGGGTGACCATATTTTCATTACTGAAAAATAGGACACTGGTTTTGAAACGTAACCAATAACCCCAATTTTCCAAGACTTCAACTCAGCAAACATTGAGGATTAACTAAGTGCATACAGTATGTTTCGCTTTGTCTTAGGTTTTCTATGGCTTTTTCAACACTAATTCAAAAAGCTGCCTATCAGGTATTAAATCATATGCACCACAGTGCCACTTTAGTGACTCAATGAAAACCACGGAAAACCAGCTTGTCTCTCACCCCATGTCAGTTGGGATAGGCTCCAGCATACCCCTGCAACCCTAGTGAAGATAGAAAATTGATGTATGGATGATATACTGTATGTTACATTGTCTTTCAAGAATGTTGTTAAATTGCTCAAAAGTTTGTTGCCACAAATATTTTTTGTTTGCGAAAACATTCATTCATTCATTTTCTACTGCTTATTCTCACGAGGGTCGCGGGGTGAGAGGTGGGGTACACCCTGGACTGGTCGCCAGCCAATCACAGGGCACATATAGACAAACAACCATTCACACTCACATTCATACCTATGGACAATTTGGAGTCGCCAATTAACCTAGCATGTTTTTGGAATGTGGGAGGAAACCGGAGTACCAGGAGAAAACCCATACATGCGGAGAACATGCAAACTCCACAAAGAGATGGCCAAGGGTGGAATTGAACTCCGGTCTCCTAGCATGCAGACCTCACAGTCTGCACGCTAACCACTCAACCGCCGTGCAGCCCACTATAGTATTTTGTAACATAAAAAATAATTCCAGATAGGATTCTCAGAGGGGGAGAACATGCAAACTCCACACAGAGATGGCTGAGGGTGGGATTGAACTCGGGTCTCCTAGCTGTGAGGTCTGCGTGCTAACCACTAGTCCGCCATGCAGCCCTTGCTGAAAACAAAAATCAGAAAATTATTCGTAGTGATACAAAAATTCGGAGTATCGCCCACCTCAACAATTTCGACCTGAAAGGTCACTTCACTCCATGCAAGTGTCATCAGTCCAAAGTGGAAGTTCAGATTGGAAACATAACGTCCCGATCAGATCTTATTATTCCCTGCTTGCTAAAATCATGTGTACTTACGCAACGGTATGTTGTTTTCAATGCTACGTCATGTTTAAGAGAATCGCTTGTCAAAATCAATTGCAAATTTTGTCGCAAATTTGGTCAAATCGCACCCAAGGGAATTGTGGAGCCTCTGAAGAACAAGCAGAAAAGCGTACTTCCTCATGGAAATATCCTCATGAGTGCACAGGGTCAGCTTCTAAATTTGGCTTTTGGTAGATGAGTGATGTGAGGAGTTTTGTCGTCGCTGTACACGCCCCAGGTTGGATGTGTAGACTCCAGCAGCAGCAAACAAGGAGGACAGCGGCTCTCGCTCTCTTTTGCTCTTTCTCTTTCTTTCTCTTGGCACGTGCGTGGCTGTGGATGACGAAGGTGAGGGGGGTTTGGTGGAGGGATTTGAGCTCTGCGTAGTGCTCTGATGAGGTCATGGCACTGTGGCTGGCTGCACCACATCACACTGTTCTTTGTGTGTTCTCTGTGTACTTCTACCACAGATATACATCATCCATTACGCTGTGAATTAAAGAGGGCTTTTTCGTGGACTGATGGCAACTGCTTGTGTTGAGGCCTAATATGGATTGTTACCGAATTATTGTTATCCGACGTCTATGCCGCCAACGGAGAGCCTATTCAATTTTGGTGCAAAACCAGGTCATCTTTTTTTCTGTTTGAATCACAATTAAGATGTTCCCTTGCCTGGAATGTAAATGGTGTATTCCCATCTTTCATTCTTAGCATCTTCATTCTCACTCGAGAACTTTTTACAGCTCAATACTGCTGCGGAAGAGTACTCCATGGGCTCAATATAAGCCGACCTTATTTCAATCACTTCACTGTCATGATCAGGGATTGGCTGTTAACCAGTCCAGGATGTACCGCGTCTTTTGCCCAAAGTCAGCTGGGACAGGCTCCAGCATACCCCTGCGAACCTAATGAGGATAAGCCGCATATAAAATGGATGGATGGATGGACTGTCAGGACCATATTGAAGGATAAAGATCATATTGTAACAACTGCCCATTGTAAGAATGAAGACAAGGTGGCCTCTTTAATGCAAAAAAATGTACACACACACACACAGTCAGGACTCGCGTCACATTCACTTACAGTAGGATATATTTTTGTAAAACCAAAGTGGCAAAATTCTAACTGCCATGTGGCGAGGGACAACTGTATTACTGTATTTTATGTCCATCATGTGTTCGGTATACAGTGTGAGTGATTCAAGAGTGAAGTTAGTTGTAAGATTTGATCTAGGAAGGAAACTCAGGACCACCTGCATATAAAAACAGTTTCTTAGCGTTGCAGCGGTCCCCTTGACAGTCCCTGTCTATCATGGTGGTATGCCGCTATTAGCCAACTTCCGATGCTCTCTCTGCCTGCCCTTCCACATCGCCTTTTCGCCGTTTTACCCTCTTCCCACTCTTCCTTCTCCTTCATTGTGCATCAATGGCTGGCAGGCATCCCTTAAGAGTGTGTTGGCGTGCTGGTGACTTTTTTTTTTTTGCTCCCCTCTTACATAACTAAATTTAGCATGTTTGAGTCACGCGTTTGGCTGTAAGTCGTGCTATGAAATGACGGCTTACATTAACGTGCAGCCCCGGGCCCACCATCCACTCTTAGTCAGAGTGCGCGGTGCACGGCCTTTTTGGGGGGGTGTATGTGTATATATGTGTGTGTGTGTTTTTACATGAGTGAACAAGCACACGTGACTGTCTGTGCCTCATGACCATCTGCCTCGCCGACTGCAAATATAGGCTACATCTTTACTATGTGTGCTTGTGTGTACGGATGAAAAGATATTCTGTATGGATGTACTGTACTGTATGTTGTGTGAAATCATTTGAGTTGCACATTCTACTCAGTACAGTGTTCATAGCTATAGGCCATTGTTCCTATGTGTGTGTGTCCAGTGGGAGGGTCTGCATGTATCTTGCTTAAATGATGGAGAGCGCAGGTGATGGAAGGTGTGAGGGAGTCTCGCTCAGTGTAAATGATGTTGTTTAGCTTTATCTTTTAACGTCTGTTGACTTGTTCCGAAACATGGGACTTTTTCTTCAAAATGATAAAAAGTGTGATCATGGATAGTAATGCTTCATCCAATGAGATTGCTCATTCCTATACCGCTCACAGCTGTTAGGTTTTATTACACCATAACTGGGCTATGATGTGCTGTGATGTATTACCCCCCATTCTTAACTTCATTGACTGCACAGTCATCCGTCGTTTATCGTGGTTAATTGGTTCCAGACACGACCTCGATAAGTGAATTTCCGCCAAGTAGAATTAAATACAGTAAAGTCTTGTTATATCGATATTCTCGGAGTTGGAAAAAATACTGATATAACCGGACTATCCATATATCCGATCCTGCGCCGAATTGCATTAAAAGTGGGCAATAATGCACTCGACATTGTTCTATAGTATAGAACAATGTCGAGCAGCTTAAATCAATCTTTGCTTAAGGATTTCAATACCAAAAAGAACACGGCGAACGGCTGCTTCCAGTCAGCTTTATTTTTCACACTTCCACCACCAGCCTGCAACAGAAGAACCAACTGCGTTCGTGGTTTCTCTCGTGTGTATAGATTCTATACAGGCATGTGTTTGGCCAGCTATGTGGGGCGGGTTGAGCATGACCTGTGAACCAGGAAGTGCGGGAATCGGTGTGTGTGCTGTGCTCTGGTGGTGGAAGTGTGAAAAATAAAGTTGACTGGAAGCAGCCGTTCGCCGTGTTCTTTTTTGGTATTGAAATCCTTAAGCAAAGATTGATTTAAGCTGCTTTTGTATCGATATAAGCAGACCAAATTGGCTGGCGGGAGATGAAAAGGGCATCGTAGTAACCGGATTATCATAATAACCGGGTATCGTACTAACGGAACTAATTATATCATAAAAGACTAGAAATTCGCCGGGAAATGAAAATAGTATCGTAATAAGTAGTAATTCGTTATAACCGATGTCGATATAACGAGACTTTACTGTATTAATAAATTGAATATTTTCATAGAGCATTTTGACATTATTAGAGCCCTGCAGACATGAAATAACACCCTGATAGTCCCGACTATATACTAGAACATTATTGTTTGTTTACATCACATTACACAGGCTATGGGCTCATTGCAGAGACATGACAGACGGCCGCCACTAGCATAGAAAGCTAGTGATCTAACTACAGTTAGCCTCTCCAATTTACTTATTCTAAACTAAAGAAAATGTTTCAAATGGAGTGGGGAGGAAGAACAAAGAAGCTAAAATCTTACCACTTCCACACGGAATGAGAGAACCCGCTTTTTCCATTCAATCTCAGCCATGGCATGTCAGCTCAGCTCTGGTGCCTCTGTAGCTAGTGTCCATGCAGTGTGAATACTACGTATAACTTGTCTTTCAATATTTTTGGACTAATATTAGATGATCAACCACGAAACAGCGACTACACTCTTCTGCACTCTATGTGTATGCTACCAGCCCTGCCTCCACCCATGAGACAAAAAGACAATATGACTTGAGAAGAGGGCTCACTCCGTTCATGCCGTTTTTCTATGGACCAAACGTGCCGATGTGCTGAAACCAATGCACAGAGTGAACTCTTCCTCATGACAATATATTTCAATATATTGTGTGGTTTATTGATTCATTCATTTTTTTATGAATGAGAATTCACGTCACATTAAATGTTAAACTCAGAAGATATTGAGAGACAAGAGCTTGTAACGCTCCTTTTGAATAATAAAATATTGTTTTAGATTACCAGGAACTTTTCTGGTGATCTAGTATTACAGCAGTGGCACCTACATGCAGTATGTGTTAAGCAATCCGAACAAAACATCCACAGCTGCACTACACTATGAGGAAAAATACTACAAATGTGCAACGTTTATTGATTCTGTACACTATTTTAAAACTTTATTGTAAACTTGGAAAAATACATCACGTTTTAAATATGAGTGTGTGCACTAAATCAACTTATACACCTTTTTGTAAATTGACAAAGAGGAGCTTTTCACCACTAAGCCTGTCTCTTCTCTCTGTGTTAAAGCTGACATTATCACAGCATGACGCAATAGGCTGATGATTACCAACATGAGCAATTGTGACAACACCCTCAGTTGCATCTACTTGCCAAAGACAATGTCAACAGCCTTCTCAGTCATGTCACGAACAGACACTTGTAAGTCAGATACAGAAAATGAACAACGGTGTCCTGTTGGATGAATATACAGGAAATGACAGTGAGACTGGAGCAGTCCCTCACTGTCCTCCGCTGCTTTAACAATACACATGCACACACACACGCACACACATGCGCTTAAATACCCTTATTCTGCGTCCTCTGCTCTGCTCTCTAATTTAGAGTGTTTGCTTAAATTCGAGGTGATCTCTAAGCGACTCCTGCAACTGTAATTTGACAAGCATCACATGTTTAATGGCATCAGTTGATATTTCCTCAGTTACTTCCATATTTATTGCAAGTGCACATTTCCTCTTTTTTTGGGGAATGCACAGTTTACAAAGAGCTGATGCAGCTAATTACTCTCCTCTGTGTATACAGATGTAGTCATGCGGGAGCAATTTTGCAATCTACACATCAAAATCCTTAGTCGTTATATGTGTTGCTGTTTGTGAAGGATTTATTCACAGCCTTATCCCTCCCTACACGCAGAACACGTATTCTGCGCAGGGCTACCTCATCCGTGAGAGGCCTCATTTTGCACAGGGGGCGCATTGTCTGCAAATGCACAAAGGACGGGCATTGCTGCTGTGAGGCATGAAGCGCCAAGTCATTCCGAAGCAGGAAAGACGAGTAATCTGCGTAATCAGGCTTGTTGACACAGGGATTGACAACATACAGCAAAATCAGCAATATCGCTGTTTGATTACCAATCCCTATCTCCGTCAGTATCACAGTTTTTCAAAAATGCAAAAAGACGCATTCAAAGCCGATCATATGTAGTACTCTAAACTGGTCATTAAGTGTCAGTACTGTAATATTCAATGACACACTTGAGGCAAGACTTCCAACTGAAAGTGTGCAATCAAACCTTTTCCAACTAAGTAACATGGCCTCAGATTTGGAGGTGCTGAGTCTCATCCCACACCCAGCTGCAAACCGCCCCATTAAACGCTGAAGGTCACAGCCTGATGAGGCCATCAGGACCACATTATCTGCAAAAAGTCGGCAGAAAAGGCCCCCAAACTGGACACCCGCTGTCCATAAAAGTTATGGCAGCCTTTGTGGAGGCCAGCATTCACAGGGAACAGACTCGACTTACCGCTGGCAATGCAAACCATGCTCCTATGCCAGTTGTACAAGCACCAATGTTCCACCAACACACCGCACAGGACACGGCAAGGGCCGTGGTCGAATGCCTTTTGGCAAAGCTCACCCTGAATTCCTCAAAGCTCTGAATGTTGAAAGACATTTCATCTCTTCAATATTGTGTGGAAGTTGAGAAGAGTGGGGGTGATCCTCCTTGATAAGAAGGGTGACCGGCGGGTGTATTCCAAATATATATAGCCTCCCTGGGCACGTTTATTCCATAGTGCTGAAGAGAAAGGTATGACCTCGGCCATAACCTACGCCCAGCTTTGTACCCTTGATAAATCCAATCCATTATTATTATTAGTAATATTGTATACTGCATGTCCTTTATCAGAAACAACTAAGGGATGCCTGGTGGGATACATTGTGATCACCTGCAACCATGCATTTTCAGCCACATAAAAAGTCAGCTTTGGGATCAGTCCATGTTGTTTCTAGCTCACGGTGCTGAGTTTGTAAGAGGTGAAAGGGTAGCATCGTTTGTGTTAAGGAAAGAAAAGAAACAAGGGAAAGAGAAAAAGAGAAATCAACAAAAAGCAAACAAAAGGACTCCATATGAGTTGCACATGGCCGCCGACGTCAGCTGCTACCCTGACAGACTGAAGACATTAAAACTTGGAGGAAGTCAAAGCGAGGCAGGAGGGAGGAGAGAGGAGGGTTGAACGTGGGGGGACAGGGTGACGGGGCGTCAGGAGTCAGTCGGGGCATGAAAAGGGGAAGTCTTCATGAAGAAAACGAGAGAGAAGGAAGGAGAGTAAAAAAAGGAGAGGTTGATGTGGCTATCGGAGGTCCAACTATGGAGCGAGCCAAAATAGCCAGTAAGTCCAGTCTCTTTTATAACTTCTGTCATACTTTGAACACTTAGTGTGGGGCAGTAGTGTGGTGCAGTAGTCTGCTTCTCACTTGATATATCCTCTCAATCTTAAGAAATACATGCACACTGTCACCGAATAACTAAACCTCATGTGATGGGCTGTCATCAGAATGAGGAAACAGAGTGACTGCATATGTGGACAGTGTTAAATCCCCATGCTTTCCATAGGGGATTGGCTTAATTGTGACAGACGCAGATGGTTTATTTTAAGTTGCAAGGAAGCCAAGGCAGAGCATATGTCAGCTAAGTCTTTTGACGGACACGCAGTCCTGCATCCGAGATGTTTCAGTTGTCCCCTCGAGCTCTGTTGATATACTGCAATGGAACAATGTGCCGCCTGCGTCGAGAGTTAATCCATGAGGATCTTACCCTGCTTAAATCCAGACGTCAAGCTGAGTGACTCTGCACAAAGTAGCTTTTAATTCAGCCGTTAATAAAGCAGCTTAGATGCCGGGGCCAGACATCAGTATAGATACTGTGTATAAGGGACAGTATGTTTTAAATGTCCACTTGATGTCAGTGTTGTTGTATTCACTTCCTGTCCTCTTGCTTCTGTGAAATGTTCCATGTGCGTGATTCATATTTTGCAATAAAGAGGATTTCATTTTTTTTTTTTTAGTCATGGAAACATTTCTGTGAGGCACAACTTCCTCCGATATGCTTCTCTTGGGCTGGGTTACTTCCTGATTTTTAAATCTGCGTTGCTGCAGCACTGTTTGTACCTGTTGTCATGGCAACAACCATGCAGTAGCATGAGTTTGGTTTCTTAGTAGCGGCATCGGTTGCTGTGCGCTGATTGATTGCAGTTCTTTTCAAGTCAGTGTTAAAGAGTTTAAACTCCACTGTAAAGTTCAGCTGCTCTGCAGACGGTGTGTGATAAAAACGAGTACAGTTTTAGGTGAGTGTAGCATCTATTTAGGGTTAATCCCCTCTTTATCACAGCTAATTGGTTCCAGCCCAGACTGTAATAAGTATAGGAATCCTGATTTATAAATATTTTTGCAGTTAGAGCATAAAAAACCTGATTACGACCTTCTAAATAAGTACAGTTTTAAAAATCAGTAGAGCCTTCTAGAATTGATATAACACCCCTATAGTCAATTTTATACTCGCATTACTTAATATAATAACATAATAAGAGAAAATAAGCAATTTCAGACATACGCTTGTGTTTTGTTGTAAAAGTTTTCTGGTGCTATGAGAGGGCAGTTGGGAGCAGACCGGAAGTTGTATTTTGGTTTAGCCATTTTTATGCTTGAAAATGCTTAACTTATGGAAAAAATATGTAAAAGTTGCTCAAATGTGCATATTTGTTATCAATACAAGGCCATATTTAACCACAAAACAATATCATTTATTCATTAATCTAGTTTTGAAAAACTGAGAGCGAATCTGCAAAATTCTAAGCGTGAAGTGGCGAGGCATTATGTATTATAATAATAAGAGAGAGTAATTTGTTTGATTAGCTAGGAGACCCGAGCTCGATTCCACCCTCGGCCATCTCTGTGTGGAGTTTGCATGTTCTCCCCGTGCATGCGTGGGTTTTCTCCGGGTACTCCGGTTTCCTCCCACATTCCAAAAACATGCTAGGTTAATTGGCAACTCCAAATTGTCCATAGGTATGAATGTGAGTGTGAATGGTTGTTTGTCTATATGTGCCCTGTGATTGGCTGGCGACCAGTCCAGGGTGTACCCCGCCTCTTGCCTGAAGACATCTGGGATAGGCTCCAGCACCTCCCGCGAACCTCGTGAAGATAAGCGGTAGAAAATGAATGAAAGAATGAATGTGTTTGATTTGAAGTAGACAACACATCCAGCAATTATGACTTATTACAGGACAATTCTTCAAGCCCATAATTCCAATTATCAATTCTACCTAACTTACTCTATGAACTAACATAAGTAAAGGCTGCACCTGGCCATGAATGCGCTACGTAAGGATTTCCTACATGGTCATAATCTCAGTGTGAAGGAAACCAAGGAAGTCACCCAGTTCAGCATGTTCCATAAAAGAGGTGTAGAGGATATCCTCTTTGGAGTTAACGCCTCAGACTTGTACTGTTGTACTCCTCCCGTCAAATATTCTTTTTATGAGACTTAAGAATGACGTTAAGCCTGCTGGACAGGTGACATTGTCCAGCATGATGGAAACACAAATTGTATCATGATGTAAGATGAACCCCACCACTGGCAGCATCTTCAGCTGATTGCAGGGTGTGGAAAGTTACAAGAGGAAAATAAGCAGAAATACCAAATTGGTGCCAATTTATGAATCATTTAGTTTCTGATCATTCCTGAAGCCCAAGCAGCAGGTGCCTCACGTTGCATTCAGTTTGAGCATGATTCGAACCATCAGTCTTGTGACTGTGAGATAAACATATTAACCACTTGTCCACCATGCAGCGTGTTCTGAGATAAAGAATATATTTGATTGATGTCTTGCTGTGTCCCTTAACATGTACAAGATTACTTAACCAAGCAGTTTAATATGATTTCATTTCAAGTATCGCACATATTGTTTTTAAATTAACATTATGGAAATATGTTATAGTAATGTTATGAAATAGTAATGTTCAGTGAGACACCAACCACCAGACTTGATCTCCGTAACATCAGGCTTTTATTGCAGGTTTGACTTATCTCACATTAGGCGCAATGAGTCCTAATAAAAATTCCAAACTCTTAATTCTCAACATTGTATCCTGTCTACCAGATCGTACACACATGAGCATGAGGCTATCAGTCTGAAAAATGTTATAAATACGTTTCTAAAGCTGTGGGACTCCAGCAAGATACAGTGAGAGCCATTATGCACTATTGGCAAAAACAAGCAACAGTGGTCATTCCAGGAGTGGTCGGTAAAACAAAATTACCACAAAAATTACCACAGCGACAACTCATCCAAGAGGTCACAAAAGACCCCACAACACACAAAGGACTGCAGGCATAATTTGCCTCAGTTCAGGTCAGTGTTCATGACTCCATCATAAGAAAGGCAAAAAGGCCCGCATGGCAGTTCCATCCCCTAGACCTGATCTTCAAGACCTCTGTGGTCTGACAAGATAAAAGTTTTTTTTAAAAAGTTGTTCCGTAACATCTGACATAAAAGTAATGCCGCATTTCAGAAAAAGAGTATCATGCCAACAGTAAAATATGGTGGTGGTAGTGTGATGGTTTGTGGCTTCAGGACCTGGAAGACTTGCTGTGATAAATGGAACCATGAATTCAGCTTTTTGCCCAAAAAAATTGTGACCTCAAGCTGAAACCTGACTATTTAAATTTGGTTGATGATCTGAAACAACAAACAAAGGGTGAACACTTTTTCACACCCATTCAGTGAATAATGAATTTAAATGTAACTTTGTAAATTCAAACTGCATAAAATTTTGTGGTACAAATATACATAATCTAATTTTAGTACACCAACTGTACACGTGCTTTGTGTAGAGCACTGTGCATAAACACACACACTTTTACAACAATGACGCAGAAGTCCAACTCTTGTGTCGCTATGTTAAGTAGTTTTGGTTTGGCGGATTCACCCTACAGACACTCAAACACAACTCCCCAGCACGTGTATACACATGTACATATTTAACACACACACACACACACACACGGTTCCCCAGATGTTGTTTTAGAGCTTTTCCTCATTCTGTCGCTCAGCAATGCCTTGCAGCCATTGTATGTCCCTGTTTACATAAATACACCCTGCCTGTAGAAGTGTGTATATCACATACTGTGTTTTTGTTTAATTGACTGCTACAGAAAACCTTGTGGTGCAGCTTTTACAACACATTTGACATTGGATGGTGCTGTGCTGATGGGCCACACACTCTGTGCAACTAAATACAGTGTGTATTTATATGCTGTATATGCACTAATGTAACTATGTATGTTAACTAGCACGTGCAGTGTGCAGGCCCAAACACACTATACTATAAATGTGCACGCACAGCTGCAAGATCTATGATGCGTGTTATGTGGATGCCAATAAAAAGCAAAACATAAAGATTTTTAAGGGACAGATGTTCTCTTTTGGTTAACTCCTTGTGGATAATCTCAAATGCTTCGTGTTTTTACCCTGTGACATTTTCTGTTCCTTGTTCTGAGACACCTCACCGGCGACTGCGCCATAAACACACAAGGTTTCTCTGTGTCGACATTGACCTCTCAGGTGTTAAAGGGTGAGTTTGGCATCTTATTAGCGGCCACTAGAATGAAGCTTTTTTGCTCAAATGGTCTCACAGCCTATTAATGCTGCAGCTGCGACTGCTGAGCTTGTTTGTCATAGAAACCCTATTGTGATATGTAATTAATAGTGATTATATATCACAGTTTGGAAGGGGGCCTGCTTGCTTCCTGTTTGGGAGGGATTGATTTCCTTTATGAGTTAGGGGACTGCTTTGTTTAACGCTTAAAACATTGCCTTTTACAGTAGAATGTGACTTGTGGGCACGAGGCAGAGGATTAATTCATTAATTAATCACACAATAAAAGATTATGAAGTCAATCATTTTGCCGTGTGAATGGGTATCTGTTTTTGTCATCTGTCACCTCCAAGCAGGCAGGAAGAGGGTTCACTTTTTGCATTGGTTTCAGCACCTTGACACGTTTGTTCCATAACACAACAACATGAACGGCGGTTCGGGTAGCATACAAATTCAATTAGTCGATTGCAATATGGACCCAATCTTCTGTATCATACCGTCGAGCCCCTACTTTTAGGGAGACCCAACTCACCAGACAAGACGATGCATGGGATTGGATCCACAAGAACAAGATGAGACGATATTTTAACATTAATTTTAAGAAAATATGACTAGACATCGTCATCGTTTTTTGAGACTATAGGCGACGGCGACAGAGGAGTGTGTCCAAGCTCTATCTTCTTGGCTCTTTCACTGGTCAGGGGTTGGATTGCATTGTGGAGGGGTTTATGCCGCTTCCACCCCGGCATTAGGCCAGCATTGCACAGTGATACTTATGTACAAACGTAGGTGAATCGCTACTCCAGCTTGCCTGTGTGCTGTATACATCACATTTGTTTACTTCTTTTGTTTAATTTCTAAATAAATGAGTGAGGCAAGAAACACTTTTTCTCGTCTACTTTTAATGCATTCCAGTGACCATGTCGCTAAATTGTCAACACAGATTTTTTCTACGTATGTGGTGTGTTATGACGCGGAACCGATAATTGCTGGTACTTGTAAAGTTGTACTTCAGCCAGATGTCACAAGCGTGAATAGAAAGACTTTGTGATTACCGGTGCAGACAGGTCCGAACATCGATGGGTTTTGAGCTAACAAATCTTAAGTAACTTTGATCAAATATAGATAATAATTGCTACAGCTTCGGGCGGCACGGCGGTCTAGTGGTTAGCGCGTAGACCTCACAGCTAGGAAACCAGGGTTCAATTCCACCCACGGCCATCTCTGTGTGGAGTTTGCATGTACTCCCCGTGCATGCGTGGGTTTTCTCCGGGTACTCCGGTTTCCTCCCACATTCCAAAAACATGCTAGGTTAATTGGCGACTCCAAATTTCCATAGGTATGAATGTGAGTGTGAATGGTTGTTTGTCTATACGTATGTGATTGGCTGGCGACCAGTCCAGGGTGTACCCCGCCTCTCGCCAGAAGACAGCTGGGATAGGCTCCAGCACCCCCGCGACCCTCGTGAGGATAAGCGGTAGAAAATGAATGAATGAATGCTACAGCTTCTGTTGTATTTCTGTATTTGACTCTCGCTGGAAAATGTTTGGACACCCATGTGCCTCATCTATAGGTACTCCAAAATGATCTTATCACCCTATAGGAGCATAGCGGGTTTTCTAATGACCTATAAACACAACATTTTGAGACATTTTTTGCTGATAATACCCTATTCCAGAGGGTTTGGTTTGCGTTGGAATCTCACTGATTGCCCAGAGGCGCCACCCTGGTTTCCAAATGTCAACTTTCACCAGGAAGTCCCTCAGGTTTTCGTGTCAGAGCGACCACTGAGGTGACCGCACTTTTAATTAACATGCCTAGCTCGTAGAGGCCGCTTGGTCAAAATTGGTACTAAATACAGATGATGGTGTTTAGCTCTGTGAGAGAGGGAGGGGATCTTTGTTTAAGTGACCGTTTGCCATGGAGGCCACTTTGATCGTCAGAAGTTTAACTTGAGAGCCACTTAGTAATACAAGGGTCCTGCGTGTGCATGCTGGATTGTGTGTGGGGGGCAGGGGAAACCCACACATGCGCGCACACACACAGGACATGGAGGGAGTAGGGGGAGTGTATCTTTGCTACAGAGAGGGGTGGCGTAGGAAGGAGGAGGCATTCTGGTTCATTCCCTCAACTTAGTTTTATACACAACTTTGTGAAAGTTAAAGTTCTTCCTGAGCGTGGGACACTTATCGCTCACTGATCACAGTTTGGACATTGAACAAACACGAGAAAGATGTCGGATTCTGGAGTTAATCCACACTTGGAGGGAATTATTTCTGATTTTGAAGGTCTGTGTTGTTGCCTCTCTTTACTTGAGTAATTGAATGTAAGGTATTCTATATACTTGCTATATACGTGATGTTTGTTTGTAAAGGTCATCTGTACATAATGTCATAATCATCAAACCCAATCAACACATTTTTATTATTCTTCAGTATTAAAGTGTAAACTAAGAAGTTACATACAGTGAAGAAAATAAGTATTTGAACACCCTGCTATTTTGCTATTTCTCCCACTTAGAAATCATGGAGGGGTCTGAAATTTTCATCGTAGGTGCATGTCCACTGTGAGAGAGATAAACTAAAAAGAAAAATCCAGAAATCACAATGCATGATTTTTTAACAATTTATTTGTGTGATACAGCTGCAAATAAGTATTTGAACACCTGAGAAAATGAATGTTAATATTTGGTACAGTAGCCTTTGTTTGCTATTACAGAGGTCAAACGTTTCCTGTAGTTTTTCACCAGGTTTGCACACACTGCAGGAGGGATCTTGGCCCACTCCTCCACACAGATCTTCTCTAGATCAGTCAGGTTTCTGGGCTGTCGCTGAGAAACACGGAGTTTGAGCTCCCTCCAAAGATTTTCGATTGGGTTCAGGTCTGGAGACTGGCTGGGCCATGCTAGAACCTTGATATGCTTCTTACGGAGCCACTCCTTGGTTTTCCTGGCTGTGTGCTTCGGGTCGTTGTCGTGTTGGAAGACCCAGCCACGACCCATCTTCAATGCTCTGACAGAGGGAAGGAGGTTGTTCCCCAAAATCTCACAATACACGGCCCCAGTCATCCTCTCTTTAATGCAGTGCACTCGTCCTGTCCCATGTGCAGAAAAACACCCCCAAAGCATGATGCTACCACCCCCATGCTTCACAGTAGGGATGGTGTTCTTCGGATTGTACTCTTCATTCTTCTTCCTCCAAACACGCTTATTGGAATTATGACCAAAAAGTTCTATTTTGGTCTCATCTGACCATAAAACTTTCTCCCATGACTCCTCTGTATCATCCAAATGGTCATATGCAAACTTAAGACGGGCCTTGACATGTGCTGGTTTAAGCAGGGGAACCTTTCGTGCCATGCATGATTTCACATCATGACGTCTTAGTGTATTACCTACAGTAACCTTGGAAACGGTGGTCCCAGCTCTTTTCAGGTCATTGACCAAGTCCTGTCGTGTAGTTCTGGGCTGATTCCTCACCTTTCTTAGAATCATTGAGACCCCACGAGGTGATATCTTGCATGGGGCTCCACTCCGATTGAGATTGACCGTCATGTTTAGCTTCTTCCATTTTCTAATGATAGCTCCAACAGTGGACCTTTTTTCACCAAGCTGCTTGGTAATTGCTCCGTAGCCCTTTCCAGCCTTGTGGAGGTGTACAATTTTGTCTCTGGTGTCTTTGGACAGCTCTTTGGTCTTCGCCATGTTACAAGTTAAAGTCTTACTGATTGTATGGGGTGGACAGGTGTCTTTATGCAGCTAACGACCTCAAACAGGTGCATCTGATTCAGGATGATACATGGAGTGCAGGTGGACTTCTAATGGGCAGACTAACAGGTCTTTCAGGGTCAGAATTCTAGATGATACACAGGTGTTCAAATACTTATTTGCAGCTGTATCACACAAATAAATTGTTAAAAAATCATGCATTGTGATTTCTGGATTTTTCTTTTTAGTTTATCTCTCTCACAGTGGACATGCACCTACGATGAAAATTTCAGACCCCTCCATGATTTCTAAGTGGGAGAAATAGCAAAATAGCAGGGTGTTCAAATACTTATTTTCTTCACTGTAAGTCCAGGTTTGTCAGTTTGACTGTGATATGTGATATGCAAAAACTCTTCTCAGTTTTTTAGCTTATCAATAATGAAGCGCTATTAGCAAGTGCTGAATTAAAATGCTAATCGTACCTTTTTTCAAAATCCGAACAAATACGATCCACTCCATGTAATTCCAAAAATAAGTCCACACACTATATAGAAAATGAATAGCTTGTATAGAATTCAACATGAATGTGATTATTTTTTTTTATAGTTAATACTCCATTTGGGGAAAATATGTTATCTTAGCTAATTTTGCAATGCTAAAGTGTAGCTAGTCTTTTTAAGCTGATATACAATGTTGGTCAAATACAAACATTACCAGGGAAAGAAAATGGATTCATGAATTTAACTGACGTGAGCAATTGAGAGATATTTCATAAGCTCTGTTAGGCTGAGCTCGTGATTTGCCATTCACAATTTTTTTATTTACCAATTTCCCCAAATTGTGTCCTGTCAACTCTCGTTGACTAGCTATTTAGCTTCCTGTGTAGTAGCAGTGAATGAACAATGCCATATCCAGATTGACGATATCAGTGCATGTTAATGGCTCACATTTTAAATTGTAAGCCGTTACTGGGAAACAGTTATTTTTAATGCCTATATAAAGCACTTTAACTTCATTTGTTATGTAATTTCATTGATTTCCTGTTTCCTTACATAGATAAACAGTGTAAGTTAAGTTTGTGTTAGGTCCTTTTTATGGGTAGGGCTACAAAAAAATATCAAATGTTAGCTTGTCATTTGCTAACAAGCATGTCTTGACACTTTTGCAGTGCTAAAGTGTAGCTAGCCTCATATGCTCGTTATGTAGCACTTTAACTTGGGTTGCTGTTTAATTTCATAGGCAAACACTTGTTTTTATAGTTCACATTTTATTTTAGCTTAGCCGCTAAAATTGCAGGTAGTCTTTGCTCCATATGCTCGTCATAAAGCGACGTTTTACGCACGTCTTTAAATTTTGAGTCAGATAATAACAGCACACATTTGCTTCCACGAGGCTTCTCACAGGTCCCAACTGAGCGAGCCCAAACAAAACACACGGTGTGCGTCAGGGTGTGGTCACCTTACCTTTGATAAATTACAACCATCAACACAGGGACAGTTTATAGCGCGACCCAATATGGTCACGTTTGACTCCCAATGACCCAGTAGGAGAAAGCCGAGCTTCCAAACAGGAGTCACAGTGGACGTTCAAGTGACTAAGTCCACTTCTCTTATTCAGTCTGCGTTAATACAAACAGTCACGCACTATGAGTCAGTCCAAAGAAATTCATCCAGTATGTAGTGGTCAACTTGCTTTTAAAGAGAAGGAACGGTGGTTAAAAATAAACGCCTGCAGAAAGATGTGTACAGACAATCACAACACGTCTCTTTTGTTTTGTGTGAGAGTCACATGTCTTCCTTTTGTCATTGTTATTCTTTTCTTTCTTACGCTCTTACCTTTTTCCTGTTCCTTCTCCGGTCATGCTGACTTCCTCCAGCTGCTCTTCACCCCGTCATGTCTTTATCAATGGGAGTGTGTTATTTTGACCATTTATCTCATGCTCCAGAACAAACTATTTGAGAACTCATATTTGGTGCCAAATACGACCTATTATTGTAAAAAACAAACAAAAAAAAAACATGCATATTTCAGCAAACAATTGCAGCAGCACACACAAGTTTTATTTTTGTTATTTATGTCTTAAATGGCTTACTTTCTATTATTTAGTCTCCTATATCGAGTAATATGAGAGTAAAAGTGACTATAGGGGTGTTATTTAATGTCCACAGGTCATAATGTTATAAACCATAGTAAGAAGGTAGGAAACAGGTTTTCCATGCTCTAATTATGAAAATATTCTATTCATAAATAAGGTATTCTATTTTGTGGAAATTCTGGAATCATTCACTCATTTTCTACCGCTTATCCTCATGAGAGTTGCGGGGGGTGCTGGAGCCTATCCCAGCTGTCTTCGGGCAAGAGGCGGGGTACACCCTGGACTGGTCACCAGCCAATCACAGGGCACATATAGACAAACAACCATTCACACTCACATTCATACCTATGGACAATTTGGAGTCGCCAATTAACCTAGCATGTTTTTGGAATGTGGGAGGAAACCGGAGTACCTGCAGAAAAAACACGCATGCAACACAGAGATGGCCGAGGGTGGACTCGAACTTAGGTCTCCTAGCAGTGAGGCCTGCGCGCTATCCACTCAAATACCATTCTGGAACCAATTAACCGTAATTAACAGGGATTAATGGGGTAACATTGACATTGATGATTGCCATAGCGATATGAATGACCGAACTGACATGTTGTATCTGTTAAGTGATGTTCGTGGCTTTATTTTGGTAGGAATTTTATTCCTGCTTCAGTTTTAAATCCACTGGCTTGATAGGACTTACCGAACCGCTTATGGAACAGCCGTGCAAAGGACTTTGAGTTGAATATTGTGTGACTTATGTTGCGTCTACTTATGTTGAGTCTCATCAGTTTGTGCTTTTTGACAAGAAGAGTCTTTGTGGTTTCGTGTGTTACATTACATAACCATGAACGTTGACAGTGAATATTAAAAATGAAATGTGTTAGAGTAGATGTTCATCAGTGACTGAACCGTGAAACCACAGATTCGGAAAACTGTGCTAGGTGCACCTTGGCCTCATGTAGGGGTAAAAAAAATCTAAATAAAATGTAAAATAATCATAAATGACAGTCCCATGCACGCATTTAACAACAGACTGGACTGTTATGTCAGTGTGAGTTGTGTATGTATGCAGCTCTAAATTCCAGCACGATATTGCCCTGTAGTGTTTTGTACTTCCTTGCTAAACATCTGTTACTGAAACTTGACCACAAACACTCTAAGGACTTCACCTGAGAACTACACCCAAATTTTGGCACACTCAGTGAGCTGTTTTTGGTGGTATAGCATCAAAGATTTGTCTGACAAAGCAAAATACCTTTGGGTAAAATGTGATGGTCTGGCCTTGTCTTGTCAAGAAGTTTGTATTTCCTGGTTTTCACCACATGGACCTTCATCTGGCATCACTCTTAACACCATCGCTTCCATGACACATTAGCTTGCTTTATATAAACAGTTCGGAAGTGAATGTATTCACTTTGATGCATACATCTAAAATTACAGCTTCAAGGTTGGTCCAAACCATTATTCTCCTCCACTAATAGCGTGTTTTGCTAACTTTCTCCAGTTCATGATGTGTTTGTGACATACCTCCTGGTTTCATCTGCTTTTATTCAAGTTAAGTTTCTGTCAACCAAAGCATTAGATTCTCTTCCAGTACCTTTGCGATATGTTGAAAATTAGGATTATGTTGAGCTGGTGGGCTCATCTAGCTCGGGGTGGATCAGAGGTAGTATCATGCTCAAGAGGAAAGACATTTTTCCATCACGATAGATAGATTTTTCTAAAATCTGGTGCTCATAAACAGGCTTTCGTGTAGAAATTGGCCCAACTTTTCCAAATAATTATTCAAACCATTACCGTCAACCGTCAAAGCCAGCAATAGGATCTGCAGAGCACATCTAAAGTCTTGACCTATTAGAATATTTCCAATGTTTTCTGAAACTAGTGCTTTTTAGTGCCTTACAGGTCATTATAGTAATCATAGGGAGTTGGGACAGCATTACGACAGGCTTTGATACAAAGCAGAATGGGTGGGGGTCTGTTTACGGATCAGTGCAAGCTTATTTGGTGGAGAGGGACAGAGTAGCATGCTTTCTACGACACAGCTCTGCAGAAAAGTGATATTTGGGTGTTTTTATCAGTTGTTTTTGCATTTTTCTATGCTTGACAGCCTCAGTTATTAGGTTTAGGGGGCAATACTTTTTTCCACACAGGGTCATGTAAGTTTTTTTTCGCACCGCTGTATATATGCAATCAAATCTCAGTTTTCTGGTGTTATGCAGATTTTGCTGCAAAGATTTTGCTGCAAATATTATGCGTAAATGTTTGCACAGTTTGTACAGAGAACATGCAAGAGATGCCCGAGTGGGGAATCGAACCCGTGTCTCCTAGCTGTGTGGCCAGTGCGCTAACCACACCATGCAGTCCTCTCTAAAATATATGTTTTGTTAAAGGGGACCTATTATGCTCATTTTTCGGCCCTTTATATTGAGTTGTGTACTCCTATAGAGCAGCTACACACAATAACCCGAACAGATAGCGTTCTTCCAGAATCTTCACCTATTCAGCTGCATTTCTTCGGATTTCTTTGTTTGTTTTGATGTATTCAACTTAAAGGCCTGCCTCCAGGCACGGACACTGACAAATTGTTTTTTAATGCTTGCTCTTCTGACTCTTCCACACGACCACGTAATGTTGGAAAGGCTTTAGCAAGTTTGTCATCAAGGTTGTCCAGCTGCATACTGGCCCATGTTCACGAAAAGTGTGAAATGGAGTTTACAGATTAAAATCAGGGGGGAATCAGGAACTCCAGCCACTTGTGCCTCATGGTGGGATCTTTACAAGTTGTAAACAAATGTGGCTTACCTTATGAGCCATTTCTAGCAACGTAAACAGAGAAGGAGAGCTTGGGGAAGTCGGCAGAGACTGTATCACGTGTCTAGCCACGGCCATAAGGAAGCCCAGTCCTCTGTGACATCACAAAGGAACAGTTTTGCAACACCTTCTGAAACCGAGCGTTTTGAGCCATCCCAAACTTCTTTCAGGGCTCACTTTCGAATGCGCAAACTTCATTATCTGAAACTTTGGCATCGTTTAATACGTGAATACAACATTCTAACTACATTTATAGGTCAGAAAAGTGGAAAAATATAATAGGTCCTCTTTAATATATGTGGGTGTCTTGAGCGGAATTGGATTTACATTACTACATGTGGGAAAAATTGCCTCGATTTCCGAGGTACCACTGTATATAAAACATGATCAGAAAGTCACGTCACGTCAAGTCAGAAACCAAACGCATGGACTGACCAAGTTTTAGAAACTAATCAAAAACAAAATTACATTTCCCATTCTTATGATTACATCAAGGCTCGGTGTTTGTGTTCACGGATTGGGATGTCCTTGAGAGAACACGACACAGATTAGAAAGATGCAGTCGAAGGTAACACCTGGGGCATATTATGACAAATAACCATGAAGCATAGTTAAAGCACAGCTGCCTCCATCTTTGTTTTTGTAGCACCAGTACACCAGAGCATTATTGTCTGTGCTGCATTATTTTCCCACGGGAGATAGTGGACACCGGGTGGTGATGGGGAGTCCAAAATGGTGATGAGACTCCTGACTCTTGTTAATGAACTTCTTCTGTGGAATGGACCTCTCCATTCGAGCTCATAGTCTGGGAATGCCGTTTCACATGGAACAATACTCCTTCATCTATCTGTCATTCCCACAATCCGACACGGATACTTGATAATTCTGTTCGTGTAATAGTCATGCTTGATGCATGATTGGTGATCTATTTTATTGTTTATGTAGTCGACCACATAGAATAGCATTCAGGAAGATTGCAGAAGTTGAATGATTGCTTCAGTGATGCTCTGCTTTTTTTCCCATTGCCTGTATTCCCAAACATGAAAGTGCACACACTTTGCTTAAATCATGTGCACTTCACTGCATGCTCTCTAAATACAAATTGCCTCAGGCCGTGTAATCACAAAGCAACCAAGAAACACAAATCTGATCAGGTCACCCAGTGTAGCTGCTTTTCCGTGACAAATCTTGCATATATAGTATATACAGTATATATGTGTGTGTGTGTGTGTGTGTGTGTGTATGTATATAAATCTGTGTGTGCGTGTGAGTGTGTATTTCATGCAACTTGTTTAAAAAAAACACAAAACACTATGGCAAGTGTCTTTCAACTTATCTTAAATAGATGCCATGAAAGCCATGAAATAATTGAATTTGTTTTCATTCATTTTAGGTGAGTAGTATGTTAGCATTTTGTATTGTTATGATAGCAATAGCTTTGATGCTAACATTACTTGTACATATAAAACTTTGCAGTATTAATAAACAATGTTATTTAGCTGAAGACACTATCATGTAACAAAAAATACCACCCAGGTTTCACTTTCACACTGGAATTGAATTTGTTTGTATTCATTTTAGGTGGGTAGTATGTTAGCATTTCGTATTGTTATGATAGCACTAGCATTGACGCTAACATTACTTGTACATGTACAAACTCTGCAGCATTAATAAACAATGTTATTTAGCTCAGGACACTATCATGGAACAAAAATATACCACCCAGGTTTCACTTTTACACTGGAATTGAATTTGTTTTTATTCATTTTAGGTGGGTAGTATGTTAGCATTTTGTATTGTTATGATAGCACTAGCATTGACGCTAACATTACTTGTACATGTACAAACTCTGCAGCATTAATAAACAATGTTATTAAGCTCAGGACACTATCATGTAACAAAAATATACCACCCAGGTTTCACTTTTACACTGGAATTGAATTTGTTTTTATTCATTTTAGGTGAGTAGTATGTTAGTATTTTGTATTGTTTTGATAGCACTAGCTTTGATGCTAACATTACTTGTACATGTACAAACTCTGCAGCATTAATAAACAATGTTATTTAAGTGACACTTACATTACACAATTTAGCTACATAGGAAGACATGCAGTACACACTCAGAAGCACCACAAGCCACAAACTAATGATATAATCCACATTTTGGATGAAATATGTTTTTAGGGGAGTGTATGAAAGGACTTAGCTAGTGTGTCATTATATTTCCAGCTTCTGGCCATTGGCATGACACATCACTCATGCTGATTCTTCCCAAGGGGGGGTCCCATCCCTCACTATCATCATCTTGTACAGTGCGTCTATTTTCTCCTGTCACAACGAACCTCGAGGAAGGATGTGCTTTTCGCTGTATACGCTCGTGTTGCTCATAAATTCTGGACAGTGAGCAATTCTTGGCCCCAATTGTGTGCAAACATAAAATGCCTCACAAGCTTTTGCATTAAACTCCAATGCATTACAGGGGATGTAGCATTGAGGTCATGACAAAACAACTTATGATATGACTGCAAAAACTGCTGCAGGTACTAGGAGTTTTGATTAATCATTTTAAGGGCATCCAGCA
Organism: Doryrhamphus excisus; assembly: GCF_037039965.1. Taxonomy (NCBI): domain Eukaryota; kingdom Metazoa; phylum Chordata; class Actinopteri; order Syngnathiformes; family Syngnathidae; genus Doryrhamphus; species Doryrhamphus excisus. The sequence goes on from NC_136365.1 coordinate 15,433,484, forward strand.
CTCAAACCTAAAACCCTTTCTGACTTGGTATGAACTATTTTGAACTGTTTTGTGTGCCCATTCTAAACTGTTTGTTATTGATAGCAAGATAGGCTTGGTTTGGTTAAAGGGCCCCTACCTGGACGGTGGCCTCGGATTTGGACTTTTCAATGCAACAAACCCTTACATATAGTATTATGTATTGTGAAGTAATGTGCCATCATTGTCTTTCCCATGCAGCTCTGAAGAGGTCCTTTGAGGTGGAAGATGTGGACACTTCAGCTCACTCTTCTCCCGGCTCCCGTCGCACAACCAACTCCCCCTACCGCAACGCCATGTCTCCCACCAGCATCTACTACCGTGACTTGGGCACGGCAGCCCCAATTACCAACAACAACAACCTCAACTACACCCAACCTCGCTCCATTATGGGGGGAGGAGGCTCCAAGACCCCAGAGCCAGTGCCACGCCGCTCGGAGCTTTCCATCGATATTTCCTCTTCATCCAGCAAGCAAGTGGACAATGCCACAAGCCCCGCCTCCACGCGCTTTGTAACCAACAGCGCCCTAAAGCGCCCAGAGGTCCTCGGCCACTCGAGGACCCCTGAGATGAGCCACAAAAGGGAGGTCACTTTTGCCAAGACAGACTCCCCAGGGACACGTCGAAACGAAGGCAGCAGTAACACCAATGGGACCAGTCGAACCCTGGAGCATAGTCACAACCGCAAGTTTGAGTCCACCAGTCCTGGAGATGTTCGCAAACCTGAAATCAGCATCACAAGGGCTCCGGTGGAAAACAATGGCCACCATGCGCCAGCGCACCACCCACACCATCCCAATCCTCACCACAATGCCATTGTCACGACCTTCAGATGCGCCTCACCAAGCCACGCTGGACGCAAATCCCCCAACCCTGACCGTAAGTTCTACTTCAGTTGTAGTCTTCTCATTGCAAACCGGGTTGACCAGCGCTTGCACGATCTGTAACTGACAAAAAAATAGTTCAACTGATGACGTAGTTTGCGCATGTGTAGTACAAATTGGGTTGTGTGATGTGTGACTGTCAAAAAATAGGTTGAGAAGCTGCAGACTGGATATCAATGCATTTTGTGCATAAGCTCATGGATGGACAGTAATACTACAGTGACAATAGCACTGGAGCTCACATGCTGCGTGTCTAGTGTTGCTATTTGTTTCCTCCTGTCCTACTCCTTAATGTTACGTTGTTGTGTTTGATATATGGCATCTATCACGTTGGACAAGAACCGAGTTACAGAGTATATGTAAAAATTGGATAAAGTTCATACACGCATAGCTCATTGACAAACATAGCTCATTGGCCTTAAAGCTACAGACACATAAAACAGACTGTTTCAATTCCAGCGTTGATGCTATATTTTTGGCAACACACTTCCAATACACTGAAATTTATTTAAAATTGCTAAATAAAAAATAGGATGAGCTAAGTTTTAGCTTGGCATGGTTTACCTGCCACAGCATCAGATTGTGATAAGGATTATTGTGCTTGTTCCAACAATCAAGTCTGGTGCTTGTGCATCTCACTGAACATTACAGTCACATTACAGACACCTGGTAGCCAGTGTAGAATACTACATAGCATGACAACACCTTATATTTGTATTTTTATCCATTTTCTACTGTTTAAATTCTAGCATTGATGCTAGATTTTCGGCAACACACTTCCAATCACTGAGACTCATTTAAATTTGCTAAAAAAAAAATAATAATAAGAAAATAATAAGATAATATGATACAATGGATCATAGCTATCATTAGCAACCCTCAATAACCTTTTTTGTCTGGCCAGGGGGGAGTCTAGCTTTTCATCCAGGGCTGTAGGAAAGTTTAAACCCCACTGAATGCAAACCTATTATCAAATTTTCCATGACTTCTTATGCAGACTCATTTTTTTCTTGCATCTTCACTGTTTCCTGCTCCTTTTCCAATCACGCCACCACAACAGCGTCACGTTTGACCAAGGAACGGCAGTAAAGTTAACAGCAACGATTTGCGTAATGACTGGGATGCCTTCAGATACCATCCATCCATCCAATCCATCAACTATTATGCCTGCTCTTAATGTCGTGCTGGTATGTTATGAAAGCGTAACCTCACGGATTACTGTTACCACCTGTGTTGTCATACTATAATTAGCTGCAAGTATTGTGATGATGAAGGCTGTTTGCTTGTTTATTCCCATCATTCTGGGATGTTGGAAGCTATATGTTTTTTAAGAGACCCTACAGTAACCAGAATGCACTGGGCCTGTTGCCTTCCAACATCACTTCCAGCCCTTGTACACTGTCGTTAGTAACTGTTGCTATTGACACGACAAAATGACATCCACTGTTTATTTGAATATAATACCCTCATATATAAAGAAACGTAGCTGTTGTGATACACGTCTTGCTTTAATTTCTTAAAGCTTCTCCGGTCGGTTTTAGTGGTTTTAGGTTGTTACTAAGTGATGCTTAGATACCACTTTCCAGTGTCACCACAAACATCAGTCTCTGCTGTTAGTGATACCCTTTTCTCCGAAGAAGCCTTTTTTGGTCTGGATTCACTTAGCTCAGCCTAGACATTTAATGAACATCACACTGTAACTATGAAACAAATGTTTTCACTCCCCCTAAAGCAGGAAATATATCACCCACTGCACGACTCAATCATGCAACTTTGATGCTTCTTCTTTGGCAGAATCTATCATCAGAACTAATCGCATCTTAAAGCAATTGAGACAAAATGAAGTGCAGTACTAGGCTGCAACCAGCGGAGGCGCTGTCGATTCAGTCATTACGAGTTTGCTGTCTAAAGAAGCACGACACGATGTCATGTATGCGACACTGAGCTTCATACATGCACTCGTTTAACGTGTTTAATTTATTCCAGACTCGACTTTAATAGTTTTTTTTTTACATTATTAGGGCCTTCTAGACATGAAATAACACTGCTATAGTCACCTTTACACTCGTATTACCAAGGAAAATAAACCATTTACAACACAAGTTTGTGTTGCTGTGAATGTGTTCTGGTGGCCTGGACAGAATGTGATGCTGGGGGTTCAGAGTTAAGTTTTAGCTTGGCATGGTTTACCGCCGCAACATCAGATTGTGATAGGAATTATTGTGCCTGTTCCAACAATCCAGTCTGGTGCTTGTGCATCTCACTGAACATTACAGTAACATTACAGACACTTGGTAGCCAGTGTAGAATACTACATAGCATGACAACATCTTCTGAGTGCCTTAAATTTGTATTTCCATCCATCCATTTTCTATATCGTTATCCTCATTAGGGTCGCTGGGGTATGCTGGAGCCTATCCCAGCTGACTTGGGGAAAGTGGCGGGGTATACCCTGGACTGTTCACCATCCAATCACAGTGCACATATAGACAAACAACCATTCACACTGACATTCATACCTATGGACAATTTGGAGTTAACCTAGCATGTTTTTGGATTGTGCGAGGAAACCGGAGTACCCGGAGAAAACCCACACATGCACGGGGAAAACATGCAAACTCCACACAGAGATGCCCAAGCAGACAATCAAACCCAGGTCTTCTAGATCTCCTGACTGTGTGGCCAACATGCCAACCACTTCCACCACGCCGCCCCTGACAGTTTTCATGAAATCTAATTTCAAACAATGCCACAACTTACAGGGATATATCTGTTTGTAGTGGTCTTGTTCCCATAGTAAAGAGTAGCATATCTGCCACTCGGCTGGATCCCTCTGTGTTAGAAAAACTTTGCTCTGCTTCACTTCAAAGTCTCTTGTTCCACGTCTGTAGCCACAAACCCAAAGTAGTTCTAAACCACTGATCATACTATTCCTTTCTTGGGAATCAAACGATCAAAAGCCTTTTGCTCTCATTAGCGGTAGCAGTAGCCATGTTGTTGCTACTGTGCATCTTTGTTAAAGGCTGTCTTCGGGCGGGAGGCGGGGTCAACCCTGGACTGGACGCCAGCCAATCACAGGGCACATATAGACAAACAACCATTCACACTCACATTCAATTCAATTCACAATTTGGGGTCGCCAATTAACCTAACATGTTTTTGGAATGTGGGAGGAAACCGGAATACCCACGCATTATCAGGGAGAACATGCAAACTCTGCACAGAGATGGCCGAGGGTGGAATTGAACTCAGGTCTCCGAGATGTATGGCCTGCGCGCTAACCACTAGATTCACTGTGCAGCCCCTGGTAGCAACAAACGTACAATATTTTTGTATATATCTTTACCTTTTTTCTATTACGTCACCAGCATTTCATTCCAAGGAAATGACATCACACGTCCCTGATCATGATCAAACACCCACCCCATACGGGCACATGCTTCCTTCCTTCCAGGTTATGTCAGCCTGATTGTTTCCCTGCCTGTGAGAGCACTTCCTCTCTCGGGGGTCCAAGTGATCCAAGTTAGTCACCTTCCGAGACACACAGCACAGCGTGCTCCCATCAAAGTGTCACGTAAAAAATACCGGGAAGTTAGAGTCCAAAGGTCAGCATGAAACAGGCTGTGGACACAAACATTGCAACTCAGGCATACACGCTTTAGTCGTGCCAATTTAACAGACAATACACATCGCGTGCCATCATTCCCAGCTCAGCAAACATCAGAAACTTTGTGTGTTTGATGCTTTTAGATGCATGTTAAAGTCATGTGCTGACCATTCACTGCAGGCTGCAGACACGATGATGACTATCTTGTCTGCGTGTGTGTATTCAACATTTTATCTCCACAGACCGGCCTGGTGTTCATCAATCCATCAAACAAGGTTTTATCTCACATCTTTAGAAACATCCCTCTCATGGTAGCGCTGCTGTAAACCGCAAGTGATAATCATGTAATAGACGGAGCACAGGGCTGCACGTCGTTTGGTCCTGATGAGTAGGACTGTCATCACATGAATTTAGTAGGATTTTCTGAGCGACGATAACCCTGTAATTAGTGGAAAACTAACATATTTGGGGTTACTTGAATGTTATAAAAATATAATGAACTCCTGCTAACCCTGTGACCACCCCCGCTTTGAAATTGTGGTGAGATATTGAGTTTTTGCCATAAGTTACGGACATTTATGGGGACTTTTTATTTTTGTACATGTTGAGCTGGAACAAATACATACGTAGTATTTTGCTTCATTTTTTGAAGTTGTGATAACAGTGCGGGAAGACATGGAAGATGGACGTTACAATAACTAGACTGTATCATTCTGTGGTCATGAGAGGATTATTTAAAAAGTCCAGGGTGTACCCCCGGCTCTTGCCCAAAGACAGCTGGGATAGGCTCCAGCATGCCCCCGAGACACTTGTGAGAATAAGCAGCAAAGAAAACGAATGGATGGACACTAATGAACATTATATATTGTTTTAGATATTATTATTATTATTGGGTCATTTTAGTTTTTAGGAGACCTGAGTTTGATTCCACCCTCAGCCATGTCTGTGTTTCCATGTTCTCCCCGTTCATGCATGGGTTTTCTCTGGGTACTCCGGTTTCCTCCCACATTCCAAAAACATGCTAGGTTAATTGGCGACTCCAAATTGTCCATAGGTGTGAATGTGAATGTGAATGGTTGTTTGTCTATATGTGCCCTGTGATTGGCTGGCCACCAGTCCAGGGTGTACCCCGCCTCTTGCCCGAAAACAGCTGGGATAGGCTCCAGCAGCCCCGCGACCATTGTGAGGATAAGCGGTAGAAAATGAATGAATGAATACATTGTAGTCGGAAAAAAAACCTTAAATGTCAGTAGTATTAAAATGCCACTTTTACAATGCTTTGTCCAAGCAATAGTACAAGCTCATCTCAAATATAAGTTCAGTATATGTGAAGTATGGATTTCTACATTTGTACATTATATTTTGGTATTGACGTATGAAGACAGAATTAGTGAAAACAGTCAAAAGTGCAAGTATGAAAAACTAACTGGTCTGAACAAACTGTCCATCTTGCTTTTGGCTCAGTTGCATAGCTAAAATATGTCCTGATGTTGGCCAATACGTTATCTAGCGTTAGATTTGTTTTCCTAATTGCAGCAGCAAGCCATTTGTCTCGTCCTTGTGTTGACATTTTTGAAAGTGAGGGGAGGAGCCATTGGAAAGAGGAGGGCGATTTGTTCCTGCCTGCTTGAAGGTGACAGAAGGTCACGAGCACAAACACACACTTGTCTGTAATTATGCGACTTGTTGCCATCTTGCCACAACAACAGCAAGGTGATCAGGTTTCTCACTCCAGTTGACACACACATTGAGACACAATCTCAGGAAGTCTATCTATGAAATGTAGCTGTATTTGTTGTGCATAACATCCGTGCCTGTCCATACCATAACCCCACTGCCACCATGGCCACTCCATCCACAACACAGGTACATTTTACTGTATGGATGGCATTGTGACGAGACACTGAGGCCCATTATTGTGTCATTCATCCACCAGCATCACCTCATCTTGCAGCATGACAATGCATTGCCCTTATGTCTCATCACCACAATTTTATTTTACAGTAATTTACAATTCAAGGGGAACATTGGTTGCTTAAAAACCTGTGTAGCAGTTGTTCAATAACAATTGAATTTGATGAATGATGAAATTTCTGGCTGTGCTGGCTTTAAATTAAAAAAAAAATGTATTAGCCAGCGGACTGTTGGCATCTGTCTTTTGAGGTCAAACACGTCCTGTAGTCAAACTCGCGGCAGCTGTCACATGTCAAGTGTGCTTTCCAAACACACCACCAGGAGGCAGTATGTGACAGATAAACACAGTTAAACATCAACAGCATTGACAATCATACACTCATTTACACCCATTTAATCATAATAACTCTGAAGTGTTGAGTGTATAACAACGACAATTGTTTATTGAAAGACAATTGAGAGATACACACACACTGATACACAATCAGGGTTTCCCTCTAGCCCATGTGAGGCTTTCGGAAGTTGAAGTTTACGTAGAGCATCTGGGGGAAGTCAAGGGTTAAAGAAGTTTCCCACCACTGCTGAAAGATGCTTGTTCCTTTGAAACATGTTGCCAAATCTCAAAGTGGCCTTTCTGCACTTGATTTAGCTTACCTTGTCAAACCGGCACCCATTTATCAATTTGTATGGAACAGTCAGGGCTGCACGGCGATCAAGTGGTTAGCATGCAGACCTCACAGCTAGGAGACCAGGGTTCAATTCCACCCTTGGCCATCTCTGTGTGGAGTTTGCATGTTCTCCCCGTGCATTTGTGGGTTTTCTCCAGGTACTCCGGTTTATTCCCACATTCTAAAAACATGCTAGGTTAATTGGCGACTCCAAATTGTCCATAGGTATGAATGTGAGTGTGAATGGTTGTTTGTCTATATGTGCCCTGTGATTGGCTGGCAACCAGTCCAGGGTGTACCCCGCCTCTCGCCTGAAGACAGCTGGTATAGGCTCCAGCACCCCTTGAGACCCTCGTGAATATAAACGGTAGAAAATGAATGAATGGATGTAGAGGTCAACAAACTAACACAATTCAGTGTCATAACTCCACGTCTATAACTGGAATAGCATGCAAAGCAATAAAGTTTAATTACTCTACGGAAAGTTTATTTGTGGTCAGACCCTCTCTGCTAATGATGTTTGGCCCCTAATGTTGCCTGAGAGAGGACATGCTGGAGAGACAGCAATTGCCCTAAGTGTGTGTATGTGTGTGTGTGTGTGTGTGAGAGGACAGACAAGCAGATGGTCAGTTGCACCGCAGTGTGGCCATCTGCTGACTTGTGCCTAGATGAAGGGGCAGCAGAGGGATTCATGGTTGTGTTTGTATGAAGTGAGCATATGCTGGAAACTCCAAATTAGGAAGGTGCATTTGGGTCTCTATTGCCTGTTTATTTACACCAGCCACCCGTCCCTACACGAAGAACAAGCACTCTGCATAGTCTCCATGATCCATAGGTTACCCCATTTTGCATAAGAGGGGGTGCATTACCTGAATCCATTAATGGATTGGATTTAGAACCAATCGACTGCTATAAACGAGGGACAAGGATGTTGTCTAATCACTTACAGTAGGTCACCTACAAGGTGCTAGAAGACTTTAGGTAAGGAGCAGCAGCTTGACAAAGATACAAATATATATTTATATATATTTTCAAACCTACCTACCAACAGGAAACCATGACTGATTCTTACTTTGAGTTCTAATACTGTACGTCCTACAATGTGACAATTTCGATCAGACAATCAAACCATGTGCTCATTGACTCCTCAGTTGAGTACTGCTTTGAAGTTTTAACTTTGCATTAATTGGATCAGATTTAAAGTTATTTAGGATGGGATTTATTCTTAACTGGGCGGCACGGCGGTCTAGTGGTTAGCGCGCAGACCTCACAGCTAGGAGACCAGGGTTCAATTCCACCCTGTGCATGCGAGTACTCCGGTTTCCTCCCACATTCCAAAAACATGCTAGGTTAATTGGCGACTCCAAATTGTCCATAGGTATGAATGTGAGTGTGAATGGTTGTTTGTCTATATGTGCCCTGTGATTGGCTGCCGACCAGTCCAGGGTGTACCCCACCTCACGCCTGAAGACAGCTGGGATAGGCTCCAGCCCTCGACTCTCATGAGGAAAAGCAGTAGAAAATGAATGAATGAATGAATGAATAGTCATTGCACAGCCAGGCACTTGCATACACGCTGATGGAATGCTTGTTCTGGTTAATTCAACGAACATGATTAGTGAGATGATATCTGCCTTTGGACATGGACGGTTTGGAGCATCATAACTTGTCCTTAAAGACGACTTTCTCCTCTCCATAACCAAATCCTTCTTAAATCCAGTGAGGGGCCATGGATCCCCCCAGAAGGCTGATCCCCTGGAGTCGATTGTGTTTACCCTTCATCAGGGAAAGAATTCACTGCAGAACATCAGAAATAGCGAGGACACGGTGGCTTACACACATCACCGTCAGTCCAGGCAGCAGCTGTCGTGGAGATATCTGGAGATATTATCACATTTGTGGCAAACAAAAGTAGAGGCGCAATGGAGACGGTAGAGATGGTGTCATCTTGCAGCGAGACGAACCGAGAAACAGAAAGCCTCTGTGAGTACCTGCTTGTTTGACAAAGGGTCTAAGATAGCAAAAAAAATTGTGTTTGAAGAAATCTATCTAGGTATGGCCTTGGCTCTAATTCTCGGTTTACAAGACAGCCCAGCTGGGAAAGCTTTGGTGGGTTTAAAGGAGAGGGTGAAACGCTCATAGACCAGACCACATAGACTGCCTTGTATCCCCTTTGAGGTTACTGTTGTAAAAACATATATTCCTGCAAGCAAAGCCAGGTGAGAGTTGCTCTAACCTTTGGACTAAATGCTCAGGGTGAAGTCAAACAGCAAATAGAGCCTTGGTGGAGGTCTGCGCTCTCCTAAGTGACATTCTAATTATAATCAGACATGCCTTGACATATATGGTAAAAGTCTTCCACATGTATATGTTGACTCCTTGCTACAAATAGTCGGCAGTTAGTCAAGTTGACATCCATCTGTACTATGGAGAGTATAAAAGTGCTGTGTAATAAGTCAGATTCTTCATCATGCATTACTTGCCCACTATCTGGAACATTGCTGCAATGTTATGATCCAAGCTTTCTAGATCTTTCAGATTATCCGCCTATTCCAGCTGTATTTCCTTGGATTTTCAAAAGGGTATGTTTTAACTTATTCCACTCACAGCCCGCCTACTGGCACGGTCACTCCCAAGCACCCCCGAGGACTTCCGGACTACTGCCGAACCCCACTTTCTAATTTTGTCGGCATAGGAGTTAATAATAAATGAATAAAACCTTTGTAGAGTTACTTGAAAAGTGGAGACCCCTGACTTACCTCAAAGACTGGTAATATAGATCTCGGTTTACTGCAAGCAGACAATATTGACATATTTAATATTGCCTATTTTTTGTGGCACTAACCGTGTTTACCGATTACTCAATTGTGTTGGAAAGAGGCTATTAGAAACTCCAGACATCGGAGAGCTTTTATAAACACAAAGTAAAAACACAGTCAGGACAATGATGAATTGTTACTTACAGCTTTTGACTCTTGGAAAGGGATCGACTTCAGCAACAGTTTGGCAGATCTAGCTTCGCCCGTGCACACAAAACAAGCCCATATTTTCTCTTCACCTGCAGTCTGCAACTCCAACCACTTCTGCCTGATGCCTGCTTCTTTAGTCAGGTTAGCTTTCCCTCAAACATAAACAAATCAGGAAGCCATTGCTCCGTGCCTACAGCTTGTACCCGGGTACCCCCATATGAAGACGTCACCGGCTATATGAAATACTTTGATGTACTTTGGTGTAAACTGCATTGTTGAACAGTTTGACAGCTAAAAGTGCTCGAAGACATGGAAATGAGTGAAATGGTGAGATAAACCATCCCCACTCTTTACACACATGCTGTCTCCATTTGCACCACAGGGGAGCATTGCAGCCTCAGCAAAAAAAAAAAAAAAAACACAACAGGAAGTCTCTGACAGACGCTGCTATCTTCCCTGGAGATATGTTTGCCATGCCAGATGTTCCTCCTCTTTCCTCCATCTCCATTTCTTTTCCTCACCCTTTCCGACCTTTCCCACCAGCTCCGCCTACTTCTTCTTCTTTTCACCCCACTACATCCGCCACCCCAGGAAGTGTCATCATGTCGCTCGGCCTGCATAGTCTTGGAGGTGACTCTTTTAATCAGCTCCATGTGTGCTGTGCTCTGGTTGGTTGTCAGCGAAAAGTCCGGACCACTGGGCCAGTCCTGGAGTTTAATGGCATCAATGCATATTACTCTTTCTGCATGCCAATAATTCTTACTTTTCACAGCAAGGAGAGAGCAGATTACTTCATTTTAAAAACATCTGACTCCTGGTTGACATTTGTCGATGGAAAATGGTGAGCCATCGCTCCACACCATCTGTGAGTGCTTTTCTCCTCCTCTCAAGGTTATCCCAGCTTGCATTCAAATTCAATTTATTTACCATAAATTAGTTCAAAGCTATGCTTTTTAGGCTCTTACTAGGACTAATAAAATAACTCTGACACGTTTGATCTTAGTTCCCACAAGGAAATACCAAGGTCAAACCCTCGTGGTCATGAGTTTCATACTAATAACACATCAACACTAATAATTGTTTCTTGAGAGCTGAAATGGAAAATATTCTGCCCGATAAAAGCAGGATGTACTGTGGGAATGTATATTTTACTGTCACTGGACATCAAAACTTCCATTACCCCATCACAGTCACAGATAGAGTCTCAATTGTCATAAGTTTTTGCTTTTATAAACCACCTTAAATGAATATGATATAGATTCATATACGGAATAAGCATTTACAGTACACATGCATGCTAAGGGGCTCAGAAGTATTTCAACAATTAGAATATTTGTACATATAACCATCATTGTTATTATTTGACAAAAAATGCTGAGAAGTTAATGACTGTGTTGATTTTTGTGTTTAGCCAAAGCTGTATTAGATACCATTTAGATCAGGGGTGGGGAAACCACGGAACCACAGAATTTACAAGCTGAGTGGGACCAATCACAGTGGAGTAGGCGTCCCCGGAGGCGGATATGGGTGTAATAAATTAAAACAGGCCGTTTTGGAAATTCAAGGAAATACAGCTGGAATAGGTGCGGATTCTGGAAGATCTAAGAAAGCGTTCTATTCGGGTTGTGTCTGTAGCTGCTCTATAGGAGTCCACAACTCAATACAAAGGGCTGAAAAATGAGCATAATAGGCCCCCTTTAACAAAAAATATATTTTAGTGAGGGCTACACGGTGTGGAGTGGTTAGCGCACAGGCCACATAGCTAGGAGACACAGGTTTGATTCCCCACTTGGGCATCTCTGTGTGGAGTTTGCATGTTCTCCCTGTGCGTGTGTACTGTACAAACTGCAGATTCTGGAATATCTAAGCAAACTTTCAGTGCGGGTTGTGTGTGTAGCTGCTCTATAGGAGTCCACAACTCAATACAAAGTGCTGAAAATGAGCATAATAGATCCTCTTTAAAGTAGTGTGTGTATCAAAATAGTCGGGCCCCCAGGGTCAATTTTGTTAACTCAACGCAGCCCGTGAGTCAGAACGTTGATTGAGATTATCCACGCATGCCTCCTCTTGCGGCCTTCTCCTAGTTCTTTGGACCGCATTGCTGTCACAGAATTTTTTTTAAACTGCATTAAAGTACAGCGCAGTAGATTTGGTTACAGTGCTAGAAAAGATCGAGCATGAGTCCAGAAGAAAAGTAGAGACGGCAAGGCAGTTGCTGCGCCCCTCAAGAAAGAGAAAGTGACAAAAGTTCATGTAGAGATGAGCGTTAAACTTGCTTGAGTGAGAACAACGCGTCTATTGCGTGTCTCCAATATTTTTCCATCGGTCATATCTAAATGTTGCGCAACTGTGATTGTGCTACGTGAGTGTGTGGGTCACCTTCTAATCTAAAGGTATATTAATAATATTTAACAGGCCTTTGGGTGAGTTTTAGTGCTCATGTTTTGTGTCACACACAATATATTATATTATATATGTACACAGTCACAAGGAAGCAGCCACGTGTGAACAAGATTTAATGCAACACTGGCAGGAAGGACACATTTGTGCTGTCATCTCAATTGCATTTGTGTACCCGTACAATCCAACATCAAAGCCGTTTTGCTAAGAATCTGTACTAAATCACTATATAAATAGAGTGTCATGTACTAATGTTGGCATTTGGAGTGAACAACCACACAGGAAGTAGACCTGAGTAAGTGAGATATGCAGAGAACCACCACTTCATGTTTTCCTGCTGCTGGTTTTGACTTTGAGGATGCTTCAGTCTTTCAAGTCGATGCAAGTTTGTCGTATTTTTCTTTCATTTTGACACACACACACACACACAGGGTCTAATGTGGTCAAGACAGACAATGACAAGAACACACACACACACAGGAAGGTTTGAGAGAGCAAGCAGATGGACATACACAAAGATGTCAACTTTGGTTGTATGCAAACAAGCACACACTCTTGCTGTCCTTCCTTGTGATTAATGTAAAGCTCAATTCACATAAACAATGTTCCCCATTCATTTTCTTTGAATGAGGGGTGTGGCTCCAGAGTACAGGCCTTTCCCGGCCACTTGGGATGGCTGTCACATGACCATGCAAGGAGGGGGGGCGGGACCAAAGGCAGCCACAGTGAGTCCCGTCTCACCAGCTGGAGCTTGTGATTGAGGAGCTTGTGCAAGGAGAGTGTGAGAGGAAGAGCAGGAGAGGGAAGAGAAGAAGAAGAGCAGGGAAGGGTTGGGTGAGTTGATGCCATTACATGTTCATGCTGGGTTTTTTTTTGGTTTTCAAAAGTCCAAACTGGGGGAGATTTCTTTCAAGTTGAGAGAGCATGAAAGAAGTATAACTGATTGGTGCTTTGAGGTGTTGCACTGGGCTTGCCAGGTGACATTTTGGAGGAGTGTGAGCTTGTGTTTGGCAGGAGATGAGTACAAAGTCTCATGTTTACTTCACTATCCGTTCCCATTGTGTGTGTGTGTGTGTGTGTGAGAGAGTTTTTTGGAGGGGGTCACCACCAGCACCCCCCCTCCCTTAACACACTCTCCACCCAATCTGCCCACCCCCCTTTCCCTTCACTTTCCCATTGTGTCTTCATCTGCAGCACATGCATGGATAATCAATGTGATTCACCAGGAGGACAATCTAACATCCCTACATTTGAGTGGTTTAATCCAAAGTTGATCCACTGTAGTGAATTAGCCTCTGGTGCGGGGGTGTCCTAACTCTTTCCATTTCTTCCACAAAAATCAAAGTAAAAGGGGATGTTTGTAATTTTATAAATAGGCCAAAACCAGCCCATGCAAGGAAAACAAAAAACAGTCACCCTGCTGTAGGAGATTCAGACACATTTTACCGGGTGTCTTGCATTTGCTCTTAAGTTTGTTGCAAAGTTCAGGAAGAGTTGACTGGACAGATCAACTGTGATGGTAGCATCACTCGCTCCTGATGGGAACCAAATTAGGTCCCTGTTTTCTTCTTTAGTGACACACTGAAGGAAAAAGTATAGTTTTTTTTTTTTTTTTTAAATCTCCTGCCCCACGACACGTACAACAACTCATGTAATCAAAATGTCCCAATTGATGCTGGTCAATGCTCTTCTTGTTTTTGCTTGAAGACATCTGAGCAGACATGTGCTTACTTTGCACAAACAAGCCACACAAGCATTTTTCAGGAATAGTTTTGGTCTCACACTTGACTGTGGAGACTCCACATTTTAAATGACTTCCTGTTCCTGCGGTCTTAAAGACTTTTATATTGTTAGAACAGGAGTCTCATCTCAGTGGGTGTCAATCCAAGCCACTGTTTTTATTGCGCTAATTAGATTAGCTCACTGTGTGTAATCCAATCAATGCAGTCACACCATTCATTTGTTTGTTGTTTTTGTCTGACCTGTTGGAACAGATTAATGATAAATAATAGTTCTACTGTATTAACATGACCCCTGACCACAAGTACTTCCAGGTACTATTTCACGTACCTGGTCAGTCGGGGTCATTCAGTGCTCGAATTGCCAACAATAAACCCGAGGTGTGGACTCAAGTCACACTCAGCTTGACAATATCATCAAACTTGCAACCTGAATAGGAATTTGACATCAAATGACCTGACTTGGACTTTAGTGTGATGACTTGAAAACCCTTGAAAATTCAAGAATACAGAGTGTGTCCCCATTCAAAGTATTCAACAAACAAGACCATTATGTCATTTCCAGCAAGACTTGACTTGTCTTGACTTGAACTTGCATGTATTTACTTGAGACTTGACTTGACACTGACTGCAGTGCACACATGCTAATGTTAGCCTAACCTTTTGCCGCACCTTAGCTATGGACACTGCAGTATTATACTCACTCGGTTCCAGTGGTCCATTTTTTGCTTCCCTCAGTCTCCCCTTGAATAGAAATTCTCTCTGGTGTACAGTCTTGGCAGAGGTCTTCGCTCTATCGAGTATCATTCGTGATGTTATTAATAGAGAAGAGAGAGAGAGAGAGAACATAATCTCTAAGAAGAATGTTTCAACCTTGATTGCTCAATGGGCAATAATACACTGCTCTATATAATTAACCTTTTGTTCCTGTTACCTCGGACTGTTCTGTGTCATTAGAATTTTTTGGCCCTGGAGGCTAAAATATCTGCAAAGAGGAGAAGTTTTAACATGTTTTACAGTAAACAAACAGGCTGCCCCACATCCCAGTGCGTCTCCGTCGTAGTCCTTCAGCATAATTGCATCCATGTGTGGAGAGTCTCACATGGCCTTGTCCTGTTCAGAGAGTGAAGAATGTGCAAAGGTAATGGAGAGTACGCTACCTTGCTGTCGAGAAGAGGCTAGGCTGATAGGGAGACCTGACACACCCAGTTTAGAGGTGGTGGCCCGCACAGTGGATTTTTACGCTGTTTATTTTAAAAGTGATACATCGGCCTGCTTTTTTTAACAGCATATTTGAAAACTGATATTTTAATGAATTAAAACAAACTTTTAAATGATCTAAATTCAAGTGATTAAGTCTCGTGTCAAGATAGAAACAATTTGTCCTTCATATGTTTCTGCTCTCACTTTGGATTGTAGTTGTAGTTATTTGGCAAAGGTGGAAACGAGTAAGTCAATATGAATTTTCATTTAACATTTACCGACTTGGCCGGATACTTTGAGAGAAGAAGTTGGACTCCTGTCCGGAAGCCTGTAGGCAGGTTTCCACTCACTAAACCTTGTGCCCCCCCCACATTCATTATCCAGGGAGGCATAAAGAATTCACAGAGATTAAAAATGTCAATTAAGTTTTGGAGATAGTTATGAGTGGTAGCTTAGGGGTGAAAGGTCATGAGAGCATCGATAGGGACACACTGGCTTAGGGAAGTCAGGGCCACTAAAAATGCACAAATTTGATGACTTTGACAGGCACAAGTCGTTTGTGATTACTTTTTACATCTGATTACTCTTTAATTTTTAAACTCTTGTATGTCAAAAGTGATTGTTACTGTACTTAACATCAACCTACCCTTGGCATCTTGCATATAAATGAAAAAATGTTGATTAATATGCACTGAAACTGTTTTTCTCACCTAAAAAAAGCCACAGATTTACAATGTGTATATTAACTACAAAGTGTCCAGCTTTGAATACGAGTCTGCTGACTTCCACTCTATACGTTCTTCTTCTCTTCACACCCTTGGGAGGCACATATCTTGGACACATTCCAAATTGTAGGACCTCTGGGTTATTCGACTATAGAGGTTCTGCAATATATGTCATGCAGTATTTCAAAATGTTGCTTCCAGATGCTGCAAAAAAACACCTTATTGCACATAAAGTTCATTTGAATCCAAATCCATCATCTGAACTCAGACCTGCATGGCGGACGTTCCATTATGATGATCTAGTGTCAGATAGTGTGAAGAGTAACCTTCTTCAAGCCTGACGATGCTCAGTGTTTATGTGATTTACTGCCAAGCTATTTGTCGTTTTAATAGTTCCCCTTCTGGCTGTACCCTGTGACTTCCCTCTCCATGTGTCTCACATATGAAGGCTGCTGTCAGAAAGCTTCTTACTGCTCACTTCGCTACTGTGTTGGCTTTTGCTACGTTGATGTTTCAGGTCATGTTTACACAATGCGGTTTAGGGTCACCTACATTTTTTTGATGATTTATTTTCGGTCAGTGTTGGAAGCTGAAAACAGATCTCAAAGTGCAAGTTCATTCATTCATTCATTTTCTACTGCTTATCCTCACTAGGGTTGCGGGGGTGCTGGAGCCTATCCCAGCTGTCTTCAGGCGAGAGGCGGGGTACACCCTGGACTGGTTGCCAGCCAATCACAGGGCACATGTAGACAAACAACCATTCACACTCACATTCATACCTATGGACAATTTGGAGTCGCTAATTAACCTAGCATGTTTTTGGAATTTGGTGGGAGGAAACCGGAGTACCCGGAGAAAATCCACGCATACACCGGGAGAACATGCAAACTCCACACAGAGATGGCCGAGGGTGGAATTGAACTCTGGTCTCCTAGCTAATCAAACACATTAGACATAATAGATACCTTGCTACTTCAAGCTTAGAATTTTGCAGATTCGCGCTCAGTTTTTCAAAACTAGATTAATAAATAAATGATACTGTTTTGTGGTTGAATATGGCCTTGTATTGATAACAAATATGCATATTTGAGCAACTTTTACATATTTTTTTCCATAAGTTAAGCATTTTCAAGTATAAAAAAACCCAAAATACGGCGAAACCAAAATACAAATAAAAGGCTTGACATCACTTCCTGTCTGCTCCCCACTCCCCTATCATAGCACTGGAAAACTTTTACAACAAAATACAAGCGCAAGTCTGAAGTTGCTTATTTTCTCTTATTATGTCTATTATATTAAGTAATACGAGTATAAAGGTGACTGTAGGGGTGTTATTTCAATTCTGGAATGCTCTACTGATTTTTAAAACTGTACTTATTTAGAAGGTCGTAATCAGGTTCTCTATGCTCTAACTGCAAAAATTTTTGGAGCAAACCCACACATGCACGGAGAGTACATGCAAAGAGGATGGAATTGAACTCGGGTCTCCTAGCTGTGAGGCCTGTGTGCTAACCACGTGCACGCCATACAGCCAAATTTTAAATTGAAATCATTGAGGACATCTGTTTGCATGTGTGATATAGAGCAGAATGATAGTTGCCATAGTGATAGTGCAGTGGTTCTCCTTTTTTTTCTGTCACGCCCCTCTGGGACAGAAATGTTTTCATGACTTGTCTTGAATTGACTTGACTCTGTCTCATGACCCTAAGTGACAAGCTCCCTGGGAGTTCAGCGTTAACTGTTGCTAGCCCAATCAGAGAGCCTCTCTACCTTTTTAGCCACCTGAAGTGCCTCTGACTCCAGGTCACAACAAAGTCCATAAAATGAATCAAAAACAGCCAGGGCACGTGGGCCACACTAGCAAACCTTCATGTTAAGGTGCGACCTGCAGGCCCTAAACCAAAAAAGGATTGTCTTATATTCTGCTCATGTATTATGCTCAACTGTAGGCCCCATTCTGCTTTTAAATGTTAACATTTGTTAACTATTATTGTATTGTTTTGTCCCATCTTGTGGGGGTACCCTTCCCTTCGTGGAGTGGACGCCTCCATCAACAGTTCCCTGTCTGAGCTGTTATAAGACAAGTTATTATTTGCTCTCTCTTGGTGAAGAAGGCAGTGTTTCAAGAAGAGAGTCACACCATCTGCTTTGCTACACGTCTCCCCCCTCAGAGGTTGTACTCTAAGTGGCCCCAGCGTCAGGCTGAAAGATGAAATGGGCCTAGGACAGAGCATTCTTCCGTACTTGTTTGAAACGCAGATGCGTGTGTGTGGCAGCTGTGGCCGTCATCGAATAAGAGCTTCACTCCTTCACATGGCAGGGTCTTATTATCAAGGAGAAATATGTCAGGATTTTACATTAGCGTGCTCTTAAGTTTTCAAAGGGTGGATGTGTGAAAGCCATTGTTGCTATCCAACAAGTATTTTACACATTGGCTGTTGGCATTGACGGCATCATGCTAATGGCCTAATTGTGGGATGCCTTGCTGCTGTGTGAACATGCACACAGTTGCACACAGACTGAACCTTCTCAATTGTGCTTGGTCCAAACCTATTTGGTCCGTTTTTTTATACAAAACTTGACTAACTGGAAAACATGTGAAGTTATTTGGATGTTCCGCAACAGCAAGAACACCAAGTGCCTCAGTGTCAGCAGTTCGGCCCCTTTGCCAGGCAGTCTATCATGTTCTCATGTTCCCTTCAGTTAAAACCGTTGGCCAAGGTGACTTCAGTATAAATTATACAAATTGTTCAACTGTAAAATATATGCAGAGTAAAGTTCTCACGGCTATCTGACAAGGGTCTGATATTACTTCCACGCCTGCATCCTTTGTATCCAAGTTAACAAACAACAGTAAATGTTTACTTGTGTAAAACATTTAAAATCGGCATTTAAATCTTTTAATCTGCTTGCACACCTGCTCTATTTTTATTTGCAATAAAAACACATTCTTGCCTGACAGCGTTCAGTAAATAACCCCATAACATTTTAGAGAATACTAATTGTGCATATTTTAATCCTGTGCTCATATGCAAATACATGTGTTAGTGGTGTTTGTAATAGTTGGTGTTTGTTTTTATTAAGTTGGTATTTTGTATTAAGTATGTACTAAGTATTTTGTATTAAGTAAGTGGAATGTTCCTGCCTTCTTTTTATAGCGCCACCAATGGGCCGATGTTGGATAAGAAAGACAGAAAAGAGGAAATATGTAACATCAGACCAAGACAAATACAGTACATCCACACTGACAGGAAAAGTGGAAAATGCAGCCAAGGTGAACCGGGACAGAAATCAAGGAGTTTCCTCTCATGAGAGCCAGTGAAGTTTATAAGGGCAAACGCTGTTTCAGACCTGTCAGGAACAGCAGATAAGCCTGACCTGCAGTAAAAAAAAGCCCAAAAAAGGTATGTTTTGAGGAAAATTAATTAAAAAATATTTTTTTGTCAGTATGGCCGTGAATGATGGAGTTGCCATCCATTGTGGGCTTTACATTTGCATCAATAAACATACTGAGAACATGGGAATTAATTATTATGAAGTTATTTAAAAAAGATACTCATTGAAGTGGAGAACTCCAAAGCGATTTGCATTCTTTTCCCGGTTCATCAAGGATGATTCAGGAGTCATCATCAACCAAATAACATAAGGAGACAAAAAATCATTAAAAAAAATCAAAAGTAAAACTATTTATTTAATTCTGCATTGCAGACATTTCGGAAGTAGGAAATATTATCCTTGGAGTGCTCCAGTCAAAAGTAAACAACAAACATGGCCGACTGACTTGATAAGTGTGTCATTCAGCATTACCTAACGTTTTCTTGGCATCATTCATTCATTTTCTACCGCTCGTCCTCACAAAGGTCGTGGGGGTGCTGGAGTCTATCCCAGCTGTCTTTGGGCGAGAGGCGGGGTACACCCTGGACTGGTGGCCAGCCAATCACAGGGCACATATAGACAAACAACCATTCACACTCACATTCATACCTACGGACAATTTGGAGTCGCCAATTAACCTAGCATGTTTTTGGAATGTGGGAGGAAACCGGAGTACCCGGAGAAAACCCACGCATGCACGGGGAGAACATGCAAACTCCACACAGAGCTGGCCAAGGGTGGTATTGAACTCGGGTCTCCTAGCTGTGAGGTCTGTGTGCTAACCACTAAACGCTGTGCAGCCCCTTCTTGGCATCATATTCACACTAATTTCCATGCAGAACAGATTATGATAAATGGTGATTATGATCCTTTATTTTAATCCTCCCGTCAAACATAGTATAACTTCAAAACAGATACACCAGCAGGGTCACATAATACTTTTGTTCACATTTTTCTTTGCTGCCTTTCCTTACTGAAGGATATTTATTATACTTTACTTCTGCGATAGAAGGTGACCCATATATGGATATATTATTTGCCAAAACCTGACCCAAGTCTCATCCCGTTTGGAGATGAGAGAACTGGGGGTCTTTGAAGTCTACTCATGCATCATCAAAGACTTTTGGAAAAAACGGCATCATAAAAACTCATCTCCAGTCATCGATTTTTAAATCCTCTTTAATGTAACAAGGTGAAGACAAAAATCACATGATGTGATGTTTTTATTGTATTTTATAGTGTGGACATCTGGTTTCCATTCACGCTGTTTGCATTCAGGGAATTAAATGAAGGAATGTTGTCAGCAGGTCAGACATTTTATTGTGTTTTCTCACTGAAGGGGTCACATGTTGATGCGCCTGGTTTATCACCGTTACTTTTAGGGGTAAAATAAGTGAACTGCTATCATGAAAGATCCTTTCATGATGCATGACCAAGGGGAAAGGGAGGCTTGCCGTATATTTAAATTTGAAAATGAACTCGACATAAAAGTGTCAAAAATAAAGGGGAAAAAATACAAAATGCGTTCAAAAACAATGCTTTGTGACATGCAAATTGAACTGAATCATCATTAATTATGTAATTTATAATAAATTCCCATCTCTGTGTGGAGTTTGCATGTTTTGCATGCGTGGGTTTTCTCCGGGTACTCTGGTTTCCTCCCACATTCCAAAAACATGCTAGGTTAATTGGCGACTCCAAATTGTCCATAGGTATGAATGTGAGTGTGAATGGTTGTTTGTCTATATGTGCCCTGTGATTGGCTGGCGACCAGTCCAGGGTGTACCCTGCCTCTCGCCCGAAGACAGCTGGGATAGGCTCCAGCACCCCCTGCGACCCTCATGAGGATAAGCGGTAGAAAATGAATGAATGAATAATAAATTTCCCAAAACGAAATAAAAGTCACAATAAATTGTCGGAATCATCACAGCACAAATGTACTTACCCAATATTATTCAGTCTAATATCTTCTCATTTGAATGACTTAATGACACCCCCACTCACATAGCACAACCAAAGTGCTCAATATTTACTGAGGAATTAGTGACGAAGTATTGACTCAGGCACATCCATTTAAAGCTACACTGGAACTAATGAGTTGTGGTTAGGGCTAGGTAGGTTCGTTCCTCATTAACTACTGTAATTTTATGTACCTTCTTGTAAAGTGTTTGTATGTTCTCGATAAGCAGCATCATTGATTTTTTTGTAGCATGGTTAGCGAGTGAGGTGTATTTTTCTACAGTAGTTATTACTGGTATTTCCCCATACAGACGCACAATTTGTTAGATAGATGCATTTCTATGGCTGATCTCTGCTCTATGGTCTTCATCACACTTTTTTGTAGGTGATGGCGAAGAGTGTGTGTATTGAGATGAAGTCTTGCAAGATTTGTCTAATGTGGTCTTGGTTGTTTTTCAAATGGTATGACCTGAGGTGTTAACATTTTTAGTTGTATTTCCAACTTGAAGGTCCACTGTAGCCTTTTACTCCACAAACGAATCCCCGTCTGCTGTGCTCACATGCATCATTTGCATGTTGTGCATGCATATGTCGTGATATGAGTCATACTGTCTCTGCTCATTTGTCACAAGTTTACTCATTCAGAAGCGTTGCGTCCATGGCAAAGGTCATTAACGCCGTCTTTGTAGCACATTAGAACGCTCTAATTAAGATGTGACTCAGGGGAGGCCCGGCAGCCTTGTCACTTGCCTCCATGCAGGAATACATAATCATGCCTTAGGCAGTGAAGGGTGATACAAATGGCCAGCTCATTGCTGGCCCTCTGAGAAGAAGTCTTAACAAGCAAAATGAGGGCACGAAAGCAGCAGGGTGCCGGTCAGGCTGCATGTGTCCATTTTGAATTTGAATGTTGTTGTTGTGCACTATTCTTAGAAGCAATGTATGACTGCAGATGGTCTGGCCAGCATGGTCACAGTGCCCAGGAGGCCTCTTGGCTGCAGACCTGAAGCATGTCAGTAGAGCTCATTTGCATTCTGTCTCGCCCACTGACGACACTGAGCCCCATGTCATCAGTTCAGTTCAGCTAAATGATGCTGTGAGACCACATCACACCCACTAAAGATAAATGGATCTCATCCCGCCATGTCCAACCATCTCCATTCCCAGGCCAGGTTCGTTGAGGACAAGGTCGGGGGTGTGAATCAGCTCCATCGTCATGCACTATTCAAAGGGCTCATATTGCAGGATGGATTCATCTAAATTCCTGACTGTTAAGATTGGCTTGTCCTCACACTTAAAAGTCCCAGTATAAATGCAACTTTTTTATGTGCAGGTGACAATGATGGTTTAGAGCCTGGAAAGATTTAAAAACACATCTTAAACTAGGAAAGCTTGAAAACGACACCATTATGGTTTCTATCTAAAGGCTGAAAACGTGTTAAGTATAGGCATGCCTCCTAGCTTCTGAACTTAGCACTTATCCAGCAAAGTGCACATTTACCTTCAAATCAAACCCACATATGCGTCAACAAAGTCATTCAAAAAAAACTTGTGTGCAAGTGTTTGTTTACATCACCACGGACAGGAATGCTGCAAATGCTTCAATTTCACCTCAGTCCCCTATTACCGTATTCTGCATTATTAAAGGCATACATAAAACTATTGTATTTAACCTGGTGCGGCTATGGCCAAAATACATTTGTGTGCTCAAATGGTGTGAGAACCCAAGGATGAAAAGATACCACAGAGGCTACAGTAGGTGTGGTGCACCCTTGGGTACGCTCCAAAACTACGGGTCTTTTGTCTTCATCAGAGGAGAAAAGGGGGATTGAGTGAAAGGAAAATGAGAACAGCCTTCTGCTGTCAAAGCCTGCACACAAGGGTGTAGCTGGACATTTTTGGGCCTCAATGAAAATACTATGTGATACTATGCTGTACAGGGCTCTTCACTTCAAGTGTGTTTCTATCAACAATGTGGCAAATGCTGGTATTTGATATAACAATGTGTTTATTATTGTGGCTGTAGTTATTCATGGTGTACAATTGCACTGCATCAAACACAAAACAATCAATTCTGAAATTTGTGTTTGGTAGACTAAAGTAACAAAAAGTAGGGGTGTCCTGATACTTTTTTTTACTTCCAATAAGACACTGTTATTGTTCTTTAACCTAGTCCGATATCAGCACAAATCACAATTTTATTACCTATTTTGTAGTGCTGGGTTGCACGGCGGTCGAGTGGTTAGCACGCAGACCTCACAGCTAGAAGACCCGAGTTCAATCCCACCCTCGTCCATCTCTGTGTGGAGTTTGCATGTTCTCCCCGTGCATGCAAGGGTTTTCTCCGGGTACTCCGGTTTCCTCCCACATTCCAAAAACATGCTAGGTTAATTGGCGACTCTAAATTGTCCATAGGTATGAATGTGAGTGTGAATGGTTGTTTGTCTATATGTGCCCTGTGATTGGTTGGCGACCAGTCCAGGGTGTACCCCGCCTCTCGCCTGAAGACAGCTGGGATAGGCTCCAGCACCCCTCGAGACCCTCGTGAATATAAACGGTAGAAAATGAATGAACAAACTAACAAACTGCAGGCCTCACAGCTAGGAGACTCGAGTTCAATTCCACCCTCGGCCACATTTATGTGGAGATTGCATGTTCTCAGGTTGCAGGTTAACTAGCGACTCCAAATTGTCCATAGGTATGAATGTGAGTGTGAATGGTTGTTTGTCTATATGTGCCCTGTGATTGCTGGCGACCAGTCCAGGGTGTACCCCACCTCTTGCCCAAAGACAGCTGGGATAGGCTCCAGCACCCCTGCGACCCTCACATCCGGTAGATAAGCGGTAGAAAATGAATGAATAAATTTTGTAGTGCTGAATATTAGAAAAAAGTGTGATCAAGTGATATGCAGGTGTGCCTAATGCTTAACTGGTCAATTTGATTGGAAACATGCATTGTAACATAAACAACTCGGAATTTAGCAAGCTACACTATGTAGTGTAGCTTGCTAAATTCAGAGTCTGGGCACTGTCTACATTAAAATTCAGGTATACTATACATGTGTACGTCTGTGGTTTTTACAGTCTGAGGCTGTCATTGCACAGGAAGTGTTGGCTCCTCCCACACGGGGAAGCTCGTGCCACTGCTGTAAGAACATACCAGCAGACTTGGCAGGGTTGTGTTTCTTTCACTTTACTTGTCACAACAGTGCCTGGGTGCATACTGTTGTACTTCTTTTGGCAACCGCTCCTCAATACAGAGAGGTAAGCCATCATTTCTAGTTGGCAGCCGTTTCTCAAAACTGCATTTCTGCCTGTTCTGCCCTCATAAATCGCTGATGGAGCGCACCTGGAGGGGACAGCTTTGGTCACAGTGTGCAGGGACAATTCAATAATGCTGGGTGTGATTTAATAAGGTGGTGTTTGCTCGGTTTAGTAGCATCTGGTGGTTTATTGTTCAGTAAAACTAAAGTAGACTATTGGTATTACTAAGAATGGTATGAAAGGCACTTCCTCATCAATCCACATCATCCAATCTTCATCTCTCCTTCAGGGTCAGAGGTCAGTCTGAGCCATAGCAACATGTCGGAACACGCCAAGCCCCACCATCCCAACCCGCATGGAAAAGGAGACAAGTCCCATGGCGGAGACTTCAGCTATGTCGGCATCGATGCCATTCTGGAGCAAATGAGAAGAAAGGCCATGAAGCAAGGCTTTGAACTCAACATCATGGTTGTCGGTAAGTCTGGTGCTCTATTCAATGGAAAAGCATGTTGTAATTGTGGTGATAATTTTGTAGAAAACATGTCAGTTATGTTAACTGCTAAGTCCTTTTTTGTCAGCTACAATGTTATTCATAGTCAAAAATGAACATGAATGATAACACTGCTGCATGAGTATACAGCAATCCCTCGGTTATCATGGTTCCAGACTGTGATAAGTGAATTTCTCTAAAGTAGGATTCCTTATATAAAATAAGGAAAAGGAATAAGGAACTTGAATATTTGAGGACTTAAAGCAACATCAAAAAACTGTTTACGACCTTCTAAATACTTTCTAAAACATTATTAGAGCGGGGCGGCACGGTGGTCAAGTGGTTAGCGCGCAGACCTCACAGCTAGGAGACCAGGGTTCTATTCCACCCCCAGCCATCTCTGTGTGGAGTTTGCATGTTCTCCCCATGCATGAGTGGGTTTTCTCCGGGTACTCCGCTTTCAACCCACATTTGGCGACTCCAAATTGTCCATAGGTATGAATGTGAGTGTGAATGGTTGTTTGTCTATATGTGCCCTGTGATTGGCTGGCGACCAGTCCAGGGTGTACCCCGCCTCTCACCCAAAGACAGCTGGGATAGGCTCCAGCACCCCTGCGACCCTCGTGAGGAAAAGCGGTAGAAAATGAATGAATGAATGACCATTATTAGAGCCCTCTAGACATGAAATAACACCCCTACAGTCACCTTTACACTTGTATTACCCATTATAGTAAGACATAGCAAAAGTAAATAAGCCATTTAAGACATAAATAAGACTATTCCAGTGCTAGAGGAGGGACAGACGGGAATTTCAGTTTCAGTTTGGTTTGGTGTTAAGGCTGCTGCAGTAGCCCATGTTTTTTTTATTAGGAATTATTATTCGGGATTAGGGATATATTTTTTATTACAGATTAGTATGCCTGTTGTGAGATAACTCAAACTTGCAATAAGAGGCGGTTGTTCCGGCGATCACGTCTGCGGGGATCAGGTCTGGTGCTTGTGTATCTCACCAACCATTACTGACACCTAGTGACTTGTGTAGAATACTACATATCATCAAGGTTTTTGAATGCCTCTGAATGTGTTAGTTGTATGTTTTTGTTGATGTTATGCTCGGAAATAGGCAAAAATACATAACATTTGTATTTTTAAACTAAGAATAGGCTGTAGTCAACCACAAAACAGCAATGCTTTATTAATATGTTTTGAAAAAACGCAATAGAGTGAAGCTGCAAAATTCGAAGTGTGAAGTGGTGAGGGACGACTGTATAGCGCAAAACATTACAAGCCTGTGCAATAATAAAAATACACACATTACACCAGCTAAATGCTTTTTCACAATAAAATGTTGTATTATTTGTTCACTTGAACTGATTGATTGTAAATATTGAAAGAAAATATTGTTTACAATTCATGATCCTGTCAGTGAAGGCTACTGTACTAACTATATTTATGCTCAATAACGGAATAGTGCGAAAGATCCATATTTAGATCATTTTGGTGGCTGATAACTAACTCATGCTAAACCAGCGAGTTTATTTTTACTTTTCACCTGCAACTTAATGGTTCCCTTTACTTTCATCTTCCCTGTATTTGCATGAATTCCTTTTAGTGCCAAATCAGGAAGGTTGTGGTTGTAGTTCAGTAAGACATTTGGGTGATTCATTCACTGGACCAATTGCCCGGGTGAACATTTTATGCCCTAGCAATTGTTGACTGTCATTCAAGGAGTGCACTTGCTCGTTCTTCAGTCACGCTTTTGTCTCCATATTTACAGTGAAACTCATTCAATACGACTTTAAAAGCCCCCCAGACTCCAAAAGGATATATGACCAACTCAACATTTGAAATAATTCTTTCAAACTGTCCTTTCCTGCAGCTCCATGTTGGTTGGTTCATTTTTGTTCTCTTCAGAACGGCCACAGATGTTTCCAATAAAAGCCAAAGCAGTAATTTTTTCATATGTGTTTACAACAGTTATTGAGTCAGCACTCGATTCAATAAAAACAATCAGATGGGATCCATTAGGAATATTTTTGTGTGTTTGGCTGCAACATTGCAAAATGTGGAACAAAGCATTTCTTTTTAAGGATGAGCTTCAGGGAAAAGTAAGTTTCATGCATGTTAGTACACCTACAGTGGAACACCATGCATAGATAAGATCTGCATTAAAAAGTGTATGCCTGCTTATTATACAATCAGACCCCGCTTTCATACCCTGCAGGGTGCTTACATGTACAAAACTGCAAGTTACCACACTGGCATTCCTACTACATGATAACTGCATATAGAAATACAGTGAAAGTTTCAGTACTGACAGCATTATGTCATGAATATTGTGCCATCTATTATTATGAGGCTTAAATACATGTTAAGAAGTAAGCTTTGTGTGCCTCTGTCATTTGCTTACAAGCTGAGGTTACGGCTGACGTGTATCAACATGCTTTAAATGAGATGATAAATCACCATGTTGTTAAATCACACTCTTACCGTCCACGGTACTACCACACAATAGAAGAATGTCCGCTACAGTGGGGTTGGTTACGACGCAACACAGAGAGCTTGGATAATATCCACATTAACATGCATCCACACAGACAGCTGACTGTGTGTGTGTGTGTGTATGTGTGTGTGTGTGGTGGGTGGGTGGGCAGGGGGGTCCACAGTGTAGAAAACAGACAACAAGTAACATGAATGATTGGAAAAAAAATGTGTGTGGTCCATCCAATACATCTGACCTTCTGACCTTTCACGGATTCCTTATGTGCCCCTGCAGCTGTCTTACTAATCTCATGGTCCATTAAGATACACACACACTAATGCCCCGGGCTGGCAACCAGTCCAGGGTGTACCCCACCCCTTGCCCAAAGTCAGCTGTGATAGGCTCCAGCATACCCCTGCGACCCTAATGAGAATAAGCGGTATAGAAAATGGATAGATAATGTTGTACTTATGTCAGAAACAATTATATAATTGATGTTTTTGTTATTTTTCTTGTGTATTTTGTTTCTATTACTCATGTGTGTGGTTATCCTGGACAGGTCAAAGTGGCTTGGGTAAGTCCACTCTTATGAACACACTGTTCAAGTCCAAAGTGAGCCGCAAGTCAGTTCAGCCTTGCGCTGAGGACAGGATCCCGAAGACGGTGGAGATCAAGTCCATCAGTCACGGTGGGTCACCACATTTCGTTGTTGTTCTTATTGTTTAGCAGCAAATACGTGTAATACTCCACATTCACTGATCATAAACAGGAAGTGAAGGATGTTTTTATCTATGCAGATATTGAGGAGAAAGGTGTGAGGATGAAACTGACCGTTATCGACACTCCAGGCTTTGGGGATCAGATCAACAATGAAAACTGGTGAGTGGGGGAATCTAGTGGGGAAATCCACAGTTCAAATTTATAATGCAAAATACTTAACAATGCAGAATACCAGGTAGATGATGGCATTTTACTAAAATACTGTATGCACTATAGATATATCATTACTAGATGGCTTTTTTAAAGCATTTACCTCAACCTTTTTACTAAATTAACACCAAATGTTTCATGTTGATTTTGTGTTTATGTGTTTTTGGCTCCCAAAGCAGAGAATGACACGTAAGACTGAAAATAAGATATTTAGTACAAAAAGAGTCCCACTCAGGAGTCAAAATACAAATACAAAAATAGGATGCAAAAGCAGAGTCCAAACATAAACACTGAGCTAAGCCACAAAAAGGAAAACCAAAAACACTGCTGGAAAAAAAAAGACCAGCAGGGGAAAAAAATACAAAGTAGCATAACGAAACGCGCTGCTGGAAAAAGCCACGCAGGGAACTACTCTACCACCAAGTAACCAATCAAGGTGTTTCTAGAACTGCCAAGCAGGGCAAATGTACTTAGAACAAAGATGCGAAAAAGGACCAGAAGGCATACGTGGAAACACCAGTTAGCACAAGGGGATAATCTGGCACCAAATGAGTCCAAGTGCAACAGGTGATGAGACTGCTTGCAGGCATGGCAGTGTACTGCAACACTTGGCAGAAAGGCGGAAACAGAGGGACAAACAGATCCTGACACGTTAACCCTGAATAGCAATTAGTAAGGAAAAAGCCGAAAGAAAGAAACTAAGTTCTGTCACATTTCACACATTTTTTTCTGTGGTTTCCTCAGCTGGCAGCCCATCATGAAATTCATCAACGCCCAGTATGAAACCTATCTACAGGAAGAGATCAACATTGACAGAAAGAAGAGGATCCCAGACTCCAGGGTGCATTGCTGCATATATTTCATCCCTCCCACTGGCCACTGGTGAGCATGCATGTCCAGCTGATGTGGCTAACTACACACTAGTGTCTCCCGCTACGCATAAGATGAATCAGGCCTACTGGGGATTTTCCCAAATCCATCAGTTGGACCGCAGCTCCTTCTCTTGTGACCACATGTGGAAGCTATTACCTCCTCTGAGACACTGAAGTATGACTTGGAGAATCACATTTCATAAAGCAGCGGCACTCTATTGTCCTTGCTGTTTAGAGTTTCTAAGGAAGACAGCAAATGGAAGTATAGTGTAAAGTCATTTTGAACATCTAAATGCAGTACTACAGTGAAATTTCACTACTAAAAGGAAAATTGCATCCCTTTCATGCATGCCCTTGCACTGCTTTTTCAATTGGACCCATTTATAAATATGATATGCAACACACAAACCATCCAATGTACAAACTGTGAACGCTGTCACCTTGTGACCTTTCAGTGCTGGTTCATATTTCCATCCAGCTTTATCCACTTAAACCTCCCTGAGAGGAGCGACTGTGAGGGCATTTGTGTGTTTGACATACTCCCTCACCGTGTCTTCATGTCGCCACAGCTGTTGCTTCTGCAGTGTGTGTGTGTTTGTATGCCAAGTAACACATAACACAGTACCACATAATTCAATTTCAGTAACACTGCATAAAATGTAGGGCATCACTGATAACATTTAGGTATTATTGTCTCAGTTGTTATGTATCCGAATGTTGTGGTGACCAGATGTTGTCTTATCTATGCACAACCTGCTGTTGTGTTTCTAAAGTTCATTAACTCGGTCAGCATGCATTGCGCCTATCACCGTAACCTGGATTTCTTGTTTAAGGTGCACCTTCCTCTGCTGTCATTGACTGGCTTATTGGTGACTTTTTCATTGAGAAAATTGCTATTATCTTGTGTAGTGTTACCTCAGGGTTCAAGGACATGGAGTCTGGTAATGAAAATAATGAAGAAAAGCTCCAAGGCACGGCTTGGTGTTTGCAGTGTTACAGACGGTTAGAGTTGCTATAAGTATAGGTTGCATTTTTGTGAGCATTAAGCTGTTTTGGATGTATTGTGCGTTTGTATGTGTATAGCCCAGTTTATAACACAAGATATATATAATATACTATTCATTCATTCCTTTTCTACTGCTTATCCTCACGAGGGTTGCGGGGGTGCTGGAGCCTATCTTAGCTGTCTTCGGGCGAGAGGCGGGGTACACCCTGGACTGGTCGCCAGCCAATCACAGGGCACATATAGACAAACAACCATTCACACTCACATTCATACCTATGGATAATTTGGAGTCGCCAATTAACCTAGCATGTTTTTGGAATGAAGGAGGAAACCGGAGTACCCGGAGAAAACCCACGCATGCACGGGGAGAACATGCAAACTCCACACAGAGATGGCCGAGGGTGGAATTGAACTCAGGTCTCCTAGCTGTGAGGTTAACCACTCGACTCAACACTATACGGCCATGATTAGTAGAATTTCTTGATTGAATATGTTTGTAGTAGAAATAGAACTCATGTTCACAACCTTCTCTATATGGTTTTTACATTATTAGAGCCCTCTAGACAAAAAATAACAACCCTATGGTCACCTTTACATTTGTACTACCCAATGTAGTAGACATAATTACATAAAATAATACACATAAGACACACATACATGCCAGCGTTGTCAGGTCATGTTATTATAAGTGGCTTTGGTCAAATTGCCAAGTTCCCTCTTGTTTTCAGACAACTGGTCACTTGTTTTTCTCACGAGAAACTTCACGCACATACCACTAGCCTATGGTTTGGATACGCTTCCTGCAGGGGGTGTCACAAGACACTCGGTTCATGGGGCGAGACGATACATGAGATTAGGTCTATGAAAAGATTTTTATTACTTTGAAGAAAATCACAGGAAAAAACCTAAAAAGATATGACATGCGTGACTGTCAACAGTTTTATATATATATATATGAATATATATATATATGTATTATATAATATATAAATGTTATATTTATATAATATATATATATATATATATATATATATATATACAGTGCATCCGGAAAGTATTCACAGCGCTTCACTTTTTCTACATTTTGTCATGTTACAGCCTCATTCCAAACTGAATTATATTAATCTCTTACCTCAAAATTCTACACAAAATACTCCATTATGACAATGTGAAAAAAGGATTTTTGACATGTATTGAATTTATTAAAAATAGAAAACTCCAATTGGACTCCAATTAAGCTGTAGAAAGATCTCAAGGATGATCAGTGGAAAAAAGATGCACCTGAGCTCAATTTTGAGCTTCATGGCAAAGGCTGTGAATACTTATGTAAATGTGATTTTTTTGTTTTCTATTTTTTATAAATTCAAAACATGTCAAAAAAAACTTTTTTCACATTGTCATAATGGAGTATTTTGTGTAGAATTTTGAGGTAAGAGATTCATTTAATTCAGTTTGGAATGAGGCTGTAACATGACAAAATGTAGAAAAAGTGAAGCGCTGTGAATACTTTCCGGATGCACTGTATAGTTAGAACTACAATACAAGTTGTACAAGTTGCATTATTCTTAAAATAATTTAACATGATTTCACACAAAATAAAGAGCTTTTATGCATGATACAGTAAATCTTTCATTTGTCATTAGCGGGCGTCACAGAACAACAGCCAAGACAGCCATGCTGTTTTTCCTTTAGTGGTTCTGGTTATTACCTCATCATGCAAGCCTTCTTCATCTCATGTTATTTAGAGGCTATAGTTACTTGCATTGTGGCTTGTCACTTCCAATGTTCCTTTCACCTCTGTTATATTTTGATAGCGAGGCATTGGTTTCTTCTATAGCCACATAGATACAGGTATAAGAGATGGAATACTTGTACATGTACTAATGCAAATGTATTATCTTTATAATGTGTTCATAATGTGCAAGTACACATGAAATATACATGTATACATACATATCTCACATGGCATCTGTTTGAACGCACCACTTCCTGTTGAAGGCGGTGCAAGTCCTGGGCCTTCAGTGGGGACTTTGCTGGCCAAATGTTAAAAAAAAAAAAGGAAAAGATAATATACGGGTACATTGCTGTTGTATTACCATTCACAGTCACTTGAAGTACTACAGAAACCCACTTGACCCTACCTTCAAGTTCATTATTGCGGATACGCCTGACTTTCATTTCTGCCATTAACTTCAAGCATTAGTTACTTCCGGCAGCGATCTGGCACTCAGTGATAGGGCTCCTATGTACTGTAGCTATACCACAACATCATCTGGAGCAGCTCATGTCGAACACATAAAACTTAGAAAATAAACACATCTACTCAACAGAGATGTCAATTTCTCCTCCTCAGCTAGACATTGTGGCTGTAACTTGGCTTGTCAAATCAGAGGAGGTGCTTTTGCATACCTCATTTTTTTTCCGTTTGCAGGTCTCAGTAGAAAAAGTTTGGACACCCTTGCTATACAATCTTCTAGGCTTGTGTTTTTAGCAGAAAAAAACATTGGTTAAAAAAGAAGAAAGCAACTTTGCAGAAGGGTGAATTAAATTGAATAGAACTCGACTACCATCTAGTGGTTGATTCAAGTCACTGCAGTCATTTTTTTGCTTTCATTGGAGCTATTTTGAAATTTGGTGTTTGATATACTGTATCATTTATATGAAGTTATTTTATCCCCTTGCAGTCTGAGGCCCCTGGATGTGGAGTTCATGAAGCGTCTCAGTAAGGTGGTGAACATCGTGCCCGTCATCGCCAAGGCTGACACACTCACCCTGGAGGAGAGGGACTTCTTCAAGCAGACAGTGAGTAGCGTATCTAGAAAGCATCTCAAAGTATTTGTGAACCACTTCTTCCTCTTATGTTCCTGTGATTGTTTGTTATATGCAGATTAGGGAAGAGCTGCGGGCCAATGACATTGATGTCTATCCTCAGAAAGAGTTTGATGAGGACACAGAGGACAGAATGATTAATGATAAAATCAGGGTAAGCTTTAATCTTGAAATTTATGTAACCAAAATGTCAGAATGATGTTGAAGTGTAACATGTGTGTGCTTGTGTGTGACAGGAGATGATCCCTTTTGCTGTGGTGGGTAGCGATCAAGAGTACCAAGAGAACGGAAAGAGGATTCTGGGCAGGAGAACAAAATGGGGCACCATAGAGGGTACTACACATGACGCATACAAGACAACCAATGTACAATAACAAGAATATACTTTAGTAAAGTACACATGGGACATGCACATGTACATTATTCATAGTAAGCATGGACACACAAATGAAAACTATTAAAACCACCGTGGGGCTGCACGGGGATGCACGCAGGCCTCACAGCTAGGAGACCCGAGTTCAAGTCCACCCTCGGCCATCTCTGTGTGGAGTTTGCATGTTCTCCCCGTGCATGCGTGGGTTTTCTCCAGGTACTCCGGTTTCCTCCCACATTCCAAAAACATGCTAGGTTAATTGGCGACTCCAAATTGTCCATAGGTATGAATGTGAGTGTGAATGGTTGTTTGTCTATATGTGCCCTGTGAGTCCAGGGTGTACCCCGCCTCTTGCCCAAAGACAGCTGGGATAGGCTCCAGCACCTCCGTGACCCTCGTGAGAATAAGCGGTAGAAAATTAATGAATGAATTAATTATGGACTGGCTCAGTAGCCAGCCCATAGTCTGCTACAGTCTATGGGCTGGCTACTGACTTTCTAAACTTGGGACTCTCTTGCTAGGTGCTAGCATGGTACCCGTTAGCATGTTAGCATTTAAGCTAATTTACTCATGTCTAAAGGCAAATACACACATGGCATGATGCAGGGAGGTTATAGGACAACCGTGGCACTTTCTAAAGTTGAGGCTCTCTTGCTAGGTGCTAGCATGACGACTGTTACCATGTTAGCATTTAAGCTAATTTGCGCACGTTTAAAGGCAAATACACACATGGCATGATGTAGGGAGGTTATAGGACAACCGTGGCATTTTCTAAAGTTGAGGCTCTCTTGCTAGGTGCTAGCATGACGACTGTTACCATGTTAGCATTTAAGCTAATTTGCGCACGTTTAAAGGCAAATACACACATGGCATGATGTAGGGAGGTTATAGGACAACCTTGGCACTTTCTAAACTTGAGGCTCTCTTGCTAGGTGCTAGCATGGTAGCCGTTTGCATGTTAGCATTTAAACTAATTTACTCATGTCTGAAGGCAAATACACACATGGCATGATGTCGGGAGGTTATAGGACAACCTTGGCACTTTCTAAACTTGGGGCTCTCTTGCTAGGTGCTAGCATGATAACTGTTAGCATGTTAGCATTTAAGCTAATTTACTCACGTTTAAAGGCAAATACACACATGGCATGATTTAGGGAGGTTATAGGACAACCTTTGTAGTTTCTAAACTTGAGGCCATCTTGCTAGGTGCTAGCAGGGTAGCCGTTAGCATGTTAGCATTTAAGCTAATTTACTCATGTCTAAAGGATAATACACACATGGCATGATTTAGGGAGGTTACAGGACAACCCAGGCACTTTTTTAACATAAGGCTCTCTTGCTAAGTGCTAGCATGATGACTGTTAGCATGTTAGCATTTAAGCTAATTTACTCATGCCTAAAGGCTACTAAGCACATGTCGTGATGTGGGGAGGTTATAGGACAACCTTGGTACTTTCTAAACTTGAGGCCCTCTTGCTAGGTGCTAGCATGATGACTGTTAGCATGTTAGCATTTTACCTAATTTACTCATGTCTAAAGGAAAATACACACATGGCATGATGTGGGGACACTGTAGGACTGCCCCAAACTTTTCAGGACCTGAGGCTGTTTTGGTACGTGTTAGCACGGTAGCC
This sequence comes from Doryrhamphus excisus, assembly GCF_037039965.1. Classification (NCBI taxonomy): domain Eukaryota; kingdom Metazoa; phylum Chordata; class Actinopteri; order Syngnathiformes; family Syngnathidae; genus Doryrhamphus; species Doryrhamphus excisus. The sequence goes on from NC_136365.1 coordinate 15,468,824, forward strand.
GTTATCATGTTAGCATTTTAGCTAATTTACTCAAGTTTAAAGGCAAATACACACTTGGCATGATGTGGGGACACTATGGGACTGCATCAACCTTTTCCGTACTTGAGGCTTTCTTGCTGGGTGCTACCGTGGTAGCCGTTGGAACACCGGGCCCGAGGTTCACAGCACAGGTGGCCAGTCCATCAAAATTTCCGCGGGAATTTTCTAGTTAATTAATTGTTCTCTTGCAGTCATCACCTCTGCAAGTACCACCTCTGTACCACTAGATAGAGCCTGTGTACCACCTGCGGTACTTCATCACATAAAAGGGGTTCTCAAATGGCCGCAACCACATTTTTTTTAAAGCCACACCAAGCAAATGTGCTTTTTAAACGTGAATACACATAATTATATGGCCAAAGTACATTTTAGATACATTTACTAAGGCAATTTTATTAACAAAATGAGGAGGAACATAACTACATGCACACAAATACTTCATAAATTCAAACTGAATACCAAAATTGCACCAAATAAGACCACAAAATCTGATATTTCACTCATCACGGTGCAATGAGTATATACTAAAGTAATAAAAAAAAATTGAGGCATCGGATGTGTATTATACATTTACATTTTTGACAGAATGAAACCTTGACCCACTTTCTGGTCCGCACTGACCAGTTGAGAATCACTGCTCTCTTATTTGTAACATTATGTCAAGTGTCTCGCTCAGCAAGACACATGTTGTTTCAAGATACCAGCGTTTGTGTACGTAAATCTCATTGAGGCTTTGAGGGACTTGACAGACAGGAGGAAGATATTTACTTACGCTCTACTGGGATCATACACGCACATACAATATGCAATACAACATACAATGTACAATATAACATGCTATGCTGTAGGGTTGCACCATTCTGCAAAAAAAATGTGAATTAAGATTAGAATTTAAATTATATGGGGCAAGATTCTATGTTCTACTGTGGATTACTAAAGAGTAGAAAAGGGTAGAAAATGAGAAATGAGGAAAAAAAAGGAGGATGCATCATTAAGACAGTTATTTTACAAGCACAGAGCACAATTAGCAGGAAAAACATGTAAGCATGGCTTTGGATATATGACTGGAGACCCCCCCATCAGGGACAGTGTGTTCTCTCATGAGCAGTTCCACCCCCCATTACCAGATGTTCTCCTGCTCTCAAAAGGAATTTAATTTACTGCCTCTGGATTTCAAAGCTTTACATAAATAGCACCCTCCTTTTTTTGTCATTTGCACTCTTGACATAATCTGTAATTCAAACACGTGTTTGCCCCACTGGAGGCACCAGCCGCTTGTCACGTCCGCTTTGTGAGAGCAAAAATCCTGCAGTCAAAGTCAAAGCTGAGATGTATTCAAATCACTACAAAGCGGGATGGCTTGTCTTATCAGCCTTTAGGAAAATGACTGTTGCAGTCACGTGAGAGGATGTCCTTCAATGGATGGTGAGAAATACTGACACCCTGTGGCGGAACGGTTATTAGCAGCTATCATGGATTTATGAGCTCATACACCCGGGGTCTCAAACTCAATTTACTTAGGGGCCACTGGAGCTCGGGTCTGGGTGAGACTGGGTCGCATCAGGTTTTCCTAAAAAAAAAAACCGCATTTATTAAAAACAAAAAAATTTAAAAAACTTTGCTTTGGTTCCAGTTTTCTACAAGAAAAGCTGTGATAAAACATTCCACTGTTCTCAAATATCTTACTTTTTATTTTTCTACACAAAATAAGATGAAAAATAAATAATCAAATCAAGAATAAAGAAAATCAATCAATCGGTAATAAATAAATAAATATAATAATAATAATAAAACGGCAAATCATAAAAACTTAAGAAACCACATATAGTTGGTGGGTAGACAAATTATTTTTTTCATATTAAAATTAACAAAGCATTATTAGAGCCCTGTAGACATGACAAAACACGACTATAGTCACATTTATACTTTTTTTATTTACAACATATTGCACAACTGCAGGGTCTTGAGACACATGCTAACTCGCAAACTAGAGAGCTAGCGACCTAAACGGTAGCCTTCAAGTTATTTCCTTTAAACTTAAATAGCCAAAAACCTACCACTTCCACACGGACAGGGAGGATAACTATTAACAGTTATTTAACCTTTAACATGAATATTAATCAAACGTAATAATTTTTTCTGGGTACATGATACCATACAGCATCCATATCAAACTTGCGCGGGCCGCACTAACATTAAACTTTCATATCAAGACGGGGGCCTCAAACTAGTGTCCTGCGGACCACATTTGGTCCGCGGGCCGCGTGTTTGAGATCCCTGTCATACACCGTAGTGGTAGCTTAATGGTTTGCTTTATTTGCCTGTGCATGTCGAGTTCCATTTGAATGTTTCAGAAAGGTTTTTCTTCTGTGATTTAAATAATCAACATGTCTCTCCTTTCTTTGGCAGTGGAAAATATTGCACACTGCGAGTTTGCTTACCTCAGAGACCTCCTCATCAGGTTAGATACACTGTTATATTAACAGTTGTTAATATTACAACTTTTTTTCCTCCCATATACTTAATAATAGTGAATTGGCATAATAGTGAAATTCATGATTAGAATGATATTATTGATTGATGTTTTAGTTCTGTTTTTAGTGTGATTGTACATGCCTCCTATCTTTCAGGACACACATGCAGAACATCAAGGATATAACAGGCAACATCCACTACGAGACGTACCGTGTGCGCCGCCTCAATGAGTCCAATATTCATTTCACCTCCCACCCGCCCGAGCGTCCTGCTGCTCAGCCAAAGGCCAACGGTCAGCCCGAACAGGCGGCTGTCCCCGTGCACGCCAATGGCGTGGCCATCCAGCATGAAGTTCTCACCCATGAGATGTAGAGAGTCCAGCTGCACGACACAATACACACACACACACACACATGAATTTTGTTTACATGATCAGCTCCAGTTAGCAACACACCACTTTTTTACGTCCACAATTCTGATTCAAATCCTTGATAATGTCCATACAGGATAGTGTTAAGAAGCATACACGGCATTTAATCATCATTATGGCAGCATTTTTTTTACAATAGATTAGCTCTGGTTATTGCCACTGGCCTGGTTTGTGTTGTTGCATATTTCTGTTTTGGATATTTAGATTAGCAACCTTTTAAGGAGGAAGAGTGTGGAGCAGGAATGGTATTGGAAACATTTTGTCACCCCCCACCCAACCCACTGTGAGGCTTTTAAAATCCCTTTGAGTCTCTTACTATATAACACCTTACACCAGTCACCTTGTGTTTTATACAGTGCTCATTTACCTGTGTATTTTTATTCATATTGTGAAGAAATCTGTGGCCCCTGTATCCATTTCTTTTGCCTGCAAGTGTTTTTTTTTTGTATTATAAAGAATATTTGTGTGTTTAGTTACGTTATTCTTTCAGTAACTGTTGAATTCAAGAGATTTGTGGCCGGAAAAATAGCGCCCTGTTTGGAAAAAGCTGCACTTTAGGACATTCCTGTCAACACTGCCATGTTGTTGCCGTCGCTCTCCAGTTGAAATACTGTAGTTTTCCCTTATTTTCTGAAAAATGTCCCTAATTTTTAAATGCAGATGTTAACCGGTATGCTTTTAGGACCTGGTATAGTGAAGCGCACGTTTATGTTTGTCCCGAATCCCATCTAATAGCGACATTAGAAGTGAGATGTTGACGTTGCAAACTAGTTTCAGTTGCATGATTTTTGCTGTCACTTAGAAATGTGTGCAAAGAAACTTCTTCAACATCCCTTTAATAACCCCACGTTTTTGTATAAAACAGCCTCAAGGGACTTCTTTTGCAACATTTCCATAATCCCCCTGCATACAGAGTATCACATCACCACAAAAGTTTAGTTCATTCCCATCCAGAGGAAGTTAACTTTGTTTATTGTTGTATAGTTCATTGTCATTTGTGACCGTATCATAGATTAAGGTTTTATCTTCCATATGCTATATCTAAGAATAAAGATGGATATTTTTATTGTTTAAATGTGCTTGTTTCTATTGTTTTTTTCTATATTTCAGGTACATTTTGAAATGTTTTCTATCCTTTATAGCATGATGCTTTTGCCTGTTGCATTTTTCCTAATTTTTTTTAACTGAAACTAAATAGTTAAAATAAGGATCAAGGTTGCAGCTACTACTAGAAATTATGTGTAATTACGTAAAAACACTTGCAAAATAGACTTCATATTTCGGTACAGTACAGACGATTATGTTCACGCTGAAAGAACTACAATTCCAATGATGCTTAGAGCGCCAAACCAGGAAGTAGTGAATAAGCCGGAAATAGACCATCGCTCTATGGACGCTAGTATGACAGTTTTGATAAAAGTCATACAGCGGTGGTGTTTTGAGCTAAAAAATGACGTAACGTTTGGATTTATGTAAGTTTGATCAAACTTAGAATAGTTGCAGCTTCTGCTTGGACATTAAACTGCCAACAGGTAGGTTGGACTGCAAGGTGTGTAGTATGCTAGAGCGCTTATGTGCGTCTGGATCCACACATTTTTTAAAGGATTCTTTGTGAGATAGGACAATTTTTGGCATTTCTGTATATAACTTGACAAAAGATTGGTCAAATCTCTTGTTAGGGACATTTAGTGGTCAAATCTCTTGTTAGGGACATTTAGCCTTCCCAGTATATTGTATCATGCTAGGTGTTAGTATGCTAGCAATGCTAACATGCTAATATTAGAGTAGCATTTTAACCCTTTTTTGTGGGTTGACACTTACTGTATATAAACATTTGGCACTAGTATGTGACTTGTTAGCATGCTTGATAACATTAGCATAGTAGGATTTTTAGCCATTTTCGTAGACACTATTATGCCAGATTTTGGCATGCTAACAATAGCATACTAGCATTTTTTAAAATATGATGCTGGGATAGGCTCAAGCACGCCTGTGACCCTCGTGAGGATAAGCGATAGAAAATGAATGAATATGAACTTAAGTTGGCATTTAGCGCTATCATGCTAGGTGTTAGCACATTTTTAGCATTTTCAATTCATGCTCAGTAAGACATTTCACCATTCATGGATGATGCTCGCTTTAAAAGGCCTGCATATTCTTCAGCATCGCGTTTGATATCCATTTTGACATCCAAGGTGGTTTAAAGGTTACAGGAAGTTATCTCTTGTTGAGTAGCTTGAAAAATAGTTTGTGACTTTTAGATGGCGTACATCCACAACATGTGCTGGCGTGCTGCGAGCCACTGGGAGGTCTGCATTCATTAGCCGTGAATACTTCTAAGTCAGATAAAAGTGACAGGCTTTTAAATTTGTCAGCATGTGGAAATGTGTTTATCGCTCTCAGACGACGTGTGCGCCGTGTCACTGCGGGAGTCTTGTTTGTCTCCAAGGAAGGTGATGACGTGTCGACTGGATATACTGCGTCACTGCTGATTGGTTATTTTTCTCTTTTGAGCAGAGATGCTAGTGCTGCAAATAGGTAAGTTGTCTGATGAATGCTAAATGGAAAAGGGTGGCTCACCTCCTTTTTCTACCGCTTTTGAAAAACGCCTCCGTGTACCTTTACCGGTGCAGTCATTACCGGGCAGATTTTGCCTGATCAGACAGCCAATGAACTGCCAGACCGGCCCACCAACCAAATGACCTGGTAGATATACAGCACACTCATCCAGATCACCATCTGGATAGGGGGGCTGTCTGCACCAACACTCGTCTTTATAAACACAACCAGAAGGGGGGCACATGATCAGAAAGTCAATTTAGATGCATGCTATGTATATTTTCAATAACTTGTGGCATAAGAAGACGGATGGATGGATGGTGACATTTGAGGGGGTTCTGTTTGATACTTTACAATGAAATCCTAGTAATAGTAAATGGATGGGGCGTATAGGATTAAATAAGCTTTTGAATTAACGTATAGGTATTGCAATGTGAAATCAATTTAACTGTAAATAAATTAAACCAGGGCTACATGGCGGTCGAGTGGTTAGCGCGCAGACCTCACAGCTAGGAGACCTGAGTTCAATCCTATTCTCAGCCATCTCTGTGTGGAGTTATATATCTATGTATATATATACATATATGTATATATATATATGTATATTTATACATACATAGTATATGTAAATATATATATGTACATATATATACAGTAAAGTCTCGTTATATCGATATCGGTTATAACAAATTACTGCTTATTACGATACTATTTTCATTTCCCGGCAAATTTCTAGTCTTTTATGATATAATTAGTTCCGTTAGTACGATACCCGGTTATGATGATAATCTGGTTACTACGATGCCCTTTTCATCTCCCGCCAGCCAATTTGGTCTGCTTATATCGATACAAAAGCAGCTTAAATCAATCTTTGCTTAAGGATTTCAATACCAAAAAAGAACACGGCGAACGGCTGCTTCCAGTCAACTTTATTTTTCACACTTCCACCACCATAGCGCAGCACACACACCGATTCCCGCACTTCCTGGTTCACAGGTCATGCTCAACCCGCCCCACATAGCTGGCCAAACACATGCCTGCAACAGAAGAACCAACTGACATAGCATACACACCTATTCCAACGAAGACACAAGCGTACAAATACATGTATTTAATTGTGTTGTATTCAGATATCTTTTTATCGCTTGCAATAATCACTGTTTTTCATATGTACATGCTGGCGTTCGTTGGTTCTTCTGTTGCAGGCATGTGTTTGGCCAGCTATGTGGGGCGGGTTGAGCATGACCTGTGAACCAGGAAGTGCGGGAATCGGTGTGTGTGCTGTGCTCTGGTGGTGGAAGTGTGAAAAATAAAGTTGACTGGAAGCAGCCGTTTGCCGTGTTCTTTTTTGGTATTGAAATCCTTAAGCAAAGATTGATTTAAGCTGCTCGACATTGTTCTGTACTATAGAACAATGTCGAGTGCATTATTGCCCACTTTTAATGCACTTCGGCGCAGGATCGGATATATCGACAGTCCGGTTATATCGATATTTTTTCCGACTCCCGACAATATCGATATAACGAGACTTTACTGTATATACATATGTACATATCTATACATATATATATTTTAAAGTGTGGGCTGCACGGTGGTCGAGTGGTTAGCGTGCGGACCTCACAGCTAGGAGACCCGAGTTCAATTCCACCCTCGGCCATGCATGTTCTCCTCGTGCATGCGTGGGTTTTCTCCGGGTACTCCGGTTTCCTCCCACATTCCAAAAACATGCTAGGTTAATTGGCCACTCCAAATTGTCCATAGGTATGAATGTGAGTGTGAATGGTTGTTTGTCTATATGTGCCCTGTGATTGGCTGGCCACCAGTCCAGGGTGTACCCCGCATCTGGCCCGAAAACAGCTAGGATAGGCTCCAGCATACCCGCGACCCTGGTGAGGATAAGCAGTAGAAAATGGATGGATGAATGAATGATCGACATACTCAACCGTAATCTTGCTGACTGTATGTATCTGATTTACTGTTTTATTACAGCAAAATGACTGCGGGGGTACACCTACAGCTTCATACACTTGGTGAAGGTATTTATTTTTATTAGAACATCTGACTATTACTATCATGTGAGATGAAAATGGAAGAAAATACGGATTGCATCGTTCTTCAATAAAAGTGACAAGTCCATTTCATTTCGTAAGCTTGATCCCCACAAACACTCCACTGAGCGGCCAGTAAACAGCCTCGCATTTTGAAGCAATAAAATCTAGATGGTAATGGACAGACAATAAGTGAAAATCCCATGTAAGCAAATGGCCTCGCCTCCCATCGTCATTACAGTCGACCTGGCAAACTTCAATCTTCACCCTGGCTGCCCTTTCACAAGCAATAAAACCAAAAGCTTAGATGGTCCTCTCCAATCTCTAGGGTGTACCCCGCCTTTGGCCGAAGACAACTGGGATAGGCTCCAGCATCCCCCGCGACCCTCATGAGGATAAGCGGTAGAAAATGAATGAATAAATAAATTAAACCATTGCCCATACCTACCGTGGTTTGTCGCTTTTCCACTTTCAAATACTGCAAATACAAGATTTGAACACATCTTGCCATGAAGAGAATAGTGTGTAATGTTCACTTCACTCTGGCCGGGACTCACACCTGCGTCCACAAGCAAAATGAACGTTAAGTTGAGCAGTACTTGGCGACAAGGTAAAAACCCAAGCTGCCTCACCATCTGGCATTCATTATATATGCGGTGAGACAAATTTTATTTGAGAGAAGCCTGGGGATGGCAAGAAAACAGCACTGCAGCAAAACTGAGACATTCCATTTTGTTTCTTTCTGCTCGTCCGGGTTGCGTGTTCAGCAGTCTTAGTAGGGAAGTCCATCTCCTCCATTTCCATCAGGAGTACTCCAAGGTGTTCCCAGGCCAGGTTTGAGATATAATGCCTCCAGTGTGGCCGAGGCCTGCATTCCCAGAGCATCTCTCCAGAGAGGCATCTGCCCAAGCCACCCAACTGGCTCCTCTTAATGTGAAGGAGCAGTAGCTCTATTCTCAGCTCTTCCTGTTGACCTCTGAGAGTCATCTCACAGTGAGCCCAGCCACCCTATGGAGGAAACTCATTTGACCAACATGGAAACAGTGCAGTAAAATTCTGCTGCATCAGGGTAAGCTAACATTAACAAGTGTAACAAGTGTGGGTGTTTTGGCCATTTTTAGCTGGATGCATAGAACCCTGACTTGCTTGAACAAGCTGTTATAACTGCAAACTGAGGACAAATTCCATGTTGTCTAATTTTAATTGTATTATTTTTATTAAAGGGATCTATTATGCTCCTTTTTCGGCTCATTGTATTGAGTTGTGGACTCCTAGAGAGCAGCTACTCAGGAACTTCAACCGCTTGTGCCCGACGGTGGCGTCTTTAGGAATTGTAAACAAATGTGGCGGTCGCTTTCGAGGCATTGCTAGCAGGTAAACTGTGGTGCAGTGCTTAGGAAAAGTCTGGGGAAGCAGACCTTGGGGGAGGGCAGAAATTTTATATATATAAGGAAGTCCGCACCTCTGTGACATCACAAAGGAACAGTTTTACCACGCCTTTTCAAACCCGAGCGTTTTGAGCCATCTCAAACGTCTTTCAGGGCTCACATCCAAATGCGCAAACCTCATTATCTGAAACTTTGTTATCGTTTAACACGAGAATACAACATTTAAACTACACTTATAGGTCAGAAAAGTGGAAAAAGCATGATAGGTCCCCTTTAAGTATTAAGTTAGATGTACTGTAATTAATTAAACTGGGATAGGCTCCAACATAACCCTGTGACCCTAGTGAGGACATGTGGAATAGAGAATGTGTTAATGAATATATATATATATATATATATGAATTGATAATAACTGATAATTATTCATTACCAATTGATATCGGTATTGGAGTTTTTCCCCGATCATGAACACATTTTTGTTAAAAACATGTGTTCATATGTGTTCATTCCACCTCATGAGATATGTCATGTTACACATATAGGTATCTGCTAATATTGGTATCCGAAATTGAGAGTTGGAAAATATCGGCATATTGGTTTTTGGCAAAAAAAAGCCAATATCGGACGTCCCTAATTTCTGCACATTATTGTATTATCTCCCTATTAGAAAATGGTGGTATTGAAGCAAACAAACTATTAGTAATTGCTGAGACAGTGGCAAGGTTAAATCAGTTCTGCTTTTTCCTACTCCTTTTTGGACATGTCAAATTGTGCTAATGTAAGAGTGATGTTCTTGAATGTAACTTGTCTGAAACAAATAAAACCATGACCGTGTTTTGACTTCCTGCAGGCATAACGGTGAGGTGTACAGTCCTCGTGTATACACAGTAAATCAGGTTTCTAATCTTCTTGCCCATTTTACCCTTGATCAAACCCGACTGACTCTCCCTATGGCGTCACTCTTTGCTGTTCTCTGTATGCTAATTCTCCATATTCATCTCCTCCTTACCCTAATTTGGACTTTTGTTGTTCCCAGCAACGTTCCCGCCCCTCCAAGTTCATCATCTCCTCCCTGTGCCCCCAATCAAACCTCCCACATCTCCCTTTCCTCCTCCTTCACCTTCTTCCTACCTTCTCGCTGCTCCGAAACAGGGTGCTGCCAGCTCTCAGGGTGTGTGTGTGTGTGACCGACCTGCTGCCTCTCATTTCCATTTGCATGCAAATGCATCTTGATTAAAACAGGGCTGCATATTTCATTGAAGTGACCAGTGGAGGTGGGTAGCACTCCAGGGAGGCGGAGCTTGTTTAGTAGGAGTGAGTGTTGATAGAGCGATGGTTTAGTGTTGCCGAGGGGAGCACAAACAGCACAAACAATAGGGCTATCTAGGGACTGTTTTCAAGTGGTTTAATGGTGCTGAATGACAGGCGCATCACTTAAGCCTCACACTGATGGAGAGCATGAGTGGATGTGGCTTCTCTGCTTGTGTGGAGTTTCCATGTTCTCCCTGTGCATGCATGGGTTTTCTCCGGGTACTCCGGTTTCCTCCCACATTCCCAAAACATGCTAGGTTAATTGGCGACTCCAAATTCTATATGTGCCCTGTGATTGGCTGGCGACCAGTCCAGGGTGTACCCCACCTCTCGCCCGAAGACAGCTGGGATAGGCTTCAGCGACCCTAGTGAGGATAAGGATGGATGTCGGTCAGTGCATCCGATAGTTTTAGGCCCCCAGAAAAAGCTTTGCGGCACCTGGCTTTACAATATCGGCAAATCGGATATCGCTAAGAAAGCCAGTATCGAGCAACTGGAGTTGAGAGAGTAAACAGGATGGGAGAGTTCCACTTTGAAAGCTCCTGCTTTCAAAACGTACATACCTGTATATTTCTTGAATACAGTAATCCCTTGTTTATCACGTTCAATTGGTCCCACACCAGACTGTGCTAAGTGAGTTTTTACCAAACAGGATTCCTTCTTTATAAATGGAATATTTTCATGGTTAAAGCATAGGAAAACCTGTTTCTGACCTTCTCAATATGTTTTTTAATATTATTAGAGTCCGGTAGACATGGAATAACACCCCTATAGTCACCGTTACACAATAATAGTTGCCATAATAAGACAAAATAAGCCATTAAAGACATAAATAAAACTCATGCTTGTGTGTGTTGCTGCAAATGAGTTCTCGAGGGGAGCTGAGCAGAGGGCGGACAGGAAGTAATGACAAGGGTTCAGAGTTGTTCTGGCGGTCAAGTCTGGTGTGTCTCAGCGAACATTAGAGTAATATTATTGACACCTAGCGACCAGGTAGAATGCTACATATCATCACAAAGTCTTTGAATGTGTCTTCTGAATGCCTTATTTTAATTTTTTTACCTTATTTTGCCTTATTTTATTTCATGTTGCCACTTTTGTGCTTGAAAATACTTCATTCATTCATTCATTTTCTACCGCTTATCCTCACAAGGGTTGCGGGGGTGCTGGAGCCTATCTCAGCTGTCTTTGGGCAAGAGGCGGGGTACACCCTGGACTGGTGGCCAGCCAATCACAGGGCACATATAGACCATTCACACTCACATTCATACCTATGGACAATTTGGAGTCGCCAATTAACCTAGCATGTTTTTGGAATGTGGGAGGAAACTGGAGTACCCGGAGAAAACCCACGCATGCACGGGGAGAACATGCAAACTCCACACAGAGATTCCCGAGGGTGGAATTGAACTCTGGTCTCCTAGCTGTGAGGCCTATGCGCTAATCACTCAGCCTCGTGCAGCCTTGAAAATACATAATAAAGGCAAAAAATACACAACATTTGCTTATGTATGCAAATTATATGACCATGTAATAAAAGGTCATTTTTAACTATGATTTATGAATATATTTCCAAGCGAGGGATTCTGCATGTTTGAATAAGTAAAAGATTGTGTACACAACAACAGGAAATGCCTTCAGGCGTGGTTGTCATTGAAAGAAAGAAGCTGTTCACTGTTTAGGTTTTGATTACAAAAATAACCCAAAGCATTATTCTTGGTTGCGATCAGCCAATGGATGGCTAGTATCTTCCGGCTTAGTTAAATCCCGGTGCTGACATTATTTATGGGCGGGCAGTGTATTTCCCAGTCATTACCTGAAGTGTGTGTACAGTACATTGTTGCTATAACGATGTCATCTTTCTTCTTTGTGTACTAGTTTACTAAAGGTTATCATTATACTACCATTTGTTTTTTACATGTTCTTGCTGTTTGTCCCCCCCCTGCAGAGGCGCACCGGTGTGATGTATAGATAGGTGGACACCCTCTGAGGTCAGGAGGTTGGCGTATGAAGGATAAGGGGGAGGATCTGTGGGCACTGAGCCAGCTCCGGCGCAGGGAGGGAATAGGAAGATGGAGCAGCGCTTGTTCTGCATAATCAATCAGAGGCAGCGGAGGAAGAGAGTGAGTAGTTCAGATTTTTCTTGATTGTATTTATGCAGGAATGGAAGCGAGAATGGAGAGACATTAAAAGGGATTGGCTGGTAAGACATGGGCAGGTGCAGGACCGCCGTAATGGGTCAAACCCCCTCTTCACCCCCTCCCAGCCACAAAGCCAAGGACACACACCCAAGAGGAACTGATTGAATGCCATGCCAATAAAAAGAGGCAGTTTCATGCGCCATTGAGCAAGTTGGCATCCTCACAGCCACTCTGTGATGAAGCCTCCTTGGAGGTCATGATACCGCGAATCACATTTTCTTCTTCTGTAGAAACATTAAAGTGTACCCTTGGATCTGATTGTTATCCCTCCGTGGCTTCCATTTGATGTTGTGCTCATATGTTGAGACACTGGCATAATCATTTGGACGTTTGTTTGGCCACAAATAAAAAGATTAAATTCACATCCACAATACGGAAGGAAAATAATGTAATCTGAGGCCGCAGTACGCATGCAGCTCAAAAGATTGTCCTTTCATTTTCTCCGTAGGTAGCTCAGCATGTCCTGGAGCGAGCTAATAGAATGCTTGTCTTGTATTTTCCCAGCCATGAACTTTCCTCTGTCACAATCGCATTCATTCTGGAAGCCTTGTGCGCCTCGCAGCCAAATGCGCTCCATTAGTTGGAGTGAAGGAGTAAAGAAGCCTTCATTGAGCTCTGCATCTTTGTTTAGTCACGCTATGAACAAAAAAAAAAAAAAGAAACTTCTCAGTGGCAGTTCTCATTATATGCAAAAGACATCTCACGTCATCTGCTAATTTTCTCACACAATGTCAAAATTGTACACACTTTTTTTTTCTAGTCTGTTTTTATCCTGTCAAAGGAGATTGGAATGTATCTGAGAGACACAAACATTCAACATAATATTGTAAACATAGCACAAAGAGGAAGTTTGCTTCATTATTTCTTTGTTGTAACAATGTTGCAAAGCTTCCTGGAAATAAATGATACACTTTTCATCAGTAATTCCAAAAGGTCAGACAAAAAAACTGAATCAACCTCTCCCAAAAGAAATAATATACAGTGAAACCTCGGTTAGGGCGGCACAGCGGTCAAGTGGTTAGCGCGCAGACCTCACAGCTAGGAGACCAGGGTTCAATTCCACCCTCGGCCATCTCTGTGTGGAGTATGCATGTTCTCCCCGTGCATGCGTGGGTTTTCTCCGGGTACTTGGGTTTCCTCCCACATTCCAAAAACATGCTAGGTTAATTGGCGACTCCAAATTGTCCATAGGTATGAATGTGAGTGTGAAAGCTTAGATGGTCCTCTCCAATCTCCAGGGTGTACCCCGCCTCTGGCCCGAAGACAGCTGGGATAGGTTCCAGCATCCCCTTGTGAGGAAAAAGCGGTAGAAAATGAATGAATGAATGAAACCTCGGTTAGCATATATTTGTGATAGATGCTATGCATGGATGGATAAATAGATACTTTATTAATCTGCCATAGAAATTCACTACAGCACATTCAATATGTTGTGTTATTAATATACTGCATGAATCCAACTATGTCCTTTGCTTCTAACAAAGAAGTTCAGCTTGCTAACACAATGGCCACCGGAACTGGAAGTCAGCTACACTGCCTGTCTATAATGTCATCAGTGGTTGACACAATTTTATAATTACACATGCATAAGTAATTCTAACAGCAGATAAATGAAAGGGATAAATGAACATTTAAGGTTACTTTTACCTTCAATGAAGACGTGATTCTTCCCATAGACAATGTGGAGACACCATTTTCCTGGTTCGTTATATTGTTTTCACATTCAGTAGTGTTTCTCGTCTTCTTTGCCAACATTTGAGGGTTCCTCTGTGGGTTATTGAGGACATAAACACGATTGAATTCAAGAAATAACTCATGTCAAAACAGGAAGATGCTGTTATGAAAAAAAAATTGGTATAGTTAATGTTGGACCTACTGGAAGGAAATAATGACGCTAACCAAAGCGCCACTGAGTCTGTTCTAGACACCCAAATATATTAACACAAAACACATTTCAGAGAGGATAATCATAGTATGACATGCACAAACAAAGCTAACCAAAGGACAAATTAAATTGATGAACATTTACCATGACTTATCTTTACTGAAGATGGGATGGAGGAGCCACGGTGATGCTGATTCATTCTAGTCCGTTACAAACTTAGTTAGAGCTAAATACTGTATTTTCTGGACTATAAGTCGCTCCGGAGTATAAGTCGCACAATGCCTAAAATGCATACCGTATTTTCCGGACTATAAGTCACACTTTTTTTCATAGGTTGGCTGTTCCAGTGACTTATAAATGAAAAAAATATTTATGTTACATAAACACTGGACACCTTTTCTGTTCGTGTTTATTTTTTGTGTAGCTGAATAACCATTGTGTTAGCATATCTTACACCTATTCAGCCTGTTCTCTATTCTTTTATTATTGTTAGAACTTGCCTTCCAAGAGGACGTAATGTCTGTTTTGGTCAAGTAGTTTATAAAATAAATTACCCGCAAAAAATGCGACTTATACTCCTGTGCGACTTATGTAGAAAGGTAGAAAAAAACATACATAAGTCGCACTGGAGTATAAGTCGCATTTTTTGCGGGTAATTTATTTTATAAACTACTTGACCAAAACAGACATTACGTCCTCTTGGAAGGCAAGTTCTAACAATAATAAAAGAATAGAGAACAGGCTGAATAGTAGGTGTAAGATATGCTAACACAATGGTTATTCATCTACACAAAAAATAAACATGAACAGAAAAGGTGTCCAGTGTTTATGTAACATAAACAGTTTTCATTTATAAGTCGCTCTGGAGTATAAGTCGCAGGAACAGCCAACCTATAAAAAAAGTGTGACTTATAGTCCGGAAAATACGGTACTCACTCACTTCAACTAAAAATTCAACAGCAAGCACATTTGTTATGGTTTTCGTTGGACCTTTTGGAACTGGTCAGTGCCAAAAACCAAGGTCCGACTGGAACCGGTAACTAGTGCACTGCCCCCTGCTGTTTATTCACAGCATTAACAGAGCTGACACTAATGCATATACACTGATCCACAAGCTCCTCGGAGAGACCTCTCAGTACCATTCGCATCTCCTGACTCGCACCTTCTTGCTCATATGTTATCAATTTGTTGTTTTCTCAAGGAAAATATACGCTAAGCTCACCTTATTTACATTTATATGATCAGATTTTCTACCTTATGGAAGTTATGCAAATGTGCCCTTTACTTGCATCTTAGTCACTGTGTGTAGATGTGTTGCAGGAGAGTCCTAGGGAAAAAAAGCGAAGTAATGGCATTGCCCTCGAGGAAAAAAGACCGAGACCTCATGAGGTTGGATTTCTGGACTTCAGGAATTTTGTAATGATCAATTTTGTTTGCTGTCGCCCCTTCAAGGCGGATCAGAGCTAGGGATATACAACATGAGATTGATGTACACCTGAAAGGTCTATCCATCTTTAAAATCCCTTCCATGTTGCCTCTGTAATGTCGCCTTCATTTTGTTGGCTTCTAAATTTCACCATCAGGCAGCTGTGATGATTGGAGAAGCAGGAATCATGCTTAAGTGTGTGTGCAGTGGATCTGCTTGTGTGTATGTGTGTGTGTCCAGTGGGTGGCGGAAGGGGAATAGCGTTGGTGTAAATTGCTTTCTGTCAGCATATTGCCAGCGCCAGCCTTTATTCGTCAAGATGGGAAGGCACGTCTCAGGCAATTACAGCCTTCAATTCAGGCTTCCATCTCTGGCCTGGCCTGCCATAACCCACAGCCCCAACTTTTACACCCCACTCGCCTATGAGCATGCCATGCATGTGTTTGATGAAATGCTGATGTGGAATATTCAACCGACACCCCAAGCGAGACCTAATAATATAATCGGGTAATAAGAAATTCATTTTCTCCCTGACTGCACTTTAACTTGAGTGTTGATACAGGGATGTGGAAGAGAAGTCATGTGCTGAATGTCGGTGATGGAATGCTGAAGGCAGATCGAAATATCTCATACACCTTCCTTCCCTTTGTCTGTGCACCAGCATTTCTCATGACACACTCCGATAATTCAGTAGCACCTCATGCACGCTTTAAAAGCCCTTATTTTAGACAACAAAGATTCCCATGTAGCTCTTGGTCTAAGACAAAGCACCTGCATAAGAATGCATAGACCCTGTAATTGAGACTGCACCTTATAATCCGGTGCGCCGTATGGTGCGCCACATATGATATAGGCTGTCCTTAATTATATTATATTTTCTTCATGAATTCTTTTTTTTAATACAAAAACCAAGGCCCCCTCGGCCGTCTCTGTGTGGAGTTTGCACGTTCTCCCCGTGCATGCGTTGGTTTTCTGCGGGTACTCCGGTTTCCTCCCACATTCCAAAAACATGCTAGGTTAATTGGCGACTCCAAATTGTCCATAGGTATGAATGTGAGTGTGAATGGTTGTTTGTCTATATGTGCCCTCTGATTGGCTGGCGACCAGTCCAGGGTGTACCCCAGCTCTAGCCCGAAGACAGCTGGGATAGGCTCCAGCACGCCTGCGACCCTAGTGAGGATAAGTGATAGAAAATGGATGGATGAATGAATGAAAAACTAAGGTAATTTTCCCATAGAAAATAATGTAACACCCAAAATATTAACAAAAATAAATTTTATAGAGGTGGCACGGCGGTCGAGTGGTTAGCGCGCAGACCTCACAGCTAGGAGACCAGGGTTCGATTCCACCCTCGGCCATCTCTGTGTGGAGTTTGCATGTTCTCCCCGTGCATGCGTAGGTTTTCTCCGGGTACTCCGGTTTCCTCCCACATTCCAAAAACATGCTAGGTTAATTGGCGACTCCAAATTGTCCATAGGTATGAATGTGAGTGTGAATGGTTGTTTGTCTATATGTGCCCTGTGATTGGCTGGCGACCAGTCCAGGGTGTAACGCGCCTCTCGCCTGAAGACAGCTGGGATAAGCTCCAGCCCCATGGTGGGTTATTTTCGATACGTATTCATCTTCCAAGAGAAATTTAGCAGTCGGAGAAAGGATTGTATTAATTGTAAATGTGTGATGTACTGAAAAGAAAGTAACATTGATCTATTTGCATCTCTGTCCGGATTTCTCAGTCACATGGGACATAAGCAAGTGTGAAGAGAGATCATGTGATCCTGTCTGATCGTCTCCTCGCTGCCCCCCCTCTCTTGCTCTCTGTCTGTTTGTTCATCCTGATGTTAATTAGGAGGCAGGAGTCCATTGGTGTCAATGCTTTAGAGTTTTATTGTTATCCCCCTCCCCCTCCGGCCTGCCCCTGCTGGCCTCCAATGGAGAGCCATCAGTAACCCTCCCCCCATGGCATACACACTCACTGTACATGCCACGGTTTCTATGGCCCTGCTTGCTCTTGCCTGGCATAGCCATCCATCTCTCGACACCCACCCGACCGTTGCAGTGCCTCTCTCCACCCATCTCACACACACACCTCCCCACCCCCCGCTCAACCTGAGAGCATTTGTCATCCCGCTGCTCTGTGAGCTATGGATGTGTGTGTGGGGTGGGGGGGAAGAGACTGAGGCAATATGCAAAAATGCAAAAAGGTAGATGCGAGTTACCCTGGCAACAGCCGCGAGGTTATTTTCCAAGCTCTGATGGAAATCAATGTCATGTGCCAGGCAGGCAGGCACCTCAGTCCTCAGGAAAATTAAGGGGGGGGGGGGTGAGTGGGGTGGTGGGGGGAGAAGGCATAGCTGAAGGGACAAAGAAAAATGCATTTTTTTTCCTTTGGACTTTTATTCTAACGAGCTGGAGGCACATTGTGCCGTCATTTGGTTCCTGCCACAGGTCATTTTCATTTTCTTTTCTTTCCATTTTGGCATTTGGCGAATACTCCACTCTGCTCAGTGGCACCTGCCTTTTCTCACTTGTTTATGCTCAGAAATGAGAAACAAACTCCCCAGCTGTAAAGGCGCAAAAATGAAAGATAAATAACAGCAGAGGAAGGCGAAAGAGACGGTGTTTGTATTAGTATTTGCTGGTTGACTGACAACCGCCATTTGGGAGCAGATATTGTGATCATTGAGTCTAATCTTACAAATAGTTGCTCATATTTCTAGTGATTTTACCCCCCCCCCTCACGGTCCTATAGAAATATCTATTCAGTTCAATCACTTGGCCTTCCTATTATACAGTAAGCGTACAAGGGCAAGGTTTTTACTCTCACGTGACATGGAAGTGTGCTCAAGGCAAGAGATGGTGCTCAGACGCACTTGGACTAACAATCCTGCAGCTTCATTGACGGTGCAATCACACTTCTACACTCAATGGCCACTTTATTAGGTACAACAGTCCAATGAGCTAAAGACCCAAATTATCAGATGTGCAACGAGGTCCGACTCCTATTGTTATGTAAGTGGAGTATATTATTTATCTCATTTTGTATCGTGTTTATGTTGCTTAAATGAACGTGGGGCATTAAAATGCCATCATGAAATGCAGTTCAGTGTGTATCCAGTAATTTTTTTTCCCCACTTTGCTTACAGTAGGAAGATATAACGATTTAATCTCCCGAGGTTAGAATCAATACGCAATAAACTATAATTTACAGCCTACCACATGGCCACATCTGACAGGCCTTGTGCCATTGTGTCAGGCTGCGGTGCAATACACGGGGCATGCGCGTCAAGCTGATAGGCTCTCCTCTTCATTTGCATATTAACATGGTGTTCACACTCCAGTTGACACATTTGCAACCCACCACTTATCCCATTACAGAGTGTCACTGATTGTAGCATTGTTGGCTGGTCAGCTCATCTCACGCTGCACTGTATTGTGTATTAGGGGCTGGCTCAGCTTGACACTGCACACATGCAGACACTTACTGTGTGCATGCGTACATAAAGTATCTCCTTTTATACCCACAAAGGTGAAAAAGACATTGAACAATTTGAAATGTGTGAGTGTCATAGTTGATTTGAGCATTCATATCACGTATTTGATGTATTTATGGTACAAGACATCCTTGCTATGGAAGCCCTGCAAACAATATCAATGCGCATCCTCAGATTTTTTAAATTTTAGTGTCAAAAGTTTGGACAAGCCTGCTGTAGACAAATACCTTTTTATATTTTGGTCAATACGGTGACCTTGGTATAAAGTTTTTGGCTTTATTACCGATATGTAGTCATCCCTCCTTTATTGTGGTTCATTGGTTCCAGACCCAAACATAAGTGAATACCACAAAGAAGTATTCCTTATTCAGAAGTGGAATATTTTTGTATTCGCACCATAGAAAACATTTTTACAACCTTCTAAATGTGATTTTTAACACTATTAGAGTCCTATAGGAATTAAATAACACCCCTATAGTCACCTTTACACTCTATATAGACATCATAATAGAACATAGGATATTGTTCTTGTTACTTGTTCTTTTTTTTGTTTTTATTTTTTAATTTCCTGTCGTTGCTAATTGAGCGGGCTGGTTAGCGCGCAGACCTCACAGGGTTCAATTCCACCCTTGGCCATTTCTGTGTGGAGTTTGCATGTTCTCCCCGTGCATGCGTGGGTTTTCTCCGGGTACTCCGGTTTCCTCCCACATTCCAAAAACATGCTAGGTTAATTGGCGACTCCAAATTGTCCATAGGTATGAATGTGAGTGTGAATGGTTGTTTGTCTATATGTGCCCTGTGATTGGCTGGCGACCAGTCCAGGGTGTACCCCGCCTCTTGCCCGAAGACAGCTGGGATAGGCTCCAGCCTGTAATCTACCAATAACATTCACAGTGAGGTGTGTTCACAAACATCAGAATTTAGAACATCAACACCAACAGGTCGTTCCAGTAACGTAACCCCAACTCCAACATTATTGAAACCTTGTGACTGGTGTAGAAGACTACATACTGTATGATGGTGATGCTTAGTTTCGGCCCCAAAAATGTCAAATTAGCTTAAATATGCATATTTTTTGACAAATAATTGGCCGTGTTCAACCATGAAACATCATACCATCCATCATCTCTGCCGCCTATCCCAGCAGACATAGGGATAGAGGCGTTGTACACCCTGAAATGCATACCTGGCCATGAAACAGCATTATTTATTAATTGAAAAGTTTCTGAAAAACTGTGATAGATTGAAGCTACACAATTTGTACCACATATATAGAACCTGATTTGATGTCAAATAGCTGATATTTGTGGTAAATGTGCATCATTTACAAATGTCCCTTACATTTACTGTACATTGCATTTCAATATTTTATTGGTGTCTTTAATCTCTTTGTCCTTCCACTCTCCCATTCTTTCTATTCGGGGAGGCTGCATGGAAACATTGAACCGATCTTCAAGGGGCTTGAAGAGAAAGGTAATATGAGCTACCTTTACCTTGCTAACCCTCTAAGGACAACATGAACAAATCCCATCTGTGTGTTGTTTGCACTCTCACATGAGAGAGCACACAACCTTGCACTAAGCCTTACAAAGTACATGTTTTTACAACGGGGGGTCTCACAATCTCTCCGGCAGGACGTCAGTGACATTTCTGTTAAGCTTTTTTCATCAAATGCCTGCATCAGCCAGCTTACGGCGGATCTAAACTCGATGAACTTTATTCAATATGAGCACATTCTCCATGGTTC
This sequence comes from Doryrhamphus excisus, assembly GCF_037039965.1. Lineage (NCBI taxonomy): Eukaryota > Metazoa > Chordata > Actinopteri > Syngnathiformes > Syngnathidae > Doryrhamphus > Doryrhamphus excisus. The sequence goes on from NC_136365.1 coordinate 15,489,824, forward strand.
ATAGCAGCAGCACTTGGATTGTCTGATAAGATGTTTTTTTTTCCCCCATTGCACATCTCGTTTTGATGTGTTGTGCGTGTGTTGATGGCCTCGACAATATATTAATATGAATGAAAGTGTGTATAGTCTCTGTATGTATGGTGGTGATTTCCATCCCTGTCATCAAGCTATGCAAATGACATCCTAACATCTCCATACACTCACACTTCCCCCTTTTCTTCTTAATTAATGCTCCCTGAAAAAAATCATTTTTCTTCAGAAGAAAATCACTTCTTTAAAGACAGGATTGTTGTGGATTTTAATTGGAAGCGATAACTCTTATCTCTTTTTGAATTGATGCCATAATATAGGCATCTTAATTGAAACGGATGGAGCATATTATAGTACATTTTAGAATGGGTTATGGAATGTTCCCGCTACTTTTTAAAACTACATTTACCCAACAAATAAATATAAATATGACATGGTTAATGTTTTTTATTTTTATTAACAGCATATTCTGTGTCATTCTCAGGGCATTGAAGCGATCACGACTGGACTGTTCACATTGTCTTACAACACGATATGCCTCTAATTTGAGTAGGCTGCATCAGTTCAAGCTCCAGGACTAGTCTGACTGGGTAGGACTAGGTATGACAGCTATCTGGTCTTACCATTCATAGATCAGTGATTTACCTCAACGGTAGTCAATCCAAATCAATATTAGTCTACAGACACGTATTGATATGACATGTCCAACAGTGGTTAGGTTGTACAGCATTTGTGGCTAAAAAAGCTTCGGATTTCCATATGGAATTGATTTATATATCAATACAGTACAGTCAGTCTTCCATTTTTTATATTTTTTTATTTGGCTTTCAATGCAAAATTACACAAAAAAAAATTTGCCTACATGAGTAAAAATTATATTACATATTCATTCATTTTCTACCGCTTATCCTCACAAGGGTCGCAGGGGGTGCTGGAGCCTACCCCAGCTGTCTTGGGCGAGAGGCGGGGTACACCCTGGACTGGTGGCCAGCCAATCACAGGGCACATATAGACAAACAACCATTCACACTCACATTCATACCTATGGACAATTTGGAGTTGCCAATTAACCTAGCATGTTTTTGGAATGTGGGAGGAAACCGGAGTACCTGGAAAAAACCCACACATGCACGGGGAGAACATGCAAACTCCACACAGAGATGGCCGAGGGTGGACTTGAACTCGGGTCTCCTAGCTGTGAGGCCTCCGTGCATCCCTGTGCAGCCCCACGTTGGTTTTAATAATTTTTATTACAATGTGAAATATAATCTTAAAGGTAAATGGAACAGAAAAATAATCACAGGATTAATTGTGGATTAACTAGGAAAACAGTTAATTTATGACGTCATGAAAGTAATTATTCATTCATTCATTTTCTACCGCTTATCCTCACGAGGGTCGCAGGGGTGCTGGAGCCTATCCCAGCTGTCTTCGGGCGAGAGGTGGGGTACCCCCTGACCCCTGAACTGGTGGCCAGCCAATCACAGGGCACATATAGACAAACAACCATTCACACTCACATTCATACCTTTTGGAGACAATTTGGAGTCACCAATTAACCTAGCATGTTTTTGGAATGTGGGAGGAAACCGGAGTACCCGGAGAAAACCCACACATGCACGGGGAGAACATGCAAATTCCACACAGAGATGGCCGAAGGTTATATTACATATTAATCTATCCAATTCATGCATTGTTTCACATTGTTGTCGGACGATAACACTGTAATCATTCTCTATAAAATGTATTTTTTCTTCATATTTCTGGCTTTGTGGAACAAAAAAAGCTCAAAAAGTCATACAATTACACTGATATTTAACATAATGCAAGCTATATGACTTTAAAAAGGCTTTTCTCTGAAAGAATGTGCTCTTGATTATATAATAAGGTGTGTTCACATCACTGCCTGAAAGCAATGTTCTTTAATGACTGCATATGTTAAGCCAGAACGTTTTTTAGCTGGCAAATGTTCACTGACAACTGTTTTACTGCTGTTTCATGTCGTATCTGCAATACATAGGGTACTTACCATAATATCTTGCAAAGCAACACTCCGTGCTTACATTGCTCAGTCATCAAACTATTTTAATAAATCCTTTTTTTCCTCTTTCCTAGCAGCTTATTCTTCCATGCATTTCTGATTCTGCTCCTTTCAGCTGATAATTGTACATCATTGAACTCTATACACCCATATTCATAGTTCAATTAAGAAAACGTCCTACACATTATGGTACATTTTCTTTGTAGAACTACACAGATGTTCTCCATCACTCCACCTTAAATAAAACTGATAGCAGGTATATTTTCTGAATTGGCACTTATTTTATCTCCTGGTCAATGTGCAGGGGAGTCCTGTGTTCAACTTCACTGATGAAAAGAGGAGATGAGAGGCTTGGATGAGTCAAGAGGAGGAAATGAGAGCAAAGGCCAAGTTAAATGGAGGTAAGGATAAACGGTAAAGCTGACCCTTGAGGTCAAGTGCTGATCCAGCATTGCATTGAACTTTTGAAAGTGTAGCTATTAGAATATGCTCACATGCACACCATTTCTACCTGCTATATTTAGAAACCCATATATACAGTACTACAGTATATAAGGACATGTTTGAATATACATTTTTTGCCTTGTTTTAGTATGTTTGATTTTTTGGAAAGGTTATATTTTATGTTTTTAAACCAGTACAATGAAACCTCAGTTTTCATCTTTAATCCGTTTCAACAGGTCTGACGAAAATTGAAATATAATGTAAATGCAAATCCAATCAATACATTCCAGACACCCAAAAATATGAACACAAAGCACATTTTACAGAGAATTACTATAGTTTTACATACAGAAAACAAAACATAATACAAAGAAATGATGAAATTGATAAATGAACAGTTAACATGACTTTACTACAGAGTGGAAAGTGTGGAGGGGGGACTCTCAAAGAACTCTAAAAGAAACACAATCCATTCTTCATAGAAACTCAGTCACCAATGGGAAGCCTGGATGCTTTGTTTGAGCACTTGACTAGTTGGTCAAATGTACTGCCGTATGATAACCAAGACAGTGTACAGAAACCAAAACAAATTTTTTGCAATAATTTTCATGGAAAATCAAAGCTTTCCAAAAAATAGGGCGTGTTGTACCCTTTTTCCTACTTGACACAATGATGATCTTTTTCTATTTCTAGAATCTGTTGGGCCAATTTCTTTTGTGGCAATGACAAACGTATTACATATTTCTTCCACAAACATGGAAGAATGTGTGGTGGAATAGAGTTCAGTCCAATGCAGCAATCTGAGCTAAAATAATGAATATTAACGGAGACTAGCTTGGACTGGCTTCCTCCTTAGGCAGCACAGTCACTCATTGGCGCTCATGAAGCTCTTTTGAATATCCTTCTAAATATGATTTTAACACTATTAGAGTCCGATAGGCATGAAATAACACCCCTATAGTCACCTTTACACTCTATAGTAGACATCATAATAGAAAATAGGATATAGACTCTGACATTAGCAATGTCCTTGTTCCTTTTTTTTATTATTACATTTCTTGTCATTGCTGATTGAACTTTTTTTTATAGAGCCCCAAAGAGTTTGACGTTCTTTTATAGGAGTGTTCAATTCGAACACAGATCACAGTTCGGCTCGCACACTTGTCTCCTCCCCGCAACAGCAACGCTAACTTGTAATCTACCAATAACATTCACAGTGAGGTGTGTTCGCAAACATCAGAATTTAGAACATCAACACCAACAGGTCGTTACAGAAACGTAACCCCCAACTCCAACATTGCTGAAACCTTGTGACCGGTGTAGAAGACTACATACTGTGGTCGTTTTATGACAGAAATAAGTGGTGCACTTTGTTGTGAATTTGAGACCCTTATTCATGGATGAGAGCGGGGTTGCTCCACAGTCTCCACTTTGCTGATGGAGGTCCTTTTCTTGCTAAAATGTGGTCTCCTTAGGCCTGTGTAATGTGTGGCTCTACGAATAAGGTAGCAAACCAAAGTCCCTGATACTTAAAGAGTTGTCCTTAATAGAGTGTTGACAGTCCGGGGTTTTAGCTTGACGACTAGCGCTCTTGACTCTCATTCAGCGGATTTTGGTTGGGGTCCAGGTCAGAATGTGGGACTGGCTGAACCAGATGGATTACACCGGTATTATAAGGAGCCAAAGTACTTTGCGTCTCTAAACATTGGCCCCTAGTATTTCAGGAAGGGACGCCACAGAAGTATAATGGCTTTACTGTGACCAACAGTACTGTAAGTAAATACAGAAGACATGCAGTAATAGTGATGTATTTTGAAGTACACTGTGCTGGTCTGCAAACCTGCATTTTCAGTTTCAAGACATAAGAAAGTGGAGGCAATATGTTCAGGAGGATGAGGGTACTGTAGTATCTCATTGACAAGAGCCCACCGACATGCTCAGCCAGTTCATTGCTGTCATTCCTTACCTCTTTTGACATTTTCAATTATGTCTTTCACACATCGATAGGCACTTGTGGTTTTTTTCAACACTCCTCATCATCTTCCCGTGCTTTTTTTCATGCTCTTCCTCCTCGCTTTTTTTCAATTCCATATATTTTTTTCAGGCGGTCATTGCCTCCTCGCTTTGTGCGGTGGCCTTTTTCATATGTGGGGGTCAGCTCGCCCAGGGATCCTATTACTCCCCCCACAGATGAAGCAGGCGAGAGGACAGAAGGGCGGGAAGGAAGAGAAGGTCGACCAATGAATGAAACAGATGTTGGCAGATTTGTCAAGGACTCCTGTTCAATTGAGGAGGGGAGGAGCCAAAGGACTGTGGGGAGGTGAAGATCTCACATAAGAGCTTTATAATGGGTACTAATGCAGTTGGACGCTACAATTACAGTACACTTTAGTTGGACATAACGCCAAAGCAGATTAAAAAACAGCCCTATTAGGGCTGTCACGATCCACTCAGCTCACAGGAGACGAGATGATATTTTAAAATTACCTTGACAAAATATAGGACTGGACAAATGTAGGACTTTTTTATGAACTGAGTCACAAAACAATGCACATACATTTTTGTCAGATTGACCTCCTATTTTGCGTGATGTCTTTGATCTGACATCAGATGTGATGGGACAATTAATACAGAAATCTACATGCTGGTTAAGACGGTTATATCAAATAGTGGTTGTTGGTTGCATTGAAATGTGCCTGACACTCTGAAAAACCTGCTTGGGAGGTTTTGGCGATGTGCCTGCAGCCAATTTACCACTGCCTGCACCAAAATTGTCACTGCGCTAAGCCGAAAATGTGGACACCTCCCTTGGTGCGCCGGCACGCCCATCTCAGCACAGCCCAGTCGACCAAATCCCCAAATTGGCTGCGCACCATGGTGCGCTGGACGAAATTGCCGCTCCACACGCCATCTTTGGCTGCACCACGGAATTAGAGCCCTAAAAATTAATAACTTCCTGTTGTCTCTTTATTCCTACAAAATGTATTTTACATATATTTAATGTTATTCCTTTTCTAGCAGCCATGATGTAATGTGCAGGTTTAATGACCAGGGCATAATCACCACCATTATCAAGCAGCCACTCAGCTCTCTGAAGCACTTCATCATCATCAGAGAGTTGCTTTCTCACGGCTACAGCCGTTGCTCATTCACACCTCTCCTCTTTTGCACAGTCAGCGAGACACAAGGCCCACGTGGACTGCTGCCAGACCTGCAGCCAAATCACAGCAGAAATGTAGCAGGAAGCCTACAAAGCTTTGTTGCTGCGATCAAGCTGGTGGACCGCTGCCATTGTTGAACTGGCAGACTTGGATAATGTGGTAAACTTTGCCAGGGGGCAATTGCAAGGCCAAATTGCTATTTTTATTTGAGGCTAATCTTGGAAGTATTTCATCAACACTTTCTGCGGTTGATTTCTGACCCCTGAGCAGGGGGGGTCCCTTCCTTTGGCAGCCACGAAGCAGCGCATGAGGGGAAAAAACTAGTCAAAGTCAGATACTGAACAAGAGATACGAGGGAGTTGTGGTCAAGAGCTGATTAATGAGCGTTTAATTTAATCAGCAATTCCCATCTCACCAAGGCCTCTGCCCCTGGCTCTGTGGCAGCTTATTATTTTTTAACAAGTCTGTGATCTCCCACTTTTCCTGTGCTATTTTTCCCCCTCTTACGATTTTCCAGCTTCACAGCAAACGCTTATCTGTGAGTCGTGAACATCGGGGCAATGATTAATGGAGATCTAAACCCTACAAAGGATGTCTTTACTCGCTTTACATAAACAAAACTGACCTTCATAAATACAGTTTCTCGGGACGGATGCTGTGAAGAAAGCAGTTACAGTGATGAATTCCCAATGATGCCCCATGAAATACACTTTGCTTTATACGATTAGAGGTGATTACAGAGGCCAAAAATGAATTGAGAGCTTTACTCATCACATACAGTACAATCACCCCTCATTTATTGTGGTTAATTAGTTCCGGACTTGACCGCGGTAACTGAATTTCCGTAGAATTCTATATTAACAAATATTTAGTTTTTATTATAGCCCTTTAGATATTAAATAACACCCCAAAAGTCACATTTACACTTGTATTATCCAATAAAGTAGACATGATAATAGAAGAGGAGCAATTTTAGGCATAATAAAATAATACAGACAGTATTGACAGCGTACTTCCTGGTGGCTATGTGTCATAAATGTCATCTTACTGACACCTCAAGACCAGTGTATTATATTACTCAACTGTAGCTGTTTGTGGTTAAGGAAAGATGCCGGATGCATTTCAATCGCTTTATTACCAAGCAAAGAACACATGCAGTGAACATTCACACAGGAGCTGCTGTCGACCACTCTCTACATTGCTGAACTGCTGGGAGCTAACATTCAACAAAACACCCATTTAGCTGAATCATTACGAGATTTAGGGGACTGACACGCACACGTCAGTTGAAATTTGACCAAGATTGGTTGAAAAACATGCCCGCCCCCGAGCAAAGCGTCTTTCCCTTTATATTTTAATAAATATAAATTATTAAAGAAATTATATATTTGATAAGATTGCAAACAAAAATGTTTGCAATTTGGGTAACATGATGAAAACTCCATGTTTTCTGTGGTTGAATACAACCTATTATTGGTATAACAACAGTATAAAATTGGCTAAATGAAGTAAAATACTGATATAAGGCATTCTGAAGACACATTCAAAGACGCTGTAAATGATATGTAGTATTCTACAATGTTGTAATGTTAACGTAATATTTGGTGTGACACACAAGCACCAGGCTTTTATTGCAAGTTTCAATGATCCCACAACAAGGACTGTTATTTTTCATAAAGAATCCCTAATAAAAACGCAGACCGCTGTTGTTGGCAAGCTAAAATTCAACTGACATTACTTCCTGTCCGCCACCCTTTGGGAACACATTTATCGAAAGACACACATGCACAGATCTTATTTATGTCTTGTTTGCTCTTATTATGTCCGCTATATTGGATAATATGAGTGTAAAGGTAATTATAGGGGTGTTATTTCATGTTTAGAGGGGCTCTAATAATGTTAAAAAACATATTTAAAACATCGTAAATCGGTTTTGTTTGCTCTAATTTGTACAAATTACTGTTTACGCTGTACATTGTTGTTCATATTTGATGTCATCTATTTATTCTCCACATTATTATTATTATTATTTATTATTACGTGGGAGCCAGGCAACGACATTTCGTTGGCAATTTCACTGCTGTGATATTGTGCAATGACAATAAAGAAAGTCTATCTATCTATTCCTTTTCTACCGCTTTTCCTCATGAGGGTCGCGGGCGGTGCTGGAGCCTATCCCAGCTGTCTTCAGGCGAGAGGAGAGTACACCCTGGACTGGTCGCCAGCCAATCACAGGGCACATATAGTCAAACAACCATTCACACTCACATTCATACCTATGGACAATTAACCTAGAGAACATGCAAACTCCACACAGAGATGGCCGAGGGTGGAATTGAACCCTGTGAGCTCTGTGCGCTAACCACTTTACTACCGGGCAGCCCTCTTGTCACAGTGAAAGTGTAAAAATAAGTTAGCCACCCTCAAATCCAAATACAACAAAGTGTTTTGCATTAGCAAAGTGAATGTACAGTACTCAACCTAACTTTCTGTGTTCTCACTTTTTTCTCTTCTTAACACCTCAACTTGAGACTACTCTTTCTTTTTCTTTTTTTTTTTAGATGAGCTGAAGTGTATTTATAATCTGAGGACTCGCTGACATTGGGCATAATGGTAGTGTAAGGCTTTTTTTTTGCTGAAAATGTTTTGTCATGTCATTTTACTTTCTTTGTTGCAATTCAAATATGAATAATATGGCATCTATTTGCAGCAAAGCCATTTATTACCTTGGTTGTAAATTGCAACTCGCTAAAAGCCTCCTTATTCAGCCTCCTTGCCCTGAAGTCACTCTCCCTACAGGAGTCTTCAATCACATTTTTAGCTGCATAAAAAAACGCTGAAGAAATTAATTTACTTTCCGATACTTAGAAACAATGGCAAGTAGGGGAAAAAAATGATGGCTAAGGAAGGCGGTGAGTCAGAATGAAGATGAGAGAAGCTCTTTTAATTCTACCTCTAATTGCTAAGTGGCTGTGTCCATTATCTTTACACTGTGAATAGGCGAACGCCATAAAGGTAAAATGTGACTCATCCATCCTGGCTGGTTATCACTTTCAGTGTCTTCCGGGAGCTACCTCCCATCCCCATCCATCTCCGTCCAGACTGACACAAGGTCTGCTTAAAAGCGTTTTTAGATTGTTCACTTTCTATATTTACATTTCAAATTAAGCAAATCTTTCAATAGACGTTGTTATGGTGCATGCATGTCATTTTGCAGCGCTAGTCTCTTTGTCAGGCTATTTTTCATGTGTTTTCTCTCAATCTGTGACGAGGAGGCGTATGGAAGACCCCTTTGCTGTATCCTGTGCCCGGTTTGAAGAGGTATTGCCTCTCTTATTGCGGCTGAAGAGCCCCATCAGTGCCAGGCGCTCTGATTTATGTCCCTGATCCCTTCCACCTCCAACTCCTTTCCATTAGTCTCTACAATTTTGCCCCCATTGTTCGGCTCTCGGCGTTATCGCCCCTGCACAGGCCTGTCGGCAGGACTTGCCCCTCACGCAATCACACCATGGGAAGGGGAGGAGGGCGAGGAGGAGGAGTGTGCACCGATAAGAGGGGGAGATGGAAAAGATGGGATAGGAGGAGCACAGGGCGAGGGATGAAGAAAAGGCTGCAGAAGTAGAGGGGAGGGGGTGGAAGATGAGGAAGTGGGCAACATGTCGTGCAGATTGGAGAGGACCATCTAAGCTTTTGGTTTTATTGCTTGTGAAAGGGCAGCCAGGGTGAAGATTGAAGTTTGCCAGGTCGACTGTAATGACGATGGGAGGCGAGGCCATTTGCTTACATGGGATTTTCACTTATTGTCTGTCCATTACCATCTAGATTTTATTGCTTCAAAATGCGAGGCTGTTTACTGGCCGCTCAGTGGAGTGTTTGTGGTGATCAAGCTTACGAAATGAAATGGATTTGTCACTTTTATTGAAGAACGATGCAATCCGTATTTTCTTCCATTTTCATCTCACATGATAGTAATAGTCAGATGTTCTAATAAAAATAAATACTTTCACCAAGTGTATGAAGCTGTAGGCGTACCCCCCCCCCCCCCCCCCCCGCAGTCATTTTGCTGTAATAAAACAATAAATAAGATAAATACAATCAGCCAGATTACTGTTGAGGATATGGTCGCGGGTATGCTGGAGCCTATCCCAGCTGTTTTCGGGCGAGAGGCGGGGTACACCCTAGACTGGTTGCCAGCCAATCACAGGGCACATATAGACAAACATTCACACTCACATTCATACCTATGGACATTTTGGAGCTAATTAACCTGGCATGTTTTTGGAATGTGGGAGGAAACCGGAGTACCCGGAGAAAACCCACGCATGCACGGGGAGAACATGCAAACTCCACACAGAGATGGTCGAGGGTGGAATTGAACTCGAGTTTCCTCGCTGTGAGGCCTGCATTCTAACCACGCAGCCTGCATTAATTCAATGTGAAATATAATCTTAAAGGTAAATGCAGCAGAAAAATAATCACAGGATTAATTGTGGATTAACTAGGAAAACAATTAATTAATGACGTCATGAAAGTAATTATTCATTCATTCATTTTCTACCGCTTATCCTCACGAGGGTCGCGGGGGTGCTGGAGCCTATCCCAGCTGTCTTCGGGTAAGAGGCAGGGTACACCCTGGACTGGTCGACAACCAATCACAGGGCACATATAGACAAACAACCATTCACACTCACATTCATACCTATGGACAATTTGGAGTGGCCAATTAACCTAGCATGTTTTTGGAATGTGGGAGGAAACCGGAGTAACTGGAATGTTTTATCAGAGCTTTTTATTGTAGAAAATCGGAACCAAAGTACTGAAAAAGTTTGTATATTTTTCTGTTTTTAATAAATGCGTTTTTTTGTTTTTTTTTGGAAAACTTGATGCGGCCCAGCCTTGCCCAGACCTTAGCTCCAGTGGCCCCCAGGTAAATTGAGTTTGAGACCCCTGGTTTAGATGAAATAGGTGCATGCAGATGCTCTTGGTTAAATGCGTGTGGGCTAGGCTAGGCACATGCGCCAGCATCATTACATTCCCTGCAAGCAATGCCTGAAATGCAGCTTCCACAAAGGACATAGAGTGGGGCCACATGAAGAGAATGTGAATGCGTGAGGACTATGTAAAGAGATTCAAGATCGATGCTCACTTAGCTTGATACGTTGCCGCAGAAGGAGAGCGTAAAGGTTGTTTGTGAGTTTCACCTGCTCAACGTGACATTTTATGGTTATTTAGGTCACGTTGAGCAGGTAACTTTTTAGTCGCAGCGACTGTTAATAATGCAGCCGCAATTAGAAGAATGCTGTCATAAATTCCACATAAACGTCAACAAGGCCTTTCTGTAAACAGATGTAGTCTTCACTTACATTCTTGCATTTTTACTGCAAATTGCTTCAAAGTGTTTGTGCTTTTTTTTTACTCAGTGCCGAATTTGCATGCAACAATGAACGACATGGGGGATTTTCCATTTGAGATGCAAGGGTGGCCTTCACCTCCTCATTTTTAAAGCATCCCTATAAGGTCTGCTTTTTTTTAACAAGGGGAAGATGAGAAACCTGTGATGAAAAGAAGATGGAGAGAGAGAGTGAGAGAGAGAGGGGTGAGATGTGCAGGGTTGCAGATAAGCTTGCCTGCTTTCAACTGTGGAGAAATGTGGAGAACTTTTTAATATCTCTAAATCAGAGGCTGGATATTGAAAGTGTCATCTAATTGAAAATGATTTAGGACATGGAGCCTGTCAGGCAATCACATATAAATTCACTCCAGACAGCAACTCCAAAGTCTCTCTATTTCCACGTTATAAGTCATTTGCATGGTGGGGGCCTTGGAGAGTATAAACCATGCAAATGATATGGAGCGCTGCACAAGGTGATGTACACCCTCTCCTCCACCTCCTCCTCCTCCTCCTCCCTCATCTCTCTCATTCCCCGTTTTAGCCTCAGGAGAAATGCTTTCTGCTTTGCCGCTGCCTTTGTCCAGAAAGCCATTTATTTCCCCCGTTGTTGGCTCGCTTGCTATTTTACTGCCTGCCGCCTAGGTTAGTAAAGAGGCGTGCACCCCCTATTCAACCAAATATCTGTCATTTGCCATTTTCTGGCTCGTGCTGAATATGAAAGTTATTTCCTTGTTTCGTGAAAAGACAGCTGGATATTGCACACGAGGAATGGTGGTTTATATTCCTTGAGCGTTGGTGAACAGACTCCAGCTATACACTCCGAGATGAATGGTCTTTGTTTTTGGATTTCATTAAACTCTTGTTATCTTCTCATACTGCAATTAACACCAGAGATGTCTCTCGGCCCCTTAACACACATTTTGCATAACAAATGAACATAAATCAAGCCTGTTCTTAGGGTAATTCATTAGGATTTGTACCAAATGCAACACTCTGTGGAAAACTGACAGGAGGTGACAGGATGGACATGTGGCTCCAATCCTGACTCACCTTGCATGGTGTTTACAGTATGCCCTTGTGAATTACAGTTAACTGGTTCCAGACCGTGATGAGTGAATTTCCATGAAGTAGGATTCCTTTTTTATATATCAAATATTTTGTAGTACGATATGTTGTCTAAATATATTTTTATTGCCCTTTAGACATGAAATATACTCTTTGTCAAAATTAAAACCAGTTGAAAGAATTTACATTTTGCATTGTTGGATCTTTAGGTTATAAGTTGAGAGATTTGCAATTTATAGCAAAAAAGCATCAAGTGAAACAGGCTGATCTGAAGTTTAAAGCTGACCTATGCCTGTTTTTTTTTAAATGTTGTATCCTCGTGTGAAACGATGCCAAAGTTTCAGATAATGAGGTTTGCTTATCTGGAGGTGAGCCCTGGAAAAAGTTTGGGATGGCTCGGTTTCAGAGGGATGTGTCTAACACCGGCTCCCTGTGATGTCACATTGAACCGGACGTCCTTATATGGGCGTTCTCGGGTACAAGCTGTAGGCTTGCCCTCCGTCCCAGCTCTGCTGCACTGTTTCACTGCTCTGATTTCACCGTGTTAGCATGGAGCAATGGCTTCCAGGAAATATTTGTTCAGGTTTGATGGACAGCGACCAGAAGTGGTTGGAGTTGCAGATTCCAGGTAAAGAGAAAAATATTGGACTGTTTCAGGGAAAATGTTGCTGAAGTCCAATGCCTTTCCAAGGTTACTTGGAGTCAGCACAAGCTGTAAGTAACTATTATAGTAAACGCGGACCTACGTTAGCACTCTTAAGTCAGGGGTCTCCAGCCTGTAGCTCATTCAACCACTATTCAAGTAGTTCTCCAAAGGGTTTATTCATTTATTATCATTAATTCTATTCTGACAAAATTAGACAGTGGAGTTTGGGAGTAGTCCGGAGGTATTTGACAACAATTGGGAATGTGACCAATCCCAGCCGAGTGGCCGTGCCTGGAAGCGGGCTGTAAGTGTAATAAATTAAAACAGACCGTTTTGGAAATCCAAGGAAATTCAGCTGGAATAGGTACAGATTCTGGAAGATCTACAAAGCTTTCTGTGCGGGTTATTGTGTTTAGCTGCTCTATAGGAGTCCAAGTTTCAAGTAATTTACAGCCACCAGCCTGCATAATAAACATAATCAGTACAATTTCAAAAAAATACAGGAAATAAATCATGAACTATTGTAATACTCGTGCTTTTGACTTCATTACCTGTTTTTATCCATGCAGGCTGGTGTTTTGCATGAAGTATAGCCATGTATTCATACCCGACCAAATTAGCATCCAACACCTTGTGGCCTTTTGTTGTAGTAACGGCGCTAAGTTATCCCTCAGGGTGTAATTTGGGTGTAAACATGTGCATCGTCGCTCCTTTGGTGTTGTGGTTTTGGTCAATTTACAAAGAAGTAGAAGTAGTGTGCTGTAATTGACTGTGTGTGTTTCTGCAATGCATGTATCTTAATTTCATGTCCATGTGTTATTATTTTATATATATGTGTGTGTGTTTGTTTTTGTGAATTATGAGGACATTTGACAAGAATACACGCAACACTATGAGGACATTTTGAATTATGAGGACAGGGTCGGTGTCCTCATAATTCCACCAACATAGAAGTGCTTCTATGGGTCTAAAAAGCTGAAAACCAAATTTTCTCCAAAAGTCCACAGAATACACATTTACCAGAATTTGTGTAAAACCTGTGTATCGCTCCAGCACCCCCGGAGCCAAGTCCTGGTATTGCACCCCTGATTAATAATTCACACTTGTATAAATTTTAAAGCTTCTGATTGGCCGCCAGGGCGAAAGGTACCCACAATTACCAATTGTGACAGAAAAGTTGTGTATTTGCTTCTTCCTGATTGGCTGACTGGTAGAGGGTCCTCGTGATGTAGGATTTTGTCAATTGGCACACTACTAGATTTCAAGTCCATAAAGTTTGCAATCCCAGTAAGGAGAACACTGTATGTCAACAGCATGTAAACCAGCTAGCACTATCTTAACATACTAACTGGTTCATTTATGGTAGCATGATATGCTATGCTAGCCTAGCTTAAAGAGCTATTTAAAGAGCTAGGTTATTTTAAAAGCACATGTTAGCATTAAGCATATATGTTTTCATTTAGTATTTGAAACAAATATAATATTATACCTACCAGCATAAGTAGATATTGTTCCTTGTGTTTTTAACCTGCCTAATTAACTTTTAATACAAACTAAGAGGCATGACTTCCTATGCTTATTTGTGGTATGTATTAAAATATAATGTAGGTGACAATGCATGCACCTGATGTCAATTTCAGATGGACTTAATCTAGTTTAGTTTAGTTAAACAGAAACAACAAGTGAGTTGATGTTTCTGTCTTGATCCTTGGCTTAAGGTTGAACAGTGTACAGAGTTTAAAATGTTTTACTTATTTGAATTATGTTCTGGTTAGACAAGGTTAGGGTGAATTTGCATTGCACTATGACAAAAAGTTAGTTGTAAAATAGTTGTTCTTATTTATTTATCAAAGGCATCATCTTTATTGAAACAAAGCGAGGCAATGAGGCCACAGAAGGTGAAAGTAAAACCAAAAGAAGAGGCTGCACACTTTGCATCCTTAGGAAAGGACAAGGATGGATTTCATATCCCTTTTATAAATTCATTCAAAGGTGAGTTACAAGATGATTTAGCATGTGCTAAATCACTTTGACCCATTGTCTTTTTTTAATTTTTTAGGTCAAGGAATATTCAGCAAGCGGCATTTTGAGAAAGGAGAGTTCCTAATGGAATATCGAGGACAGGTCATATCTAAACAAGAACATGAAAACAGGCTACGTACGTATATACCATGATGCCCTCAAGGTGTTCATGTTTGAATTTCGGTATAATGGAAAGCATTTGTGGTATGTATATTGTCACACATAACTTGCAGTATATTGTTTTACACAGAAAAACTCTTTATTCAACGAAAATAACAATAACAGTTATTCATTTAGTCATTTTTTGTAATTTTAGTGTTGATGCTGCTCAAGAGGATGACTCCCTCGGCCGACTTGTAAACGATGATAATGTGAGCCCGAATAGCAAAATGAAGACGATCACTGTCAATGGGCAGCCTCATTTGTGTCTATTTGCAACAACGGACATCAAGCATGGTGAAGAGATAACGTACAATTACGGAGACGCCGACTGGCCATGGAGGTTAAAGGTACAGAAGGAATTTGACAAAGAACAAACACGTTCCTGTGTGAATCTACTAGAATTTTACAGTTTACTATGCACAGAAAAATCAAGGGTTAGGGTGTTAGGGTGTTAGGTTTAGGGGTTAGGGTTAGGGGGTTCGGGGTTAGGGGGTTCGGGGTTAGGGGTTAGGGTTTGGGGTTAGGGGGTTGGGGTTAGGGGGTTGGGGTTAGGGTAGGATTAGGGTTAGGATTAGGGTTAGGATTAGGGTAAGGGTTAGGGGTTAGGGTTAGGGGGGTTAGGGTTAGGGGGGTTAGGGTTAGGTTTAGGGGTTAGGGTTAGGGGGTTTGGTTTCGGGGTTAGGGTTTAGGTTAGGGGTCAGGGTTAGTTTAGGTTAGGGTAGGGTTAGGGTTAGGGTAGGGTTAGGGGTTAGGGTTAGGGTTTGGGTTAGTGGTGGTTAGGGTTAGTGTTAGTAGGGTTAGGGTAGGGTTAGGAGTTAAGGGTTAGGGGTTAGGAGTTAGGGTTAGGGGGTTAGGGATAGAGTTAGGGGGGTTAGGGTTAGTGGTTAGGGTTAGGTGGTTAGGGGTTAGGGTTAGGGTTAGGGTTAGGGTTAGGGTTAGGGTTAGGGTTAGGGTTAGGGTTTGGGGTTTGGGGTTAGGTTTAGGGTTAGGGTTAGCAACCTAAAGGGGTGACCTTGACTTTAAAAGGCACCCCGATAAAGGTACATTTCCGTGGCCATGATTCATTTTACAACGTGTGGCTTTAGGTGGTTCATTGAAACAATCGCCAGTTCTGCGTTTGAATGCAGTCTTTTAGCTTTAGTGTGTGTGTGTGTGAGATGGTGTTGAGGAGCTGGTGACTGACTGCGGCAGTCTTTAAGTGTTGCCCAGGGAACTCCCACATACGCTGGCAGTCTTGTTTGTCTTCCATTGCTGCTCCATGGCTCCCCATGGACCCAAACAGCACTGAGAATGAGAGGCTCGGCTCAATTACACACATATGCACGCTATTACTGCTCATACACAATTTCAAAACATTGCACATCGCTTCTTTGAAAACGACTGAAGTGCAAAAAAACTGTAATTAGAGCCACTGTTCATGGCTGACGTAGCACACAGACACATGCGCACATCCGTCACATCTGCTACAGGGACACTTAATTTAGCAGCGGAACTCTCTCTGTGCAGGGCGGAGATAAACCAAGTTGATACAGAGATATGTCGGATGTCTTATTGGTATCACATATCTTGTATTCATGAATGTTGTGGCCAGTCTGCAACAGAAAATGTTAAAATACTGTGGGGTTTCTACTGCATGTTAGGTTAATTGGCAAAAGCTGCGTCAGTGTGAATGTCAGTGTGATGAGTTGTTTGTCTTTATGTGCCCTGTGACCCCACCTCTTACTCAAAAGTCAGCTCGGAGGGGCTACAGCTCATCTGTGGCCCTGAATAGAATCAGCAGCTAAAGCATCAAGCGAGCAACCTTATAGCTATCGTGTCTATGTCTAAGCTGGGGATGCTCCGATAAGGGTTTTATGCTGCCAATACTGATAATCCATGAGTGAAATCGCCGATACCAATCCCAATTTTACTAGGTTTACCATGTGAAAATGGCAAAAAGCTACTAATTTTGGTAACATTTATTTTTATATCTTATTTCAAGCCAATATGCTTGTTTTACCAGAATATTACCAACATGTTTATCCACCTCTGCTAGTTCCCTCCAGCCACATCCGCAGCCCAGTACACAACGAAAATTCCTCCTGACCTAACAGTAGTAGTAGTACATAGTGTCTGAATGCGTAGAAGTGCCCAAATCCGTACTGAGGCGGTACTCATCCCCAAATTTTTTTACATGTACAGATGGTTGGGACCGGAGCTTCGATACCGATACTGTGCTTTTCACTGATATCCGCCGATCCTGATTGGAGCACCATAGTTTAAACACTTTACAGAGGTGATATTAAACCTCCATAAATGCACATTTGAACTGAAATTATATAGTCAAGGTCAAGGTCAAGACCAAGGTCATATAGTTGTCCATAATACATTCCCAATAATACATTCCTGGTAGCACTTTGAAACTCCTTCCAGCATCAAAGTCAGATCTGTTTGTCTTGCACCTCCATTCTTACTTCCAAGTGTTTATGTTGCAATTTTTCTCAGAAAAATTGGCCAAAATAGGGAATCAATTTTGCACCACCATCAGAATAAAAAGCTTTCCCAAGTGTCAGGATATTTGTCTTTCTCTCAGTGAAAAAATAAACAGGATATTGTTAAACAAGGCGTCAGTGTGTATAGTTGAATCATTCAACAGTAGCTAGTAGGAATGCAAATGCTTGTATAGTGTGGGCCTTTTTACAAGCTATTCAAAGAACTGAAAGCGGGTCCTTTTTCCAGCATGAAACTGGTGTCAGTTTAAGAGCCATTTAAGAGCGGTGGACAAGCCAGACGCTTTGATTGAAGCATCGTTGTGCAGGGAAGAGGCAACATTTAAGTGGAAGCCATTTTTAACGGCATCTACTCGTTGTTTCACTTCATTTAGCGTGGTTTGGTTAAGCATGCTAGTGCCTGTGTGTGCGTGTGTATAAGCGTGTTTATACCAGAGGTGTGGACTCGAGTCAAGCGACTTGAACTCGGGTCAGATCTGAGTCACAATTTTGCTGACTTTAGACTCGGCTTGACATCAAAGACTTGCAACTTGACTTTGGATTAGACATCAATGACTCGGGACCTGACTCGGATTTTCAGTGAATGTGCTGAATAAAATGTGTCCCCATTTGAAGTATTCAACTAACGGGACCATTATTATGGTATTTCCAGGAAGACAACATATTTTGGCTTTGAATCTGCCTCACTGACTGCATCAAGTAACATTTTATTTGGGAGACACTAAACAATGCTTAAGACTTGTAAGCACTCGGACATTTCAAGTCTATGACTTTCGGTCTTGGCTCCAACATGTTTTGTCTTGCGATTTGACTTGGATTTACACTTCTATACTTGAGACTTGGCTCGAGACTAAAGACTTCAGACTTGCAAAATACCAACCTGCTCCAACATCTGGTTTATACCCTTTTGTGTTTACCTGCTGGTTAATAAAGCAATTGCAATCACATTGGCGACGACTTCCTTAACAAGCACAGGTGTTTCAGTTTGATGTAGGAGATCTAATTCGAAAAGTTAGCAAAGCTACATCTGTTTCTAAAATACGGGGCAAAATTGTCCAGCATTGTATTGCATCAATTAATGTCCGGACTGACACAAAAGGCACACACTATGGCAGTGGTTTTGAACCAGGGTGGGCCCCAACATTATGACGGGGGGATTGTGGGGCTCCTGTTTCAGTATTAACCAGAATTTTTTTGAGAAAATATTCAGTTTTTATGTTACTATTTGGGCTGCACGGCGATCGAGTGGTTAGCGCGCAGACCTCACAGCTAGGAGACCCTAGTTCAATTCCACCCATCTCTGTGTGGAGTTTGCATGTTCTCATTATGTTTCATGTTTTCTCCGGGTACTACGATTTCCTCCCACATTCCAAAAACATGCTAGGTTAATTGACTCCAAATTGTCCATAGGTATGAATGTGAGTGTGAATGGTTGTTTGTCTATATGTGCCCTGTGATTGGCTGGCGACCAGTCCAGGGTGTACCCCGCCTCTCGCCCCAAAGATAGCTGGGATAGGCTCCAGCACCCCCGCGACCCTTGTGAGGATAAGTGGTAGAAAATGAATGAATGAATGAATGTTACTATTTCAAATGGTTGTCTGTTTATTTGCATTATGACGTCACCAGGCTCGTAAATGGTCAGATACCTGTCTCTACGTTATCCAACAAGCTCATCAAAATGTCATACACTTGTCATAGTTTTCCTTGTTTGGGTAAAAACAAATCAAACAGATTTCATCAGGCATATTTGTGTGCCATTGTGCAAAAGGAGTGCGGTTGAGGGAATGGGGAGTGCATGATAACATAACAGCCACGTGGAGTGGCGGAAAACCAGTTCAAGTGTCACACTTTTCGATTAACTAATGTGCTTCCGATGACTTCCTGAGCGCTTGGCCACTATCACACACCAGAGACCTATATAACCATTATAAGCGTGAATTATCTTAGACTCTGTGGCATGACCCTCACTCTATAAATATTTAGCTTAGGCTAATATATTCACATATGGCGACAAGGATACAATATATGCATGAATGCAACCTGTGATAAATGACTATGAAATAAATAGTCCTTTTTTGCTTGCAAAGTAGGAAGGAGTACCATAACACTAGTTGTCATATATGACACACAAAAAAA
This sequence comes from Doryrhamphus excisus, assembly GCF_037039965.1. NCBI lineage: Eukaryota > Metazoa > Chordata > Actinopteri > Syngnathiformes > Syngnathidae > Doryrhamphus > Doryrhamphus excisus. The sequence continues at coordinate 15,509,412 of NC_136365.1, forward strand.
AATGGTGCCTCAACATCCTGGACTACAGGTGAGGTCATTTGCATGTGTGCTTTGTTACATGCCACCAGCCCTCAAATAAATGCTTGCCGCCATCATGAGTCCAGTAATTAACCCAACACAACATAGGCATCATCTGGTAATTGACCTAATTGTTGGGCTTGTCAACTCCTGTTCTCCGTGTTAAGCAATAAATATGCAGGGTGTCATTAATCAAAGCATTCATGGTAGAGTAAAGGCACTATGTCTTGTTCTTGTTTGGCAGTCTGTTCCATGGGTCCGCAAGGGGTTGTATAAGACCTTCTCTTTTAATCACCATAACAGCTTTTACAACCTTTAAGCTTTTAAAAGCTTGTTGAAGTCCTTTATTTTTACCGCCCAACAAGGTTGAGTGCATGTTGTTTTAAATCAGAATGAAGTTCAACAACACAACACATCATCCCATTACTGTAAAACTCTCACCTCACTGGTCTAGCTGATATTGGTTAGCAAATTCCTGATGCTTCTCTATAGGCAGCCAGGAAGATAATGTGCATATTGAGAGCCTTTATGCTCAGTACCAGATGATTCATAATTTTCGCTTATGTATTATGTACTGGTTGCTATTAAAGGTGTAGGCGCTACCACTTTTATTTGTTCTTTAAGGTGAGGATTACATCCCTTATATCTCTAATGGTTCCCTGCTCACTGCTTATACACTGTTTTTTTATTGTTTACACTCAAATGAACAGTCACACACACACACACACACACATACAGTCAGTGCATTAATAACAATAACAATAAAATTGTAATCAAATCTGTAAAAACAATATGTGCTTAATGTTGGCCCAGTATCAAGCTCTAAAAGCCCACCTCATCAAACTGCAAATTAGTCTCGCCCGTAACATTATTACTGCCCAGCCTGCCCGGAGACGGCCGGTAATAAATAATTCAACCTCTGCGTCTCTGAAAGCCGTGAGGTTTAATTCAAGCAAATGTGTTTGTCTGCTGGATGCGGTTGCTTGGATGCACACTGGCCTGTGAAGTTTTCTTGCAGTGGGTATGCACATTTATTATTTGTAAAAATTAAAGGCACACACACACACACATGTAAAACCGCCCTCGCCTTCTCCTCTACTGGCACAAGCTTCCCATTCAATCCTCCTCCAGGTGGTACCCCTGGCAACGTGCATGGCCTTATCCATCATGGAGGCACCACCGTAGCCCCCAACGGAAGCGTAACAGGCACATTAGCAAACAAATTGCAAGTAACAAAAAGCGAATGATTTAAAACTGGTTCACTTGTATTCAAAAGACATAGATAGAAATAGGATATAAGTGAATAACAGCTCCATCCATTTGATCTGTTCATGTGTCTGTTTATTATATTTATCATGGAACCATCCATTCATTTGTTTTCTTAAGAAGGTTCTAAAAGAGCTTCAAAATGCAAAAACAAGAAATGGCAGTGAGACAAATATGTTTTTCATTCATTCATTTTATACCTCTTATCCTCACGAGGGTCGCGGATGTGCTGGAGCCTATCCCAGCTGTCTTTGGGCGAGAGGCGGGGTACACCGTGAACTGGTCGCCAGCCAATCACAGGGCACATATAGACAAACAACCATTCACACTCACATTCATACCTATGGACAATTTGAAGTCGCTAATTAACTTAGCATGTTTTTGGAATGTGGGAGGAAACTGGAGTACCCGGAGAAAACCCACGCATGCACGGAGAGAGTCTATATTGATATCAACGATATGGTTGGTTTTGATATCGTGCTTAAAGTGAATATTGATATTTTTAACATATGGATCTATCGCCTGGCCTTACTTGACGGACAGCTCAGGTGTGGTGAATTTTTTTTTGGGGGGGTCAAAATTTTGATCAGGAATGTATTTGGCTTTTATTATATATTTTTTTATTATATTTTTAGTATTCTTATTCCCGTATCAAACCATGTATCTTCTCTTCTCATTCCTGTATCATCATCAATTGTGCCGAGGCTACCTACTATACATCTATTCCTCCATCCAGCCACCTTTCCTTTTTCTGTATTCATCCATCTATTTCCTTTCCACTCCCATCAATCCATCCATCTCAAGATGGATTTCTCCCCGTTCCACTAAATACAACAGTATTTTACCCTTTAATGACTATTGAATTGTGTTATTTACATTTTTATTACTGCAGGAAAACATTCAAATAAAACCGTCATGCAATCAGTTTTCTATTTGACACAGTAGTGACTTCATTTTCCCTAGATTCCGAAATCCAGGTCTTCGTGTCCACCATCCAAATCCCAGAGCAGACAAGCATCGTACCGATGGAATCCGTCTGCTGCCCATGCAAATGTCATCACTCTACCTGCACAATATATCTTCATTAATACTGTGCAGCCCGCCATCTGGGGAAATTCCCCCTCAGTTAGATGGAAATAGTTACAGGCTCCGTGTTGGGGCACATCCGCAAATACAAATCCATATTGTGCGCAGAATTAACCTATTAAAGACATTTGGCTTTCCCGCAGTATTGTGTATCAGTTTGTCTTGGTGTGTTTATACTAGCGGGCTAACCATACACTGGCAATCGTATTGATTGGGTTGGGCTGCAACCCAAAAATCATCATAGTGCAAAAAAGTTACTTCTAACATTTTTCATTTCATGGTGTGTATGTATGTGTGACTGCTGGAACTTGTTTGTGGGTGTCAAGATGGATAGCAGGTGATGGCAGAGATTGCGCTGACGGGCATTTAGACCAGTGTGTGCTGAAGAAGCATCAACCTAGCAACCTTATAGCTATCGTGTCTATGTCTAAGCTGGGGATGCTCCGATAAGGGTTTTATGCTGCCAATACCGATAATCCATGAGTGAAATCGACGATACCAATACCGATTTTACTAGGTTTACCATGCAAAAAGTTACTCATTTTGGTAACATTCATAACTTATTTCAAGCCAATATGCTTGTTTATCCACAGGCAGCACGGCAGTCGAGTGGTTAGCGTGCAGACCTCACAGCTAGGAGACCGCGGATCAATTCCACCCTCGACCATCTCTGTGTAGAGTTTGCAAGTTCTCCCTGTGCATGCGTGGGTTTTCTCCGGGTACTCCGGTTTCCTCCCACATTCCAAAAACATGCTAGGTTAATTAGCGACTCCAAATTGTCCATAGGTATGAATGTGAGTGTGAATGGTTGTTTGTCTATATGTGCCCTGTGATTGGCTGGCGACTAGTCCAGGGTGTACTCCGCCTCTCGCCCAAAGACAGCTCCAGCACCCCCACGACACTCGTGAGGAAAAAGCGGTAGAAAATGAATGAATGAATGTTTATCCACCTCTGCTAGTTCCCTCCAGCCACATCCGCAGCCCAGTACACAACGAAAATCCCTCCTGACCTAACAGTAGTAGTAGTACATAGTGTCTGCATGCTCCCAAATCCGTACTGAGGCGATACTCATCCCCAAATTTTTTTACATGTACAGATGGTTGGGACCGGAGCTTTCATACCGATACTGTGCTTTTCACTGTTATCCGCCGATCCTGATTGGAGCACCAATTTACACAGTTTAAACACTTTACAGAGGTGATATTAAATCTCCATAAATGCACATTTGAACTGAAATTATATGGTTCCGACAAGGTCATATAGATGTCAGATGTCACTTCATGGTGCGTATGTATGTGTGACTGCTGGAACTTGTTTGTGGGTGGCAAGCTGGATAGCAGGTGATGGCGGAGATTGCGCTGACGGGCATTTAGACCAGTGTGTGCTGAAGAAGCCCATGAGTAAAGGAAGCCCACCACAGTAATATCAGTAGCAATATTGGTTGTTTTAGAAGAGGCTTGAGTGAGCGAGATCCATTGGGAGTTTACTGCACCACTCTTCTTCCCCCTTACATATACTGTATATATATATATATATATATATATATATATATATATATATATAATTCAGTGTTTGTGTGTGTGTGTGAGATATGGAGCAACAGCCCGTCACAATTGGTTCCACCAAACTGACATTCCACCCACCTCGTCTGCCCCTCCCTCTGCCCCCTGGCTCAGCGAGTCGTGGCATGGATGCAGTGGCGCGGGTGATAAGGCCAATATTACTCTGGGATAAAAGCGGAATTAGCTTCCTGCTGGGAAAAATGGGCGCTGCAAGCTGTGATTGAAAACCAGGGGGAGTTGCAAGAAGAGAAAAAGGGGGCACTGATCTTTTCCAAAGGGTGTGTGAGTATTTATGTATTTTTTAGAAGGGAGGGTAGGGTGTTTCTTCAGATGATATTGGACTGCTGTGAGATGAATGAGCTTATAACCGTGGGCCTCCAGCTCTTGACCATCATTGCTGCACTTATTATTTCTTTGATTGCACACCATCCTTTTTAACTGTTAATAAAGTCTCCGGTATATATCTGGCTGCATCCTAAAGATCTTCCATGAGATCTCGGAACATGGTGACATGGCTTCAAACTACACTTGCATGCACAGTATGTAATGATGCTAATAGTCACACTTTGCAGTTCATAAAGCAGTCTCCAGCTGTAATGTAAGTGAGTCGAAAATAATTCTCAATGCCTTTCTATTTTTCAGCCCATTTCTCTACCAATTATCCTGTCTAAAGTTGAGGCTTGTTCTCACCGCTAATTACTGATCATTTCACTTGAGCTGTGACTGCAAAGTCACTAAAACTCAAATAAATCAATTAAACTCACAATAAATGAAAATGAATGTGCTAATTTTTCACTTGTATTAGAACATTTTACTTGACTTTAGGAATTCTGTACAGCAGGAGTCTCAACTTTGCGGCCGTATTGTGTTGTCCCAGACTTGATATCAAAGTTTCGTGTTTATGCAGCCCACATGCCCTGTGTGTTTTATATTAATACTAACACTGTCAATTGATTTAAATATTTATTAATCATATTTTGTGCAACTCCGATTTCCTCCCACTTTCCAAAAACATGCTAGGTTAATTGGCGACTCCAAATTGTCCATAGGTATGAATGTGAGTGTGAATGGTTGTTTGTCTATATGTGCCCTGTGATTGGCTGGCGACCAGTCCAGGGTGTACCCCGCCTCTCGCCCCAAGACAGCTGGGATAGGCTCCAGCACCCCCGCGACACTCGTGAGGAAAAAGCGGTAGAAAATGAATTAATGATATTTTGTGCATAGTTCACTTGTCATTAACCACAATCGCAGATCAAAATATGTTTTTATCTATAATAAGTGTACCTTCGAAAGGCAATTTTAATGTTTTTAATACACTTATCAACATAAAACTGCAATATATGTTTTTTGCTTATTAAATATTCTGTGTTTTCAAACAGCTGAAACCAAAATGGACCCCAATGTATAAAAAAAAAAAAAATGTTGAAGCGTCGAGAACTGGAGTCTGAGGCGGACTGTCGAGTTTGGGAGAAAACTTTATTTTTCTTGCAAACATTAACTTGCACTCTTTGCTACGTGAGACATGAAAGCCCCGTCTCTCAACCACAACAGGAAGCGGAAAACCCCCCATCCCTTGCGCCCACCCCTCCGGATGGCAACCCCTCCCCTATCGATTGTTCCAGGGTGAATTATGTCCCGGTAACCTACCACTACAATGTACATATTAGTAAAATAAACTGTCAAATATCATTCTCTTTAAGCAATAATCTGAAAATACATATTTAAATGTGACTAAGATTACTAATAAAGGTTTGCGAACATACCCACCACCTAAGTGAAATGAAAACAAGGTGTTAGTAAAATTACAAAAAATAAGTTGTAAAGAACAAGTCAGTAGTACCCAACTTGAAGCCGAGTACACGTATCGTGCTGTACAGCTGCTGGGCTTCAGTGTTGCCCACTCCACTTTTACTCACATGAACATCTTTGTTGTGTCACGGTATTTATGTGCTTTTATTTAAAAATGGTGTCTATTTGAGTCAAGGTCATCAACTCCCCTAGCATATAAACCAAGCAGGTTTCGGTTAAAAACCCCATTGAGACGTGATTGAGGCCATTTTGTAAAACAAGTCACCGCCTGAGGGCTGGAAGGTTGAGGTGTGATGTGGCCTATCATTGTGCGGATAAGGGTAAATACAGTATAAAAGGAAGCAGCTGAAATATTAATAAGGACCTGACATGGAGCCCTGTGGCTCTGTAACCCGGCTACCACAAGGTGCTTTATCATTCTGGGCTGTAATTGAGCACTTGCAGAGAAAGAGAGAGATGCCTTCGGGGCAGCTTGCAGGAACCAGACTGTGCTCTCCAACCCAGGACCTCCCATGATACTTGACAGGTTAAAAACAGAGTTCAAAGGAGTCCAGCCTCTCATCTTGTGTTAAATGGACCTCATTTGTGCTCAAATTGGTCCTGGGTCTACTGAGACATCAGTCAACATAGCATTTCATCAAATAGAATGTTTTGCTCCTGTATTGTGTTTTAATATTTGTTCTTCATTAGAGAAGCCTTTACTTGCCACTTATACAGAGGTACAAGCAAAGTTATGCAGTTCTATACAAGATACTACAGGTATACAATTTGGGTATACAAGGGGGTACACAGGATAGAAGGACTGGGTGATAAAAGGGAAGAGGAAATGGGCGAACAGGAGGAGAGGAATGGAGAAAGTATGGGACTGGCAAAAAACCTCTGAAACACGGGCACAAATAAGGACACTTTACAACAGGGGTCTCAAACACGCGGCCCGCGGGCCAATTGTGGCCCGCAGGACACTAGTTTGAGGCACCTGCCTTGATATGAAACAATAATAATAATATAATTTAATGTTAGTGCGCAAGTTTGATATGGATGCTGTATGGTATCATGTACCCAGAAAAAATTATTACGTTTGATTAATGTTCATGTTAAAGGTTAAATAACTGTTAATAGTTATCCTCCCTATCCGTGTGGAAGTGGTAAGTTTTTGGCTATTTAAGTTTAAAGGAAATAACTTGAAGGCTACCGTTTAGGTCGCTAGCTCTCTAGTTTGCGAGTTAGCATGTGTCTCAAGACCCTGCAGTTGCGCAATATGTTGTAAATAATAAAGTATAAATGTGACTATAGTCGTGTTTTGTCATGTCTACAGGACTTGTTAATTTTAATCTGAAAAAAATAATTTGTCTACCCACCAACTATATGTGGTTTCTTAAGTTTTTATTATTATTATTATTATATTTATTTATTACTGATTGATTGATTTTTTTTATTCTTGATTTGTTTATTTATTTTTCATCTTATTTTGTGCAGAAAAATAAAAATTAAGATATGTGAGAACAGTGGAATGTTTTATCAGAGCTTTTATTGTTTAATAAATGCATTTTTTGGGGGGGGGGGGACCTGATGCGGCCCAGCCTTGCCCAGACCCTAGCTCCAGTGGCCCCCAGGTAAATTGAGTTGAGACCCCTGATTTACAACCTAAGAACTCAAAACTTGCACAAGGGTGGAGGTGTTCGAGCATAGGTTGGCAGCCATCCACTCGTCGCAGCCATGTTTCGGACCCCGCCTGTCAGCACTGGGGGGTGAAGTGACGATTTACATTACTGAGTGTAAACAAATGGCAATACTACACTGCGTTGCCTCCAGGCTATTAGATTAGACTGTCAAAATGTTTAACCATAATTCTGGGTCTTCTTTTGAGTTTGATCACAGATCAGTTGGGATTTATCTCACCGGTATCAAATGATCTGACATCCAGATACAGCCAGCACTCCCATCGCCATTTGTCCCCTAAATGCTGACCCGCTCATCCCCTCTCAATTAGTATCATTCTGCCTGTGGAGTGGCCCTTGGTAGTGCCCAGCTTGGGAAACCCACAGTGAACAGTATCGTCTTTGCCAACCAACCGTGTGGGCATGCCAGTTGGCATGAAAACAAGGCTTGAAAAAAAAAGGCTTTGACTGATAGAAGACTGGGAGATAAAGGGATTGAGTTGTTGTGTTTTAATTAGTGCTTAATTTATTTTTACACTTGTATGACAGTGAATAACATTAGAAAAGGGTCTGATACATGAAGTCGCTAACTGTCAGTACAGCTTCCTCCTCTAGTTCCTTTGTGCTAATTTCTTGTCGTCAAGAGTGAGCGAGTACAGTGGAGCCTCGCTTAGCATCATTAATCCATTCCAGATGGTCAGAATAAACCCAAAACATATTCTAACCACATTAATTACAAAATTAAAAATAGAATAATGCAAATCCAATTTACCCATTCCAAATAACACACACCACTTTTTTAAACAAATAATTTGACTTTTACATGCAGAAAACAATTTGAAATTAATTAATAAAAGAAGACATGATTGTTGACAATGAGTAATGAGATTAGACACAACAACTTTGCACCTTTGTTTTTTTTAATGAGTTATTTAGTGCAGTTTCCAGTTGAGAGAAACACAAACACAGTTATAGTCACGCAAGGTATTAATAACATGATAAGGCGTGCACCATTTTGTACTATAACTGAAATGGAGGCAAAATTTTTGTGTAGATTGTCGATGTGAACCGAAACAAACTCTAACTGGGGCGTACTCTAACTGAGGTGTGACTGTAGTTTTCTTTTATGTGGTTCTTGTATGACCATTTAAAAGGTCAAAATATTACAAAAACCTTTGCCTGTATAGTTAGTCAAAGTTCTTTGATGTTGACAGATTTTTTTTTTCAATTTCCACTATTTGTGAGGGATTTTTTCCCCCCCAAATTGCAACAAATCAGAGATCCCACAGTGAAAATGTTGTTTTACTTTGGTTTATGTATTTTTATTATAAAGCAACTAACTTCTTTTTACACTTACATGACAGTAGTACGGTTAAAATGTGATTTAAAACATAGTCTGGACTCAGGCAGGGTATTAATAAAATGATAAGGCTTGCACCATTTTGTACTATAACTGAAATGGAAGCAACATTTTTGTGTAGATTGGCGACATAAACCGAAACAAACTCTAACTGGGGCGTACTTTAACTGAGGTGTGACTGTAGTTTTCTTTTATTTGATTCTTGTATGACCGTTTAAAAGGTCAAAATATTACGAAAACCTTTGCTTGTATAGTTAGTCAAAGTTTTATGATGTTGACAGATTTTTTTTTTCAATTTCCACTATTTGTGAGGAATTTTTTCCCCCCAAAATTCCAACAAATCAGAGATCCACCAGTGAAAATATTGTTTCACTTTGGTTTATATATTTTTATGATAAAGCAGCTAACTTCTTTTTACACTGACATGACAGTAATACGGTTAAAATGTTATTTCAAACATAGTCTGGACAATTAATAAAGGTTTTATGATGATGACAATAGTTTGATTGTTATTTGACATTATTATTATTAATGGGAAACAACATTCAAATAAGTTTCAGTCTTGAAACAGATTTAGTTTTGGTTTAGGTTTATTGTATTGTTTGTAGCTGCAAAAATGGGATTTGTTGTGACAATCCAAATATGTGCCTCTCTCACCTAATTTGCTTAATCAGTATGAGAATTGACAAATATGTTACCATGAGACATCATGGCTTCTAATTATGACCACCTCTGGGATGGAAGGGTGGGGGGTGACTCACGTTTACATGAATCACATTTTGCAGAAATCTCCCAGTGTTTCTTCATTATTATTCGTGCATCGTGTGTATAAACTCACACAGGAGCGTTTTAGGGAGAGGAGGGGTTGATGATGAATCTGCATCGGGGGGCGTCGCCATGTGAAACAAGCGCTGAAGGTGAAGTGGGAAAATCTGTTGTTTTGCATAATTGTCTCATAATTTGGAGCCTGTGAGTCTGTCAGTGATTGCTTTGTTTATTAGAGGGTGAGAGGTAAATGAACTCAATTCTCCTGTCTAGGTTTATCATGAGGCATTTACAGCATGTATCTTTGCTTGTTAACTTAAGCTCGTTTTGTGTAAATGCAGTGATAAGGTCTTAATCAGCATTGTGACTGGTTAAGTAAGGCAGTGGTGCACCTAAACCAGGGGTCAGCAACCTGCGGCTCCAGAGCCGCATGTGGCTCTTCAGCCTCTTTGTTGTGGCTCCCTTTGCAATGTTTGAATATTTTTTAACACCCGAGTGGGGAAAATGCATGTGTTTGTAATGAGTTTAAAAAAATCCAACTTTGTGTGAGACCATGAATGCATCCTGACTGAGTTCTGACAGCAGACAGGATGCTATTCAGTTCTCTCTCACACAAGTAAACATGAAGGAAAATAAGTAATACTTTACCATGGGCTGCACGGCGTTCGAGTGGTTAGCGTGCAGGCCTCACAACTAGAAGACCTGAGTTCAATTCCACCCTGTGTTTGCATGTTCTCCCCGTGCATGTGTGGGTTTTTTTCCAGGTACTCCGGTTTCCTCCCATATTCCAAAAACATGCTTGGTTAATTAGCGACTCCAAATTGTCCATAGGTATGAATGTGAGTGTGAATGGTTGTTTGTCTATATGTGCCCTGTGATTGGCTGGCCACCACTGAATGGTGAAGTAATACTTTCCCAGAACTACTTGATAATTCCAAAAAATATATTAGAGATCATTTTTTAAAAAAACTGGTGCATGGGAACTTGTTTGCCAGAGTAAACAAATCAGGTAAGTTTACTGTACTTTACACATATATTTATGTAAGTTTATCTCCAATACTAGCAAGAGTACTCCAACTCGTCTTTTGTTATCTGAACTACTTTGATACTCCCTAATTGTTTTAAACATATGTTTTGCGGCTCCAGGTTATTTTTCTTTAGTGTGCAAGGGGGTAAAATGGCTCTTTTCATAGTAAAGGTTGCCGACCCCTGACCTAAACCAAAGCCATGGTAGCTATGAGTTGTAACATTTATTTCACGAAGAAAAACACATAGTACATCTAAAAAATCTAAAAAATATATACATCGACACTGATCGGGATCGGCCGATATTAGTAAAAAACAGTATCGATATTAGCCGATGCTTGATTTAAAACACTGATCCCCTCCGCTGCTGAATGCCGCCAGCATTCAGAACAAATATGTCTGCCGTGTGTGGGACTTCCTGTCTTTGTGACTTCCTGCAAAACACCCCTCAAAAAATGTTTCACCGAGGTTGTGCTCTTGTGCCAAAGCTTTAGATTGGCATTTCCGTTTGAGGCTGGAGATGTGATCATCCGTTAGGCAGTGGCTATAAATCCCTGTTTCCACTCTGCTGTACTTGCAAGTGTGGGAAAAATTTGGGAATGAGGGATTTCAGAGCATGTAGACACTATGTAGCACTTTTAGTGCAGGAGGAACTGTCATTGTGTGCGGGTCTGCATCAGGCTACGGATGACGGGAGACAGCAATTCGGCTGTCCAAGCACGCACAGCTTGCGTGGACTGTGACAAGTGAGCATTGTGCACATGGATTTCAACAGATGATGCAGAGGTGTGGACATTTTTGGCCTGTCATGATAATCAATAAATCAATCAACTGAAAGTGCAAATATTCCCGGAGTCGATATATATTGATATGCGCATGCCTGTTTGTCTTCAGACTCTCACTCTCACTACCAAACCGGCTGAACGACAAGAGGATTCACTGTGTGCATCTGTCTCAACAGTGGGTGTGTTGGTTCTATAGCAGAATGAACACAGTGAGTGAAGCCTCCTGTCAGTCAATCAGTCCCAGTGGGGAGAGGCGGGCGCTTGCAGGGCGCTAGTTAGTGCACACACAGAGTGTTGCATGTGTCATGACTGGTAAAGAGTAACAAGCAAATGCAAATGGTTGATTCTGCTGAAAGGAATCCCAGTGACAATGAAGTGACTTTGAGGGTCAGGATGCACAGATGACAGTGATTTGAATCCATAGCCATGTGAAAATATACTGCAAACATATTGACTAAATATGCGCATCATCATTTTGGGACATGAAAATGTTTATGACAATTAAATAAATAATACAAAATAGTATTATGGCGGCACAGCGGTCGAGTGGTTAGCGCGCAGACCTCACAGCTAGGAGGACCAGGGTTCGATTCCAGCCTCAGCCATCTCTGTGTGGAGTTTGCATGTTCTCCCCGTGCATGCATGGGTTTTCTCCGGGTACTCCGGTTTCCTCCCACATTCCAAAAACATGCTAGGTTAATTGGCCACTCCAAACTGTCCATAGGTATGAATGTGAGTGTGAATGGTTGTTTGTCTATATGTGCCCTGTGATTGGTAGAAGCGGTAGAAAATGACTGAATGTCATTATTATAATTCAGAACTTATGTTTCAGCTCTTGTGATTCACGCATCCAAAACACGTACTTTGACCAAACTCTGATGAAACGTAAATAGCGTATTTCTGAAAAGCGAATCAAGGAAATACATGGGCCGACTTCTGCATTGACACACAATGTGAACTTCAGGGTATTTCTGGGTTGTTGTTTTTTTGTCAATATTCAGACAATGACAGTAACTGATTGAAAATCAGACACAATATTGTGATTTTTATTCAAGTTCAAGTCATTCTCTTTCTGTTTTTTCGATATAAGTATGCCCAAACTGAACATACCCAATGACCTTCAGCTGTCTTTTTCCCCGTCTTCGCTTCTCTTCTTTGTGGTGCCTTCTAAAAATAGAAGACATCAGGCCCCGTGGGCACAGGCTTTGGGGTGCCAGGGATGAGCCTAATTAACTCATTGTGGAGAGGGAGGGTGCGTGGCAGGGAGCGATGGACGACGAAGGGGTGAGTAATGATAGAGAGATGTAGAGTGTGAAGGATGGAGCGGTGCAAAGAAGAATAGGAGAAAGGCAGTAATAATGAGAGGGAGGGGGTCAAAGACGGAGAGGGAAGGCAAAGTAAGGTCTCAGGGGTGAGGATCTTGTGGCGAGCCAGACAGGAGGAGAATGATGGAGAGGAGCGCTAATTAGACGTTGGACCAAATCTCCTTCTCACTTTACATGGCGGTAGAAGGACAGCGCTGTAGCAAGGGAGGATGGAGATGGATGTGCCAGGCGGCTGCAGCCTGGAGATATGAAAAAGAAATATGTAATCTTCAATAGAGAGACAATGAACCCGGTGGCAGAGAGCTCGCCAAGTCAATTAAATCACGCCAGTAAAACAAACCGGCCCTCATCAGCTCTGTCACACGCTCAAACCCGCTGCTTCCTGGGGGATGAAGCTGGAGATGAACAGATATGAGATGAAGACACCCAATTAGTTCACCTCACACGGTATGCCCATACATGTTCCCTTCAACTGATTACCGTCAGCAATAAGGTTGTTTTTGTTGATGTTTTTTTTTTTTTTTACATCTACCAAGTCAGGCGGCACGGCGGTCTAGTGGTTAGCGCGTTTGCATGTTCTCCCCGTGCATGCATGGGTTTTCTCCGGGTACTCCGGTTTCCTCCCACATTCCAAAAACATGCTAGGTTAATTAGCGACTCCAAATTGTCCATAGGTATGAATGTGAGTGTGAATGGTTGTTTGTCTATATGTGCCCTGTGATTGGCTGGCGACCACCGCAACCCTCGTGAGGATAAGTGGTAGAAAATGAATCTACCAAGTCCAAGGCTGAGACGATTATGTAAAAACTCATGGGGGGTGCTGGAGCCTATCCCAGCTGTCTTTGGGCGAGAGGCGGGGTACACCCTGGACAGCCAATCACAGGGCACATATAGACAAACAACCATTCACACTCACATTCATACCTATGGACAATTTGGAGTCGCCAATTAACCTAGCATGTTTTTGGAATGTGGGAGGAAACCGGAGTACCCGGAGAAAACCCACGCATGCACAGGGAGAACATGCAAACTCCACACAGAGATGGCCGAGGGTGGAATTGAACTCGGGTCTACTTGCTGTGTGGCCTGCGCACTAACTCCGGAACCGATATCAATTTGCAGGAAATGTGAAAATATTGGCAATATTTTATTGGCGACACAATTTTGAACTCAACATTTTACCTTACTTTAACTCAAATTATTTAGCTTATTCTATCGAAAAACCCATAAGAATTCTGTAATGACCAGATATTTACTTGATTGTATAGTGTATCATTAGGGTTCAAACAAATCGAACTTTATTTATAAAGAGAGCTGGTACATGAACATATATCTGGTCTTGCTCCTACAAGAATGGAATGTGGGAGGAAACCGGAGGGTGGAATTGAACCCTGGTCTTCTAGCTGTGAGGTCTGCACGCTAACCACTTGACCGACATGCCACCACTACACAACCAATTATCATGAAATTTAGCATGGGTAAGGCACATTTGCTGAACAAGACTTTAACATTTTTGGTGCGATCACAATCAGGGATCAACTGTAAGAATTCTGTCAATAGTGTGGAATTGATTGTTTAATGGTATCTCTAAGCAGTTGTAGCAAACAGAGACCAGCAGAGGCGCTGTTGGTTCTTGCTGTGTCAAAATTCATTCACACCATGGCAAATCCTGCAGGCAGCAAAACATGTCCTTTGTGTTTGTGTGGCGTTGTATTGCTATTTTATGGAGTACTTCTCTGCAAGGGCACAGTTATGCTCATGTTTTTGGATATGATAGCACATAGCTCAAGATTCTCCCAACAAAATCCATTGATTTTTCAGTTTCTATGACTGGGGGCTCGGCCAAACGTGGTGCGCACTAATCCTACATGCCCTGCTGACTTGTGCTCAGTGGCCCCGGGAGGGTGTCCCAACCCAGGCTGTAATTACCAAACAGGAGGGGCAAGTTGACTAATTAACACGGTTACAAGCCACTGCCGGCCAAAAAAAAAGGGGCCTCACAGCACCCTTGAACAAGGGTCTGACAACTTTATCCCCCATCTGTCACCAGGCACACATGCACACGTGTGCTTCCTGGCATACGACACGGTTCACAATTTCAGGACAGAGAGGGTGTTGAATGTTCATCTGGCCATGTGTGCCACTAGCTTGCCAAAGTAGCGCCATGCAACCACCACATCACACGTGCCTGGCATCATACCTTTGAATCTGCCAGATCCACTAAGTTGAATCATTCATCTCACATTGTTACACAGAGCAGCTCCTTACCTGAAACCCAATTAGTTCACTCTGCACCTCTGGTGACTAATACTATTATCAAGCTGTGCAGCATTGTTAGGCTGGAAATGCAAGGGGGGGTACTGTCGCACTGCAGTCAAGCAGTCTGACCATTTGTAACGGAACTCAAGTACACAACCAGCCATTCATTCATTCTCTACCGCTTATCCTCACAAGGGTCGCGGGGGTGCTGGAGCCTATCCCAGCTGTCTTTGGGCGACAGGCAGGGTAAACCCTGGACTGGTCGCCAGCCAATCACAGGGCACATATAGACAAACAACCATTCACACTCACATTCATACCTATGGACAATTTGGAGTCGCCAATTAACCTAGCATGTTTTTGGAGTGTGGGAGGAAACCGGAGTACCCGGAGAAAACCCACGCATGCACGGGGAGAACATACAAACTCCACACAGAGATGGGTGGAATTGAACTTGGGTCTCCTAGCTGTGAGGTCTGCACGCTTAACCACGTCATAATTATTGTATTTATTACTAATCTTGTATATTATTTGCTACCAGTTGCTGCTTAGTACCCCTAAGTCTGCCTCTGTCTGAGATCAGTTAATAAGTTGTATTGGCTGGAGATGGATTTTGGAGACCTAAGGCGGGGGCTACTGCAAACACCTATTAAGAGGGAAAGCTGCTTGAACAGAAATTATTTCTGTTTCGCCAGTGGTCTTTTGAACAATAACAAACAACATTTTGCAAAAACTTCAATTGACAATCTGGCATTGGCAGCAGGCGTGGCATGATGGGAAGTTTTGACTCTGGCTTCATGTTGTCATTGTGAAAACTTCATTTTGTACTGCTGATTTTCCTAGAGTGTTCGGTGAATTTAATGAGATTTTTGCTTCCTCTCTATCCAAACAAGGAGTCCGAAGCGCTGCTTTCCTTTTTCTGTTGCCAAGACGACTGCTTGTTCTTCCATTTATCTGTTCTATTTTTATTTGACTGGTGTTTTTTAAATATTCCGAGTTCTTTGCAGACTGAGAGCAAAGTTGCTTGCTGCTTGGCTGCAGCATCACTGTGACTAATAGCCCGGTGACTGCGTCAGACTGATAAAACTGTTAGATTTGGAGGTGTATGCTGATGAATATAGAAATAGAGTATACCGGAAAAGCTTCAATTAACACCTGTATTCAGTTCACCACCGCATCTTCTTCTTCCCTGAGCTAAAACATACAAGCTCACATAAGCTCCTATGTGGCAAGATATGCCCAGAGTTCTTTAAGGTGCTTAAAGGTGGTCTTGGTTGATACGACTGCAGTATCCATCGGGTGCATTGCCTCTGGATTGGCAGACCTGACACTGCCAAAGACATCTACTATATAGACGTCTTTTCAAAAAGGAACACTGACTGCCAAAGAGCTTTTTTATGGGAGCTACAGACCAAAGTCATATACACCTGGTGTGTGAATTTCAGACTTGTCGGCAATGTATTTCTGTCCCAGCAGGGGGCAATAGTTCTATTTTCTTCTGATCGGCAGCAACAGCTTGAATATGAAGAAGTTGCTAAAATGCGTGCTAACAGCTTATACTGGCACAGAGTTTGTCTGGCTATGTGATCGCGAAGCATTGGGGTGACACCCGTCCTGGTCGGGATTCCTCCCTGCAGCGGTGTTCATGCCATGTCCGACTGCTAGACCCGGGAAAGATGAGGCCTCAGGGAAGATGAGGGCTACGTTCGCCCTGCAGGGTATGAGACCCATTTCGGGTTTGAAATCGGATTTAAAATTAGATTGAATCTGATTGTAAATCTGGCCTGGGAATGCCTCGGGGTCCTCCAGGAGGCGCTGGGCGAAGTAGCAGGGGAGAGGGAAGTGTTTATTGCTATTACAACATTGGTTCTGTTGTATAGTGTTAATAAATAATAAATAATAAATAATAAATAATAAATAATAAATAATAAATAATAAATAATAAATAATAAATAATAAATAATAAATAATAAATAATAAATAATAAATAATAAATAATAAATAATAAATAATAAATAATAAATAATAAATAAATCATTAATAATAATTAATAATACGCCTCGGCTAATAATGCAGCATTTATAGTACAATAGTTGCATGTAAGGTAACATTGGGTGTTTTGAAAGGTGTCAACAAATAAAATGTATTATTATTACTATTATTAATAGTAGTACTTGTGTTTATATATCGTTTTATGGTATAATTTGTTTGTGTCAAACTAAAGCATTAGCTTTAAATAAATTCAATTACTAAATTCAGGCACATGCAGGAAGCAAGTGTTCTAACAGTTTGATCCAAAATAGGATTGTGTAGCCTTGGCAGAGATCTGCACTCACACTACTGAGTGTCATTCAGTTTGTGCCTTTGTTTGTGTTATGCAGGGTCACATACTGCTTCACATCCAATTAGTGTAATTCCCTCCCGAAAGGAACACAAGGCACATCCCGCGCCTCCTCTGCTTTCTGAAGTGTGTCGGATAACCTTTTTTTTCCCCCCACAGTGTGCACATCCACCACGGTCCTCATTCATCTGCGTGCACATTTTCACTTTCAATTAATTGCCCGCATCAAGCATGATGACTGCAAAGCAACCCCAGCTTTGTCTGTGACCTTTAATTGCAACCATTACGCCGGGAACCCGCCTTTGAGTGTTAAATTGTACACTGGGTTTAATTATGGGAACGCATTTAAAAGCATTATTCAACAGTCTAATAGAACACGTATGGGAGCACTTCTCTTTAAAGCTAAACTGGTAATATCTCACACTGGTTGTCATTGATTTTTTTTGCATATATGCTGTTTAAAATGAGCATGTGTGCACATTACAAAACGGACAAAACTAATAGTGTTTAAGGATGATTGCCACAATTTGCTCAATGTGTGTTACCAAGCATTCAACAAGATGAATATTATATCTGTTTAATCACGGTGCATTCAGTGTACAGTTAATAACGTAAGCCACTACATGGTGCATGTACACTGCAAAAAGTGGTACCTATGCTAGGGTAAATATCTGAAATCAAGGCTAAAAATATTTATTTTTGACAACCGTATCATTTTTCTTACAATGTTAGACCAATTTGCTTATCTTAAAAAATATGAACCAAAATCTGAGACATCGTTACTTGATCTCAACAATGTAGGGGTCATTGCACTCCTTACTATACCACACTGCATCAACAACATTGGTTTTGAAGTGCATCAGTGTATCAATATAAAAGTGAGTTATTTTGGCACTGATGTGGGTTATACACACAGAGCCACAATCAGCTGATTGATGGAGGGGAGTAAAAGTTTTATGGGTAGGAGCAAGACCAGATATACGTATGTTTATGTGCACGCTCTCTTTATAAATAAAGTTTTATTTGATTTGAACCTGAATGATACACATATACAATCAAGTAAATATCTGGTCATTACAGTATTCTTATGGGTTTTACAATGGAATAAGCTAAATAATAAGTAAAAGTATAATAAGTTATAATATACTAAGTTAAAGTAAGCTAAAATGTTGAGTTCAAAATTTTGTCGCCAATAAAATATCGCCAATATATTCACATTTCCTGCAAATTGATATCGGCTCCGGGGTTAGCGCGCAGGCCACACAGCAAGGAGAACCGAGTTAAATTCCACCCTCGGCCATGTCTGTGTGGAGTTTGCATGTTCTCCCATGCATGCGTGGGTTTTCTCCAGGTACTCCGGTTTCCTCCCACATTCCAAAAACATGCTAGGTTAATTGGCGACTCCAAATTGTCCATAGGTATGAATGTGAGTGTGAATGGTTGTTTGTCTATATGTGCCCTGTGATTGGCTGGCGACCAGTCCAGGGTGTACCCCGCCTCTGGCCTGAAGACAGCTGGGATAGGCTCCAGCACCCCCACGACCCTCGTGAGCATAAGCGGTAGGAAATGAATGAATGAATGAATGATATCGGCTCCTTGACTACTACAAATCAGCATCGGTATCGGCCCTAAAAAAGCCATATCGGTTGATCTCTAATATCCACAGTTGGAAGTACCTTCCGGATATGTGTGTGTGCTCTTTCTGTCTTCCATTGTCGGTGGTAGGGATCCTACCCTGCTCTGTCCTCAAGGGTTCCGATAACCCCTAGCACCTAGCACCGGTTTGTACAAAGTCAAAGAGAGACACTCTTATCTGTTTATATGCATGCGGACACACTCTGCCTCACAAGTAGACCTAACTTATTGCATGTGAGCGCTTTAGAAACAAAGAGGAGATGTGATGCAGACGGATGGAGAATAGAAAAAAAAAAGCAATTATTCTGTGAGGAGCTCTGTATCTCGCCTCTGGAGTAAATAAGTCACTATGAGTGTGTGTATGTGCATACTCCCAGGAGCAGGTACGGGCACACAAATTTAATCTCAGTAGAAATGTGGAAAACACACACATTCACACACACACACATATTGCCATGCTACATCCTGTCACTCATACATAGCCACTGTGCTGGAAGTAATGAAGCTCTGTGTGTTGCATTCACGCCCAGACACTAAGCCAATAACACAAAGGTTGCAGCAGAACCCCCCCCCCACTCTCCTCCTCCCACATTCCACCACCCCCACACCCACGTTTCACATTTTCTGCTTGCACTTCCCATTTTACGCTTTCACTTTTACCTTGTAGAGAGCAGATGAGAAGCCGTCCTGTCGGAGACACACGCAATTTGACTTGAGAGAGACAGAGTGGAGAGGAAGACAGTGAGAAGAGGGCAGCAATTGTCTGCTTGTCAGTGTACAAGCGGACCCTCTGATATAAATCTTAATAACCTATTTAAGGCTTTTCTTCATCACAAGCGCTGATTTATTAACGGTGCTTCCTTTTTCAATTTATCAAAATAAACCATGAGCCGAACAGAGCAAATTAAAGCAAACAGCAGGCGGAGATGGAAGGAGGCAAAAAGGTTGCCATGAAGAGACACACACACACACAGATGCAAATACAATCACATTATACTCATATGTCTGTCTTACCATTCTATTCCAGCTTTTGGCCTAACTTCATCTCCATCACAGGCTGCAAAACACATATAAAACCACTAAAAGAGGAACAAAAAGGGGAACAAATTGGTGTATCGAATAATAACACATTCATCAAAGGTATAGAATACAGTGGCACATTCATTAATTCAAAAATGGCAGAAAAAAAACACATTTACATAAACTGAGGCAATTTTTCCCATAGGAGATAATATTAATCCGATAATTCCATTCTAGAACCTCAAAAATATTAACAATAATACATTTTATAGAGAATAAATAGAAGGGAATACTTATAAATGATGAATGGCTGGAACGTATTGTTGATGGGGATTTAATTCAATAATAGTGTTACTCACTATTTGTACTACTACTCACTATTTACTCACTATTTGACCAGTCCAGGGTGTACCCCGCCTCTTGCGTGAAGACAGCTGGGATAGGCTCCAGCATACCCGTGACCCTAGTGAGCATAACGGGCATAGAAAACCGATGGATGGATTACCTTTTTTATCAAAATGCTGGCACAAGCAACTTCTTTTGGCCCCATGGTTGGTTATTTACCAATCACATGCAATAGAAAATGTACAGACAGTGAGTCAGCAATGCGTCGGTTGGTTTGACTGGGCACCATTTTGTGGAACGATACAGTACAGACTAGTTTGCTACATGCAATACTGTACAGAAACCAAGGCAAAATTAGATAAAAACAGTATCATATGTGTTTAGTAAGCTCTTGTCACAGGCTAAGGTTTGCTGAGTTAATGTTAATGTTGCCACTGTTTGTGTACCACCAACAATATTCTCTTATTGTAAGTAAGTATTACATCTGTTTTATGATGACTTCATAGAATAAGACAAAAATCTATTTCAATAAAAATAGCACTCATGCTATGTCACACAAGCCTGCATACAAACGTTTCGAGACAAGCTTACCAGGTAGTAATTGATACAAACCAAAATAGAGGCGAGCTGAAGAAAAGCTAATAACTTGCCTATTGCACCAACTCCGTGAATGAGGCATGAATACATAATGAGCATTTTCTTTAAATACGAATACAGATAATGAGGAAATGTATAGTGAATGGTTAAATGAAGGCGGCCAACTGGGAGCGATATACATATTTAGCAGTATATGTAAGCAGTTTTCTTGGTTTCCCGCACTTGTAACTGAGCTTAGAAATGAACCATAGTATGAAGCGGTTAAGATCAGGTGGGCACATATGTTCTTTTCAAAGGGACCCCAGATTATATACGCCATGATTTGCCCGTAGACTTAACCTACTGCTCAGTCAGCTGTGCTCCCCAATCACTAATAGTGATAGTTATAGTGCTATACTGAAAAAGCCAGATGGGGTCAATGACCTTGTAACTCTTGACCTTCCTCCTCTTACCCCTCGGTCAAGTCCGGAGGGAGTCTGGCGTGGGGACGCCGGGGAATCGATAGCTTGGGGCCGCGTCTCATAAAACAAGCATTCCCAAGAGATAGTCTCATGCAGGTTCTGGATGGCCTGAATGTCCATGTTGTGTGAGTGTGTGTGAGTGTGTGTGTAGTGACAGGTCCTACAAGCTTGTTTGTTATTATAAGCAGTGACATATGAGGGATTTGTACATAGAGGGGTCCAAGAATGAAGTCATGGATGGTCATGTGTGCATGCTGTTTCTTGCCCATGATGGAGTGGATACCACATTCGAGACCGAGTTGTGCAGTCAGCTCTGTTTTGCCTCACACCCGTACAACCGATATTTGATGGATGTCCAGCACCTCCAATCTCTACCACTGTTACAACTTGTTTCTTGTTCACTGGACACTTCATTAGGCACACCATCCACAAGATCCAACACAAAAACTACATAGAAAAGTAGAATAAAGTTATGTGGCCGGACCAGAGCAGGAGGGGATAGACAAGAAGAGAAAAGAAGACAGAGTACAAGAGGGGCACAATAACATCAACAGCCACAGAGACTGATACTTGAAAATCCTGCAAATATTTAACATAATAGTTAACAGATTGACAATAACTGTAATTGTATTGCCGACATCATCACTATACGACAACCATGACAACCAGCCCATGAAACCACTATGAGACCACACCCCACAAGGGCAGATTAGCAGCAGGTCCATAGCCACCCCCGCCAACAGTAAATAAGCCTGACCATGACCCCTGACATCACCCCTTTCTGGGGCCCGGCCTGCCCCAGGCCACCCTATGCACCTCAGGGACAGAGGTAGCGCCCCCAACGCCAAGGAGGCCTGGGCAGCAGAAGTGGACCGGGGGCGTACGTAAAGTGAGATTCCGATGTACCGTATTTTCCGCACTTTTTTTCATAGGTTGGCTGTTCCTGCGACTTATACTCCAGAGCGACTTATAAATGAAAATAATGTTTATGTTACATAAACACTGGACACCTTTTCTGTTCATGTTTATTTTTCATGTAGCTGAATAACCATTGTGTTAGCATATCTTACATATTACCTTTTATTGTTAGAACTTGCCTTCTGTTTTGGTCAAGTTGTTTGTAAAATAAATTACCTGCAAAAAGTGCGACTTATGTATGTTTTTTTTTTCTACCTAATTATGCATTTTTGGCCTTGTGCGACTTATACTCCGGAGCAACTTATAGTCCAGAAAATACAGTATATGGAATTGTTTGCTTTAGTGAATGCATCCATACTTTCACTGCTGCACCATTGGTGATTAATCCCTTCAGTCTTTAACTAATCTTTCTGCTAACCTGGCAAACTCTTTTCAACAAATAAGCCTCAACCTGCTGTCTTGTCATCATTTCCTCTCCATCCATCCCTGTATTCATCTTGCTTTGAACCTTCTATCAAGGATGAGAACAGATCGATGGCAGCTCTATGTGTGTGAGTCACTGCTGTCGGCTTCCCTAATGAGCCTCAAACAGTTGGGGGGGGGGGTTAGCTTATTATGGAGATGAGGAGATCCAGTTTGGCCAAAAGGTGACAGATCTCCCTAATGGGAACCCTCTCCGTTCTCCGATAGTTCCACCCAACTCAAGTTATCCAACTCCTCTTTAGGTTTATTACCTGGTAATGAGAAGTATAATGAAGTGGCTTGTATGCAACACAGGAGCAGTGGTCTCCTTCATCTTGTAATAGCCCTGGAGGGGTCAGTCGTCTTCCATATCATCACTGTTCAGCTTCCATTTGGTTCTTCTGGAGATGGCGCCTCCATTGTGTGCTTAGATGTATGTAATGCATTTCCCCATAGAAAGGTTTACTTCTACTTTAAAAGACAGCAACTTCTAGACTGCACGTGGTTCTCCATATTTATTTTTTGACTATTCAATCTGTTTTTCAATGGGTGGACCATGGTGAGTTAACCTTAGGTAAATAAGTTCCCCTGATTGTGTAATATCGAGCGCTATAGCCTCGATGACTCCTTGGGGGTGCGTGTGCTCAATAAGCTTCAGCGTGACCCCCACTGTTTCAACGTCACTCTCATTGGGTATCACCTCATTAAAGGAGAAAAGATGGTTCTGAAAGCTGCCTCGTTAGGACTGTATTCAGCATTTGATCTTCTGAGGTCCGGGGGATGTAATATGCAGCGTATGTGTCCTACTGTTCCAATGCCTAGCATGGAAAACACTTCAAATGCCAGGTGCCAACATGTACTCATTTTTCTTACTCATTTTATATGCTTGTATGATACGCTTCTGTAATCACATCATCATTCTGTATGCATTCGATGAACAAGTAAACCACCCACACATACATAATAAAGATAATTAAACTCTGTCTGTGGTGTCCCAACTCTAAAAAACAACAACACTACATACTGATTGACCGAAGCACGGATGCTTTATTTGGGCACTTTTTGGCTGTATGATGGCCGAAACGTGTGTGAAAACTGAGACATATTTTTGGTATTACTTCATCAAAAAACAAATCCTACGAAAAACGGGGTGTACAAAAAACAAAGGTCCTCTGTATAAATTTGTAGAACTCAAATATCAATATGCTATTGACTGCAATATGGATACACACTATGCAAAGAACAGACATTCAAAGCAGTAAAACTCCACCGCCATTTTACGCAAAACTCAAAGTTGAGACATTTTTTACGATACATAAGGAGTATTTTGGAAGTTATATGAATTTTGCTGAAATTGCTGTATAACGCAGTTGTGCTGTTCCGCTCAAAAACTCTTTGAGGAAGAGAAAATTCTCTACTTAGCAAGCAGAGTAACAACAAATCTCACATTGAATTTACCATAGAAACCACAGGCGGCTTAATATTCCACATATACCATGCTTACTCACGGTGTGTGGAAGTGGTAAAACATCACACAGCGACTTAATATGTGCATACAAAAGACAAGACACTACCAACAAATAATGCAGAATAACCAACAACTACATGAGCTCTAAATATGTAAAATATTTACAACAACAGCACAGTGAAGCATGCTGGGAAACAGGAAGTACTGTTTATACATTCACACACGTCACCAATATAGTACCTGGGCGACAGTTGGGCACCAAAAGCAACGTATTTAATCTTCTCAGATGGCTAAGATAAGAACTTTATTGATCCTACATGTTAGTAATAACTCACATTACATCCACGATAGAGTACAAAGTTGTGCCTTTCACTAAAAAATAAATTAAAATAACATAAATCACGGCACAAGAAACACATATGTATTGTTATATAAAATATGTAATACATTAATTATGTACTCAAAATGGCTGGGGTAGCCAATACTTATACTTTAGTATAATTTTAGTATAATTTTACTCAAGAAAAATATGTCATGTGACACATGTTGGTATCGGTTGGAGTTGGATAATATCGCCATGTCGTTTATTGCCAAAAAAGCCAAGATCAGACATCTCTCGTTCTTTGGTTTAAGCAGTGGTGCCGTAATTCCGAATATCAGGCATAAAAAGCGACTTTGGCACTTCAGAGGCTGTTCAAGAGCCAAATCAAATTCCTCTCACCGCAGCTAGATCAAATAACTCAGACAATTTATTGAAAATTATTAATAAAATGCTCCACTCTCCTGTAATTGCAGCACCCAAGGTTACTGCCTCGCAGGGATGTTTAGCGTCATAGCTGAACTCGCCGTGTGAAGTGGTCCCGATGATTAGCCCCTGTTAGCGTCGAGTCTCATCTACCTCTCTGTGTTATCCCTTAGCATTAGTCTAATGGGCCAGGAAACACAGATAATGACTCTCAGCACAGATTAGCATCTGCCTCTGCTGCCTCCGCCACCATTCAACCTCACACACACACACACACTCATTCTGTGCATGTGGACATTTGTAGGCAATTAGCTGGTGATTGTGTAGTCCCAAATGCAACAAATACGGATAAATGACTTGCACCCTTGCTCATGAGCGTTTTTTTCATGAACAGACAAAACACATTTTTACAACTAAAAAGATGATGTGTTGACCTATTTAATTCACACACATATTTGTGCTTCGTCTAAATCAACAGCCCTCGGTGTTACTACTGCTGTGCACTCGTAGGAACTCCGAAAATAGTGTGTGTGGTTTTGTGTGTTTATGTGCACAAGAGCTTGGAGAAGGCCCAAGGCTTTGGCTGTGATGTTGTCAGAAGAAGCAGGCATGTGTGGGATGCAATGCAAATGAGCTTGTCTGCGTGTTTCCCTCGCTGTGTGTTATGTGTGCATGTGTGCATGATGAATGAAGGATTCCGTACGTATGCATGGAAGTCCCTCCCCATCCCCTGCAGGGCCATGGAGTGGGCCGGAGGGAGGGGGCTTTTTCTGCTCTGTCTGAAGTCTAGCCGTCAACAAGGAGGCCTCTTCACGTGCGGCAAGCTGGTGATAGATAGTCACTTATGCTGCAGCTGACAGCCAATCTGGCATCTGTGATTATAAAGCCTTCACCTCTCCATGTGTCCCTCTATTGCTATCCCACCCCCTCTTGCTCAAACATCAAAATCCAATTTTTGTCACAGGGCATTGAACGGGGTTATAACTGTGTGTGTGTGTGTGCATTTGTTAGAGTGGACAGCACAAGTGTACAAGCATGTACCGAATACCGTCATTATTCTTCCTACTCAAAATGACCTTTAGGAAGTGGATTTTGGTGCCTTCTTCTTCCGTAATGATACTGCGGTCCATTAGCAGCTCCTCTTGACTACTTCCACTCTCTGCCTGCTCTCACTGATTCATTTTGCAGATTACGGTTTACACCCCACCTCCTTCATTCCCTTTACATTTTAGCTGAATACAGTGTAAATTCTATGGTCAAACATAATCCATTTTGGGGCGTTCCTGAACCGCTGTAGTGACATTCGGGTGTTCAGCCTAATCACCACCGAATTTGGTACACAATTTTCAAGATCTGACGAGCTTGTTTATGTAAAATCTGAGCAAAATTGTTTGAAAAATATAGCCATCATCAAGAAAAATATCTGCAGACGCACGGGTGGGACTGAGCACCATGTCTAATCATGATAAATCTTTACGAATGTCTGTATTACATGTATGTATGCTAGCTATGTCTTCCCATTTTATCCCTGCAGTGGTTCGCAATTTTGCATGCCCATGGTGTGCCAATGAAAAAATTGGTCAAATTTGTGGCACACAAAATTTGTGTGTAATAGTCATGAACGCACCACAACATCAATATCTTGTAAGTCCCCTGCAAATAGAGGAATTCATGAAGCTGGTGTGATGCCTGCTGTTGCATGGCGTCTTGCAGGTCATGGCAGGTCCAAATACAGTAAAGTCTCGTTATTTCGATATTGTCGGGAGTCAGAAAAAATATCGATATAACCGGACTGTCGATATATCCGATCCTGCGCTGAACTGCATTAAAAGTGGGCAATAATGCACTCGACATTGTTCTATAGTATAGAATAATGTCGAGCAGCTTAAATCAATCTTTGCTTAAGGATTTCAATACCAAAAAAGAACACGGCGAACGGCTGCTTCCAGTCAACTTTATTTTTCACACTTCCACCACCAGAGCACAGCACACACACCGATTCCCGCACTTCCTGGTTCACAGGTCATGCTCAACCCGCCCCACATAGCTGGCCAAACACATGCCTGCAACAGAAGAACCAACGAACGCCAGCATGTACATATGAAAAACAGTGATTATTGCAAGCGATTAAAAGATATCTGAATACAACACAATTAAATACATGTATTTGTACGCTTGTGTCTTCGTTGGAATAGGTGTGTATGCTATGTCAGTTGGTTCTTCTGTTGCAGGCATGTGTTTGGCCAGCTATGTGGGGCGGGTTGAGCATGACCTGTGAACCAGGAAGTGCGGGAATCGGTGTGTGTGCTGCGCTCTGGTGGTGGAAGTGTGAAAAATAAAGTTGACTGGAAGCAGCCGTTCGCCGTGTTCTTTTTTGGTATTGAAATCCTTAAGCAAAGATTGATTTAAGATGCTTTTGTATCGATATAAGCAGACCAAATTGGCTGGCGGGAGATGAAAAGGGCATCGTAGTAACCAGATTATCATAATAACCGGGTATCGTACTAACAGAACTAATTATATCATAAAAGACTAGAAATTTGCCGGGAAATGAAAATAGTATCGTAATAAGCAGTAATTCGTTATAACCGATATCGATATAACGAGACTTTACTGTAATGCCAACGGGGCATGTTGCGCTTACTATTGTCATGTACTAGATGTGTGCAAAACATGTCTGTATTTTCATTGCTACCCCTTTTTTACCCACACTCCCCCTCTGTCTTGTCTCTTTTTCTCTATCCCCTCCTGCTCCGGTCTGGCCGCTCCAAATTTGCATAGCAATAAACATCAAATAAAGTCAAATAAAATCTTTGGAATCTTTGGAAAAAGAGTATCTTACAAATGTTATTTGGTGGACAAAATCAGTTTATCATGTAAGGGAATCCAGTGTCACGTTCACGCTTGCGGGCTATGCGATGCGAACCCCAGGATGCAGAGAGCAGGACCAAAAGTGCAGATAAAGGGTTGAGTTCAATGCAAATACGGCAGCAGCAGGATAACACAACAGCCACTACAAACCAAAGACAATTCGCAATGAAGCCACACCCAAAAGCACGCACCTGAACTAAATAGGGATAATGAAATTAGAAGCAGGTGCGTGAAAAGAGCAGGATCAAGGAAAACGGAAGGGAACGACAAAGGAAGTGGTTACCAAAATAAGGGCATGGAAACCGGAACAGAGGCAAAGAAGGAAACTAAGAGAGCTGTCACGAGGGCGTCGCCAGCCAATCACAGGGCACATATAGACAAACAACCATTCACACTCACATTCATACCTATGGACAATTTGGAGTCAAAAACTATTTTTTTCATTCATTCATTCATTCATTTTCCACCGCTTTTTCCTCACGAGGGTCGCGGGGGGTGCTGGAGCCTATCCCAGCTGTCTCCGGGCGAGAGGCGGGGTACACCCTGGACTGGTCGCCAGCCAATCACAGGGCACATATAGACAAACAACCATTCATACTCACATTCATGGACAATTTGGAGTCGAAAACTACTTTTTTATTAAAAAAAAAATATATATATAAAAATACAGTTGAAGTGAGTTCTGTACCTTGCTAAAGACCAATTTGGCTGTTCCCGACAGTTTTCTCCGCCAACTCGTCCCCGTTTTCATTATCCTTTGTGAAATTAGAACTGATTGAAGATTGTCGGTGGGGCGTGTAGGACGTTGTTGGTGCTTTAGTCATCTATCGGCCAGTCATTTTCTGTCTCATTATCTTAGGCTATCACCCTCCATCATCTTAAAGTTTTAATTCTCATCTAAAACTGTCCGTCCTGCAATTTCTAGATCACTATCTGTCTTTCTGTGTGACACCTATAATAAAGACACACAAAGTGTATCTATAAGGCCAGTATAGAAACCCCTCTGAGACCATGACACAGACATCCATATAAGCTGTGGGCCACACATAGGCGGCTGTTTGTATGTGTTTGATACCATATGTGAGAATAGAGGCTTTTATCGTCTGTTCTGTGTTTTATGTGTGTTAGTCTCTTGCAAGAACAATCTCACTTGATCCTGAGGGAGTCTGGTGTACATTTAATGAGCCCTTGCTGGCATAGAACAAATACATCCCGCAGAAAACAGCAGTATTTTGCTTTCTGCACTATCTTGGATCAGCCAAGTGTGACGATGTGGCTCAAGAAAGCTCAGGCGTAAGGCGCTATTTTCTTCCTCAACAGTATTTTTATTTCCCTCAAATGATGTCTAACAATCTATTTTTTTAAATGAGAGTCCCTCCCAAGTATTACAGCATGTTTACATAGAGTTAAGCGCAAAATCGGTCATGTTCAATCTTTGTTGAGTTGCTTGTTGAGTTGTTCACTCTTTGCATTTCACTTCCAAGCGCATTATCCTGTCTGGTTTGTCAAGGGAACATAACGATGACACTGATTATCACAATAAATGGATAAAAGCATGCTCTTCTACCATGCCTTTTTACACCACAAGGCTGTTTAAGGTCCCATTATGCCCATCTCTGCCCACCAATGATGATAAAAGAGGTTGTTTGCAAGTGAGTGATAATGCATTCTGATGGATGTGTGTGCATGCATGGACATTGTGTTTTGGACCCATTTCTCAGTGTAAGAGCAAAACCAAAAAAAAAAAAAAAAACTGAAATCACACAGAAAGAGCTGAACTAATCCCTGCAAATATTGTAATGTTTGAAACGAGATGCGACATTTTCGCTTTTATTTTGTATGTGTTGCTATCAGAGTGTAATTAGTGAGATGAAAGATGCTGCTTTACGCACTGTGGTGTCTGACAGCCTGTTTTGTTTTGTCCCGAGAGTATGATTGCTGCCATCTTTAATTAAAGCCCCTGCAATAATGGCTGTCACAAGGGCTGCAAATAATCGGCATTATTGTGCACAACCAGGGAAAAGGACTTCAATATAACAAAGTTTAGCGGATCCGTTTGGGCAAGAGGGAACATTTTTCAAACTCCATGTCACATTTTTTTCAAAATCAATCTTTGTAAAATTCAAATTTAATTCTTACAACTAATTATGAGTGACATATGTTTCTGGGTGGGCTGCTCAAAACAGCAACTCATAAAGAATTGTGCCCTATGTGATTGGATGGCGACCAGTCCAGGGTGTACCCCGCCTCTCGCCCAAAGACAGCTGGGATAGGCTCCAGCATACCCACGAATCTAGTGAGGGTAAGCAGTATAGAAAATGAATGACTGTGCTCAGCTCTTTGTATTTTTTATTTTTGTCCCTATCAACCATTGCAATAAATTCCATTACTGGTTCTATGTTTATCATAGCTATTTTCTTATTTAACATAGTTGATACCTTTCTATGTTGGCATCCCTAAAAATGAAAGAAAAAGCAACACTGAGCTCAAGCATTGCGCAACATCATGAATGACAGCTTTTTTCGAAAATTTGGGAACACGCAAACAAGACGCATTCCTGCTGTGAGACATCAAATACCGAGTCACCCCGAAGCAGGTGAGAAAAAAAGGAGTTGAGTCATCTGACAACGTGTTTGTAGCCACAATGATTGACAACCTGCAGCTGAATAGGAGAATAAAGTAGCAGAATTCGCCCACTCACTTATCAGTCCCTGGTGGTGTAAAGGTACAGCTGCTGCTTTTAAAGCAGGGTGCAAGTTTGATCCCATTTTTTTTAAATTATACTTTTAATTTGTTATTTCATGGGCATTTTTTCAAATACAAATTTGGTTTGGCCCCCAATTTGGCCAGTGGTGGTGCTGGCCTCAACTATAAAATATGTCTTGCCTTATA
Source organism: Doryrhamphus excisus (assembly GCF_037039965.1). Taxonomy (NCBI): domain Eukaryota; kingdom Metazoa; phylum Chordata; class Actinopteri; order Syngnathiformes; family Syngnathidae; genus Doryrhamphus; species Doryrhamphus excisus. The sequence goes on from NC_136365.1 coordinate 15,540,086, forward strand.
AATTCTAGGGGCCCCTGTCAGTAATGGGCCCCTAGAATCACTTTTCTCCCATTTACGGGGTCCCTGACTGTAACCTCACCATCACACTCCACACACTGTACAAAATGTGCCCACTTGCAAATATATGCATAAGTTCCACACCATCACGCATGTGCAAACCGACTCACACACACACAGAGATGCTCCATATTCCCAGCATATCACACACCAATTATAAGGCCATCATAGCGGTGATAAAAATTCTCCCGTTCGCGCTGCACCCTCAGCGGGGTGCATCGTCTCCCTGTATGCCATCCCATACCTGCTCCCCATTCCTCCCCTTAGGCCCGACGAGACACACACACACTAATTGGATTAGCCGTGACAGTAATGCACTGCTGGGTCCCTGCAGCACAAACACACACTAATAAATTGTGCAGGGAGAGAATTAACGCTTTCTCTATCATTTACAGGAGATTATGAGTGGCAGAATTAAGTAAGTATGGGAGCTCTTTGACGAGGGAGCGGATGCTTGCTGACCTTGGAGCTATTGAAGCTGTACAGAAGCCTCATGCTGGACAGTCCAACATAATAATTAGCCCAGAGACAAAGTGGTACACCAGTAGACAGGCCAATAATTATGGTTGCTATTAATAATGAGAGTAATAACAGCACTCGTAATTATGACATTCATAATCATAATGATGTGAATCATGTTCAGCACTTAAATGTGTGTGTGTGGAAGTGTGTGTGTGTGTAAATAACATGAATGTGATTCATTATCTGGAGCATGTGTTTATGATTTAATACTATTAGATTGCCGGATTATCATTTATGCGATATTGGGTTCATGTTTTTGCCCCCTTACCTTTGGTAAATGTGAAAGGTGCAGAAACAAGTGCCCAGAGGGAACCCTCTTCCTGCCTGGAGGCTGGAAACAAGGAAAACAGACATACTATATTTATTGTGATGAATTTATTTATTATCGTCCCAGGCTTAGTGCCCATGAGACTTTTTTTTCTTAATTGATTCTCCATGGGGGCTGCATGGCAGCGAGTGGTTAGCGTGGAGACATCACAGCTAGGAGACCAGGGTTCAATTCCACCCTCGGCCATCTCTGTGTGGAGTTTGCATGTTCTCCCCGTGCATGCGTGGGTTTTCTCCGGGTATTCCGGTTTCCTCCCACATTCCAAAAACATGCTAGGTTAATTGGCGACTCCAAATTGTCCATAGGTACGAATGTGAGTGTGAATGGTTGTTTGTCTATACGTATGTGCCCTGTGATTGGCTGGCTCGCCTAAAGAATGATTATTTGTCTATATGTGCCCTGTGATTGGCTGGCTCGCCTAAAAAATGGTTGTTTGTCTATATGTGCCCTGTGATTGGCTGGCTCGCCCGAAAGGTTAATTGGCGACTCCAAATTGTCCATAGGTATGAATGTGAGTGTGAATGGTTGTTTGTCTATATGTGCCTTGTGATTGGCTGGCGGCCAGTCTAGGGTGTACCCCGCCTCTCGCCCGAAGACAGCTCGTCCGAAGGCTCCAGCGACCCTTGTAAGGAAAAGCGGTAGAAAATGAATGAATGAATGATTCTCCATGAATGAGGAAGTATTGGTAATGGACGACAGGCAAAAAAAGGCAGTCGACAGTTGTCATGTTTTGTTTCTTGATTTGCTCAAATACCATATAAACCAATCCGGAGCATCCCAGACATTAACAATGGATGACATATCGGGTGAGTACTGCTTACCCCTACAGAGCCTTGCAACATGGGGCCGTGCATTATCATGTTGCAACCTGAGGTGATGCTTGTGGATGAATGAGACAACATTTGGCTAGCAAAAAGTGTTGGGTTTATATTGTTATTGAGTGTAACAAAGAGCCGGAAAAACAAACACAAATTCACTCCAGCAAAATTCCACACTACCGTGTCCTTTCACAGGCTTTCATTCTTTCGGAACTCACACAGAGGCACGCTCAAGCGGATTTTATCAAAGAATAAATACAGAAAAAAAATGAAAGAGAGCGCTCACACATCCAGAAAATGAGCACCACATGACGGCTTCACACTTTAATTGCAGCCCATCATCAAGCCCTCATCAACTCAGGTATAATTTCAATCATACTTCGGTAATTTTTCTTCAGTAGAGGTCAGAGAACACGCTGTTCCTAATTTACATGGAGCTCTTCCCCCCCGCAGTGTTGCCAGTCGACCTTTTGCAGGCGTTTCTTCTCCTTGCTTTGGCTTGACCTTTTTGCCGGTTGCTGTCTGTGCTTTGGCCATTCGTTTGGTCCCAAGGTAATGTCTCACATTTACGCCCGCTGACTTATTTATTGCCGGTAGCTTGCGGGCATGAGCTCACTCAGAAAGTGCAGACAAAGCACATTTTGCTCCTAATTTGGTCCCCACTCACAGGGGATATTCTCTTTGTGGATGCTCCTCTTGCATGATGATAAAAGCTCATCACTACAAATATTCCTCTCATATTCGCTGAGAACATACATAGAATGAGTCTGACCTCTTCTATTTAAGTGCAGTAATCCTGCAGGATGAATCTTGTACTGAGAAGGAAATGTACAATTACAAGGATTTTGTGCGGAACGACCTACTAAATAGGAGACGTCCAATTTCACCTCGCTCAACTCTATTTTCCCTTTTAATCCAGTGATTCACGCTTCTGTTTTGACTGACTGACAGGCAGGCTAAGTGGCGTATGATTGAAGTTCATTGCAGCAGATTTTGGAACCTCTGTTCATATTTGCCACAGGCTTTTTTATCCACCGCTCGCTGCTGAGCTGAATTCATTAGCGTGTGCACTCTAGGTGGCAGCATCCTTCGTACGGCTGGCTACAAATACCACCATTTTGCCAAACTGAAAGTTTGCCTCAGGGCCGTAGTTCAGTTCAAGACTTTCTTGACTTTGATGTCGGAGAGACTATTTTTTTTTCTGCAGTTGATCCAAGTCTTGACTGCTTGAGCTGAACAACCGTCATAAACAACTCAGCAGAAATGGTGCCAAAGAGTCATTTAGAGGAACAGTATCTAATCATCGGAGCTTAGAATCGTTGCTGGGAAATCATGGTGATATTAATCCAGCTTGCACTAAGGTGAATACCTTCTCAACCCTAAAATCGCCTGATTTAGTGGTTTATAATACTGGGGAAGCGTGCAGGCCTCACAGCTAGGAGACCCGAGTTCAATTCCACCCTCAGCCATCTACGTGTGGAGTTTGCATGTTCTCCCTGTGCATGCGTAAGTTTTCCCAGAGGTTAATTGGCGACTCCAAATTGTCCATAGGTATGAATGTGAGTGTGAATGGTTGTTTGTCTATATGTGCCCTGTGATTGGCTGGCGACCAGTCCAGGGTGTACCCTGCCTCTCGTCTGAAGACAGCTGGGATAGACTCCAACACCCCCCCCCAACCCCCCTGACCCTCGTGAGGATAAGCGGTAGAAAATGAATTAATAACATGTATTTATCCGCCTTGTACTGTATCATTCCGTGTTGCCATTTTTTATTGAGTGCAACCGCTAAAATAACCCGTCTTGGCTGCACGGCGGGCGAGTGGTTAGTGCGCAGACCTCACAGCGAGTTCAATCCCACCTATGGTCATCTCTGTTTGGAGTTTGCATGTTCTCCTCGTGCATGTGTGGGTTTTCTCCGGGTACTCCGTTTTCCTCCCACATTCCAAAAACATGCTAGGTTAATTAGCGACTCCAAATTGTCCATAGGTATGAATGTGAGTGTGAATGGTTGTTTGTCTATATGTGCCCTGTGATTGGCTGGCGACCAGTCCAGGGTGTACCCCGCCTCTCGCCCGAAGACAGCTGGGATAGGCTCCAGCACCCCCCGCGACCCTCGTGAGGATAAGCGGTAGAAAATGAATGAATGAATTTACTGATTTTACTGATTTTTTTACTGATTTGAGATTTATACTCAGCAAGAATATAAACACAATTAGCATTCAAAGACATATTTCCTGTGTTAGATGTGTACTTTACTATTGAAAGATTCATAATTTAAAAAATTGGCAGTTGTGGTGGAGTAAGAGCTATTGATGTCCCCACATTGACCCCAATGCTATGCCAATTGTCATCGTCTTTGGATTAATTATATCCATTGATGCTGGAGCCTATCCCAGCTGTTTTCGGGCGAGAAGTGGAGTACACCCTGGACTGGTCGCCAGCCAATCACAGGGCACATATAGACAAACAACCATTCATACTCGCATTCATATGGACATTTTGGAGTCAATGAACCTAGCATGTTTTTGGAGTGTGAAAACTCCACAGAGATCCCTGAGCTGGGAATCAAACCCATGTCTCCTACCTGTGTGGCGCTAACCACTCGACTAACATGCATCCTGATCCCAGAAACAAACAATTTATACCCCAAAAAAAATAAAAATACAAAAAGCACCTATAAATGGAATATAATATCTGGTGTGACCAAGCAGAATGCCTGTCTGCATTATCACTACAATACCCATAAGCCCCAGGGTTTACGCTGTCAGCCAACCAATTAGCTCCAAATGTTCCTGTCAGCCAATTATACTGGAATAATGAAACCCACCTCTCGCCCGCATGCACTTATCTATACTCCAATGTTCATATACTGTCTGCATTCTTCCACATGCACACAAGCTACCGGGCTGCATCAGTCTGCATTGTGCGCGTGAGTGCGTGAGATGATAAAATAGCCATCTGCCACAGGCAAGCATGTGTGAATCCCAAATGAAGACGAGTGGCTGCTTCAGTAAATTGTAAATGAATGGGAATTTGGAGGTGGGAGGCAGCGTGTGCATTTGTGCCTCCAGGCTAGCCATCTTTCAGCATATGCACTTATGAAGCACCTCACACTCACTGAAATAAAGAAACATCTACCAATTACTCCCTCTCTCTTAGTTTAATCCCCTGTTGCTCCTTTCGGCTCTTTTCTTTTATTTCTCTCTTTGAAGACGATGCAGGAGGAAGTGGGTCAGCAGAGAGCAACGTCAGCTGTTTGCGAATATTTGCACTGTGTGGAAATGAGATGTGTGTGTGTGTGTGTGTTGCAGAAAGAGATTTGTATTGTGTTTGATGTGAGTAAGGCCCATGCTGATGTTCATTAAGGTGCTCTCCAAGGGTCTTGCACATTCATGATCAAATTCTGATGAAGGCCCGGCCCTAATACTTGATGGCAATTTAAGCACTCGAGCCTGAGACTATTTAGAGCTACTCCATAAAAACGGAAGGTCTGCTATTCAAAGGCATGTTTCTTGCCTCCTTTGACACCGCAAATGAAACATTTGATTACAAAGAAGTGATTCCCATTTTATTCGCTTGTCTGCCGTTTTATCGAGTGGAAGGGAAATTACATATTTGAAGCAGTGAAGTTCCACGTGGTTATAGAAGTGACATTTTAACAAAGAACCTTGGAATGAAACATGGTTGAAATCACTTGAATTTAAAGTACGGCTCTTTGTGGCGTCTCTTACATTTCATCCCCGATTCAATGCGTGTGTGTACATTAGGGTCGGGTGATATTTTTGATGTACATATATACCGGTATAGATTCTTCCAATGATAGAAAATAACGTAAACGCTAATATATACGATGATTCAAATGCTGTTTACTCAGCAGACCGCTCAATTGGCTGACTTTCCTCTTACAGAGCATGAATGTAAGCTAACGGGTTAGCTTATGTGGTTGTGTATACACGACTTGGACTCGATGAGTATATTTTCACCATGTATTTGTGTTTTATCCTAGCATCCCAGCAAATTCAAAATTGTTTCTCACCTTCTGCTGGCACTCACAAATACCTTTGGCCCCATGGCGGGTTATTTAGTAGTCACACTCAATAAAAATTGCACGGACAGTGAGTCAGCATCATGTAGGATACAGGGTAAACATTGATGATATGATCTTATAAAGCCAATACTGCTGACTTACGAGTGGGTGCAGGCAGCAGAAGGCAGTTGATCATTGTGATCAGTCTTGGGGGGTCACAATCCTTTGTTTGCTACATTGTTTCCCACCATCTGTGGGTACCAAACTTTTCAGAGTCAGACATTTGACTTGAAGCCGTGTACCCCGTATGGATACCCCGTATCCGTTCAAGGTCAACAATGGTGTCATGACAGCTTTGCTGATACTCTTTTTCTTTTTTTTTACCTTTGAACTTTTATATTATTTGAACTTGACTTTTATCTAATGGTTATTTTATACCCTATACCTTTTGTTTTGGCTCTTAACCAAATGTTTTTATATTTTTACACATGCTTATTTTAGTTTTTATTAATGTTCTTATTATGTCATTATTTCTATATATACTTTCTATATTCTTATTTTTTATGGTTTTATATTTTTTATCCCATATATCCAGTGTTTCCTCAGTGGGGGCTCTCGCGCTGGGGGCTGGGGGTGTCTCCTCTCGTGGGGCTTACCGACTGGGGTGACTGGGAGCTCTGTGGCAGTGCCCCACTGCAGCACTGTAGGTCCCATGCCTACCTTTTGGTGTGGTGGGCCCCTGAGTTGCGGCATTATGGCCTGGGCTGTGGGCAGCCCCCTGCGCTTCCTGGTTCCTCTGTACTCAGGCAAACAAACGAGTGTGTGTGTATATGTGTCTTGTTGTTGTCTTTCTTTTTTAACATGTAAAGCACATTCTATGTAAGAAAAGTGCTCTGCAAATAAAGTTTGATTGATTGATTGATTGATTGCTGGGATGTATGTCTTATCACAGTAAGGTGTTGCTTGCTGTGGTGGTGTCAGTTATCACTGCTGCATGTTTGCATTCATTTGGGCAGCGTTGACTATTTACTACAATATATACCGTAGATGCGCATATAGTTACACATCCTGCATTGTGTGTGTACGTGTGGTTGAGATAGTCTCGCTCAGACACAAAGAGGCTAATGTATGTATGGAAGGGCCTCTGTGTCCCACTCTTATGGAAATACAGTCCAGCTCACTGTCACCATACACCTTGCTAATGCATGCTGCTAAAGCCCGAATGGACCATTATGCATCTGCAAAAGTGGGAGGGTCAAGAGACCCCCAATGGAAATTGGCATGGGGGAAGCTGGGATGCATTAATTCAACTTAGGTCTAGCGAGCCTCTCAAATCCCATGTGCTCATTCCACAATGCATGCACACCAATACACACCTGCACCTATGCATATATTTACCTAAAAAGTCTCACTATGCGCACATCGGGACGTATATACTTTATGAAGGGTATATATGAATGACGACCTCTGCATTCAATGCACACACACACACACCCATATATATAGTTTTAAGATACATATACACAACAACATAGCACAACACAATGAGAAAAAATTTGATGATGATGGACATTTGTTAAATGTCCTTGACCAGAAACTCTGTTTCCGTTTGCATTCAATGCTAAATGGAGCTACATAATAGAGCTCAGCTTCTTTGTGGGCCTTAGCTAATGTTGTTCTTCTTAAACCCACACATTATTGAGACCAAATCAACACCGTGGTTATTCAGTATTCAGTGGTTATTAAGCAAAGCCTTTATCCCAACAGTCAACGCTTATTGAGGCGTTTGATCAGTGGAGTAAATATTAAACGAAGCACCGCGAATGGTGCACGTTCACAGTGTCGTTTGCTTATAGCAAAATAAATGAAAGCTCTCACATGAATCGCCTTGGAGAACTATATATATACATGCATATATATATGTGAGTGAATATACTATGTGACGGTCTATAAATTATAGCATCACTGGGGATACTTTCTGTTTCCCAACATGCTTTGCTGTACAGTTTTTGTAAATGGCTGGAAAGTACATGCTTAGTAGTAGTTGGTTGTTATTCTGCATTATACGTAGGTAGTGTCTTGACTGTTTTTATCCACCTGTTGCGTTACGGTGTGTACTTTTTTAGCCACCATTAGTAGGATAGGTATGTGACATATCACGATATGAGGCGAATAAGCGATGTACACTACGCTTGAGGACCATCTTGTGGCTCAAATGTGACATGACGCAATTGTCATTGAATGATAATCTATATATAATATAGTCAAAAAAAAGGTTGAAAGCTGTAAAAACCCCTCCCTAATGCAATCTCATCCCTGACCATTATCGCCAGGAAAGTAGAGCGTGGAAACAACAAGGGAGGGGAACTTTTTTCAGTCTATCACGTCGGACATGCCAAGGCTGAATACGACATGTCTCTTGTAATGCGGGCGGCAGTGACCAAAGGGGTAGAGCAGGTCATCAGAAGGTTGACGGTTCGATCCTCACTCCCTCCACACAGTCACTGTTGTTGTGTCCCTGCGCAAAACACTTCACCCACCTTGCCTCCAGTGCTGCCCACACTGGTGTATAAATGTGAATGATGTTTGGTGGTGGTCGGATAGGCCATAGAGCAGCTGTGCCTACAGATGTAGTTTACCATCAGTATGTGACTCAGTGATGATGATTGATTAATGGCTTCACTTTATGGTGCAGCGCTTAAAAAATTCTCTATAAAATCTAATCCATTATTATTTCAATATGTTTTGAGTAATCGTAGACCATTATGTGATTCACCTGTATTGCTACACACGCTGTACACTGTCTACTACTACTAAAGTATAGTTTCATTTCTAAAGTATTGTCCCTTGCGAAGATACACTGTACTACAAATGGTTGCTGAAATGTGCAGGGTGTCGTCAATGGCCACTTTGTGCTGGTAAGTGTGATAAGCATAAACAGTACTCACAGCACTGTGTTGCTCCATTGCTGTTACCGTCACATGCAATAAAAGCCCAGGTCTTCAATTTTTCAGCAACGTTTTCAAAAACCTCCACTTTCAATGCAATTTTTAGGCAGCGCAATGCCGTTAGCATTTAAATGAACACCATTTTTATCCGTCTTCAGTTAAAAACAGTCAGACCCCTTATCTCCGACTCTGAATCCCATGATGCACTGAGTTCCATCCCATAATCTACACTGGCCACATGCCTTAACAGATCAATGCTGTGATTAGACTAGAATGGCTCCGACTCCGTCTCTTGTCTTCTCCCTCTTTGGTCCTCTATGCTCTCCAGTGCCACCTAATCTCTCCGACTTAATCAAATTGCCAGTTAGAGGTACGGGCTAGAGCTCAAGGTTGCAGGGGGGGGATGGGGGTGGGAGCTATAGTGAGGAAGAGGAAGAGGAATGAACACAAGCAGCTTCAGAAAAAAGGGAATTGTGTTATAATGGATGTGGGGCTATATTCTCTGGCAGCATCTCGGTGCTCGGTTCTCGTGGTGGTAATACCATCGCACCTTACACCCCCCCCCTTAATATAACCTTGTGCTATCTTTGTCCGTCTCTCTTCTTGGTCACATGTCCTATCCTTTCATTTTTTTAATGTGCTTTTGCCCCCCTCAGAGACAAACTACCTCTTCCAACTCCTGTCCCCTGTTCTTTCTGTTGCATACATTTACATGCAGAGTCATCAGCATGTATTAATTGACATTTTTCATCTGCCCCCCCCCCCTTTTTTTCCCCCTCCTATCGACTGCCAGTGAGCGTCACCAAGGCAACGGCAATAGGCCCACCTGTCTATGCATGGCAGAATGGTGGGTTTTACTGGTCTGCATCTCTAAAACACACACGTTCACAGCAATCCTTTGACCTGACAGGACCCGAAGCAGCCACTAAGGGAATAGATAATAACCACAAAAAAAAAAATCTTAAAGGTGGTCTGCAATATGGGCATTTAAGCCAATTTAAGGAATTAATGAGCATTTTACGATCCCTCAGGGCAGAAAAGGTTTTTCCACAATGGTGACTTGCCCTATGACGACATACGTATCTTCCTTCGGTTCCTTGTATCCATATGGCTTTTGATATACACAGCAATTAAGTAGAAGAGACATCTCGAGATGAGAACAGTGTTGGCTAGCGGTACACTATGTTCCCATGGACAGATGGTATGGAATTCTTTTTATCTTGGATTTCTCTGTGCTGCGGATCATTTTCTTTCTTCTCTTTGTTTGCATCGTCATTCCTTTTCATCACTGTGTTGCTTCGTATGTGTGTATGTGTGTACATACTGTACATACACTTTGCAACTAATTCTTGTATTTGTGACAATTGTACATGTGACTTCAATGAAGAAGTACATAACATTGGGCAATGAATTGAAATAAATGCAGTCAATACTGTATGTATATTTCTTATATATATTTATATATGTATATATTAGGGATGATTAAAATATTTATATATTTCATTATTCACATTTTGTCCAGGGCTGCATGGTGCAGGAGTGGTTACGCACAGGCCTCACAGCTATGAGACCTGGGTTCAATTCCACCCTTGGCCATGTCTGTGTGGAGTTTGTTTTAAAAAGTATACCTTTTAAAGTTTATAGTACACCTATCATAATGAGACTGATTTGAAAAGGTTTGGAAAATCACCCACCAACTAAGTGAAATGAAAACACGGTCTTACCAAAATAAATATTGACAGCTTATGAAAAAAAATAAGTGGTCAAGTACAGCCAATAGTTGAAAGAACTAGAACTGCGCCCACATACTGTAGTGCAGTCAAGCTGTATGTAGCTTATATTTCACTTCCAATTACTCTTTTACAGAGACTTAAACATAGAGTATACAGACACACTTTTCGCACTTTTCTTGGTCTGCCGACTTCAGCAAGGTGAAAGTATGACACCGTAGCTGTGGTCAGTTTGGACCAACACAGCGGTTCAAGCACAAATGCTAAGAAAAAGCTGATTAATAATAACGATAATAAGCCCTCCAAATTGCTTTAATGAGCAGCTCATACAGACATGTTTCGATTGTGGTTCATCTGCTGAGACATTGCTGCGTTTTCTCAAACTACGAAGTGGGCCAAGGGTTAACAAACATGACTTAAAATAACTTAAATAACTTGATTTAAATGGCTGCATGGCGGAAGAGTAGTTAGCGTGCAGGCCTTACAGCTAGGAGACCCGAGTTCGATTCCACCCTCTGGTTTCTGGTTCGATTCATCTCTGTGTGGAGTTAGCATGTTCTCCCCGTGCATGCGTGGGTTTTCTCCGGGTACTCCGGTTTCCTCCCACATTCCAAAAACATGCTAGGTTAATTAGCGACTCCAAATTGTCCATAGGTATGAATGTGAGTGTGAATGGTTGTTTGTCTATATGTGCCCTGGGATTGGCTGGCGACCAGTCCAGGGTGTACCCTGCCTCTCGTCCAAAGACAGCTGGGATAGGCTCCAGCACTCCCGCGACTCTCGTGAAGATAAGCAGTAGAAAATGAATGAATGAATGAACTTCACCTAAAATAAATAGTGGCCATAAAAATAATTGCCATTTGTACAACTTGTTATTATCGTGTTAACTTTGTATATACACTGTATAGTCAGTCAATATGTTCTAATAATAATTTAGCACAGCAGAAAAGGTGTCACGGCAGCGATATGTGTCCTTTGCACATTTGCGATGAATGCGCCCCCCTTTTTGGAACAAATTAATCACCCACTGTACCACCGTCCTGTGTTTAACATCATTCATTCATTCATTCATTCATTTTCTACCGCTTATCCTCACGAGGGTCGCGGGGGTGCTGGAGCCTATCCCAGCTGTCTTCAGGCGAGAGGCGGGGTACACCCTGGACTGGTCACCAGCCAATCACAGGGCACATATAGACAAACAACCATTCACACTCACATTCATACCTATGGACAATTTGGAGTCACCAATTAACCTAGCATGTTTTTGGAATGTGGGAGGAAACCGGAGTACCCGGAGAAAACCCATGCATGCACGGGGAGAACTCCACATTAATACCAGAAAACAATTTTTAGAGCCTTTTTCTTCTTGATGCCTTAGTCAAATTCATACATTTATTTTTATTTGGGCTTTTCTTTTCCCCCACAACTTCACATTCTACTTGCTGTCACATGAGTGTACATTATTTTGTGTTCCAGGGATGACTTCAATAGTCAAATTAGGTTAAAAAGTCTATGTTAAAAAAGTCAGTGACAAAATAGTCTATATCCAAACTCATCCAATTCCTCACTAATGATGTGCCAGGCATTGATGCCAGCCAGCCAGTGAAGTCGTGCCAAACGTGAAGGCAGACAACGCAGAGGAAGGATGAAGGATCAAGCAGAGTGGTTGAAACATGTTAACGCACATTTGTGTTTTTTTCGGGTGTGTTGTCAGTGTGTCTCGGAGTCGAGTAATGAGGACGCAGACGTGCTGGAACTGTCACCATTCACTCTAGTTCAATATCCTCTTTTTTTGTGAGCTTTATTTAAACTTGTACTCGCTGCCTTGAACATACATTTATTTTTTTTTAGTCTACATTTGTTTTAGAACTGGGCGGCATGGCGGTCGAGTGGTTAGCACGCAGACCTCACAGCTAGGAGACCAGGGTTCAATTCCACCCTCGGCCATCTCTGTGTGGAGTTTGCATGTTCTCCCCGTGCATGCGTGGATTTTCTCCGGGTACTCCGGTTTCCTCCCACATTCCAAAAACATGCTAGGTTAATTGGCGACTCCAAATTGTCCATAGGTATGAATGTGAGTGTGAATGGTTGTTTGTCTATATGTGCCCTGTGATTGGCTGGCGACCAGTCCAGGGTGTACCCCGCCTCTCGCCCGAAGACAGCTGGGATAGGCTCCAGCACCCCCCGCGACCCTTATGAGGAAAAAACGGTAGAAAATGAATGAATGAATGTTTTAGAACTAAAAGTTCTTTATTTTTGGACCAAAGTCAAACCTTTTGGACAATGATGTGCTTCTGGCTTTGTGGCAACAGTTTGGGGAATGCCCTTTACAGTTCAAGAATGACTGGGATGAAGAAGAATATTCTTCATCCATTGCTCACGCTGCATTAAATGAAGAAGGGCGGAGCTGACAAAACAGATAATAGGGCGGCTGCAGCAACACCTTGTAAACACAGAGATGCTAAATTGATGAACACTGCAATTTCCGCCATGGGCGGGAATTAATGCCCCAAGCAGGGGAGATCCGGGTTTGTGATTATGGAGATATGCTTGGGAGCATATCCTGCCTTAATGTCTGCTAAAAATGCATTTATTTTGGTTGTAAAGAAATGTGACAAAAGCAGTATGAGAAAGGTTTAGATTAAGTCGGCCTTGTTCTTCTTTCCCTCAGGACCAACCTCAATTATTTCAATTAAAGTGTCACCTGTTAGTCGGACTGCTCCAGGTGATGTTTTATCATGTTGAGCCAATACTGACGATCCCTGAACCCGGAGCACCAGCGGAATTCATTTCAATCATCTCCACTGTGCTCGAATGAAGCCAGGGACTGAGACAATCCCCTAGCACATACTACCCCCACCTCTACCCAAATACACAGTCTTACCTCACCACCTCCTCCTTCCGCCTCCCTCTTGTGTCCCCCACTTTAATTAGCTCCAGATTAAATTAAAAGCTATATGTTGGCGTTAATTGATTTATCTTGCAGGGTCTATAATTACAGGTTCTCAATGGAGAGATCGGCACTGCGATGCCAGAGGCTTTCCTTGCCTCTTTGTCTACGCAAGTGTGTGTGTGTGTGTGTGTGTGTGCACGCACCGTTCAGTCGCCCCGTATTTGTGTGCACGCGTGATCGCTGCCGTAAGCATAATGAGCATTGTTTGAGCCAGTCAGAGGTTAGCGAGCAGGCGCCGCTCGACGAGCAAGCGAATAAAAGATGATGCAAATAGATGCCGTCTCTCCCCATAATGAAACACAATTACGGCTTTATTAGAAGATGTAATTACTTTGTTAGAGCGTCTCAATTTGTCCTTGTTGTGGACCGTTTAAGCCATTACACAATGTACATGCTCATCCATACTTGACCTGCTTTGTAATGTGTGACACTCATTCAGTTATCGTTGTTGAGAGTTGTTTGTATGACTCGCTAAGACGTGCAATCAGAGCACACACAAACACATGCTTCGCAGCCTAAAGACACGCAACATCTTTCGATACACTGGCACAATGTCATAAGATCCTACAAAGTTACATACTGTCCCTCCACCAAGGTCAATTAATGCTAATCATGACCATCTGACTTGAAAATGATCATTTCCTACAGTCCTATCGATGGTAACACAGCAGTAACCTGCTCTCAAACAAGAAGCAATTAAGCCAAACCCAACCCAACTAGCTATCAAACCCAATGCAACCAACAATCCAACCCAACTTGACTAGCAATCAAACCAGCCATCATACCTAAGCCACCAAAACCAATGGCTAAACTAAATCTAACTAGTAATAAAACCCAACCCAACACAAGCAACGATGACACACTACCCAACTCGCAATCAAACCCGATCAAGGTTAACTCAGCAAGCAATGAAACCTAACCCAACAAGCAATGATACATAACACAACACAAAGTCAAGCTACCAATCCTACCCGATGCTAACGGGGATCAAACCAAACTCATTCATTCATTCATTTTCTACCGCTTATTCTCACAAGGGTTGCGGGGGTGATGGAGCCTATCCCAGGGCACATATAGACAAACAACCATTCACACTCACATTCATACCTATGGATAATTTGGAGTCGCCAATTAACCTAGCATGTTTTTGGAATGTGGGAGGAAACCGGAGTACCCGGAGAAAACCCACGCATGCACGGGGAGAACATGCAAACTCCACACAGAGATGGCCGAGGGTGGAGTTTCCTCGCTGTGAGACCTGCTTGCTAACCACTTTACCATGTGCAGCCCCAAACCAATATCCACTATGAATTTAAACCCTACCCAACTCGCCATCAAACACAATCAAATAAGTAGTCAAACCCAACAAAGCAGAGCTCAAGCCCAATTTTACCAAGGATTTTACCCACAAACCCAACAAGCGAGCATGGTGAACCCAACAATGGTCAAACCCAATTAAACTGTACACGACCACAAGTCAAACCCAACTAGCAATAAAACCTAACCCAATAATAAACATATAATTAAATAACAACTCTATGACAGTGTCAATCAAAACCAGACATGAGTATTTCTATAAAGGCACAATTTTTGATTTAGCTCATACGTATCTTGGATCTCAATAGATTCAATTGAATTCATGTTCTTCTGTCCAGTCCACTGCATACATCCCAATGCAGAGTTCTGGTCATGTGTCAAGTCTAGCCTACTTGGCTGTATGGAATTAGTCTACTGGGGCTGGAGCATATGTCAAGAAGGGCTGGACATCTGGGTCAGCATGGTGGCAAGTGGTAAGAAAGAAAAGATCATGAATGAGGTGGTAGAGAATAAAGAGGAGAGACTGGAAGACGAAGAACTGGTGAGGAGAGTAAGGGAGAGAGGAAGATGGATAGCGAGTGTGAGATGAAAAGAGACATGGCTCATCTGCTTTTGCTCTTTGGCTGCTGCAAGATTGCAGGATTTCCTAGATCAGCCAAGTGTGGAAGTGAATTTTTCCATCGCTTGTCTCCCTCTCACCCCTCCCCGCTTGCCCTCACCCCAAACCTCCAGCTCTCTAGTGTACTTTCTCCCACACGGTCTTTGTCCCCCCTGGTTTCGTTTCCTGTCACAGAGCGATGGATTAACTTTCTATTTGATATGAGATTATGGTTCCTGATCCTCTTTGTGCTATCTGTCTGGGCCCTATAGTCCATATCACTCCCATATCTGTGATTTTGGAGAATCTCTTGGAAATTAGAACATGAAATCCTTGAAAGAGGGTTAGATGTTTGAAAATGAGTACACACATCACATATCAGCATTTTTTACAACAGTACATCTTCTCAAAGGACAATGCCCTGACTTAGAGACCAGAGAGGCAAGGTTTTTACTATCAATTGTTTTTTGGAGGTGGTCAGCACTGAAAATCCAATCTCAGTAACAGGACAGCAATAGCAACATTTTCAGCGCCATTGTGGGAAATTTTGGATAGTTTGATCCAAAAGTGCCCAACCGTCTTGTGTACTTAATACAAGTCACTAGCTTGTTCAGCGCACTGTTGAACGGATCACATGAAAACCAAGGCATATGAAAACCGAGGTTTCACTGCATATGAATATTCATTCATTAATTCATTAATTTTCTACCGCTATTATTCTCACAAGGATGCTGGAGCCTATCCCAGCTGTCTTTGAGCGAGAGGCGGGTTACACCCTGGACTGGTGGCCTGCCAGCCAAACAACCATTCACACTCACATTCATACCTATGGACAATTTGGAGTGGCCAATTAACCTAGCATGTTTTTGGAATGTGGGAGGAAACCGGAGTACCCGGAGAAAACCCACGCATGCCCGGGGAAATGGCCAAGAGTGGAATTGAACTCAGGTCTTCTAGCTGTGAGGCATGCGCGCTAACCACTCGTCCGCCGTGCAGCCCTGCATATGAATTTACATAATAATAATATACATATATACATAAACCAGGCTGGTGGGATGCCCGGAGACAAGTGGTGTGTTTATATTGTTTAGATTTAGATCATCACCATCAGCCACACATCTCCTCATTCAAATCAATAGAGTTTGCAGGGATGCATGCATTTGTTTCATAGAATGGGAATGGGGAAAGGGCTTCACAGCAGTAGGCAGTTACATGTTGTTACATTCCGATTGAAGTGACTACCATTCTGCGTGAAATCCATCAGCTAAGCTCCATTAGGTCTCTCCAAAACGCTCCAATTTTCTCGGCCAGTGAGTTCCTCAAACCTTGATGACAATAAGCAGGTTTCTTTTTGAATGCCCAAGTAGCCTTTTTCCTAAAGTATTCTTTGATGTGACTGTGGGGAAGTGGTTTTTTTAATGGGCTTTTAACCCTTGAGGGTAATTTAGGGTTTGTGCGTTGAGTGAATGAAAATGGGAGAATTTCTGGAGATGGTGTAAAAGGGAACATGTCCTGGACACTTGAATAAATACACCTACACAATGCAGTGAGGTCCAGTACAAGGAGAAAAAATGCATTAAGAAAGATAATGCTCAGTTTTGATATATTATTGATTATATTATTGATATTAAACTACCGGCTGAGTGGTTAGCGTGGAGACCCGAGTTCGATTCCACCCTCGAGCATCTCTGTGTGAAGTTTGCATGTTCTCCCTGTGCATGCATGGGTTTTCTCCGGGTATTCCGGTTTTCTCCCACATTCTATAAACATGCTAGGTTAATTGGCAACTACAAATTGTCCATAGGTATGAATGTGAGTGTGAATGGTTGTTTGTCCCAATAGACTTCTACACCACTATGTACATCTGTGTAATACTTGCTTTTATAGTCAGTATAGTTACTGACTCCATTCACTGTGCAATGTCTGATCAACCTCCATGTGCAATATTAAGGGCTTTAAATGCAATATACTAAGTTCTATGTGAAGTATTTCCATAATGCCTCATATTAACTCTCTAGCAAGATCTCAGTGTATAGATTGGTCATATATCTCATCTCGTTTCATATTATCTACATACTGTATTGTATATACGTAACTCTGGGGAAACTATTGATTTTGTTAATCCTTGGGTTGTTTATATTGTTTATTTTTCTATATTGTGTATTTTGTACTGCTTAACTGATTCTGTACTCTTGCTGCTGTGCAATGCAAATTTCCCCACTGAGGGACGAATAAAGGCATATCTTATCTTATCTTATCTTGTCTATATGTGCCCTGTTTTTGGCTGGCGACCAGTCCAGGGTGTACCCAGGCTCTCCATAGGCTCCAGCACGCCCGCGATTCTCGTGAGCATAAGCGATAGAAAATGAATGAATGAATGAAACAGATGATAAAACAGAAAACCCCATTTTTCCAAACTCTACTATGCAATGCAGTACAGCTGAATCACTACAACCACATTAAAGTTAACCTATGCTGTGTGGGTCTAAAATTCATATATAAAACCTCTTGAGTCGACCCTCCATTTACACAGTCATCTTGGACAGCAAACTCACCTTCTCCCAACACCTTAAAGCAGCCACTAAAAGAGCTTTTCACCACCTCAAGAACATCGCCCGCCTTCGCCCCTTTCTTTCCCTGCAGCTGAAATCTTCATTCATCATTTATCATTCATCGCCTTATGCATTGACAACTATAACAGTGTGCTTTATGGCACACCCATCAATATCCTTAACAAACTCCAATACATTCAAAATTCCTTCTCCTCACTTGAACTCATTCATAAGACCACATCACTCCTCCCTTTCAGAACCTCCACCGACTCTCTATCGCTTATCGTATACAATTCAAATTTCTCATACTCATCCATAAAGCACTCCACAACCAGGCCTCCTCCGCTCCTTAGATGCAAACCTCCTCGCTGTCTGCAGGACCAAGCACCAAAAAGAGAACCAGCTCAGTACTGCATGTATGGGACATATGGACATATACATATATATGTATATATGTGTGTTTATACATACATATATTATAGTACACACAATGCCCTGAGTATCCTTGGCCGAGAAGAGCATCACCGTGCTGAAACAACCTCCCTAGATACACCTGACCTTGCTCCATGTGACTTTTTTTCTTTTCTCCAAGCTCAAGGGGGTTATCAAGGGGACCTGTTTTGAAGATGTGGAGGCCATCAAGAGGGCTGTAACAACGGAGCTGACGGGGATTCCAGAAGAATCCTTCCAGCAGTGCATTGAAGCGTGTCAGAGAAGGATGGAAAAGTGCATTAGACTTGAGGGGGTGGGGGTTACTTTGAAGGTGAAAGCATGTAAACTGTTGTTTGGACTTGAAACCAAGCTATGGCGGCTTTATTGTTAACTCTTTAGGTACCAGAGTTACTATTTCAAAATGTTGCATCTTGGAAATGGTTAGAGGTAAAGGTATAATGTAAAAAAGAAAAATAATCAGTATGGCCCAAAATTTGTGATGGGAGTAAATCGCCACCATCCCATCTTATTCCTCTTTCCCAGCCAACTTCCATTCCTCACTCTCCTCTTCCTCCAGATGTATGGACAGCAGATTATGAGACCGGCTCTCACAGCAGTGTGTTACGCCCCATCATTTGTTAAAAGACCTATGATTAATTGCATGTTATTAACTTAACTGAGATTGTTCTCCAGATACATAGCGGTCAATAATCTCACATTCCTTGCTAATGGCCCACTATTCATAATGTGCCATTTTACTCTCATCTCTCCTTAATGTATTCCTTCCTTGTGGAAATTCCCCTAACTTGGGGATGAAAGAAATTGACCAAATAGTTTAGTTATCTTGATGATGATTGGTGATTTTGCCATAATATAACCAGTCCTTTACCTATTGAATCATGCCAATAGTATGAAGTATTTTTAATAGAATCTGATTTTGAATTTGTGTATTCATTTACTCCATCCACACACTTACGTCTCTATTACTCCTCTTTTTCCCATACTATGTCTTTTTGTGTCTTTCTTTTTGTATCCATCTGCCCAAACAAAGGCAGCGCTCACATTGGCATTGTCCTTGCTGAAGCACAACCATAAATTACTCTGCAACGACATAAACAAAATTCCTTGCCGGATGTCTGCTTGTGAAAACCCTCTCTCTTTCATCAATTAGCACGGAGGGGAGGCTGTCTGCCGCTGTTTACCAACAGAAAGACAGAGACACAGACGTATTGTTTAGTTGTGTAGCAACTGTGCTCCAATATGCTTCAGCTGATGTTTTTACCTGTTTGGATAGCCATCGCCACAGCAGGCGGCCACGGTAATAATGCTGTGTTGACATTAGCCCAGGTGGCAATATGTCAGCCTGGCATCACCGCATCCTAATTGCGGCTGCTATTGTTGTATAATTAATGTTTAATCAGGAAGCTTGCTTCAGTAGTGATGAGGTCGTTAAGAGCACCACACACACACACACACTTTAAACAAATGTTACTTTATGAAGGTAAATCATTGGGGTTTTTTTTCCTTCATCTCCTGGCCCCTTTATTTCTTTGTACTGTATAGTGTGTAGAGACAACATGCAAACTGTTCTAGTTTGACTATATCTAGGACAGGGGTCTCAAACTAGTGTAAATTCTACCTGGGGGCTGCTGGCTGGAGATAGGGTCTGGATGAGTAGGGCTCACAAACAAATTTTATGCAGAATAGTTACAGCTTTACATGTAGAAAACAATGCATGTGAATGGTGAATGGTCACCCATGAAAAAGAGATGTTCATCTCAAGAGGTTTTTAGTCTGGTAAAATAAATAATTGATAATATCTAGAACTTTCTGCATATTCAAATTCAACAGTATCTTTATGTAAATGCTGGCACTCACAACTTTCTTTGGCCCCATGGCGGGTTATTTTAGCAGTTGCACTCCATAACAATTGGCAATATGGAATGATACAGTACAAGGCGAATAAATGAATAAATACTTCATACTATACTTCATAATATTTCATTCATTCATATTCTACCGCTTATCCTCACGAGGGTCGCGGTGGGGGGGTTTGGGGGTGCTGGGCTGGAGCCTATCCCAGCTGTCTTCAGACGAGAGGTGGGGTACACCCTGGACTGGTGGCCAGCCAATCATAGGGCACATATAGACAAACAACCATTCACACTCACATTCATACCTTTAGACAATTTGGAGTCGCCAATTAACCTAGCATGTTTTTGGAATGTGGGAGGAAACCGGAGTACCCGGAGAAAACCTGTGCATGCACGGGGAGAACATGCAAACTCCACACAGAGATGGCCGAGGGTGGAATTGAACTCGGGTCTCCTAACTGTGAGGCCTGCATGCTAACCACTCGTCAGCCGTGCAGCCATAAATTCATTTGTTATGTGCAATATTGTACAAAAAATTAGTCTGTAGAAAAAGTAAAGCAAAATATTGTCCAAAAATGAATTATACGGAATTTGGGTGTACAAAAACATGTATTTCACTGTATTCCACTTTGCCTTGATTTGCTATTGTTGTGCTTATTCCTGAAATTGAATTCTTTCAAGTTGTTATTGCTGTTACATTGGCATACACTGGACAGTCTGTGATTGCATTTTAATGGGGACAGAGATGTTTTTAATCATCATTTACACTGACAGAAATGATTGGATTTGCCTGTCAACTTGTCCTGTATGTTGCTTATAGGTATCCATATATTTTTCTTCCAAGTATAGCAACTCTATCTTATTTTCTAATGATCTCTAACATGTTATTTGAAGACAGATCAGCCATTCCCTTACCCAGTCAGATATCAGCCGGATGAAGGAAGGGAGGAGACAATTCATGTGGAGGTGTAAGGTCATTGGAGATTGTGTGTGTGTGTGTGTGTGTGTGTAGGGCATAAAGAGCAGTTGGGGGGGTTGTGATGCAGAGAGCAGACAGGAGCGTGCAGCTGGAAGAGGCAGAAATGAACAGAGGCGTGAAATTGGGACTGTACCCTCCACCACCCACATCCCCCCTTTAATCTCCTGCCCAGCGCCTTCCCGTGTCCCCTCCACTCTGTTCCACCAAGGAAAGGAGCGTGTCTGCCCTGAGTCTAGCCATGTGTATGCTTGTGTGGCTACCCTCATGCGGTGCTTGTACTTGCTATGCCCAAGTGATGCATTGTCACTCCCCCCATGTAGGCATTATTAACACACATATTTGCCCACACACACAAGCGTAGCACACCTCACCATCCGTGCTCCTTCCCTGGAGTGGTCATAACTCACCTTAATTGTATTTAGTAGGTGGCGCTCAGACACAGAGTGCATGATGAAACTGTGAGAGAGCAGTAAGTGGAGTGAGGGCAAGGCACTGAGAGGAGGGAAATCCTCAACCTATTGGCCCCTGCAAAGCACACTATGCATTCATGGTACGTTGAAACTCACCCTTGGCTTGGATAAAATACACATGGGTCAATTGCAAAAGTACTATACTCATGTACGCATAATGTATGCAAATGACCATATCTGTCTGCACACTTATTTATACAGGTGTTTTTGCATGCTGTGCAACCGCATGCTGGACCGCATGGGAACTACATTATATGCACAATGGCCACTTCAGGTCATAGTTCAAAATATTAGATACAGCTCTCAGTATGATGATGCACTGCACTGCCCTTTTGCACCACCCAAACTACAACCACAGGAATACAACTTTACTGGATCCGACTGGATTAGATTGAGCAGGTCTACCTAAAATGACTATGGTTAGACTATGACTATGTTTTGTGAGTGTAAGTGGATAAAGAAGAAGATTCTAGAAGAGTGGAGGTTTGCCCTGGAAAGGAGAGCGAAGAAGATTAGCCACAGCAAGATGGTGTACATGTGTGTGAATGAGAGGGACCCAAGTGGAAGAGTGAGGTTACAGTGAGAAGAGATACAGAAGGTGGAGAAAAGTATGTACAAAAGAATGGAGAAAAGTACTTGGGGTCAACAATTCGGAACAACGGAGATTGTGAAAAGGAGGTGAAGAAGCGTGTGCAGGCAGGATGGAACTGGTGGAGAAAAGTGTCAGGCGTGATGTGTGATAGAAGAGTTTCATCCAAAAAGAAAGGAAAGGTATACAAAACTGTGGTGAGACCAGCCATGTTGTTTGGTCTACAGACAGTACCACCGAGGAAAAGACAGGTAGCAGAGATGAGGATGCTGAGGTTCTCATTGGGAGTGACCAGGATGGATAGGATCAGGCACGAGTACATCAGAGGGACATTTTAGAGATCTTGGAGATAAAGTCAGAGAGGCCAGACTGAGATGGTTGAGACATGTCCAGAGGAGAGATAGTGAATATATTGGTGGAAGGATGCTGCGTTTAGAGTTGCCAGGTAGGAGGCATAAAGGAAGATCAATGAGGAGGTTTATGGATATAATGAAGGAGGACATATTGTGCTATATATATATACACTTACTAAATACATGCTAAATACTATATATATATATATATATATATATATATATATATATATGGTCATTTACAATCACAGTAATAAACATATTATTAAATGAGTGCCACCCTGACACTTCCAATCAAATGTTAGTATTACTATCTTGTTGACTGGTGTGTGCACACACATCTAAGATCACCATTGCCCCTCAATCAAGTGATTTCCGACTCTTCCACAAATATAGTCACACACTTAGCATATGTCTATATACACACATGCTTGCGTTTCTCTCCGTGGACAGCTTTGTTAATCAGTGTCGTAGTAAATCAGGAGCCCGGGGTGCAATGATGGGTGGCATAATAAGCCATGTGACGGGTGAGAATGTTTGTGTGTTGACTTAGATGCAGCTTACGCAGTATTTCTAGATTATCCAAATCATTGTCATATTTCACTTGGATTGACAAACACCACTTAAAGTGTACAGTTTCAAGGTTATCCAACTGTGGTGTTTTTATGAATCGATAAAAAGAGAAAGTAAAAGTAAAAATCTACACATACAGTCGCCTTTGTTACAATAATAATGAGAGTGCTGATAATAAAGCGGCACTAATTACATCTTGCTTATATTATTCCCAAGCCTCTTTTCGCTATGTTTTCATCTTATCTCCTCCTCCTCTTCCTCCCGTCATCCCCCAAGTATCAACATCTTCATAAAACCTCATTAAAACAATAGATGGAGTTATAATAAATTACAACATGAAAAATAAAGCAGGGAGTCAAGGTTAATTGTGAAAAGACCTAAAGCGGCCAACAGCAAAAGTCCTTTAAGAGAACAGATTGAAGAACTAAATGTTTATGTAAAAATTCCCTGATGATTGACGTTCAGGCTGTCAATCACAGCTGACTTGCTCAAATGCCCATGCTCGTCGAACCTAGTGAACCTAGTGTCTTGCTGTAAGTAATGTCCTTCTTCCTTCACAGTGCTCAAGCGTGACAAAAAGTGTGCATAATTTCCTTGTTTGTTTTTCTTTACAATGGATAACTTATTTTTACACTTGTATGTTAAGTGTTTCCAGTAGAGTTGGTAACAGATTGACTCTGGATTTATTATTATTATTATTATTATTATTATTATTATTATTATTATTATTATTATTATTATTATTATTATTATTATTATATTAAGAATATCGCCTCATACTTCGGTATGGGACAAAAATTTTACATATTTTTAAAAAATAAAAATAATATTAAAAAATAATAATGGAAACATTTAAATTAAATTATATCATAAAGGCAGTAGGTGAACAAATGTGACAGTTAGTGATTGTAAAAGTACCAGATTGGGGGGGAGGGGATTTAATAAGCTTTGCTTCTTCTTGCTCTTTTTGGACATATGGAACTGTCAATTGATTATGTGATGCACTCAATTGTAATCTGATGCATGTTCAAATGAAATTAAACCATTACCATTACCAAGAATAGTTGGAAAATACAAACGGATTGAGTTCAACTTCCTAATCTCCACTATCAATTGGATAATAACATTGCTCCTAAATGATAAAGCTCCATTTCATGAATAAACACATAAGTTGTGGGAGCTTAAATGGCAAAGGGAGGTACTTCCCATCAGACTATTAGGGTTGATAGTAAAAAAAGCAGCCAATTGACTTTCCATTGCAGCCCACACGACCAAGAGGAATACAGCAAACTTCAGCTTTATCTCTTCCTACTTTCCTCAGTAGCCAAAAGAAGGGAGGTAATTCTTATGGGGTGCGACTTCACACCATCAATTTGTCTTTTACTGCTGCCTCCCTCTTGTCTTGTCTCAACTGCCACCGTTTCCTCCTTCCCTCTGCACATGGTGCAAGGTGATGGAGGTGTGTGTGGAGTGGGGGGGGGCACGCCTCAGGGATTATACAGCCTGCCTGCATGAAAGATTCATGATGCAAGTGTGTGTGTGTGTGTGTGTGAGTGTGCCCGCGTGTGTCAGGCATGGCTGCAAAAAGGGAACACAGACAGAGGGGGGAAAGGGAAGAAAGTGGGGGTATAGTATGTACACCATGTGAGACAAATAGGTTGTGCACAGCAGGGCTTACTCTCCAGGTTGTGATTATACCACTGAGCTCTTTGCACAAATGCACACACGCAGCGTCTTACTTAACTGGAAATACCACTGACAAAATGCATGCGGTAAAACACGTCTTCATTTTATTTAATGAGCATGCTTTCCATGTTGGGCATTCATTGCACACATTTGGACTTCTGCATTTTGGCCATCACATTAGTGAACACAACAAGTTCAGTGCCTACCTTAGAGGTTGAAGAGGCTGCATTAGTCCACCCCATGCTTACGCTGGTTGCCAGATACATGATGAAAAAACTGCTACCAGTCTCAGTAACAAGTCCTATTTTATATACTTTGGTCTGCAACATCCAACCTTCAGAAGCCCAGACCAAGTCCAAGCTACAGCGACCATATTTAAATTGGAATACTGTTTGCTTTTTGATGCAGTGATTTTTTGTACTTTATAATGGTGAAGTTTATTAGGTTATGGACTGTTTTCTGGCACTTCTCGGTCAATTGTCCTGATGAAAGGACAAATATTCCCACAGAAACAATCCAAAATCTCAGAACAGCGTTACACCTGGAAAGGAGGAACAAACTGTATTTATTCACTTTCTACTACCTGTGTGTATAACAGCTACATGTGTAAGTCAGAGTATATTACTCTAAATGGAACATATTGGCAAAAATGAAGGTTATAGTCTAAATGTTTTTTGTAAGAACAAGACAAATTCTCCATAATGTTCCACTGGTTCCAATGGTTTAGGGAACAACAACATTCATTCATTCATTTTCTACCGCATTCATTACAACCATTCCCACTCACATTCATACCTATGGATAATTTGGAGTCGCCAATTAACCTAGCATGTTTTTGGAATGTGGGAGGAAACCGGAGTACCCGGAGAAAACCCACACATGCACAGGGAGAACACGCAAACTCCACACAGAGATGGCAGAGGGTGGAATTGAACTTGGGTATCCAAGCTGTGAGGCCTGCGTGATAACCACTCGAACGCCGTGCAGCCCAGAACAAGAACATTCATTCATTCATTTTCTACCGCTTTTTCTTCACGAGGGTCGCAGGGGTGCTGGAGCCTATCCCAGCTGTCTTCGGGCGAGAGGCGGGGTACACCCTGGACTGGTCGCCAGCCAATCACAGGGCACATATAGACAAACAACCATTCACACTCACATTCATACCTATGGATAATTTGGAGTCACCAATTAACCTAGCATGTTTTTGGAATGTGGGAGGAAACCGGAATACCCGGAGAAAACCAACGCATGCACAGGGAGAACATGCAAACTCTTCACAGAGATGGCCGATGGGTCGAATTGAACTTGGGTATCCTAGCTATGTGGCCTGCGCGCTAACCACTCGTCCGCCGTGCAGCCCAGAACAAGAACATATAATGATATACTGGAACACTATAGGTAGGGTCTGGGTGAGATTGAATCTCATCAAGTATTCCACAATAACATCGATTCAACCATCCATTTTTATACTGGAGCCTATCCCAGCCGGGTGAGAGGCGAGGTAGACCCTGAACTGGTCGCCAGCCAATCACAGGGCACATATAGACACACTCACATTCATACCTATGAACAATTTGGAGTCACCAATTAAACTGTTTAACGTGTTTTTGGAATGTGGGAGGAAACCTGAAAAAACCCATGCAACCGATCAAACTTTTTTGTGCTTCTGGCTTCCCAGCATGCTTTGCAGCACTAGTTTTGTAAAGTTATGTATATGTAGAGTGAATGTAGTTGCTTTAAACTATCATTAAGTCTTACAACTGGTTCCACAATGCAGTATGTAAAATAGAACAACAAAGTCTTCTGCCAGAATAGTTCCCATTCATAAAACAATCGCTTCTCCCTTGATCTTGCTTTCATTTTCTCCACTGGGTGCATGCCAAGAAAGACGTTCTGGCAGAACGAGCAGCATTCGGAAGAAGCGTGCCATTGTGCCAAGGGTCTGTTGGTCCAGGACAACTCAATTCTTGTGTATGTGAACTGATGGAAGAAAGGATGTGTTTAATGTGTATGTGTTTATCAAAACCATCATTAGGTAACATAATGGTCCCTTCCAGGCTTGTCCTCCCTTTCTCGCATCTTCAAACACTTTTTTATTATGGCTGCCTTTGATTGAATTTCAGACTAGAGAGGTGGACAGCGGGCTAGAGAGGCGACTAGACAACGAGGGTTAGCACGGAGAAAGAGATGGATGAGGACGAGCTGGTAATATGTGAACAAGGGCAGATGAAGGAGAGACAGACAGACAAATGGAATGAGAGAAAGGCTTTAAATGAGAGATGTACAGAAAATAAGAGAAAAGTAGCCTCTAGGGGAGCATACTGTTTGGATGGTCCACCCCCCTCCTCACTGCAGCGGCGAATGGGAGAGACCGAGTCGCCACTATTCCAGTGACCTTGCAGGTCAGCTGGAGGAAAGCAGCATTAATCAAACTGACATGCAAGCTGAGGCTGCTGATAGCATATAGGCAGCAACACGCACAACAAACCCCCTCACACACACACACACACCTACATCTACCATCTTATTCCTTTCTTTCCATCTTTCATTCTATTTCTCTCTCTTTTTCCTTTAGCCCTTTGCATCGCCCCAAAGCCTCTGTGGAGCTGGTGTTACAAACAACGAATTAACCCATCACCACCCTGCCTTAATGGACTTCTAAATATCAAATCTTGCCTCTGGTTATGCCACCAACATTTGCATGGAATTAAATCAGTTGCCTTCAGGCCACTCGCAGATAGTTTAATATCGATTTGCTTCTTTCTGTGTGTGTCAATGCTTGCTTTTGTGGAAAAAGCTGGTCGGGAATAATAAAAGATTGATGCTTTTTGAAGGCGTGTGTATATAATGAATGTGCCAAGGGATGTGAAAACTGATATACAGCGCTTGATGACTGATGTTGGCCTTTCTGCGTTGCCTCGACTGGGCCCTTTTTCCTAATGGAAGGCATACATACTGAACAGTATAAATATGTACTAGAGAACCAATTTTTATTGTGTAAAGTATTTACACTAGTAGTGTTCTGGGGGAAAGATGCTAAATATTTGAACAGTGTAATGATCACTATTGTAGTAAATAGACCTCAACAACATTATATTTTTCCTCACGTGGGTCGCAGAGGTATGCTGGAACCTATCCCACCTGACTTTGGGCAAGAGGCGGGGTACACCCTAGTATAAATTTGATATATATTGGTAAAAATGTATGAAAAAACAGAATTGAATTGTACAGGTTTTTACTGGGGCGGCACGGCGGTCGTGTAGTTAGCGCACAGACCTCACAGCTAGGAGACCAGGGTTCAATCCCACCCTTGGCCATCTCTGTGTGGAGTTTGCATGTTCTCCTCATGCATGCGTGGGTTTTCTCCAGGTACTCCGGTTTCCTCCCACATTCCAAAAACATGCTAGGTTAATTGGCGACTCCAAATTGTCCATAGGTATAAATGTGAGTGTGAATGGTTGTTTGTCTATATGTGCCCTGTGATTGGCTGGCAACCAGTCCAGGGTGTGCCCTGCCTCTCGCCCAAAGACAGCTGGGATAGGCCCCAGCAACCCCCGCGACCCTCGTGAGGAAAAGCGGTAGAAAATGAATGAATGAAAGGTTTTTACTGATTTGAGATTTATACTCAGCAAGAATATAAACACAACACTTACACATCACCCAGCATCCTTCACACATTTGGTCCTCAAGGAATTTGTGACAGCATGCAATCTCAGCCAGGCGGTTAAAAATAAAGCAAGGGTGTACGTGGTGACGGTCCACTATGTCAGTCAATACAAAGTAATCGATACAACCCGCAGACACTCACTGGATGAGGTGTGTATTTTATTGTGTGTGTAATACAGAAGAAAGAGACAGGTGAGTGTGTTTGTGTGTGTCCAGGCTCGGGGGTTTGTTAGTAGGGGGTGGAGGAACAAGGGGTGGTTAGAAGAGGCTGACCGCTTGTCTGCACTGATGATAGTATTGATCTGGTGAAGATCACCTGAAGGTCGAGATATGTTGTCTCTGTTTGGACTGGCCTCTGTGCTTGCCACACTGCAGCCTACACAGTACGTATTGGCTTTGAATCCAGCAGATCCTGTGAAATTACCTTTTTTTTTTGATTGACAGTTGTGCTACCTTCATTCTCTCTAAGTCATTAGCACAACGATGAAACAGAAAGCAGACTTGTTAGACTCTTAATTAGTCATTTGAATCCATAAAGGCAATCAATTAAGCTTAAGTGTGCAATAAATCTGATTAAGCAGTCAGTTCCCAAAACACCATAAAATCCATGCAGGTCTTATACCCTGGTAATGAGTTTGCAAATAGGGAGGGGAAGGGGGCTAATAAGTAATGGTGCTCACTCACACAAACACACAAAACGTGCTGTCTGTTTGGGAGAAGTACAAGTGAGGCTTAATGTGTCTTATGTGTCTTAATGTCTGGAGAATGTAACTAAATAAAGCCAGGTCATTAGGAAAGTGGACTTATAATTAATATATTAAAACAATACTCAAGTTCAGAAACACAGTAACTAACATTTGAAATAAAACA
Source organism: Doryrhamphus excisus (assembly GCF_037039965.1). NCBI lineage: Eukaryota > Metazoa > Chordata > Actinopteri > Syngnathiformes > Syngnathidae > Doryrhamphus > Doryrhamphus excisus. The sequence continues at coordinate 15,569,427 of NC_136365.1, forward strand.
TAGAAACGTGATGTTTACTGAAGCACTGTATCATTCCTCATTATTCCCTGACACCCTCCCTCCATCCTCACTACCTTTGCTCCTCCCTCCCTTGCTGGCCTTTACTTGCTTGCTTGTCTCAGGGGAAATTACCACAGCTCCAAATCGCTGTCCTATACTGCGCTACACACACACATATGGATAAGCAAACAGACACACGTTGATAGTGCTGGCATGGCCTTGTGCAAGCACACGTGCCCCCACCGCATCACACATACACACACACAGCTGTGTGTTACCCTACCTCACCCTTGCGATGCTGTTTATTCTTCCTATTGTGTTTCCACCCATAATATGCTGCACGGTATTACACTGAGGATTATAAACATTTACACTGCATTTGTTGGGGAAGGGTCTGATCTAATAGTAATGTATTGAGTTTATATGAACGACACAACAGTTGCTGCATGCATTGTGTGCATAAATGTGTGGGAGAATTATATTGGATCTTCTCTATTGCGGCGTGATGCGATATTTATTCTGAGTGACAGTAAATAAAAACCTCTCTGGCCTTTTATCTTGCCTTGTAATTCTGCAGAGAGGCTTTATAAACAGTAAGCAACTCAGTAGTCGCATTTGATGATAGGACATAATAGGAATAGTTCAATTAAATGATTCATTGATTGTTAGGAATTCTGTCGATTGTGTGCTACTGTTAAGTCAAAATGGAGTGCACTACCTGGTTCCGACCAGCAGAGATGCTGTCTATTCAGTCTCAAATATTTATGGTCTGAAGAACAACTTCATGCATCCAACAGGACATTAAAACTCCTCTTAGCAACACGCTCAATACAACAGTACCATCAAAGAAGGAATTCAGAACATTCCGACACAGATTCTCCCATCACGATGAAAATCGGATTTAAAAAATGAAAGTTGATCTCAACATACAGTGCTTGAATATACGTACAGCAGTGTGGCTAATTTATGGACAAGTTGTAATCTCTGACATCTCCTTTACTTCAGAACTACTACTACTTGTTTAAATACTGTGTCAGTATACTGTGTGACTACTGAATACTCATGAGTCAGTGAGGAAACGGTAGCTCTGTCATTGGCAGGAGCCAATCATGACCTATCAGTGAACTCACAATGAGCTTGTCAACCCATTGGAAATCGAAGGAGGTCATTACTCAATATAACAGTCTGACTCACAGTGGCATCTTACAGAGAACACTAAACTCATCACACAGTAACTCAAAGGGGTAGGAAATCTAGAGTATACAAGATTAAAATGAAAAACAATAACAATTTAAATGTTTTCCCTTAATGCAATTAGTCCAAGTAAAGCATTTCATTGGTGCTTGCTGGGGCTCTGCAATGATGTCAGCCTCCCTCTGGGCTCAGACAGCATCCATTTATCCATCACTTGTCCTCCGATGAAATGCTTTGCTCAGGATGAAACATTTTTTTTCTTTAAAACTTATACTGTATATTACTAAGCTACATTTTGAGTGTTAAGTTGCTGTGTGATGAGTTTTGTGTTAGATGACACTGTGATTGAACGCGTACATTTGTCACTGACAAAGAAAACATTATACCAAGCAACTATCATCATGAATGGTATCGAGGGAGACATCAGCAAATTTCACAACAGTGAGCAGCTACAGATTGAAGTGTGATGTTGACCATAGAACATAAACCTGAAATTATTGCAACTTATTTTATTGTATTATTTTATATATTATTGTAGCTTTAAGATTGAACTGACGTATTTGTGTCATGTGACCACTGACCAGAAGAGCGATGACTTCATGCTGGAGTCAACTGGCATATCAACAACATGTGTTAATTGACAAATTTGTATTAAACTACAGTACTGTACTTGTTATATTTCAAGCACTATTTACATATTACTCTATTTTTACACTTTTCTTGGTACATGTGTATTTCAATCATTGTCATAAATACCAGACATTTGATTGAGTTCAGAATTGTAACCTTTATGATCAGGACTGAAGTTGATCAAAGGATGTCCTCCAAAGAGGTGGTTGTTGTCACAAAGCTAGTCACTTGCAATATTTTTTTATTGCTTCCTGGTACTTTTTATACCTTTCCTGTTGGGTTTATCCAGGCTCCATTGGCTGAGACATCTGACATCTAAGTGCACTATGTTCATTTTCCCATCATTAACAGTTGTGATGACAAATGCGGACCAACTAAGACAACAAAGGCGGTAGATGTATAAAACTGGTGTTGGTACTTTTTATACCTTTCCTGTTGGGTTTATCCAGGCTCCATTGGCTGGGTATTGGGGCATTGCTTCTTGTGTAGCGATCAAGATCAGTCAATTTTTGTTGTTTCCAATGAGAAGAAGTGGACCAAATGAAGGTTCATCCAGCAACATAATGCATACCAGCCTGTGGTCTTTTGTGATATACATTTTGACTTTAACAAAAGCAGAGGCTCTAGGGATTTTTTTGTGCAATTTTTCTGCTCACGTTTTATGAGCCTCTGTGATTGTTAATGTTTCTAGATAGGGATACTTTCCCCCACGGGAAATGTGTTAAATGACAAAACCTTGGACAGAACATGTGTATTAAATATGCATGCGACCACTGAAGACATACAGTAGCTCAGGGTGTGCATCTGCAATATGAGGCCAATGAGACCAATGTGTGTGGGGTTGGAGGGGGGGGGGGGGTTGGTGGATGCACATACATGCTTGTGAGAATGAGTGCAGACTTTGGCAGGAGGTTTGCAATAAGCCCAGGATTGTAAAAGAAAAAAAACTGTGAGTGAGGCAGTGCTTTGTCTTCAAGCGGAAGAAGTGAATGAACTTGTGACTCTTTTTTTCTTATCAGAATGTCTGGCAAATCTTTCCAGTCGGCTTGCTTCTGTCAGCAGCCTGCCTAAATGTGAAAGCAATTAGGGAAATTGGTAGAGTGAAAGAAACATCACAGAGGCTCCAAAAGGTATGGATGAAGAGGATGACTGAAAACTTCCATGCAAAAACAGCAAAGCTACACTGTTCCTATTAGGTGTGTAACGGTACGTCAAAGCCATGGTTTGCTTTGTGCCTGGTTTTATGTACAGAAGGGCCAAATTGGATGAAATGAAATGAAATGAAACGTGAAGGATGTACTCACTAAAGTCAGATAGTGTATATTGGGGATGTCTGATATGCCGATATTGTCTGACTCTCAATTTCTGATACCGATATCAGCAGATAACGATATGTGTAACATGACATATCTCCTGTGGTGGAATGAACAGAAATGAGTTTTATATAGCATTTTTTCTTTAAATCAGTTTTAATGATCTGGAAAAAAATCTGGTTGATACTGATATCAACCGATATTGCATTTTTATGCTGATATATGGAGCTACTTATAGAGTTGAATTGGTCATTTCTTTCTTCGGACAACATAAAAGCTTCTAGTTCAGTGGTGGGCAAACTTTTTGGACTCACAGGCCGCAATGATTTAACTAAATGGACGGGGGGGCCAGACTGTATATTTTACATGCCTGGAATTATTGTATCTGTAAAAGTGAGCACTTTGAGATCATTTATTTGATGTAAAGTTATTATTATTCATTCATTCATTTTCTACCGCTTATCCTCACGAGGGTCGCGGGGGTGCTGGAGCCTATCCCAGCTGTCTTCGGGCGAGAGGTGGGGTACACCCTGGACTGGTCGCCAGCCAATCACAGGGCGCATATATAGACAAACAACCATTCACACTCACATTCATACCTATGGACAATTTGGAGTCGCTAATTAACCTAGCATGTTTTTGGAATGTGGGAGGAAACCGGAGTACCCGGAGAAAACCCACGCATGCACGGGGAGAACATACAAACTCCACACAGAGATGGCTGTGGAATTGAACCCGGGTCTCCTGGCTGTGAGGTCTGCTAACCACACACCCGCCGTGCAGCCCTAAATTATTATTATTATTATTGTTGTTGTTGTTATTGTTATTATTCTTATGTGCTTGTGTCCCTTTTTTTCAGAAGCACTTTGTAAACAACAGACCACATTGAATAACAAAATTGATAAAACAGCTACTTAAACCATCAAACGGTTGGCACAAGCCATGATGCCAGGTTGTATGTTAAGTTTAAATGAAATACTTTGGAAAGGACCAAGTATTCAAACATTTGATGGGCCGGATGTGGCCCCCGGGCCATAATTTGCCCACTCCTGTTCTAGTTGAATAAAATAAACACCATTTTCAGTGGAACTGCTGATTCCTTGATTGAGTTTTTTCTAATTTTTTGTTTGTTTATTTATGTTTAGTCAATACCATTGATTCCAGTTAATTCCCATGGAAAGTATGAGACTGATGTTGGGAAGTGCAACTAAAGGTTACTCGTATAACAGCTTAAGTGGTTTACACGAACTCCAGAATAAACTACATATGCTCAAGACATTTTTTTCTGATGACACTCCCCGATGCTCTCACCCTTCTTAACCCCAAATATGGAACATCTGCTTTTTCCATTCTGTTGGTTCTGGCTGTCTCAAAAGCTTTGGGCATTTTGCCTTGAAACAGAGAGGAAAAAAAACTTTTGGCCAGGGCCCCTTGCTTTCTCATTAGTAGTCTCTTGTAGTGTGAAGGAGACCTCAGCTTTTCTAAGCAAGTACTCACTGGTCAGCCGTCCCCTTTGTAGACCGCAGACCTGACCTGTTTTGTGTGTGTGTGTGTGTGTGCATAGTCTGCACACAGACGTCATTTCCATGAGAAAGGAGTGTAGAGAATGGACAGGGGCCACATCTTCTCTCTCCGGGATGTGTGCAGATGCGATTGAGGGGGCGAAAGGGCAACTTCATCCATCATGTCGTGAATAGGCAGGAATTATCGCCTCATGTCTTTGTACAGCACCTGATCAAGTCATTCTTGACAAAAACGATATGAAAAGCTGCTAAATAAAGTTCACGATGAAAGAATATTTTAATTCTATCACGTTATATACGGAGAGGAAAATAACATCTGTTCACATACTACACTAGTACTATATTTTGTCCTTTAATATGTTATTTATTACTAATCTAAATTGCTGTTAATACATTTTCTGTCTCTTTCTTCCCTTTAGACATTTTAGCAATTAAGTGTGAGGCGACTATCACAGTTTCACATATGGTAATACACGATGTCTTGTTACACTGACATATTATTTCATATACACATCAAAGCAGTGAAATGGGCTTTTGAGCCAGCATGTGTCGATTTCCCCAAACAACCATTAGCATTCATTATTGTCTTTTTGCACATCTGACATCTAAGTGCACTATGTTCATTTTCCCATCATTAACAGTTGTGATGACAAATGCGGACCAACTAAGACAACAAAGGCGGTAGATGTAAAACTGGTGTTAGCAATCATGCTGCTACTGTACTGCATTTTCACGCCATGATAAATATCTCAGAAAATATTACAGTCCTGACAGTATCTGGTGAGACACAGCACAATATTACATTGGTATTAACATTATCTATTCTATGCTACCGTTTCATATAAATGAAAATAAGGATGAGATTCTCTGTTCTGATATTTTTCCCTTACATTTAAAAATGAACATGACATGTGAGCCATAACAGACCTGCTTTAGTTACATTAATTAATAGAGTATTAATCCATCAGCAGTTTAGAAAATGCAATGTGACTCACATTCACTTCCATGCATTAAGTTCAAATAACACGATAATGATAATGCTAGTACTGTAGCTCATATAGCTATGCTAATATTGCTAATGTTCATGTGCTCCTGTCCAACTCCTTGATGCTACATTGTTTTATGTGATATATAGCATTAGACATTGGTATTATAGTATATATGTAAAAAAAAAGGTCAAAACGTGCACAATAATGCCTGTGGGAAACACTACTTTGTTGACAAACTCATTATCATCAAAGCTACAGACATACAAAATGACATGTTCCCCATTAGTAAGGTAGCAGTCTAAATTCCAGGTTCAAGTTTAAATTTTCACAGCTGCTATACATCATTGTGGGCCTTAAAAATATTGAACAACAGTCGCGGTTAAATTTAAGTGAGTGTTGATTGTTTCACATCTTTTTTTTTCAAATACAAACGCTACTGCGTCCTGAATGTAATCCTACTGGATGAAATCTTGTGCTGCTTGGCCATCCTCGCTGGAATTTTTTGGGGGCGTCTATTTCAAAGGAGGCGGAGTTACGTTGCGTCCTCTGATTGGCTGATGGTGAGTGGCGTATCCATAGCCGCTTCCTGGTCTGACTGCTCTCCGGGGGAGGAGAGAAGCGACACTGCGGTGTTTGCTAGTCTGATCAAAATGGCTGCGAGACCACTGACGCCGAGAGCTCACTGAACGCCTACAATGACTGTGCTCTCCGCTGTCTGGACTCTCACAGAATGTATTTTCCCGGAGTCGCTTCTCACTTTGCATTCGCGGTAGCCGGCGCGTCACAAGTCGTCCCGCTGGCGACCTAAAACAAAACCTTTCTTGTTTGCACTTTAAAACAAGTTGGCCAGCTGGCTTTCGGACAGCGGTCTGCTAACGGACAAAAACCTGCACGGTTCTTTTTTTTCCTTCAAATTGTAACCTCAACCAGCTAACATTGGCTACAACAATTTAGTTGGCTTTCAAAGACATTTTTATTTCATCGTCGTTTATCATCGTTTATTTTTGTTGTGGGTGCTGACTGCGGTCTCCCCTTCCCCGCCCCTTTACTGTATCGCAACGACGTTTTAGCATTTAATATTTTGGACAAGTGCATTCTTCTTTTTAATGTTTCGAACCAGCTATACATTACTACATTGTGTTTTTGTATATGTGGCTGAGGAGGGAGCGTTGTTTACCTTGCTGCTGTCACCAAGCTGCGACAGCGGCGGAGTCTTGACTGAATCTCCTTCACTGCTTTACGGGTAACTTTGGAGAGAAGGACACCTAGGAATGAATACAAGCTGCCAAAGCCGTGGTTAACGCAAGGTAACTTTGCTTTATTTTTTATAATCACTGTTTCTAACTTCTGAATTTGTCATGCATATACTACTGTGTTGGTATTATACAGGTCCTTGAATTTGCTGCAAAATGTGCATAAATGCATGATGCCTAATGTTAGTTGCAGAATTTGTCCTTGCAATAACGTCATGCATCTTTCATTTTATGAGCATTATATATTTGTTCCGAGATAGTAGACGTGAAACTTTTGTGTTATATCATAGCTCTGCCGTGATTGGTTGGAGTGGGATTGGAACACTGTGCACATGCGAGAGTGTCATGTCAAGCTTTCTTTGACATGCGTGCGTTTGTAATAATAAAGGTTATCTATATCTGGCCATTGACTGTAATGGTATGATGGCCTTCATGTTTTATAAAAACAAATGCATGTTTAAATTCTTGATGTGTCTGTCAGTGGTATGGTGCAGCACTGTATATCTTGTGCGTTCCTCTACACACATTCCAAGTACATTATTTAACATCCTGTCTCTTCCTCTTGTGACTTTCCATGCATTGCGTTCCCCCTTTTCCTACATTCAAGTTCACCTCTGCAGACGTTAAAGTACATCTCCTAATATCTCTTCTACATGTCCTAATTGAAGTACATAATTTCCTGTTCAATTTCAACCTCCCCCTCTTTTCCTTCCCCTTCCCTCTGTCATCTTCTGTCAGAACTGTCTTATCTCAATCGTCACACACCAGTGGTGTGAATAAATGAAAAATTGGTGTGAGAATCGGTTGCACACATACAGTACATGTGTGCCGGTATTTCTCGCCGCATTACCTTTCTAGTTGTCTAGTCTGCAGGAATTTTTGACCAGGCTTCAAGTCCTGACAGTTGGTTAATGCCCTGCTGTTGCTAATCAGGTCATGAGGTGCCTCCCGCATGCCCAACTGGCTCACATACCCCACCCCACCAATACCCCTTCTCATACAGACACACACACACACACACACACACACACACTAGGCTTTTTCTTCCAGAGGGTCAAGTGGCCTTCCTTCTCGGCATCCACCCATCTTTTACAAAGACTGAGAAGCAGCACATAAAAGGTTGGCTGTGAAAAGATGTTGCAGGGTCCTGCTGCTGTCAGAGAATAGGGGGGAGGACATGGAGATAAAGCTTGTTAGGGAGAGGGAGTCTGTAATGTAAGTCCCTTACAGTCTGGCATTTAAGCATGCCCATCTGTGTGAGAGGGCCGCCCAGGTAGATAAAAAAAACCGTCTGCTTTTATGATTAATGATCGTGGCTTAAATTTAGCGGCCGTGACTGCCATAGGATCTTTAAAGTATGTCAGGCCCCTTTTTATGGCATTTTCAATGATTGGTATAAATACGTGACATATAAATCCATACATATAAATCCATGAGTCTGTAGGTCGTCATTGTCTCTAGTACTTGTTTTTTTATATTTTTTACATTCAGCAACTTGGAAATACACTTAAAAGTACTCTCTGAATAAGGCTTAATTTCTTTCACTGTGACAAATTTCTTGCTTCTTGCCTTCTGTGGAAATTTGTAAACTATCCAGCGGGAGAGCACAGATTAATTAATTAATCTGTGCCAACACGTGCAAATGTGCACTTAAGACATTTGAGTTTAAAATGAGCTCTGTGTCAATAGTGTATACAATTGATTTTATTTTTTGGCAGCAGAGTAGCGCTGTAGGCTGTTTGGAGATGAATTGTTTTTTTTTTTGTACTAAAGGCTCCTCAACAAACCCACTCCATCTGCTGTGTCTTATCAGTGTATTTCCCCCCATTGTCTGACCTTTAACAGATAATACACTGCAGCATGTCTGGTCATTACGTTGCTACCTTTCAGAATATCCCACAGGTCTGCTGTTCAGTTGTGACAGTGGGTTAGAACAGGGTTGAGGTCATCATATAATGAGCATAATTGGCTAAAAGAATGAGTAATATTTTCGAACCCCCCAGTTTTTGTATGATTCAGTTTTTTATAAAATTTTGTCTTGGTTCTCATACAATGTCTCAGTTAGCGTACAATATTGTGCGTAACAAACAGTGGCATTTTACCCTTTGGTGTTTTGAATCTTGTGGTATTAATTAAGATGTGGAAGGACGACTCTCACGATTGCTTGTTTATTCAGCCATCTTGCATCACACACCCAACACCAAATCTTGTGATTCTTACTTGGTACAATACTGGGGCGTCCTGTAAGGTGCATTTATTTGGCAAACTCAAATGAGAGAGCTACACAAAGTAGTCATCATTCTGGGCACTCGAGTGCCCAAAGAAACAATCCAATATGTTGGTGACTCGGTCCGGATGTGTTATTAATACACTGTGGGACTGTGTTTGTAACATGTAAACGTACCTGTTATTATGCTCTCAACTGGAAATCGGAACAGGGAACATTGTCCCCACCTCTCTGATCACCAGTTGACTCTGTAGTTATTTGCTAAATAAGTCTCTGCTTTTTTTATTGACGATGGCTGCAAAATAAGTGACAGGACTCCGGTACAAATGGTGGGAAACACTATTGAATTAAAAAAGGTCCCACAGTTCTTAGGTTATACATTTAGTGTTTTTGGCATATTTAGCCACTTTCCTAAGAGGCTTCACGTTTCAGTGAACAAAAAGTTCCTTCAGTCCCATCTCAGAGTTTTTGTGTTGGCTCCGGTAAATCCCACTTAGTTGTACTTCAGAAAAGTGGCTTATGTCGTCTATCCCCTTTCCCCCCATCATTGACCTTATCCCAGAGCTGACCGTGGTGGTTACTGAGCCTGTGATTATGAAGGCTTTCAAACAACTGGCACAGACCTGATAGAGAAAATGTGCAACACCACTGCAGGGTGCTGCTCCAGTCAGGGGGTGCATTGGCAGCAGAATCAGCTGGATTCAATTTGTGGCTGCAAAACGCCATTAACCTCGTCCTCTACCTCACGCCTGGCTTTTTTCAAGTATGGGGGCGGGGGAGGATTGAGTACCAGGACATTGTGATAATTGACCATAAAGTAATGGGATGTACACGATGTTGTTGCTAATAGTAACAGTAAATATGAGAAGAACCCAGTTCAAAAGTTCTAACACCCTTCGACCCGTCATTCAAATGTATGGATTTAGACAGCTTTGTGCATAGATTTTCAGCTAATGATCTAAAGTAATACCATGACAAAATGTTGGGCTCCCACTATGGATGTCCTGATCTGCATTTTTGGCTTCCAATCCATTTTTTAAAATGATTTGTTAATAATCCTGTAATATGATATTTGTTACATGATAGCTAGATTGGCCAGATCTCATGGTGGAGGCAAATATTATCTGATCTTCAAAATACAGTGGATCGACAGCCAATCCCTCTTGTCCCAAGTTCTTGCCCATATGAAAATGTTTTCTACTGTGTTTACCATGACTACATGTCAAAAACTACATATGGACTACATTCAGGGAATACCTGAATACCAGGCAGTGCCTGCATTGCATTGCATTACAAGCTCTGTGTTAAGTCCTGCTGCAAATATAGGTTTTGTAGCTATTACAGTGTAGTACCTTCCATATAAAATCCTGTATTTGACTTTGAATATAATAGAATTTCTTAAATGGCTGTACCTAAATTTAACTTTAACAACAACAGGGTTAAAATCTAGTTTAGTTTTAGCATCTGTTTTACAGCTCACCCTTCCTCAACGTGTGCGCCAAAGGAGGGGGCAGGGACATAGGGGGCCCAACAGGGGTAAGCCAGGTCAGCTTTGAATGGGTGGAGGGTAAGGAGGGGGCTGAGACCTGGCAAGCTGCTGCCTGTGAGTCTTGGCATGCCTCCAGGGGAATGTTCACTGTGTGGAGGTTTATTTGGGGCCCCAGTGCCCTCCCTCGCCTCCATGTTGGCTAATTGGAGAGACACTGTGGGAAGGCGAATGGCATCGCATGGAAGCTGAAGGGAGTATGCAGGGCATCCAGTTTAAATGTTCCCTTCTTCACTCCCAAACCAACATTAGACAGCCTTACTTATTATGTAACAGGACTTGAGCCCTACAGCACGTCCAAAGCCTACAGTTAAAGCCATGTAAATAGCACTAGCGTACACCAGCTGGTCTTATGCGTACATTGGGATTAGAGTTACAGAGATTGTTTGTTTACTGTTTGCTTTGTTTTATTGCCAACACTACCACAATGGACTAGAAATGCATTCCACCAGGCACACTCTGATTTTCTTTTTTTTATGATACTTCATATGTTTACAATATGTATTGTTAAACAAAACTGTCAAAACTAGTTCAAATAATAACGTCAACTCTGTCAGGTTGTGGGAACAAGCACCACATCTATCTTCTCCTTGGTGTTTATTATTGCTGACACCATTGTCAAGTTGTGAATTGTTGACTGACATTTTGGTGTGTGCAATGTCAGGAAGCTGTGTCAAAGTAACCTTGATAAGTGTATCCCAGCTGATTATCTCATTTGTCTTGGCGCACATCCTGTTTGTCATCTTTGGATGTCGTTGGGCTCTCTCGATTCTGACAGTTTCACACTGCTATCAGTCTTCCCACTATGTTAATTGATGCACATTCAACACATTCCAAACATGTTTATGTGTACAACTAAAAGATTGTATTGCTAAACTGTGTTTGAGTACTTCAGTACTGTATGTCTGATATGACTCTTGACCTAGATATGAATATGTGATGTTGATGTGTGAAAGGCTGTCTCCTTTCAAGCAAAAAAAAAAATTTTAAACAAAAGAACATATGGCAATTTACTAAAATCTACTATGGGTTAATTATAATTTTTACTTTTGTTATTGTTTTCTTTAAAAAATAGAAGTACATTTGTAGAACATACTGTGCGCCATTCTGCAAAGTCAAACACCGAGCATTCAAGAAAAGACAAACGTGCAAAAATGATTTGACAGCTCATCGACTTCAGTCCGCAATTCAGAAAGTCACGGCATCTGCAGCAAGTTGTCTCGCTCGGTCTCGAGCAGTTTTCTTAATGAGCTGCCACCGTGTTAAAGTCTCAGATCGACTCGCCTGCTTCCTCAGCAAAGACACAGCTCGTTTTGCAGAGACAAACCTCAAAGCTGTTATTTATAGAACCACTCTTTAACTCTCTTGCTATCTCGATGTTGGGCTTTATTTCTCTGCTTTGGCTTTTCCTTCATCACCACTCTTCACCCACCTTCAGTCAAGTCCAGTCTGTAGCAATAAAGCATCTTCGTGCTTATGTTTGCACACACCCGCTGATGACCAAGCTGGTATGTGTAGAATTCTTGTAAAACAGTGTTTGAAGGACCCTGCCACCACCAACAACATTTCTATGCTGACTTGAACGCTCACCCTCGCATCACTGTGTATAGAAGCAAAGCTATAATAATCCCACAGGTTACCACTCTTCCTGTCCATGTTTATTAGTGATAATTCTTCAAAGACTCCTGTGGGTTACAAAAATGCCACAAGAGACTGGCATGGATGAAAAGTAACGGTGGTGGCAATAGGTTTACCACATTGTGTAGCCATGGCCAGATCTTATTGCTTCACTGCTGAGATGATGCTCTTCCTCAGCCATTACCCTCCCTGCTTTGTGATTGGTGCTGTGGTCTGTGCTTGACAGCCATTCAGCACATGTCAAGCTTTGTGTCGTTCTTGTGGCATCAAACCCTTTTAAGTTTTCTTTGTCTTCCCCTTCACAGCTGTGCAGCTCTTTGCCTCACTTTTCTATGCATTGTTTCGCTTCATACTGCCATCTTTTCCCTCATATTTCGATGGTTATTAGGAATCAAGGCACGTGGATCGTTCTGTGCTTTCCAGCCTCTCTTTGCTCTCTCTCCCTCTGTCTGCCAGCCTCAATCCTTTTTCTTCCTCCTATGAGGATTCTTTTTTTCTCCCACTTCCAGTCTTGTCTCCTTTTTTGCCATGTCTGGTTCTCGGGCTTTCGTTCTTAATTGGTGTTGTTCTGTCTGCTTTCATCCTCCGCCTGTTTTTTCCCCTCCTCTCATCCGCCCACCCCATTCGATCAGTCTTTTTCCATCTACCCCCGTCCCCCTTTCTCTTCCCCGGCATCTCTGACAGAAAGACAGACACCAGATACACTTGCTACCAATCGGCTTTCTACACCAAGCTTTCTCTCTTTTTATGGGCCTGACTTTGTGAGGCTACACCCTCATGACTCCTGCAAAGTGTGTTCTTATTGTTGTCTTGATTACAGTTGTGTTTTGAACATATTTATTTTCCTTTCTTAAATATGAACATATCTGAGGTCCCACAATTGCTTGTGTTCAGTCTTAGAGAGTACACTGTGCATAGTTAGTTAATTAAGAAGGAGCAAACAATACTGGGTCACCACTGATGAGATACTTGTGTCAGCAGTACTAAGGGAGAATCGGATAGACAGGTATAAGATATGTGAGGAAGTCTGCCTGGGCTTTTACTTTGTCAGCTAAAAAGCCAAGTGTCCCTACTGTCACATTTAAAAGAAAAACACCTGCAATAAAGTCCAGCAGTTTTCTCTCAGACATGCTCTATAATTAGTTTTTGCACAAGCAGCATATTGAAATCGGCAACGCTGTATCTCAAGTAGCACATCATTTAAAACATGTAGTGATTGGACAGATTGCAGCAGTGGATCTGTGATTGACAGCATTGGAATGGGCTCTAAATATTAGGTGCTTTGTGTCAGAAATCAAGTATAACATTTGATTACAGTTAGCATCATTAAAAGGACCTTCTTAGCCCTGTCTTCCATCTTTAGCATTGCTATTTCACTATGGACTATGCTCCCAAAGGTTAGGGTGATCTCTTATGCTTGCTATGTAGCATTACCTACAGGCACAAACCAGTTTATACCAGCGATGGTAAACTCAATTCCTTTTATTGACTCAAGTTTTTATGAGTCGCTCACTAAAATTAATTGAGTACTCGATTCACTGGGGTCGGATGTCACAGCGCGCATGCACAAAAAACAAAACCTCACATGGAGATGCCCATAGACATACAGTGTATATATATACATATATATATATATATATATATATATATACTAACTAAGCAAAAATCTAATTGAGAGGTTTGTGATGTGTTAGGACCTGGCAGATCTGCCCCTTAAACAATGCAAGAAAATGGACTAAACTTTAGAAAGTGTGCAAAGTTATTGAAGGCTGGTTTTGTGCAGATCCGTTGTTTTTTCAACTGGGTTAATGCATTTATACAAATGCAGTTAGAGTAAAAGTTCAGCAATTAAAGCCACATTAGCTGTTTTCCTTTTTAATTTAGCTTGTGGCAGTAGGGTAAGTGAACGAGTTAGTAGAGATGAATACCCACTGTTAAATTCATTAAAACTGGCGACAATCAATAATCAAAAACCTGATAAGCATACCAAAAGAATAATGATAGTAATGTGATGACAAATGAGTTGTACAGAGATGTATAATAAATTGGATACGAAAAGAGAAAAAGACCCACTGTGCACAAACATACTCACTGAAGTCTTCATAGCCCCCAGCTCATGCCTCCAATAGTTTCCTGGAGCTGTCACTAAAACTGAGCCAAAGGAAATACAGGCAGAGATTAAGCAATTTACATTGTGTGGCCTGCAGGTGAGCAATATGGCGAGTTTGACTCATACCCGCTACGATAAGATCTCAGCGGGGCTCTTACTTTGTTGACCTTAACACTGTCGTCCCTGGAGGACTGTCAGTACTCAACCATCTTGCATGTCATGTTGATACTTTCACAATGTATTATACTTTTCACTTTCTTGATATGTCACTTTAATTCTTGTTTGTGTCTTTTTGTATTGTCATGTCCCCTTTTCACTCTTTTCTCTTTTCACTGTTTGTCTTGGGGGGGGACCTGCCAAGTAGATTCACATATGAAGTGAGTGTTGTTGATGGAAACTTTTTTTTTTTTTGCCTGATCCGTTGCACAGTTTTGCTCTGGCTTGAAGTAAATTCCAGAGGATTCAAGTTCATATCTGCAATGCATACACAGATGTTGTGCATCAATGTTACACATGTCTACATCTATATATGTGTCAAATCTGTTTACGTTGCAGTTGTTTACGAGGCAAAAGCCTGGAATTCTTGCCTCTCATGACTGACTCATCCATTTTGTGTTTTACAGCTGAGAGAAGCCAGCAACACAAGAAAGAGAACCATTTGATGGAAGAAAAGAGAAAGAAAAAGCAAGAAGAAAAGATCAAGAAGGACATCGCTCAGAAAACGGTAGGGATGAAAATATTTAGCTTTATTGAAGTTATAAATACAGCACACATCTCCTTTTTATCTTATAAGTAAACACCACACCACATTAAGAATGAGATAACATTATTGAGACACACGGATAATGTAGAATTATGGATTTCCAACCTTGATAAGTTTAGGGAAGGCCCCTTTCTGCTCTAGCATGGGAATTGGATGCTGCAGAGGGGGATTTTTCTTTCTGGAGCTTTTTGTCCCTATCCCCTTCACTGTAGATTGAAATCTAATTCACTGTCGATGTTACATTTTCACATTTCCTATATTTATTTCATGGAAGTCCCATTTTTGTCTCCCTTTGCAGGCTACGGAACAGAAACCCAAAGGTGAGTATACCTATTACCACCCAATACTATTTTACCACTGCATGCAGGATGACACACAGTAGCACTCAGCCTTTTGGGTTTACACACATCCCTGACAGACACACTGTGTGTGGACATGCATGTGCAGCTGTGTGCTCCACGTCCTTACGTCTGAAAAACACACACATAGAGCAGAGCTAATGCAGTGGAGTGAAATGCAGAGTGACGTCTGGTGTGCCCGCAGCAGCAGGCAGTGGAGCGTGAGGGCACCCTGACATAACACAGAGTGTTGTGGGTAGAAAGGGGGGAGGGGAAGTGGTAAAGGGAAAAAGGCACAAGGGGAGAAAAGACGTTCAGCTATAATGCCTCAGGGCTGAAAAAGCAGTGTCCTCACTTACCCTTGGTAGTATATTTAAATACAGACATAGGCATTTGTATTGTATTTTTGGCATAGTATGAGTAAAGACAATGTACAAGTAAACTGAATCATAGCATTCTGGAGCATTTGTAGGATTGATTGCCCTCCTTCCCCTAGTTTGAGAACCATTGTGGTCATCTGGGTGTCATTTTAATGAGGGTCATAACAGCCGGTCTTGACCTCTGAACTGCCCATTTTGTTGTCAGCACCCCTCACCACCTCCTTCCATCACAGCTTCACTGCTCTCCAAATTCTCTGCACAACGCCAACATCCTTCTGATTTAGATGACATTTTTAAACACTTTTAAACTTGTGGATTACAAGAAGCAAAATCCTTTTTAATTATTCTGAAGTAGAAGCCAAGAGTTCTATTCCGTCATGATGCATTAATGGATCCTACAGCTCAGTCTTCTTTTGACAATCATTGAGCTGTGCAAGTTCTCTCAGCTTTAGACATATAAGAGTTGTTCCATAAATGACCTTCTTAGCGTTATTGTATGTCTGATGTTATTGTAAGAGCTGATATTCACACATTCTTTTTTTTTAAGCCAGTAAAATTCAAGTGAACTGTATTATGTGTATTTGTCTGACTGCAGCACAAAGAAATGCAGAAGGGTGACGGTAGGAACAGTCAAAGTTGTGAATAGGGACATGGCTGAAGTGATGGAGTTGAGAGGTTATAGAACACAATGAGGCAGTAAGCACTTGCTTACTGAGATAGAAAGGATTGTTATATCTTCAGGAAGAAGGCTAAAGAAGGTAGGATTGCTGTGGAGACTAATCACTCAATAAACCACCTCTGATTTTGCTCATAACCTTATATCTCTTCGAGGGAAGGCATTATGGACTAGAATGAGTTGTTTTCATGTGTGGAACAGAATAGAGGTCTGTCTATACGTTTGTGTGTGTGTGTGTGTGTGTGTGTGCAGGGAGGTTGCAATCAGTATGCAGAAGTGATTTGTGTCTTTCCATCCATATCGGTAAATTCAGAAATTCATAGACACGTACAGATGCACGCCACCTTCCCCCATCACATCTTTTCTGCTTACCGCTCTTCAGGCCTTTTTAGTCTCCAAGCATTTCAATTTGTTTGTGGTAATCGATCTCGGCCCAACTCGTTCATATGTATGAAAATGAGATAAAGCTCCAGCACAGTGGAATTAACTTCTCTGCCCCCCATTAGGCATAGAGCTGCACACCCACATAGACCTCCATCCAGCAGGCAGCCTCATACTGCCCTGTTCAACCCCCCCATGCGTGTACACACGCACAGGATGGACCACTGATACAGGGCCCCACATCCTTTGTCCTATTCCCCATTACCTCCAAAGATATGCTGATTATTCACCCCATGCACACACACAGCTTCATCACAATCTCTCAATACCACCACTGCAATCACAATCAAGTCTGACTGTTTCACATTGTCCCCCCAACGGAACAAAAGCATGCTCCCACCAAGAGTAGGAGAACACAAAGTCAAATCACATGTACCAAATGAAGCCATAAGATGTGCACATTCCAGTGTATTAAGCAGTGTGCTTAGATTCCAGATTTGCAAAACCGAAAATATTTCAGCTGTGGTGGGATTTAGCATGCTTTTAAACTGTCAAGAATCACAATTATGCAAATGCATTGTCCAAGCAAAAGGCTACCCAAAAGCTATTTATGAAGCAGGTGCTGCAGTTCCCAAACTCTATTTTTGCTCCTTGTCAGGTCTGGCACTGCCATGCCAAAATACCAAAAAAAAAGAAACAAAAACATACATTTGGAATAACTCAGTTGATGTTTCGCAACATTAAAGTATTGGTTTGTGAAACGAGCAGCATATGGTTCCCAAAAGTTGTGGTGAAACTCCAAATCGTATCAATCTCAGGGCTTTGGTGATATATAATGCGTATCATTGGCCCATCCCATCCAGTCCTCTACACCCTCTGCATGTCATCCTCTTGTTTCATCTCATCCACGCAGAAACATCATTAACAGAGTGATAACAGCATTAATGCTTATCAAAGTGAGAGACGCACATAAACACAAGTGGAGCGCATGTTTCCGTATTGGATTAATTTGCAATTTCATATGCTATTAATTGCGTCAACACAACATGGGAATTTCATGAATCACAATCCAATTAGAGGGTAATTTATTTAAGCATCGGAACAGCTCTTCACTTCACTTAGCCACATTTATAAACACCCAAAAGAATTAATAGTGTATTGCTCGTGAATTACGTCCTGTGGATTTATGACTGTCTAGCATAATTGTTTTCCCGCTACCTCACCCCCCGTATACTTACCTCGCATGTGTGTAGAGTGTTGGAGGAGAGTGGGAGATGAAGGGAGAGCCCGGGGTCAGAGCAACAGGAAACAAGAGGGCCACACAGACCTAAACAATGCTTTGCTCTTTGTCTATTCATACAGCAGAATCACTCACAAGCTGCTGACAAGAGAGGCCATTTGATGCCTTTGGACCTTCCCTCCCCCATTTCATCTTCGCTTTCCTCCCCCACATAGTGAGATGCTTGTTGTCAAAAATCTGGCAGATTATTAATAACATGTGGCTGAGCTGCCATGAGTGACAGTTGTGCTGTGCTTTGAGGCCAAGATGTTTGCATACATGTTTATGCAGGTCAAAGGCTGTGATTGTGTTTGCATCAAGGACCCTTTTCACTCTTAGCATAAGCAAAAAATATCATTGGTCAATTTCGATTAAGTTGCAGCATTTTTATCATAAAAGACAGCAGCCCTCAGACGTTTTTTTTCACCGCAAAATGTTGTCACGTTTAATGTCACGGCATCTTGTGACACCTCTGTATATAGTAAATCAAAGCAAATTTTTGTACCGGTTACAGTATTATTATTGTACAGTATTTGTGTTTTATTGTACAGCATTTATGGATGCCAAGTGGGTTACATCGTGGTTGTCTTTTCTAGTTAGCCGGGTATCTGTGGCTTCTGAAAAAGTCTACAAACCGATCATTTGAATTTAAGGTCTTAAAATTGGTCTTGTAAAAGTTGTATTCTTTACAGTCTTAGAGTTTTTCAATTTGACTTGTTGAAACTTGCATCAACCCTAAATTAGTCCTTTCCTATTAATGAACATTAATGGACATTTAATTATTTTTTAATGGGAATATAACCTTACAGTATTATTCACTCGTCACATATTTATATATATTGGCTATAAACAAGCTCTTTGTGCTCTTTACTCTGTCGTAGTCTAAAAATTAGCTTAGTTTCACTGTTTACATTTTTGCAATTGTATGCATGTTGTGTACACAAACCAAATAAGCACTCTTAACAGTAGCTCCCACTCCTACCACATACAAGAGGTAAACAACCATGACCCATGAGAGAGAAAGGGGAGCCTGGCATTGGGATAAGATGGGGGTGAGGAGGGGGGCACTAATTAGATGGAGAAGATGGAGAGGAGGCATGGTATGAGAGAAGGTCACATGAGGCCACAAGAGGCAAATGGAGGTGCGGGGAGGCAACAGACAGTCTCTATGGTAACTGCCTTTTATATAGAAAGGGTGAGGGGTGAGAATGTTTTTGCTTTAATGTGGTGTGAGTGTGTTAGGGAGTTTTTCCCTATCAATACAAGCAGATGGGACCTAAGAGAGACTCCCACCGCCATGTAGTCTATAAACTCACAACATATAAAATGAAATAGTAAATACAAAACAAGTGATTACTACATACAATATGCAGTATAATAGAACAAATGTGGTTTAACCTTCATTTAAAGAGGCGATTTAATAGCGCTGTTAAACATACGTTAGACTGGAACCATTCAGTAGTTTTTATTTTAACCAGCTGCATTACTGTAAAATGCGCAGCATTTATAACATTTTGTACATCAATATAAACCCCTCTTTACATTATCTCTTCTTGGCTTGGGGGGATGGCACCATTGTGTAGGGCGTATAGGCCCGTACGTGCTGTCCATCCCCCACTACTACAAACATGGCTGCATAATGAAGTGATTCTGCAGACAATAGACAGAAGAGCGATGGGAACCTGCACTGCCTGGCACACTAGACTTCAGTGACTCTGTGCCACACAGTGCCATGTATGCTTGCCTTTTGTCCTCCATATTAACTTGCTCTAAAGCTGCCCAGCCCTCCATTGACCATTTAGCATGGACAAGGGCTTTCTGCACATCCTCAGCTTCATTCGATTGTTCGTCACTATCAGGCATTCCTAAATAAGTATGCACATTTACTCCCTTCAAAGAGTCTAGTTGTTTGTTTTGTCTGTATCATACGATAATAATACGATAATCCCATTTTATTCTTTGGACTAAACATGTTTATCTCTGAAGCTCCCAGTTAAACTGCAAATTCCTTTAATCCCTTCATTCATATAATACAGTCTTTTGTGCTGCATTTGTTATAATACAGGCTGATATTAGTAGCACACCAAAAGCTGTGCGGCTTCATGATTTATTAAAGCGTAATTTATGATTTGAGCCATGCGCTGCCCACAGAGCATGAATATTGCTGTTGCTAAATAAATAAGACATTGACCCAAATCAACAAAGGGAGTGTAGCAAAGCACACCTGTAATCTTTGAGGTCTCGTATCCTCCATCCACAGAGAGGCTGAACTAGCTGCTTTTGTTCAATCAGATGCAATACGCTTGTAACCACTTTAATTTAGTGTTCGAATCTCATTCCCTTTCACTGGTAGTAAGTGTAATGAGCATACTCTTCACATTGCACATTTAATCTTTCATAGGCATGCTCTTATCTGAGGGATTTCCCTACGAGTCTACTTTTTTGTGTGGTCTTTTTATGTGAAGATCAACCTCTTTAAAGAACTTGCCCACCTCATGAATTAAGAAAAGATCTGTCTCCCTCAAAATTAAAAGCACGTCTTGGTTAATATATTTCTGTTTGATCAGGGCAAAAGGGGGCTATTTCTCTCACAGGTACTGTTTATTCACTTAACATATTCGGGCTACTTAAATTCCACAAAGGAGCTTACCTTCACAAAGACACACACCAGACGAGTTATATTGGGGGGTTTTATCACATTATAGTTAATATAAATTATACATTCTTACATCCCCAAGTCGAACGCAAAGCCTGATGTGTTAAATAAAATTCATGGCTTTATTCTTGAGAAAAATCAACCTATGAAAACAGCATTGTAAAAGGCATATAAACACAATATACATCACCATGTCTTGCAGCTCTGCAGTCTTGTGTAGGTATATCACAGTACAGCTCCCATCATCATCATTATGCTTTATAACTTCTAGAAGTGCGTCAAAAAGATCACTACTACAAAATCTCGCCAAAGCGCTCATGATTGTCCCCACACTGTTAAAACAGGTACAGTACATCTATCATAGTCTAGAGGCAAGTTGGGAAGACTTAGCAGGGCCACACTGCGTGTGACCCTGCGATCCATGATGGGGTCTAATTTTTTTGTCAGGGGGCGCATTCTCGGGGACGGGCAATAGAAACTGTGAATGTAAGTGCCTGTCTCCTTTCAAATAGATACCTCCTTCAAATAAACACCTGGAGTAGAGTAAATAAACGTCCCTTTTACCAGTTTCCAGTTTACCCGATTATGTTTTTTAATACCTATTCATGAAATAAAAAAAATCCTGCAAGACTAGGAGAGACCATACTTCTCTTGCTCCTCGTTGTGATTCACAGGCTACTGCACTGTGGGAGGGGTTCAGGGTCGGCGTGAGTCCAACATGATAACAAGGTTTGAAATGTTTCAGTCCTCAAAAAGGTTGCGTGGTTTCTTGTTTTGTCACTGCAGTCTCCTGCACCACACAGCAGTGGGCGGGATCAGGATGGATGAAGGCTCAGAGGGCTGAGACAGAAATAATGGAGAGAGAGAGAGCGAGAGCAGGTGGGTTATGGAGTTGCTGTGATGGAAAGACAGAGGAGAGGGGGTGGTTGCAAATGCAAAAGGAGAAGACGGGGGAGAAGAGGATAGAAGAGGGGGGCAGGGAAGCATGTTTTCACCATCCTGTCGTCTGATTGGCTTGGGGCAGCGTCAGGCGGGCTGAGCAGAATTTAATCAGAGATGTGCGTCAGCGGCTGCAGTTCCAGGCCAACAGCCAGCCCAATACTGCTGTAGGGAGGAAGCGGGGAGGCTCGCTCTCGCAACCTCCCTCCCATCTCTGTCTTTCTGCATGTGTGTTTGAAACCAGAGAGCGAGGGAGGGACCGTGCAAACATATGTGTGCACACTGAATATTTATGTGTTCTACAAGATGTGAAGGCGTTTGAAGGAAACCAACAGAAGAAAGTGGACACTTCCTTGTCTTCCCTCTCAATGTATGAAGTGCATCTTCACGGGATGTAGGCCTACTTGTATTTTGAAGTTGTCTCCCTCCTTGTTACTCTTTCTTTGTGCAGGTAGGCAGTCATCTGGATTAGTTTTTTCTTTGCTGTGAGGGATTTCGACAAGACCTTGGCAGACACAGTGAACGCCTCTGTACTCTTAGCTTACTTGAACTCCAAGTGTGGCTTGTATAGATGTACTTGATTGGCTAACGTACATTTTCCACTCTCTTCTTTTAAAATGCAGCCTTGAAATAAACACGCGTTGTGTCTTTGTCTGTCCTCCCTTGAGTTAAAGCAGTCTCAGCTGTTGTTTCGAATGGTCTTATCTGTCTTGGGACAACAGAAAACATTATCAACTATTTATCACATTCAACGAGCCAGAATGCCAGCAAACTGATATTTTGGTGAAATAGGCAAATCAAGTAGAAAATGAACATGTTTCTGCACCTCAGAGAGGACATTTTGGCTTCATGCAGGTGTTTTGTCACCCGCCTTGATATCCAGTCATTCCAGTAATTGCACCTTTCACGTTACAGCTCCATTAGAATGGCTGGCAAGTTGGTGAGATCTAGGAGAGAATGTTGGAATATGGCCATGCGAGCAACGAAGGGCATTTGCGAGTGTATAGTATCTGTACGAGTGACACCTTTAACAACAAACAGCAATAGACATAAAAGCAAACAAACCTGTTAAACACTACAACAACAGACCAAATTGATTGAGCAGGAATGCACAACATCTCACATTTTAAAAGGCCCTTTTACACGAAGCCCCACAGTATGATACCAAAATAAGTGATATGTGCAATGATTCTGGAACCATCCAGATAGAAGCAGTATCTGTACAACCTAACCGTGAAATTAATACCTTGCTACCTGCGTGTGTCTCTTGTCTGTGTGTGTGCGCGTGCGTGTGTTGGTGTATCCATCCAGTGCCAGAGCCTGCTCCCACTTACCCCAGTCCCGGCACACCCCATCACCTCCACCCTGCCAGCCCAAAGCTGCCCCTCTCCTCCTCATTTTCTTCTGGCAATGACCAGCGCAACTCTTCCAGTAGCCAGCTCCAGAGTTCGACTCCCCCTCAGCCGCAGTGCCAGTTGTCATCTGCCAGTGCTCGCTACCCGCCAAGAGAGGTGCCCCCTCGCTTCCGCCAGCAGGAGCACAAGCAGCTACTGAAGAGAGGCCAGCCTTTACCAGCAGGAGCCTTCAGTGATCTCTCACACTCCTCCTCCTCTTTTTCATCCTTGTCACCTTCATTACCTTACTCACCTTCTACGAGTACCAGCATCACTACCCCACACTCTACGGAGGGCACTACGGGCAAACAACAGCCAGGTTTGTGCATCTTCTTAAGTCTTGCACTACAATTTTGTTTATTTGAAACATGTTAAAGGTGGTGGTTACAAGGGGGTGCCTGGCATTCATGCTGCAATGTTTTCAGTTATAGTTTTATCATGGGAGATGGGTTCCCAAAATAGCCTACACGAAGTGAAATCCGTGAAGTAGCCAGCATCATTTTTTTTGCAATTGTTGCATATGTTTTGAGGCCGTATAAAGCCATGCAGTACACCTTATACACTTTTCTCAGATAACTGTCTCATTAACATTTGCTTGCATTTATCTCATGTTTAAACACTCTCGAAGTAAACATTTTGTTAGAATTTTAATGAACAACCTATTTGGTTGGATTTAAGTGACTCCTATGGCTGTGGCGTTTTTGTGTCCTTGTTGAAGCGTGTTTCCCTGCGTCGTCATCCGTGAGCCAAGGAGTAATTTGTTCAGTACTGAAGCCCCGGGCGTCTTGCAGCCTCATGGCTTCTGCCTTTCTTTGGTGTGTCCGGGGGTCCGATTTGTTTTGCGGTGGCTGGCTCAACTTCAAGTACAGACTTCCCTCAATTGTGGGCAGGGAATTTAAATACAGACATTGCAATACTTCTAAAGCTTTTTAAAAAACCTCAACCTAAAAACCTGTGTTCTGAAGCAGTGCAGTGTCTGTGGATGAATTAACCTCAGGGTTTCTGCATAATGATGTAGGCATTACTTTGTTGGGACACCACTTTTACTGACCTAATGAGGTTACTATGGCTTAAAGGGTTTAGATTGCTTCCTTACTCAAACAGTTCAACACTAGTGTGCACACAAACACATGCACATAATGTTGAGGGTGTGCAGCTGTAGGAAAACTAGAGTAACCTAGTTGTGTCGCTTCAGATGTGTGTCTGCCTGGCAGGCCAGCTGACACTCACACCCGTGCACATATATCAAGCTATTGTGAGGATTTAGTATTTTTGTATGTTTCCCATTGCATTTTTCCAGGCCAGGCCATAAGTGAAGTGTGTGATAATATTCCAGTTGGCACAAACGTGTAACTTAAAAGTCTTAAAGGAACAACACTTATAGATTCTAGGGTATCCCTACCCCTCCTATGCAACCCTCGCACCAGACCCTTCCCCCACCCCTTGTCGTTTCCACTTGAAAAGACATGCCGATCTGTCCAGCTGACTGGGGACCATTAAGTAGTCCAGACCAGATTGGCTGCCCAGCAGCAGGTGCTGAAGTGGGGCCTTTTTAAGACTGTGGGAACTTGAGCTAAACAGCTGTTTTGTAGTGGCCCAGACAGCGTATGTAGTCATAAGTTGTGTTTAAGGACACGCTGCATTGTTTACGTAGGCTAACGTATAGGCTTTGTTCTTAGCTCCTTTGCCAAATGTTTAGTGCAACTGAAGAATTTCTATTAATAAATTTTAGTGCTGGAGGTACCAGTTCATGAACACTACACTTCTTCTAATCTCTACTATTAAATAATGTAAGCGCCTCATAAATATTTTACGTGTATATTTCAAGTCATCAAATAATCACAAAAGTGCTTTCCCAAAGGAAACCAGCATGGTTTACATTGCCGCTTTTCCTCTCATAGACACACACACTCAGAGGCACACAAGTGAAGGCCCTGGTGGCTTCATTAATCCAGCCTCCGTCAGCGAAACCAGAGAAGTCACCATCGCTGTGGTTTTTTTCTTCACCCGGTAGAGGTAAACAGACATGAATGATGAGTTTTAAACCCTCGTGTAACCGTTCCCCCTTCTTCCGGCAAAACAAATGTATGCCTCCTTTGCTCCAAGTGGGCTCTAAGCTCTCCTCAAATAGTAATGGATCAGGCCTATTATGTTATAGAAGATTAGTAACATCCACTTTACTCCTTCTATGCCCCACACTTTGACCGATCTAACCCCTGTTTTACTCGGTGCAAACTGCCATAAACTATAGGTGATTTTTGTATTTCATTTTCTTTTCTTTTTGTCTTTTCTGCTAACTGCAAGTGCCAACCTTTCCCCTAGGATCTTCATGCATCAATACGCCTCCATCTCTCTCATCCCTCCTTTCACCTTCCCATTCATTCACTTATATATATATATATATATATATATTTTTTTTTTTTTTTTTTTTATTATTTTTTTACAAACATACACATTTGTCTCCACTTTTTGGGTTTTTTTTACTTCCAAACCTTCATGGTTGGAATGTATTGGGTTCGAAATAAAGCTTGTGTCCTTTCAGATTATGATCAATGTAAAGCCTTCAGAAAATGAGGTGTGCAAATGAGAGAGAAACGCCACAAAGAGGGAACAGTAGCATCAATAGCTATTACTGATACTGTGTCTGCATGTAAGACATATATATAAGCCACTTTGGGTAGTAATTGAAAAGCCCATCTGTGTGGTTATGTCTGGTTGCTTTCTGAGCAGTTTGATTGTGGAGCAGTCTGCCAAGCATCTAATCCGTAGTTTAAGGGGAGTTTCAGTTGTGTTTACTTAACAATTGGACATGTTGGCTTTACTTTTGTCTTTAACTTTCATAATCAACTTGGGCTCTCAAGGTGGTGGGCTCTGCTCACTAATTCACGTACAGATTGCTTTTTTCTGGAATGATGGTATCATTTGTCTCCCGTGTAGCGATTGTGCTAGCATTAGGGAATATGCATGCACCATAGGCCTGATGACCTGAAGTGGCCTGTGAAATGAAGACAAATGTCAAAAGCAACACATAGCAGCATTTGTGTGTACCTGCTCTGCCCAAGCAAAACACACTTTCACTTCATCTGACTTATTTTAAGGAGTGGTTCTTCATCATAATATATATTTTTTGCTTATTGTGGAAGTAATATTCTACGTACCATTAAAGGATGGTGAAAACATTTTACTTTTTAATGTCTTTATGCTCTGGAGGTGGTCGTCCATCGGTTTAATATGTGCTATGTAACATTAAATGCTAAACAACATCTCTACAGTTTGTGTCTTTAATAATACACACAATTTTTCCTCATAATATTCATGGTGCAATTCCCCCTGCATACGCTTGCTTGGCCTGTGTGCTGGTTAGATTAATGATAGGATTTCCTATTGTTTTGAAGTGCATCCTTATGGGGCTGGCTGGCTAGTGTTCTGGGTGTTTGCATGCCGGATCAATAGCTTTTTCATCTCTCTACCTCTTGAATTAAAAAGATCATTGATTAGCTGCCTCCAATTGATTGATTTCCCTCTTATAGCACTGCTTCGATCTATTAGTAGTCTCCCTTCTGTTGCCTTTGGGGCTAATGAGATTTCTTTTGTGCAGTATAAATTACAAAATTGTTGGGGTAAGGGGTGGAGCTTTTGGGTGTCAAATGTTTTTAAACGCATAATAAATAGGTATAGATAGACTTATAGCAAGTGAATGTGCAGTATAATATACCTATACTGGACAGTAGCAGATAGTGAGAAATATTGCGCTTGGAATTTTTTTTTGTGTTGGGGGATGAGGAGGAGCATTCTGTATGATGGATGTGAAGCCATCTTGGTTTGATTCCGATAAATGAGCAGCATTCCACTTGGGCTTTCCTTTAGAGCCCCAGCGAACAAAGCAACGATGCAGACTGATGTGTCCCTACTGTGCTGTGTGTTAGGAGGAGGGAGAAAAATTAAAGAATAAGGAAATGCATTAGGGACACAAAGAAAGGCCAAGGGTGTGTACAGAGAAGCACGATCACAACAAATAAGATGAGTAAGGGTGGGAGTAAAAGAATGTAAAACAGGGAAAATTCTGATGAAAATAGGAACGCTGTCTCGTGTAGGTTTAAGGTTTAAGGTTTAAGAAGTAGGTTCCTGCACCATTTTTCAAATTTTTTCATTCATTTTCTACCGCTTATGCTCACAAGAGTCGCTGTGGAGCCGACCATTTTATTTGTCAAATTTTCTTACTGTATTTGTTCTCATTTGTTTCATTTCTCTTTAGCCATATCCCCCCAGAGTGGTTCTGCTGCCCAGATTTACCATTCGGGAGCCTCCTTGCAAGCTGACAACATTTTCGGTGCCAACAGCTGGAACAAAGGGATTATTGACGGAAGTGACACTGAAGCTTGGCCCTCCATTAGCCACAGCAGTGACCCCAGCCAACCTGCAGCACCAGAATGCCCCTTGGGCTCAGCTAGCTTCAGCACAGACAACGTCAGCGGTGTCACTACCACCAGTAGTACTTTTCTGAGTATGGCCACAAGTGCCACAGGCCAGCCGGCCCACTACACAGCTCTCAAATCTAACAATAACATGATGACAGGACCCGGGTCAGCCAACACGTTATCTAGTAACAGAGGTTGGGGGTCAGATGCCAAACAAGATGGAATGAATGGCGGGCGAGTAGCAACGCCAAATCACTGGGGCTCACCCGGTTTTAATTTGAATCTCAATCCCAGTGCAAACCCATCAGCCTGGCCTGTTCTCGGTCACGAGGGTATTCTTGGATCTAATGGAGTGTCCACGTCATCTCACCCACCAGGCAATGGGAATGGAAACCTGGGGAACGGGAGCATTGGAGGCGCAAGTGCTTGTGGTGGAGGTTGGGTTAGCATGGTTGGTGCTAATGAAAATGAACAGCAGCGCACCTCAACCAATACAAGCTTGTCCTTCAATATGGAAACTAACCGAAACACTGATGGACCAAACCACAGCAAGCAGCAAGCTCAGGAGCCCATGAGCCCTATCCATGGATTAACTGGCTGGGGAGGGCAGTCACCTACTGAATCATCCCAACTTAATGGAGACACAACAGGCAGCTCTGTATGGAGCAGTGCAGAAACCAAGGCAGCTGACTCCCCGAAGGACTCCGGCTGGGACGCAACTTCCTCTGCTGGCCTCTCTGCCTTGGGCCGCCAAGGTAGCGGTGGAGGGAGTAATGGAAGCGGTGGCTGGGGAGACTGGGGAAAATCCTCAGGAAGCGGAGATGCGTCGAAAGCTTGGGACTCTGTTGATGCCGCCAGCTCAGGTTCGGGTCAAGAGCAACAACTTGGCACATGGGGCAAACAGTGTGAAACTGCCCCAGCAAGCGAGGGTAGTGGGGACAGCAGAGATGGCCGATCTCACCACAGAGAGAGGTCGTCAAGCATGGATTGTACCCCTCTCTTACCACGACAGGACTTGGACCCAAGAGTACTAAGTAACACAGGTTGGGGACAGACTCCCATTCGACAGCACACAGTATGGGAGATGGAGGAGGCAAACTCTGATGATGGGAAAAGCAACAGCAGCTCAGACACATTTGAAGGTTCCAGCTCTAATAGTGGTCCTCCTTCTACCAATGGAGGTACCATCAACTCCAACATTGGTGGTACCAATCAGAGGCATGGATCTGAAGGAAAACGTGAAAGTGATGGACCATCAGGTTGGGGAGCCCCTACAACTGGATCTGGATGGGCTGATCCCCCACAGTCTCTGAACGAAGGAGCTAATGGGACCACCAGTGGCTGGGGAGACTCCATGCCTACCAGTGGACCTAAAAATGTAAGCATGACATCTTGGGGCTCTGAAGACAAGTCACCTAATTGGGACAGTGACATGACAAAAAAACAGTCCAGTAATTGGGGGGAGGGCCCACGTAGCTCCCGTGGTTGGGGCACCAGTAATGGGGGCTCCCACTGCTCCAACCCCAGGGATTGGGGAGAACCCGAGATCAAGAATAATGCGTCCCCCAGCAGCATGTGGGAAGGTGAGGGAGGAAATGTGGGTAATGGTGGCTGGAAGGATAGCACTAGAGGAGGAAACAGAGGAGGTGTTAAGCTGACTTCCTCTGTGAGCAGCAGCACTTGGGGAGAGTCCACACGAGCAAATGGCCCGGTGCAGGGCACCTGGGGCTCCTCTAAGCCCAATGAAAGCAGCAGCAGCAGCAGTAGCACTGGTAGCGGAGGAGGAGGTAGCATTGGGTCTTGGGGAGGTCCTGGTTCTGTGAAACAGAACACTTCCAACTGGAGCAATGTTAGCAAACAAGACCAGTGCTTGGAGACCACTGGTTGGGAAGAGCCCTCCCCTCCCTCTGTCCGCAGAAAGGTGGAGATTGATGATGGAACGTCTACCTGGGGTGATCCTAGCGCATACAACAAGACTGTCAACATGTGGGATCGCAATAATCCTAATGGTAACCAAGGAAACAGTGGCCCACCCCCCATTAAGAATGGCGGTATAATCACACCTAATAATAACAACAACAATCATTCTGGAAGTCCTGGCAACAACAATCACCACCACGGCCATCCAATGCACCACCATCCCCACCATGGTAACGCCCCAAGCCATTTGCAACACCACGGAAACAACTATGGGTCACCCAACAATTGTGCCCTGCACCCTGGTTCAGGGCCCCAGGGTAGACCTCCTCTTGCTAACCCAGGTGAGAGAACTGCATTACTGTGTCACCTGACTTTGTATGTCTGCTTTCTTATTGGATATGATCTTGGCAGGTTTAGAATGAGCTGCAATTAATACTAAATGACATGGAGTGTTGCATTGTTGAAGATCTTTTCTACTCGTACTTAGCATTTAAAGATTAGTGATAAGGTTTGTTAGGTATTCCAAGTATTATTTCTTGAAGTGATTTTTTCATAGTGATTATTAAGTGGTTTTTCATATGGTTATTGAGGCATCTTGATGATCATACATGCATCATTAATTCTGCCCAGTTAGCTGAATTTAGTACAGAAGTGTATTTTAATACAAAGACCACTAAGGATGAATTCATGTCAAGCCCAGTTCACTGGACTTATCCCTCTCAATTTGATTGAGTCAAACCACTGCCCCCTTCTGTTAAATAAATGCATTGCATCTCTTGTTACTTTTACTATTCCTTCTAATTGACTCATTGTGTGAATAACATTTTTTCCAAAATAGCATGCCCCTTTGACTTTGAGTGCATTTCATGGTGCAGTGCAGTCTGAGTCACATTTTTAAAAATGAAACTCCTCTCTCTGTTTGCCGTTCACAGGCTGGGGAGAGCTTCCTAATGTACAGCCCAAATCAGAGCCGGCTTGGGGAGAGCCAGCTGCTCCGACATCTGCTGTGGACAACGGCACCTCCGCTTGGGGTAAGCCTCCAGGGGGAGTCGGAGGATGGGGCGATGGTGGCCATGAACCCTCTGGACCCTATGGCAGGGCCAACGGACCCTCCTGCTCTGTACCCTGCAAGCCTGGTAAACATATGCCTTGGTTCACTTTTATGGAAGATAATACACAACACTATGAAGCTTAGTAGACTTGTCAGACTATTTTACTCGTTCTAATTTAGTTTTTTTTACTGTCTTAAAAATAAAATCAGTTCCACTCCTAAGAATAGATTTTAAGTTCGTTATGATGTATAGAGGACAATACAGTGTGCAAAGGAAAACAGTGCCATCAAGTGGTCACATTCAAAACTACATGTACATCCTACATTGAATAATGAATTTCTCTTGAGTTTTTCTTCAATTTTTCAATGTTTTTTACAAAACATCATTTTCTGCTCAGTGCCCAAACCTATGCAAGACACTTGGGGAAGTGGAGGGGAGGAAATGGGCATTACTACAAACCAGTGGGACACTGAAGATGGGGACATGTGGAGCAGCCCCACCTCACAGGAGAGCAGTTCTTCTTGCAATTCCTGGGGCAATGGACCCAAGAAAGGCCCGAGCAAGGTACATGTCCGACTAATTTTGCACACAGACATCATTGTTCATGAAATTATTTCAATGATTGGTTTCCTCAGGTCAAGATGAGTAACAAGCCGGATGAGACGTGGCTCATGAACCGTCTCATCAAACAGCTCACTGACATGGGATTTCCGGTACGAGCCTGATTTACTCTCAAATGAGTAGACTGACCTGCAGCCCTTTTTAAATTTTTGACGGTCCGATGTAATTAATGTGTTATAGAGAGACCCTGCTGAGGAGGCTTTGAAGAGCAACAACATGAATCTTGACCAGGCCATGAGTGAGTTTAGTTTA
Organism: Doryrhamphus excisus; assembly: GCF_037039965.1. Taxonomy (NCBI): domain Eukaryota; kingdom Metazoa; phylum Chordata; class Actinopteri; order Syngnathiformes; family Syngnathidae; genus Doryrhamphus; species Doryrhamphus excisus. Next base: position 15,600,919 of record NC_136365.1, read on the forward strand.
AATGCTGTAGGATATTTCAAGTAGATGTTTGTTTGATTATAATATGGACAAAAATGTTCTCCAAGGCGCTCTCTTGGAGAAGAAGACTGACCTGGACAAGCGTAGTATCGGCATGTCTGATTACGGCAACAGCCTGAATAAACCTCTGGTGTGTCGACCATCTGGGCTCACTAAAGATCCCTCAGACCGCACTGCCTTTCTTGACAAGGTATTAACTACATCAGCACAAGTTAGAATGTATACTTATTCATGTTTGCTACTGTGATCTGTTGACCATCCTGTTTTACTTCTCTCTTTTCCAGGATGGCGTTCTGTCCGATGATGCCCCACCATCACCGTTTCTGCCTTCCCCCAGCCTGAAGCTCCCCCTGGCCAGCAGTAGCCTTCCTGGGCAGGGTCTGGGACCAGGCAACTCGGGGCTGGCAATGCAAAACTTGAACAACAGACAGGTATTCCTGCCACCCTTAATTACCAATAAACCAATTTGCGTACCATTTCATCCGCAATGTATTGCCTTGACTTACCTTGTTACGTGCTGATTTATACCAGATTGCAGTCGACTCTCGCCACTAGAGCGTCATGTCCTCACTCTTGCGCAGTTAAAAAAAAAAAAAAAAAGATCACTGTTTTGTGGTTTAATGTGGCCTATAATTAGTTTTTAAAAATGCATATTTAATGCACATCCTTTCATGTGATATATAGTCACTGATGGACAGTGTATTATATGTATGTATGTATTATATTATATATTTAAACGCAGATAGGTGAAATATCCTTGCTAAATAAAATAATAGGGGCTCTTTGGAAGGAGTAAAATCTTTGTCTGATCTTCTAGATACCCAGTGGAATGTTTGGCAGCAGCGGGGCAGCACAAAGCCGGGCCATGCAGCAGCCTCCTCAGCCACCAGTGCCACCTCTGAGCTCCTCCCAGCCTAGTCTACGTGCTCAAGTGCCTCAGTTTCTCTCCCCTCAGGTACACAGATACACGTACATACACACACTGAAACTAGTTCTCACATCGGTCCAGTGTTTACAGACCAAAATTAACTTTTAAAGTAATTTACTGTCACGCTGTAACCCGAGGACCCGTGGGGATTCTAAAATTATTACTCTCTGACAGTGTCAATCCAAACTGTTGCAATGAACAAACATCATGTGTTTTTGTTTTAATTGTTGTGAGTCAAAACATCTATTTTTGCTCCTTATTTTTTTCAGGTCCAAGCACAGCTCTTGCAGTTTGCAGCAAAAAACATTGGTCTGAACCCTGCACTTTTAACCTCACCAATAAACCCTCAACAAATGACCCTGTTGTATCAACTTCAGCAACTGCAAATGGTGAGTTGCTTCCCCTGAAGAAGTATTCCCTTCATGTGTTTTCTCTGGCCGTATGCCCCATATACTCTTGGTTCCCTTTTCTTCAGGCATACCAGCGTTTACAAATCCAGCAGCAGATGATGCAGGCGCAACGCAGTGTTTCCGGCCCTATTCGTCAACAAGAGCAGCAAGTGAGTCAACAGTTTACCTTCCCACTCACAAAGTCCTGTGATGATAAATGTGACGAGCTGAAGCAAGACCGCATGACCACATGCAAATGACAGAACATGTATTTATACCATGATAACATTAGTGTGACATCAGTAGTTGCTCAACGGTTGTTTGTGTGTACAGTATTCTCATTGACGGTGTTTCTGCTCTGTCCATCTTCTCCCCAAGGTCGCACGCACAATCACCAACATGCAGCAGCAGATCCAGCAGCACCAGCGTCAGCTCTACCAGGCGCTGCTGATGAAGCAGCAGCAACTTCCCTCTCATTCTGCCTCCTTCTCTTCTTCTTCCGCTGGTCTGCACGGCCCCACCGGAGGGCCCGGATCTGGCAAATCAACCCTGGACCCTTTCACAGGCCCACATCAGGCCCCGGGCCTGGCCGACACACTGCACACCAAAGAGCCGCTGTCCTCGCCTAACGCCTACAGCACCTACCCTCTTTGTAAGTCTTAATAAGTAATAATACATTCAGTATTCTTTATTCAGTCGGTTTATCTGGCAACATTTTTGGTAACAGTAAGTGAAAGGGTTGGTATAATATCTGTTAGCTCGTGCTTCAAACTCCAAACAATAAATAGAGATGATTACTGTGGATAAAGGACTTGTTGCTCAGCAACCGCCTGTTCAACACACTACCATATTTTAACATTTTATTACCGGTACCTCAGACAGTGGCCAACAGCATATGTATTTATTCAAACCTTTATTGGATGTAAAGCATCTTTTAGAGAGGAAGTATTTATTTTTCAAATTTTTTGAACAAATTCTGCCATTTTCTGCACATTGCATCTGTATGTGCTTTTCTCCCAAGCTGTTAAGACTCTCAATTCTTGTGTCTTGTCTGCAGCTGGACTGAATCCAAACATGAATGTAAACTGCATTGAGGTGGGGGGTCTTTCCCTGAAGGAACCCCCTCAGCCCCAGTCCCGCTTGTCCCAATGGACACACTCCAACGCCATGGACAACCTCGGTGGCAACACCTCAAACTTGGAGAACAACCTCAACAAACACGGTGAGTTAAGAAGCATTTAGCAACTTTTTAAATAAAGTACATCAAGTAAAGAATAAACTCAGTATGTGTTTTGCCCCATATGTTAGGTGCCATATCTGCTGCCTCCACTCTGGGCCCCCCAGGGAAGCCCCCCCAGTTGGAGGACTCCTATAGTCCATACAGTCTGATGTCCAACTCAGAGTCGCCTGCCAGCCCCTTGGTGCCTCCAGACAGCTGGGGCCAAGGGAAGAACCCCAATGAAAAGATGACCAACGGGACCAACATTAACTGGCCCCCAGGTTAGGACACATGGAAATGAATAGCAGTGACTTGATTACATACTGTATGTACTCAACACTTTATTTTTGTTTCTTCAGAATTCTGCCCAGGTGTGCCATGGAAAGGCCTTCAGAACATTGACCCTGAGAATGACCCTAACATGACCCCTGGCAGCGTCCCCAGCGGTCCCACTATCAACACCAACATCCATGATGTCAACAGATACCTGCTGCGTGACAGGAATGGAGGTATGCACACCAGATGAGCTCAAACGTTTACGTAGGTTTTTGTTGGCGTCTTAGTTTCAGCCCCATGTTTCTTTTTCAGTAAACATCTGTACGTCATTTGAGTCTGTGTGCTTTCATAGGAATTTATCAGGAATTCATTCAGTTTCAAAGTATACATTAAGAAGACATGATTACTAGTTGCTTCATCTAAATATTACATATCTTTCCATATTGAAGGTAAACTGTCTGATGTGAAGTCCACCTGGTCTTCAGGGCCCGTCTCCCAGAACCAAGGCTCTCTCACTCATGAGCTGTGGAAAGTCCCTCAAGGTCCACGTGGCTCCACTGCCCCTTCCCGCCCTCCTCCAGGCCTCACCAACACAAAGCTGCCATCCTCCACCTGGGGGGGCAACTCACTCGGCCTGGTCCAAGGCTGGAGTGGCTCCTACTCCTCCGGTGAGCACAAATATACTCGCTTTGTTTTTATTGCAGTTGTAGTCATTGTACAGTGTACAAATTGTGCAGGTGTACAATCACACACACATCATGCGTTCAAAAGAAAACAACTGAACCTCACATGGTGGTGGGGGCAAGGAAAATCTTGAAAAAGCCAACATAGGTTTTTCAAGTGACTTCACTACTCCTTTAAACAAATCTGCTGTACCTCATCATGATATGATCTTACATTTGCAAGGCACCTTCGATCTGTGTTGTTTGCACTTCAAGGCTTTGAGTAGAACTCCTATCTGCTCTACGTCTTAACATACACACCCTGTTGAACTGCCATCCTGAGGTTTACCTGCTCTAAGAATACATTGTTTATCTCAACTGGTTTTGTGTCAGTTGGCCTATATTCATGCAGTGTGAAGAGAGGAAGTCTTGTTGGTTAGTACATGCCCTTTTAGTAAGCAAACGATCATATGAATGCTTTTAATCATGGCTTTTAGTCCATTATTTCTTCCAAAATGTGACGTCTGTGTGTGTCTAAATATTTCTCCTTTCCGAGTTGAGCATTGAGTAGTGTCTGTGTTTACAACAGAGGGAACAACCTGGAGTACAGACAGCTCCAACAGGTCTAGCAGCTGGCTGGTGCTCAGGAATCTCACGCCTCAAGTAAGAAGGCTGCTTGTTATTACCTTTTTATTTTTATACAAATGAACAAAGTTAATAACCCGTAGCTTATAGGAAATGTTGAGTAACTGTCCTCTTTCTGTGTATTTTGCAGATTGACGGTTCCACTTTGCGGACCCTGTGCATGCAGCACGGCCCCTTGATCACATTCCACCTCAACTTGACCCAAGGGAACGCCGTGGTGCGCTACAGCTCCAAGGACGAGGCTGCCAAGGCCCAGAAGTCTCTGCACATGTACGTGTCAGCAGTCGCTTTGCATCCTTTCACTGCACTGAAAAAGTATCAGTGGACCTACTGTAGTATTTGTGGGTTCGAATTAGGCTTTCCCTTCTTGACATCAACCAAAGTCATATTAGTCCCGGTATAAAATATAAAATATAACAAAAAAATCTTGTGCTTCCTGTGTCAGGTGCGTGCTAGGTAACACCACCATCCTCGCAGAGTTCGCCGGCGAGGAGGAGGTGAACCGCTTCTTTGCACAAGGTCAGTCGCTGGCCTCAAACAACACCACCAGCTGGCATGCTAACCCGGGAACCAATCAGAATCGAATGGGCGGGGCAGCGCCATCCCACTCCATGGGCCAGTGGAGCAGCAGTGGAGGCGGCAACGGCGGAGGAGGCAAGTCCAGCGGCGGCGACCTTCTTTGGGGAGGGGTCCCCCAGTACTCAAGTCTGTGGGGGCCCCCGAGCGGAGACGACGCCCGCGTGATCGGGAGCCCCACCCCAATTAACACACTGCTACCTGGAGACCTGCTGAGTGGGGAGTCCATGTAGGAGGATGCCACAGCCCACCTCCACTAACCACACGCAGTGTGGAGGGGGGGCTCATACGAACAGGAGCAAAAACCCAAGCAAATCATGTGGAGATAATCAGCACCATTTTGGAACTTTGTGGAACTGTGAATTGGGAAGCAGAAGGCTGAGGGTTCCCCCACATAGACCATAGACCTCAGTCTTTATTTTTGCAACATGAAAAACAAATAAACGGACGTAAAACAAAGAAAACATTTTTTTAGGAGAAGCAATCAAAGCTGCCATCTACCTTTCCCTCCATGAAGAATGAAAATCATCCCAAACAAAGCGAGCATTCCCAGCATGCACCATGGCCAATGACGTGGTTGGATGACCTTTACTAGTTACCTTTCTTTCTCAGCACTAATTAGCCTTAAGTGCTCTCCGGCCCAGGTCCTTCCCTAGCCGCCTTTCCTTTTCTTTGTGGACTTTGTGAAGTACGTGATGGAATCTTGCACAGTTTGACCTCTGGAGCCAGCTTGAGCGACGTAAGTCGACGCGCCTGGTGACCAACTCTCTTTTAACTGTGGCCCCCACCCCCCCCACGCCGGTCCTCGAATTGTTCAGTTTGTCTTGTGGACGCCGCTGACAGCTGTCCATTGTTGATGTCTGTCCCTATTTATAAGCTCTGTGCACGACTGAGTAGAGTGGCGCCAAATCACTGACAAGATTGGTCACCTCCAGTTCTTACTGGTGCTTTGTTGACTTTTTCTACTCCTCTTCAGGCCGACCATGACTGGATTGGTGGCGGATGAGGACGCAATTCCACCTTTTACGTGACGGTTTACATTGTGCAATATACACCGGAGAACTTTCTGGCCGTCCACACGCAGCTGGTTGTTTTTCTGTGTATTCGATTGTTATTGGAACTTGAAAAGACCTTATCCCCCAAAACTTGGATTCCCTTCAGAGCCCGCCCCCCCTCCCAGTTGGGAAATCCGTGCAAAGAGGAAGACGCTTCCTCTGTGTGTGCTGCACCCAACACAGACTTGATTGGACGCCTCTGGGTATCTGGTACCATACCAAATAAAAGGGCAGGGGAGCGAGTGTTGGTTCTCCTAATGCAGTAGACCTTCCGAGTGTCCCTCGGTTCTGGATCAACACAGGAAAGACCTTTTGAAAGGGTTTTTATCATAGCACTTATGAGGAGCTACTGGCTTCAATCCAATAAATCAAGACAGCTCTTCTTGGACAAGGGGAACACAAGGGAACTGTCACCCATGAACAATATCAAAGTGAATATCACTGTTACTCCAAATGTTTCAAAGCCTTGCTCTCTTTGGAGACCGGCGGCGTCTCGGCAAGCAGCGGGGCCGGGGGAAGGGGGCGCGGGAGTCAGGAAGTCCACTGAGTGCCTCTCTACTGTGGTCCACGCCTGTCCTCTTTTGTGCCACATCGGTTCCCCGCAGCAGCAGCAGCAGCACTTCCTCTACCGGGCTCAGTCTGGCAATAACCACCGCCCACCTGCCTCTCTGCTGTGGCCACGCCCACCTCCCCCCCGACTCGCCAATTCTTAAAAACACAAAAATCACTTTAGCTGGAAGATTTAATAGTCATATTTCTGGATTGATTTTTGTTTCATTGTTGTTGTTGTGTTGACATGCTACATGCTGACGTAGCCCTTCACTGTTCATATGCAGAAAACACTCGTGCGCTCGTGCTGTGTATTGAATGCAACGCTAGGATCAATACTACAGACTTTTATTGATTGTGTTCTCTACTCCTTCCAGTCCAGGTTGTTTCATGTTGTCTTTGTTTTGGTCCAAGCTGCTCCCATTGCCTAGCTGCTACGCTATCACCCCACCCCTAACCCTTTTCAACCCTAACCCTAGCCCCCAAAACCCCGCCCCCCCCTCCTGTGGGCCCTTGTACCAGTTTCTATGCAAAAGACGAGAGGCCCTTTTTACAAGCACCCCCTCACCCCCCCACCCCCACTGTGCACTTCACGATGGCCACCATTTCTCCAAAACACTGTCGCTAACTTTTTAGTCGGAACACTTTATCGACGACACTCGTGTCCAAGCTTGATCTCAGGGTCGGGAGGGGGGAGGGCGAGAGGGGAGGGGGGCAGACACCACCGCAATGATGCAGCTCTCCACGCCTGTCTTTTGTTTCTACTGTGAGAGCGCCGTCTTTACAATGTATACTCACACACCTCACTTATTCCTGGCATACAGAAGAAGCCAATGTACTGTGCCAACTTCAACAAGCTGTGTCGTACAGAGAGCACTTGTGTCCGAGGGGGGACGGGGGTGGGGTATCACACCCTGAAATGACTGAATTTTTTTTGTGTGTGTTTTTTTTTTTTATGCTTTTGTGGGACAAACCTAACCTAGCATTGGACGGGTGAGGTTCCAGTTTGCTACAGTGCACAGTTGATGGGTAATCCCGGGTACATATTTTTTTAAAACCAAAAAAAAAAACTGAAAAAAATAACATTAACATCATTTTTATGAAGCTTGACATTGAAAAAAAAATCTTCAAAAATGTAAATGGGGAAAAAAAAACTTGTCTGATATGTTAAAGCTCTGCACTTCTATCTGAAAGGTCTCTGGTGGGAAGTGTCTACTAACCCCATGAAGAAGTAGACCAGCGACCAGGCTGCCTTTTCCTTTCATCCATCTCATTTTTACGTTGATGTCCTGCTCAAAGCCGGCCCACTCATATGAACTGTACATTTCCACACAGCCAAAAATGGCTCATGGGGGGCCCACTGTATCAGCCTCACTCACAGGGCAACCAGTTGGTGTACAAAGTCTTAAAAAAAAAAAAAAGTCTAAGAAAAAGGGGACAAAGGCTACCTTTTCAGGACTTGCAGTCCTGCAGCACACAAGCAAAAATCACTATTGCCTGTTTCTGTAACTGCCTTGATCCAAGCTCAGACAGACCCAATAGCCGAGGAGTACCAAGTGGAGAAAGTCAAAAGAGGCTTTCCAAAAATGCTGCACCAGCACCGAGAGGCTCTCCTCGTCACGCTCACGTCGTATAGCAGTATATCTCCATAGCAACACGCCTCGGATTGTAGCCTCTCAAATCTTATCTTTGTCTTTGTTTCAACTCAAGATGAGCAATATGTTTTGTTTACTTTTTTTGCCCCCCCCCTGCTAATACGCTAATATGCGAAGGTAATGATGGCGTTGTAAACTGATACTTGATGGTATGAAAGCCAGAGGTTGAAATTCTGCACATTTTTTTTAACATAATGCAGTACATCAAAGCAAGTGTACTGTATATGTGGATTTGTTTTGTTTTAAGCCAGACATGATTAACCCCCCCCCCCTCAAGCTTTCAACATTTCCTTAAAAAAAAATCACATATCAAAAAAAAAATTGAATTTACTTGAATCAATGGAATACGGAGGAAGGAGGGTCACACTGGAAGGAAAAACAAAAAGAAATAATAATTTAGTCCAGAAAATGACTAGTTCTGGACAAAAAAGGTTTTATTTTATGAGGAAAATTCAAATCAAATTTTAAGGAGCTTACAATGAAAATGGTACAACCTGGCAAGAAAAATGTTGCAATCAGAAAAAGTCGCGTTAAAAATACCTAAAATGTAAAAGTAATATATACCGTATTTTCTGGACTATAATTCGCTCCGGATTCTAAGTCATACAAGGCCAAAAATGCATAATTAGTTAAAAATAAAAAAAATAAAAACATAAGTCGCACTGGAGTATAAGTCTAATTTTTTTAGGTCATTTATTTTACGAACTACTTGACCAAAACAGACAATAGAGAACAGGCTGAATAGGTGTAAGATATGCTAACACAATGGTTATTCAGCTACACAAAAAATAAACACGAACAGAAAAGGTGTCCAGCGTTTATGTAACATAACAAAGCGTTTTAAGTACAGTAACATTTGTGTTCCGTCGTTCTCGGTTGTTTTTGTAAGCTAACGTCTACTGTTAAATATTGAATTGTTCAGGAGTAGGAAATATCTGTGCGAAAGTCTATAGTGCCCTCTTGTGGCTGTCTGTGAAATTATTGAAATTTGTGAAATTTTTTTCATAGGTTGGCTGTTCCTGCGACTTATACTCCAGAGCGACTTATAAATGAAAAAAACTGTTTATGTTACATAAACACTGGACACCTTTTCTGTTCATGTTTATTTTTTGTGTAGCTGAATAACCATTGTGTTAGCATATCTTACACCTATTCAGCCTGTTCTCTGTTATTTTATTAATGTTAGAACTTGCCTTCCAAGAGGATGTAATGTCTGTTTTGGTCAAGTAGTTTGGAAAATAAATTACTTGCAAAAAATGCGACTTATACTCCAGCGCAACTTATGTATGTTTTTTTCGACCAAATTATGCATTTTTGGCCTTGTGCGACTTATACTCCGTAGCAACTTATAGTCCAGAAAATATAGACATATTTTTTTTTTTTTTCATTTATAAGTCGCTCTGGAGTATAAGTCCCAGGAACAGCCAACCTATGAAAAAAAAAAAAGGAAAATACGGTACACATTTTAAAAATAAGCTATAAGGGGGAGAAAGTTGACATTTGGAGGAGATTCCAATCTAGATAAAGGTTGTACTTTTGGTTGACGTTTTTTCGTGATTTATGATTTTTTTTTTGGGGGGGTTAAGAGTGTAACTATTCTTGAGCCATGACAGTTTTTTGTGGAAAAAAAAAGATGATTTTATAGTTGAATTCTTCTTGGTTTTCTTTGCAGTGTGTCCCTACTGGTCCTTGGTTGGAGCACCAATAAAGTAATGTGAAGTCAGTCTTTCTCTGGTCTGACAGCTACGTTGAGAGGATGGCAATGTATTGCATTAAGTTACAAATCTTTTGGAGAAAAAAAAATGCAAGTGTCATCTAAAATGTGTGTGTGTGTGTGTCATCTTCTAATGTTGCACTGAGTGTCTTGTTTCCCTCACTCAGCTAATGGAAGATAAAAGTACGGAGGGGAGACGGTGACAATTCATGTGTACATGTTTACTCAAGGACTTAATGGACTTTTTGTTTTCATTCTATCTGTCAAAAAAAAAAAAAAAAAAAGTTTATCTACCTTATAGTGGCTTTTATTGTGGAATAATCCCCATGCAGGATTATCAATGAGTATTGCACCATTTTGTTCCAATGTAAAAACAACAACAAAAAGTATAAAACAAAGAAAAAAACGGTGAAAAATAAAGACAAAGACGTTGGCCGTAGACGGCGTAGAAGGACTGGTGTTCCCCAATGGAAAAGGAGGTCATTTCAGAGGTGCCTATTGTTTGTGTTTTTTCTTCTGCAAAAGCCACCTGTTGTCGTTTACAAGCATTTCCTTTGTCGGACTTCGGAGCAAATAGGAATCTACGACAGGAATGTTGTATTTAATAAAAGAAAGTGAAAATATCCTCTTCCATCAAACATGGACATGAAAACCTTGCAAAATGAAGATTTATGCTACTTTCAGTACTCTGGGATTGATCAGTGTTGTTGTCCTATTTCAAGTTGTTGACACATGATCTCTTTTTGTGTGTGTGTGTGTGTGTGTGTGTGTGTGTGTGTTTGCGGTTATGTTAGGTCACTATCTTGCACACTTGTAAAAGATTCATGGATTTTTGTCTCAGGAAGGCCAGGGTTCCAACATCGCAACTCCTCCATTTCTTCACAATGAAGCAACAAGCGCTGATAGTGTTTTTTTTTTTCTTCTAGACTTGGAAAGACAACAAGAAATGTTTTGTAGCAACTGAACATACATATTTACCAAATAAGACTGAGAATCAACTTTGAATTGAAAGAGAAAAGAAAGTGCTTTACATGTGAAATCTGAAGTAGACATTGCTTTACATTTTCTAACCATGACATGAAAATGCTTTTTTTTTTTTTTTTTTTTTTGCTTTGTGTGTGTGTGTGTTCCTGTTCCTAGTTGTCAATCATCTCTCCGTGTAAACAGCTGGTTTTTAAATGGATCATGATCTATGCACAAAGTGGGAGGGGCAAGTCTTGGGGTTCAGGGTTTGATGTCGGCTTCTTCATTTTTTTTTTTGTATGTGTCGTGCTAACAACATCCTCATGTATGTGTCATGTTTTAGCAAGCCCTTACATCACCATGCTGTGTAACCCTTCTTAACCAATGAGCGCTTGTCCTTCTGCTAAAGCACTGTGGGTCCTACTGAGAAGAAGCCCATCATTTTAATAAGGCTCGAAGGTTGTTTTTTTTTTTTTTTTTTAGGGGAGGGAATGGGAGGGTCATGTGGGTATTTGCCTTTGCCTTTACTTTGAAAAGAAAAGAAAAAAAATGAAAAAAAAAATGTATGTAACTGAAAAACAAAGTTGTGGCTTTTAATGTTGTTCCTTTTCCTCCTCATAGAATGTGATTGTTAAGGACATGCACCGGAAAAAAAAAAAGTTTCCATGTGGATTTATGGAGCTTATTTCGGATTATATTAAAGTACAAAATTTCTTGGCTGTTACGTGATTTTGTCATGTTTTTTTTCTGCTTTTCTGCTTTTGCACCTCACATTCAAACTACACAACTTAAAACCACCAACCAGGCCAGTAATCTGTGTAGAGTGATGGACTCGGACTTGAATTTCCCAAAAGACATCAAGGCAATGACTACATCAGCCTGCTGTCACCCCGAGAACATCTCAAGGATAAAAGAGCTCAACAAATTCTGTAAAAACTAGCCCATGCCTTCATCTTGTCGGCTGGATTATTGTATCAGTGCCTTGACTGGTCTACCTACAAAAAAAAAAATCAGACAGTTGCAGCTCATTCAGAACTCTGCTGCCCGAGGTCTTACTAAGACCAAAAATGTGGACCACATCAGTCCAGTTCTGAGGTCTTTACACTGGCTGCCCAACTATCACAGGTTAGACTTTAAAGTTTTGTTGCTGGTCCATAAAGCACTGAGTGGTTCAGGACCTAAATACATGAGTGACCTCCTGACCCAGTATGAATCACATATGAACCCACAAAACTCTTCAGGTCATCTGGATCCGGTCTCTTATCAGTTCCCAGAGCCCGAAACAGACATGGAGTAGCACCTTTCTGCTTCCACGCTCGACCTCAGATCAGCTGAAAGTCTTATTTAAATCCAGGTTAAAGACCCATCTGTTCTCAGCAGTATTTACATAAAGTTTTGTTCAGGAGTTTATATATGCACAGCCTATTATAAGACTTATGATGTCTTCATTCATTCATTCATTCATTTTCTACCACTTTTCCTCACGAGGGTCGCAGGGGTGCTGGAGCCTATCCCAACTGTCTTCGGGCGAGAGGCGGGGTACACCCTGGACTGGTCGCCAGCCAATCACAGGGCACATATAGACAAACAACCATTCACACTCACATTCATACCTATGGACAATTTGGAGTCACCAATTAACCTAGCATGTTTTTGGAATGTGGGAGGAAACCGGAGTACTCAGAGAAAACCCACGCATGCACGGGGAGAACATGCATACTCCACACAGAGATGGCCGAGGGTGGAATTGAACCCTGGTCTCCTAGCTGTGAGGTCTGCACGCTAACCACACGACCGCTATGCCGCCCTCCTTATGATGTCTTCTTGTTTTTATTTAAATCTAATGCTTTACGTTTCTCCTTCAATGTTTTATGTAAAGCGATTTGAATTGTATACATGAATTGTACTATACAAATAAATGTACCTTGCCTAAATTAAACTTGTCATTTAGAGTAGTCCGTGTACAGCTGGTATACATTTCCTAGCCACTACTAAACCACTAGTAAGCTAATATGTCAATACATACATACGTACATACATACACACATACATATACATACATGCGTATACATGTGTGTGTATATTTGTGTGTGTGTGTGTATGTATGTACGTATGTGTGTATATATGTACATATGTATGTGTGTATTTGTGTATGTATGAATGTATGTGTCCATGTGTATGTATGTATGTATGTATGTATCTATATATTTATGTGTGTATATATACTTATGTGTGTACATATGTTTGTACATACATATGTACAGGTGTATGTATGTATGTATGTACGCATGTATGTGTTTACGTATGTGTGTGCGTATGTATGTGTGTATGTATGTATGTATGTACATATGTATGTATGTGTGTGTATGTATATACGTATGTGTGTATGGATGTACATATGTATGTGTGTATGTATGTACGTATGTGTGTATAAATGTATGTGTGTATGTATGTATCTACATATTTATGTGTGTATGTACTTATGTATGTGTGTGTGTATATATATGTATGTGTGTACATATGTATGTACATACATATGCAGGTGTGTATGTATGTATGTACGTATAAGATAAGATAAGATATGCCTTTATTCGTCCCTCAGTGGGGAAATTTGCATTGCACAGCAGCAAGAGTACAGAATCAGTTAAGCAGTACAAAATACACAATATAGAAAAATAAACAATATAAACAACCCAAGTATTAACAAAATCAATAGTTTTCCCAGAGTTATATACAATACAGTATGTAGATAATATGAAACAAGATGAGATATATGACCAGTCTATACCCTGAGATCTTGCTAATGAGTTAATATGAGGCATTATGGAAATACTTCACATAGAACTTAGTATATTGCATTTAGAGCCCTTAATATTGCACATGGAGGTTGATCAGATATTGCACAGTGAATGGGGTCTGGAGTAACTATACTGACTAAAAGCAAGTATTACACAGATGTACATAGCAGTGTAGAAGTCTATTGTGAGCGGTGCTGGTTGTACAGCCTGACAGCTGCAGGAAGAAAGGACCTGCGATATCGCTCCTTCACACACTTGGGGTGAAGCAGTCCATCGCTGATGGAGCTCTCTAGTGCTGTCAAAGGGTCCTGCAGGGGGTGGGAGTCGTTCTCCAACATGGATGATAGCTTAGCCAACATCCTCCTCTCTCCCACCACATCCACTTGGTCAAGGGGGCAACCCACAGCAGAGCTGGCCTTCCTGATGACCTTATCCAGTCTCTTCCTATTTGCAGCCGAAAAGCTGCTGCCCCAGCAGACCACTCCCTGGAAAATGTCTCCCCACTGTGTGTGATTGTGTGTGTGGGTGGGTGGGTGTGTGTCTAGTATGGAGGGTGGGAGGGAGGGGCTTTCTTAGTAATTGCTTTTCCTTTTAATTGAGGTAATTGTTTTAATTCTGTAAAGCCCTTTGTGTTGCATGTCCTTGCAGGAAAAGTGCTCTACAAATAAAGTTGATTTGATATGTGTGTATGTATGTACGTATGTATGTTTATGTACATATGTATGTGTATTTATGTATGTACGCATGTATGTGTGTGTATGTATGTACATATGTATGTGTGTATTTATGTTTGTACATATGTATGACTGTATGTGTGCATGTGTGTATCTACACATAAATGTGTATATGTACTTATGTATGTGTATATACATGTGTACATATGTATGTACATACATATGTAGGTGTGTGTATGCATGTACTTGTGTATGTATATATGTATGTATGTACATATGTATGTGCGTATGTATGTACATGTGTGAATGTATGTATGTATATACGTACATATATATGTACCTTTGTATGTGTGTATGTATTTACGTATGCATGTGTATGTATGTTTGTGTATGTCCATATGTGCGTATGCATGTATGTACATATGTAGTATGTGTATGTACCTATGTATGAGTGTATATGTGCATGTATGTACATATATATTTACGTATGTGCGTATCTATGTATGTATGTAAACATACACACAGTGTTTTTTTGCATGGAAAAATCCTACTTCATAAAATGTACTCTCTTTCAGACACCAAAAGCATTTAATGGATTTATATCATTTCCTTTTGCCTTAGTTTTTTCCTTTTTTCAAACCAGAATGAATGACGAAAACCAAGGTTCTACAGTCCGGCAGTCCAATGACAAACATTCTATTCACATCCAATATTACGATTCTAATACTACTTTCTGAGGGCCCCAATGGGTGTTTCATAATGGTTTTCCAGGCAGGTTCTCTTCACCCGGCAGTTTTTGTCCTCGCTCGGCTCCTCCAGATGCCCCAGTTTGATACCAAGGGGCTGCACACCAACCATCTCCTCATAGATGGGTGCTGGAGGACGTGTCTTGGAGCCGCCGCTGCTGCTGCATGCTTTCTTCTGCAAACAAATCAGTGAGATGCACAAAAATGTGAGTTTCCTGCCAATCACACCAAAATCCTCATGGGTGTTGTCACACATAAAGTTCACTACCTTCCTTATGAGAAAAAACTGTTGTGAAACTTGCGGTTAAGTTGCAAGAGGAAGTGGGGGCACACCCTCAAACTAGCAGGTGCTGGTCAACACCGACTTACTTGGTAGAGCAGCAACGATGTGAGGAGAACGAGGAGGACTGCCACGGAGGAGGACAGCGCGTACAGCAGGGTGGTGTAGCTTGAGCAGCCGCATTGACCTGTGGCGAGAAAAGAAACAAAAAGAAGCGCTGAGTCCTTGGAGGAAGGAAAAGCGGCAGTTAAAATACAAAGAGTTCAGTGGAATTGCAGAAGCCACC
Source organism: Doryrhamphus excisus (assembly GCF_037039965.1). NCBI lineage: Eukaryota > Metazoa > Chordata > Actinopteri > Syngnathiformes > Syngnathidae > Doryrhamphus > Doryrhamphus excisus. The sequence goes on from NC_136365.1 coordinate 15,616,352, forward strand.
GAGGCCACTTCCTTCCTAGTTGCAGGCTGAACAAGCCATTGGGCAATGAGCAAGTGTTAAGATGTATTAAAAAAGATGTTAGAGGGTGTTAATTGGGGAGCAGCATGGCGATGGGCCGCCCCCGTTGTGAGGCCAGCACCTACTTTGCACGGAAACAAAGACGGCTCTTCGCCTGTCGAGTGATGTGCTACTGTCATGGCGGCCGCGCAGGAGCAGCTGGCAGCTATACAAGCCGCCATCCTCTGGCTGCAGTTGGTGGAGGGTGAGGTTGTACGTGAAGCCCCCGGGCCCCGGCGCCGACCACAGCTGGAAGCGTGAGGAGGTGGAGGAGGGTGGTCCATTGCGGTGGTGATGGTGGTGCTTGGAGTGGTACAGCAGCTCCACGGGATCTCGGCCCCTTTGCCGCGTCAGGCTTACTCCCTCCACTGGCAGGTCGTTGCCGTGAGGGGGGAGACAGGGGATGACGGCTGAACCCCCGGTGCACACTTCTAACCGCCCTATGTCCATCCATCCATTGGGGGCATCTCAAGAGGGGGGGGGGATAAAAGCTTAGACAATGACCTGGTGCATGTTTGGCCTTAGAGGTAGCAACACATGTGGCGAGACAACAGGAAATGGGCAGTGCATCTTCTTAAAAAGGATTAAATCAAATCTGCTTCTTCCTACTACTAATCAGACATATTCATTGTGTACATGTTATCGTGTACTTCAAAGTGTGTGTGGAAGATGTGTGTCCCATTATATCTGGCGTAAAAGTAACACCACATTTCAAAAAAGGAACACTATACCAACAGTAAAATATGGTGGTGGTAGTGTGATGGTCTGGGGCTGTTTTGCCGCTTCAGAACCTGGAAGACCGCTGTGATAAATGGAACTATGAATAATGCTGTCTACCAGTCAACTGTTTGTGACCAACTTGGGTTCTGCAGAAGGACAAATGATCCAAAACACACCACCAAGTCCACCTCTGAATGCCTGAAGAAAAACAAAATGGTCTAGTCCAGGGGTCTCAAACTCAATTTACCAGGGGGCCACCGGAGCTAGGTTCTGGGTGAAGCCAGGCCGCATCAAGTTTTAAAAAAAAAAAACAATCTTCAATGCTTTTGCTTCTGCTATACCCTACACTTTTTCAGTACTTTGGTTCTGGTTTTCCACACCAAAATATTGTGTATATATTATACATTATATATGTTCTCAAATATCGGAATTTTTATTTTTCTATACACAAAATAAGATAAAAAATAAATAAATAAACAAATTAAGAATAAAGACTATAAATCGATAAATCAGTAATAAATAAGTAAAATAATAAAACAGCAAATAAGAAAAACGTAAGAAACCACATACAGTTGGTAGAGAAATTACTTTTTTCAGATTCAAATGTACAGTATTAACAGTTATTTAACCTTTAACATGAACATTAATGAAAGTACCGCCCGGGACAGATGTTTGTTTTGGGTCAGTTTATGGTCCCCAAACTATTTACAGTCACGTACCCCTTCAGATATTTCATCTTAAGCCATGGATTCCATACTCCTGCACCCTTAAAAAATCAGTTTATCATAATTTACTTTAAATCAGGGGTCTCAAACTCAATTCACTTGGGGGCCACTGGAGCTAGGGTCTGGGCAAGGCTGGGCCACATCAGGTTTTCCCAAAAAAAAAAACGCATTTATTAAAAACTGAAAAATATACAAACTTTTTCAGTGCTTTGGTTCCGATTTTCTACAATAAAAGCTCTGATAAAACATTCCACTGTTCTCAAATATCTTAATTTTTTTTTCTGCACAAAATAAGATAAAAAATAAATAAACAAATCAAGAATAAAGAAAATCAATCAATCAGTAATAAATAAATAAATATAATAATAATAATAATAATAAACCGGCAAATAATACAAACTTAAGAAACCACATATAGTTGGTGGGTAGACAAATTATTTTTTTCAGATTAAAATGAACAAAGCATTATTAGAGCCCTGTAGACATGACAAAACACGACTATAGTCACATTTATACTCTTTTTATTTACAACATATTGCGCAACTGCAGGGTCTTGAGACACATGCTAACTCGCAAACTAGAGAGCTAGCCTTCAAGTTATTTCCTTTAAACTTAAATAGCCAAAAACTTACCACTTCCACACGGATAGGGAGGATAACTATTAACAGTTATTTAACCTTTAACATGAACATTAATCAAACGTAATAATTTTTTCGCACTAACATTAAACTTTCGCGTGTTTGAGACCCCTGTTTTAAATATTGCATATAATTGGTTAATTCACTTTATAGTAATTCTGGGTGAAAATATGTATTTTGGTTGTTCACATTTTGCCTCCCGTCCCCCACTTTGGGAACCAAGAGATGAAACCCAAACGTCTACCTCCTACCAGTGAGTAAGTGCAGGTGTCACTAACGTCTCTGTTGTCCAATCGGATAAAGTCTACTCACCATCATGAACAAGGAGGAAGAATTCCGTCTCTCCTGGTCGGTACTCATCCACAGAAGACGGGTTCTCCACCACAAACTCACAGACGTAACGGTCTGTGTCGTTGGCTCTCAGGTCGGACATGGTCACATTTACAGAGTGGCTGCTCGGGTCACCGCTGACCACCAGACGTTGTTTGTCCGGAGAATTGTACACATGTGCCTCCGTGTTGGTGTACTTGAAGACAACGTCATTGAGATGCAACCAAGTACGTTTTAAATCAAAGGCCAAAGGTGCGGGGCTACTGGTCTTGATGGAGCAAGGAAAGACCACCACCTCACCCACCCGCCTCTCCAGGAATTGGATGTCACCACTCACTACGACACAAAAAGTATCAGACATGTTAAAGAAACAGTATTAATTCCAACACGGGGATGCCAAAGTCCAACTCACCAAACACACTGTCAATCACCAACAAAGTCCACAGGTGACGGATCCCAATCATCTTTATTTCACTCAACACTGGAACTCAGATCCAGAGACCCAAAGTCATGACAACACATATGGAAGAACCCAAAGTGGGTTTAGAACAGCGACCAGAAATGCAATCAGGAGGAACTCTACCAAGCTCCACCTTCTGATCTCAAGGGGGAACAGAAGAGGAAGTCGTAGTTAGCCCACAGTGCAAGATGTCTCAGTTCTCAGAAAACACAAACATACGTATGTACAGGATGGGCCATACATTTCTAAACATAGGAAAAAAATGCATATTTTTTATGTTTCAGATCAGATTCCAAGATCTCTTCCCTCTTGATTTCTATCTTTGGTGGCACACAAACACACATACATACATTTATTTATATATTTACATATATATTTTTAAATATATAAACACATACATACACAAGTATAAATACACATACAATAAACAGTCAAGGAAAAAATGATTAGACCACGCTTGTTTCTTCAGTTTCTTGTTCATTTTAAATGCCTGCTACTACTTAAAGGTGCACATTATTTTGGTCGTAAAATGCTACATTATATTAATACAAATTGTCCCAACAATGCGTTGCGTTTTGAGGGATCTTTTTCTCTAGTTTCTAAATGGATCCAATAGTTCATTGGGACATTGGGTCTAGATGGCGGTGGATGGTGTTTTTGTTTAATCATAGGTCAGTTTCCTTTGTTTTGCTCAACATACCACCAGCTCTATTTTGCCATCTCTTTATGCGACTAGACCTTTGTCCTGATGCTGGTCAGCACTAATGATTCTTTAGTTTAAAAAAGAAAAGTTTATTTCAAATTAAATGTGGGGTATTACCATACATTTCCCTCCATTAATAAACAAAATATATTATTTTAAGTTATATTCACTTAAAATTGCAATTATTGTAATTACAATGTAAAAGCGAGTAGTTGCTCTAGCCACTATTGTCCACTAGGGGACGTGGATTGACCGAATGTCCCACAAACTTTAATCCAACAACTGAATCACACAAGACAGAATAATGCAGTGACTTAAAAGTTTATTAGTATAAACTTGAAAACACAGCAGGGGATTTAATACATGGATGTAATCAGCTTCAACATGCAAAACATTTATACATATGGGGGCTATATTACAGGTCGCAAACGATTTATTATTTCTAACAATTTGCAAAAGAATTACATGAAAATGGAAATATTTACAATTTCCAGTAAATTTATCAGTTAATTTTTCTATTTCCATACTGTCACTATCATTTATTTACATGAGCACCACTGCATATTTTTACCACTTTTTTCATACTAATGTAGTATAATGTGCAACAAAAATCACATCTAATTAACTTTTGTGTGCATGTTTTGTATGACTGAAAAAAACGGAGATGCAGACTTTTAGGTGGACAGCAGCACATATGTGAGGCTGTTGAGAAGACCGTTTAAAAGTCCTTTTCACTGGCGTTTACTTACCATTTCAGTCCATCGCATGGCTACCATTTGATTTGAATCAACACTCACCTGCTTGTACCATCTCAACTATCAAAGTCTGAATGAAAACGTATTTGCACCATACATGAATACATACAAGGCCTAACATAGTTGTACAGTACAGACCCACATTACAAGGAATAGCAGGTACTTACTGAGTTTAAATGGCCTGTAGCGCCAGGTGAGTGGGTACAAGGCTGAAAAGTTGAGTGGGAAGGGCTACAGACAACAGACAGATACAAAGCAGTAAGTGATCGGCAGCACCACTGAGGGTTGTCATCCTTATTAAACGCACGAAAGTATGACAAAATCATTCTTTAGGTCTTTATGTGGCCAACCTGACTGAATACCACACACAGCAAATCCCAAGCATGTGTCCAACACATGACAATGACCATGTAAGCATTGGGAATATAAAAGGGACCCACTGAATACACATACTGCAGGAAAATAAAGGTGTCCAGCTCTTTCTGGAAAAAAAAAACTATATGTGAACAGGATAAAAATATGGTAGTTTGGATTCCCATTATAACCAATTACTAATTTAAAAAATAGGATTACAGCTGGTGTTTGCTGCAGTTTCTGTATAGCTGGGTGGTATTTGCATCAAGTGTACATTTTAAACAATATAACTAAATGTCAAATATTCTACTACTGTACCATTCTTTCATGTTTTGTGATATCATGCAGTATTTTGGACCCCAAGTTGGCCATCTTAGTTCAAGGCTTTGAGTAATTCTTTAAGGAAATGTCAGGTGGGTGCCACATAAAGAGAATGATGGCCAACTTGGTGTTGCGTCTGAAACAAAAACATGGTACAAACCTTCGTGACTCACCTTCACGCACGTCACAACAAACCAGCACTGCATTTTTAAGGTGGATTTTATTACAACAGATTGATAAAACATTACAAAGGATGCACACAGGTACCCTTTAAGCAGGAAAATCTTAAAACAAGCCTGAAATAAGAAGAAAGCTAGACTCATGAGCTGCAGATTGATAACAGTTGGAATCATCTTTATCACAGAGACCCTCACCAACCAAGGTTGGGGACGCAAGTCCAACAGCACCTAAACATGCTGTGAGGGCCTCGAGTGATCTACAAAAAGAAATTCAATCCAATAAATGGTTTACAAGGTAAACTTGCCTTTGTAAGGGGTTGGTACGTTCATGTAAGTCCAGCAGCTTCAACAGAACTATGAATCACTTTAACACACTTCACCTCTAAGAACCTGAGTGAAACCTATGAGGGAAAGAATTTCATCTTCACAAGTGATGAAATAACAAAACAAGCAGTCAGGAACTTGTGTGGTGTTGGACTGTGGTTACATGAAATGTCCATGTGTTGCTAACAAATAATTAAGTCTTCACCACCACTGGGCTTACTGCTCTTTGCTTGCAGCTAGGTCAGAAAATGTACAAGGATGAGAGAAAGGTGTTAACCTCAAACCTAATGTAGTGGCTGCTTTGCTGCTTCAGTAGCGCCCAGCAGGAGACATGACAGGTGGCCTCATGCCCAGTGGGGGGCCTCCCTGATAAGGAGGAACCAGAGGAGGACCCTGCCCATACGGAGGCATCCCTCCAGGCATGTAGCTTGGCATGCCCTGTGGAGGGGCCCCATACTGACCTACAGAGAGGGCACAGGGAACAAAAAGGTTAATTTCAATATTTAACACTTAATGACACCAAGGATATCTGGAAATAAATGAACGCCTGAGAGGTTATAATGTGCAAAACCAATTAAAATTTTGCAAGTTATAAAGTTGTCAGCAGCATAAGTCAAAATAGCTCAGTTGAGTGACCAAATAATTAAGCAAGAAGATTTATTCAAAAAGAGCTTTTTAGTGTGGCAGCTAAAAAACTTCCGTAGTGGTTTTATGATGGCTGTTTGACCAAAGTCCATTATTTCCAAAATTGTTGTATTCGCAATTGTTCTATTATGTTTCTCACCATGCATGGGATGCCTCATGCCTGGCTGCTGTGGTGGAAGGCCTTGCTGTGGGGCAATCATGCCTCCTACAGCGGCCACTGGGGGAGCAGCCACATGGGCCTGCCCCGTCCTTGCTAACAGACGCTGGTACCGGGGCAACTGGGCCCTCAGCTCCTCCTGTTAGCAGAGACAACACAAAGAGCAGATTTTTACACAGAAGAATCACTGCTACATACCTTACAACAATGATGAATATTCACAAAATTGTAAAGTACCAGTGGTGGCAGACAATTTCCAACTGGGGATAATCAAGCTTGGATTCATCCTTTCCCATGCACACGTAAGAGAATCATAATATTACGTAAAGTTAAAACTATAACATAATTCCGTTTCTGTGATGTGCCCGTGAATACATACTTCTATTCATATCATACAATAGCCAAAATACTTGAATAGCCTGTCATATAAATGTTCTAATATATGTATCAGTCATTACTTACTGTGTTAAGGGCAAAAAAGAGAGTTCAAGCAACTTACCAGCGAAATATCCTCATCAGGGTGGATCAACTTACTAGTTGCACTCGAGGTGGTGAGGGTAGCAGGTTTAGTGGTCACTGTGGCTGGGGGTTTGGCCACAGTACTGCTAGATGGATTAGATGAGGAAGTGGAAGAGGAGGAAGAGACAGAGGGTTGGGTATATGCAGGGAATGTTGCCTTGGGTGGGTCGGAGGAGACTGCCGTGCTGTGGGAGTTGGATGCAGCGACTCCTGAAGCACTTTGCTGGGCCTGCACAAAGAAACGACAAGGGGTAAATGGCCAACCTTTAAAAAATGGTTCATTCTGTTGATTCTAGTAGACAACACACAAACCTACAGCTTTCTATTAAATATGTATACTGTAATCCTTGGTGATTTTTAACCCTACCTTAAATAGGCCACTTTGTTTTTGATTTCTTCCATTTTGGGTTTTTAACTCAGTACCACAATGAATACATGAGTAAGCACATCCAATCATTACTGAAACCCAGAGAGGTTCAAGCAGAAATCATGCAAGTCTGTGGCGAGGTTAAGATGTAAACTGTTGTCCCTGTCAAGTCTAACAAAGCTCATGCACGGTAACAAAAAGGAAATCACAGCCAGGTGTTGTTGGGGAGTAGTAGTCTGTGACACCAACTGTGTAAGCCCTTGCACTACACCTTTGCTGCACAAGTGGGCTTGCAAGACAAATGCCAATAGCAATCTGCCTGGCTTCCATGTTGGACTTTACAAGCAGTTAGTGAGAAAGCGACATGCAGCTGACAGCCACAGTCTGGTTTGTGAGCATACTTGTGGCGTGTTAGGAAAGGGAAGCTGAGAGGAGGCAGACTGAAGGTCTGCGGGTGGAGAGGAAACGGCTGCTGTGCTGCATTGAACACCAGAGCCCATCTGCAGCATGGTGGAAAGGAGATCACAGCATTGGCATATCACATATTTGTAAGGGTTTAAACATAAAAATTGTGGAAGTGGACGAGCTGACTACGTGTGGCAAAACAGGGCGCTGGAAAAGGTCCGCAAGTAATAAATCAAAATCCTGTATACAGGGATGGGAATGGCTTTGCTGAAAATCAGCTGAAAATAAGTCGGGGGTCTGGGGGCCACCGGCCAGGTCCAGGGCGGAGCCCGGTAGGGGGCCCAGGGGGGCGAAGCCCCCCGGAAGCTCCCAACATTTCAGCTTTTGAGGGCACTAAAACTGGCATACAATGAAAGAAATATTAAGACCTCAAACAACAAAAATAAATGAATAAAAAACATGGAACAAACTGCATTCAAAGTAAAATTAATAGATTTCCATAGGTTTGAATATGTGACTCACAATTTCCTTTTAAACACGTACGTTGAAGTCAACACCAGGTAACTTAACATAGTCGTTTTCTTTTTGCAATCAGTGCATGCAAATGATCAGTCGCAACCTTCCTCTTTTCTGCTTTTTGATGTGCCAGTCTTGCAACTTTCGCTGCCTTCTCGTTTTTTTTCTTCTGCTCAGCTCTACTCTCTTTCTCATGTTCTCTCTTTCACCGTGTTCCGCCATTACGGGTTCACCGAACGCGTTTGAAACGCGACGTGTGATTGGCTGAGACACGATACAACCAATCACAGCAAGCCTACTAAACCAGCTCATTTTCTCGTCGACTTCGCGGCCAAGATGCCGCCTCGGCCCGATCGGACACGATATACCGAGACTGTACCTACACCTACCCCCCCCCCCACCCCCCACAATTTTCTCAACGAATTTACACGAATTACGAAAATGGACTTTTGCCAGAAAAATCCGCGGAATTCCGCGGATCCGCGGAAAATTCCCATCCCTGTGTATATGGCAACCAAATAGACATGATCTCACAAAGCTGATGCACCCTGTCTAGTAGAGAGGAGGCTTGTAGGGAAGAGGCCTTCGCAAATGGGGTATGTAATCTGTTAATATGAGTCGCGACGTTCCAACCTGTGCTGCACTGGGGAAAAGAGGCTTGGTGACAGCCGGCTGAGCCGCTGGTACCGTTGGTCGTGTGGGTATCGCTCCTGCTGTTGGAGCAGGGGCCATGTGAGGCATCCCTGGCCTTGGAGCCATATGTGGAGGCATTCCTAAGCAAGGAGAAAGAACGGCCAAACATTCAGAGGTGCAACCACAGATGTTCCCCAAATTAAAGTTGAAAGTAAAAATAAAATAAGACCCAGGAACAGTGCTTGGCCTAAGCAGATGTACCAAGTGTGGTTTAAAGCGTGATTCAAATGTTCTGCTACTATTAAAGAGACTAGTGTTAGACAAAGATTCTTAGACTTGTGTGGTATCCTTTCAATTGATGACTTTCATTTCATTTGGAGCTGTTAATCCATACTGATACACTGTATGTAACTTGATTTTAATTTTTGCCTGGTCGCTCATGAATGTGGGGGGAAAACAAACAATTGTGTCTACTGTTAGGGGCTATTAAAAACAAAGTACTATAGATATGGAGGAAGCCAAGGGCCATACTCTATGATGTAAACAAATATAAAAGGAGCCATATTATTGCAGCGACTTGTATTGTTTCTGTGCAAATTGATAACTGTCTGGATCAAGGTGATCAAAGTGAATAGTGGGAAACAGTTGCAAGTGGCAGGTAATCATTTCAACCGAGATAGTTGATTGCACAATGTAGCTCATACAATTTCTGGCAACTTTGGTTATACGTGATATGAATTAGGTCACTACTACTTGTCCTAAAGTGAGCTCACCTGGGGGCATACCAGGCATGCCTGGCATCATGGGAGGCATCATTCCACCCATTGGCATCATCCTGCAAGAGACATTATGTTCTCAAGGTCAAAAGGTTTTTTTTTTTTTACAATGCCTTATTAGCATAGCAAGACATCTGAGAATAGAAAGTACATGAGAGAAAATGATCGTGAACCTACCCCGGAGGCATTCCATGCATACCAGGGGGCATGGCATGCATCATGGGAGGAACACCTGGCATCATTGGAGGCATTCCCACTACAAGAAGAGGATAGGCATCAAGAAAGTTAACATTGGATGGTTAAATTTACGTTGTTTGGCACTCACCTTGATATCCACCTGGAGGCATCCCCGCAGCACCGGTTACAGTAGGGATCCCAGGCTGAGCCATAGGTGCAGCATAGGCTGCCTGAGGCGGGACTCCAGCCACCTGCTGCACTGACGGTCCTGCTTCATCGTCATCATCATCCTCATCTGAATCATCCGGGTTCCTTTTCTTCCCTCCGTCTGAAATCCAAGACGCGATAGTGAAAGGATATCACTCAAAGTCTAATTCATTCATAACACAAAACACGGAAATTCAGTGTTTGTGTCTTATTAGATTCAGCATATATGCCAAAAGGTGTACAAACCTTGAGATTTCTGCGCTAACGTTCGTCTCCTTTCTTGCATATCTTTCTCTGGAATCCCTTCCATACCATAGATCTCCAACTCGATATCTGTTCTTCCAGGAATTGCATTTGGTACACTGTCGATTGTCTCTTTATGCACCTGAAATATATGCAACAGGAGCATATGCTACTATAGATAGATGTGCAACAGAAGAACTTATAAAAGTGTACAATGTGTTCACCCACCTGCATGCAATGAATGGCCAGACCTGGACCAGTGTATAGTTTTTTATGGCAAATGTGACATTTGAAATGTTTTGCCTTTTGATGCTGAATGAGGATCTTTTCATCATCAAAATCTCGATTGCAGTACCTTGGGAAGGGAATTAAGGTTGGTTCCCGAAAACAAGAAATGACGCGGAAAACTAAGTAACGAATTTAACGATGAGACTATTTGCTGACTTGTATTAAATTCCATTGCATTTCACCGAAAAATAAATATTACAAAATACACTGAATACGTTATTTATTATAAATTAAGGCGTTAACAGCTTACGACACACAGCATTACATTTGCATGGCAAGGCTAACGCGTTAGCCAGCGCCACTTTGTTATACAAACGAACCTCAGAAATTCACACGGTTGAGTTATGAATGTTATGAATGTTAATAATTCTCAGTAAAGATAGTCACCAGTCTATAATGACATTTTTCACGATAGCTTTGGCCTACGGAAACAATAAACATCGTTCAATGTAGTTTAGGCCTGCCTTTTGTCAGGGCGAGTTTCCGAAACACCGTGCCTTTATCTTGACGTTTGGTCGTCCATTCAAAAGGATACCAGCACCATGGCTTCATCTGCTTCTTCTTTTTTCGTCCCATTTTTACAGCGAATACAGAAAAACAAGGCCTACGTCAATTGAGTTCTTATTATCTGTTTGACAACAGCATGCTGTAATTCAGCCTCAACGCCGAAAATGGCGCCTGTCGCAGGAAGTCGCAACGGCCTGCTTAGACGTGACGTAGCGTAGACACGCCCCTATTGACTCAACTACGGTATTGCTGTCAATTCCATTATTTTCAATCGGTTTTATTTTAACATAATTAAGATATCATTGTACTAGATATGTCTTTTCATAATAACGACAATTAAACTGTAGACGAGTAGCATGTCGTCATCTTCTCGGACGCTGTGGTTCGGAGCGAGAAACACAAGTGTCCGCTAGATGGCAACAAAGTTGCACAAGTCACATGATCAGGTAAACTAGTGTGTCATGCTCAGCTTGGCTTTGTTTCCATGGGCTTAAAAAAGTTTAAATTGCCATTTTCAGAATAATAACATCAAGAATTTATGTTGTTTATTTGAAAAAATGTTTAATGTACTCCAGTATGTACATATCAAATCTACAAAATATCCACATTGTTAAAATATTAGTAATTTCACCATCAATTTTGTCACAGCCCTGATAACATATATCCAGTTACTATCTTTAACTGACGTATAAATAGGATACAATATATTGCTAACAATGCAGACGGGCCACAGAATGTACACAACATACAGTATCAGTACCTCATAGTAAAAACAATCAACGGCAAACAAGTTAAACTGTGTTTAACTACACAATAATAAGGTTTGTGCGAAGCAGTTACCAGAGTAACATGAGGTTAAAGTACAGTACTCTTTACCACTGGGGGTTGTGGTCGCCTTCCAGTCCACTTCTATTTCACTCAATGAACAATTTTGAAAGGGACAGAGAGCGCACATTGATTTCCCACTTTGCATCATTTGAGTCAGCACCAGTTGGGATGCAATGAAGTTCACACCTGTGTACTTTTCTGCTAATTTGGTTATAAGAATAAAAACCAGAGAGCTCTCCGATGCTGATTTTTTCCCCCGTAAGTCACCATTTTACCATCAATAAATAACATATTTGCTGACATTAACAATCTATAAAATAAAAAAAACACCGCAAATGCCCAATGGGACAACAGTTTGGCATCACTTCTGAAAGCTTAAAAGTCTGAATGGCACTTGTGCTTGTGCATTTATCTGTACACACATTTTGGTGCATTTACACACAAAGGTATGAGGCTCATTTAAACACTAAGACAAACAAACCCAAACTGAACTACCATCATCTCTATAATCTGTTACAGTATATTTGAGCCAAAGTTGTTATGATACCAAATGAATGCATACATTGAGAATGAGAACACTTTTAAGAGAGTGTCACCCAACAGAAGAGGTCCATGCTAGACTATGCTTGATGTACTTTCACAAAGCTTTGTGAGTAGGCACCTTCAGGTTCCGTATCAGAGGAGGCAAACATCAAGTGGACAGAATGGCTCACACCTGCGGCTATGTCCACACGTACATGGGTATTAAAAACATTTCTCCGCATTCCAGGGTCATGTACAGTATATATCGCTATCCTATACCACAAGGTTTAGGCTGTCAAGAGCATGCCAAAGCAACAGACGGCACCAATCAGATGATCACAACCAAGTTTACAAAAATGCATAAATACATAAATAAGTCGTATGAACATACAACAGTACTTTGCACCAGTCTCAGGCCACCATTAATGATTTTCATAGCAGTAATTAATAGCACAGTTAATACGGTGGAGGATGACTCAAAAATACTAAACCAATTTCCACAAACAATTGTAGTGGTATAGTGTGTAAGTTAAGGAATATATTACTGGTCATTTTTTTCTATAATATGTGTTTAAAAATACCTGTGTTCGTGTGGACATTTCTCATTCTGTTTTAACAACAATTCCGTGATAATGATTACCGGTGGGTGTGGGCTGTGGCTGTATGATCTTACACGATGTATGTAAGGCTTCTTCCAGAAATGCAGCAAATGGATGGAAATGGAGAATTTTTCATCAGCGCACTACATGCATGATGGAGATCATTTGTGACTGATTCCACAATGCGACTCAGCGTATGAGGTATCAGTATATGGATGAAAGAAGAACCCCTAAATAAGCATGTCACGGCGGTGGGGGTAATCGCACGTCAAGCAAGCTGTAGGCAAAAATGTTCCAGAAGACAGCGCAGAGCACAAACAAGGTGTAGACGCAGAAGAAGATCCAAAACAGAGACTGCTCCTGGAGCCGCTGCTCGTAGTTCTGCAGGACCACCACACCCAGCGTGAGACCTACCATCACTCCACCAAGGTGAGCAACAAAGCTGGGGTTGGGGCAAGGAGGAAAGGCTGGTGGGTAGAAGCGGAGCCACACGGCGCGCCCAAATTCTACACTCACTGTGTGAAGAAAAACAGGATTTTATTAACACAGTTAAATGTTAATTATCTCTACACTAGCATAGATGTTCATACTGATAGGGGAAAGCATGGGGTAACTAAATTATAGTACATACACAAAGGACAATCTGGTAACCTGTCAAATCTTTATTAGAAATAGGCATCTTGGTTTTCATTAGTAATCCGTTCCAAAAAGTCAGAACAAAAAAGCCAAAGCAATTTTTTCCCCATCAGAAATGATTTAAAGCAATTAATTGTGGGCTGCTTTGATGCCTTCAAGTAATCCACGGGAAAATGCACTTGTTTGTTATGGCCATACAAAAAACAAGACGTGGGGCATCCATTCATTCATTCATTTTCTACCGCCGTGCAGCCAAGACATGATATTTTCCTAAAAAATTGTAGTGGAACACCATGTTGTACAAAAAGTTGGGTGTACTAAAACTGAGATTTGACTCTAAAGGCGTGATTGGTATGATCTCAACCCGAGCGGTGCCTTGATATTGTCCACAATGAACACCATGTTCAATCATAAGGCTGCCCACATGTGCACTTGGCACATGGCCACCCTGGGTCACAGTTCGATGATTGACTTTGTGATCATGTCATCTGACTTGTAGCCATATGTTTTGAACACTTGAGTGAAGAGAGGGGCGGAGCTGCCAACTGATCACCACCTGGTAGTGAGTGGGGGAGGATGCTGGTCAGACTTGGCAGGCCCGAACACATTGTGAGGGTTCACTGGGAACGTCTGGCAGAGTCCCCTGTCAGAAGGAGTTTCAACTCCCACCTCTGGGAGCGCGTCAACCATGTTCTGAGAGAGGCTTCCATTGTCGAAGTGACTGACCAGACATGTGGCTGTAAGGCCTGTTGTGGCGATAATCCCAAAACCAGATAGTTGAATCTCGGTTTCAGGAGGTGGTAGAACTGTGGACAAACCTCGGCAGGGTCCTTGACGGTGCATGGGAGTTTGCCCAACAAGTCCAAATGTATTTTGTGGACTCAGAGAAGGCATTCGCACATTCATTTATTGTTGCTTGTTTTGATCTTCTTTTGGATTTGCTTCCAAAGATGCTTCCAAAGACTAAATAAGAGGTCAAAAGCAGAGTATTTCATTTGACTTACTGCACACCAGAGCCATGGCCATCCGGAATAATTTAAATTGACACTTCATCCCTGACCAATTCTGAAAAAAAAGAGAGCGAAAGAGATGATGGACAGCATGGGATGACAGTTATTAAAACCAAAGATAAAGACATGCTTGAAGGTCAAGTATTTCGCCATCACAAAGCGCTGTGGAATGTATGGCATGTGCAGATAGAGCCGCACCTGCTGTGCCCCGAAAGACGAAGCTTTGAGGATGGCTGCAGAGCGATGACATGACAACTGAGTGATGTTCTAATCCTCGGCAGTCCACACATACTTACGTATTTGCACAGACTCAAAAGCAAAACCTACCATGACTACATTGGCCAGGTGTGCAGAGACTAGGGCATACACGCCGCCGGATGAGCCGACCACGGGAGCCGTCATGTCGGTGACGGACACCGCCAGAGAACCTGCAGTGTTCAGAGACATCACAGGTCAGATAACCTCACCTAGCTTACAAACATAGAATATCTGCTGTTGTGATAGTAAAATTACATATCAGGGAGTATGACTAGGAATTATTTTACTGCACTAACATGTGTTTCATCAATGAATTCATTATTTCAAGAGCACTTGTGTTATCTGGCTCACTCTTTTTCTTCCCTGGCTTCTCTAGAAGAATCGCTGTCTTTCCTGTCCTCAGTTTTAAGGTTCTCTTGTTTTTTGTTCATTCATTCATTCATTCATTCATTTTCTACCGCTTTTCCTCACGAGGGTTGCGGGGGTGTTGGAGCCTATCCCAGCTGTCTTTGGGCAAGAGGCGGGGTACACCCCGGACTGGTCGCCAGCCAATCACAGGGCACATATAGACAAATAACCATTCACACTCACATTCATACCTATGGACAATTTGGAGTCGCCAATTAACCTAGCATGTTTTTGGAATGTGGGAGGAAATCGGAGTACCCGGAGAAAACCCACACATGCACGGGGAGAACATGCAAACTCCATACTGAGATTTCCGAGGGTGGAATTGAACCCTGGTCTCCTAGCTGTGAGGTCTGTCTCTTATTTTTTATGAAATAAAAAAACAATTGAGCTATGTCAACACATACAGCCAACTACAATATCATATTTCCTTCCCCTAGTCAAGGTTAGCTAAACATTAACTCAGTGCCAATGAAGTCCTCATCTCGTAATCAGAAACCTTTATTTAACAGAGACACATACTGAACAGGAAGCCTGGGGTTCCACAGGGATGTATGTTGAGCCCATTGCTGTATACACACTATAGCAATGACTGCTTCAGCATCTCATTCAACACAACATATCTCAGGACAATACAGCCATCCTTGCACAACCAACCAAAATTATGTGATGTGCTTTGTTGTCTCTGTAACGTATAGTCAATGAAGACGAATAAACTAATAAATCTAGTGTAAGGCACTGTGTGCATGATTTATGCTGTGTAACTACTAACTAGACAAGAAAAACATTGTAGGAGAGTACAAAGGACCTTAATTTATAATGCCAGGTTTCAATTCTAATCAAATTAAAATATTCTCTTAATGTTCTTTAAAGACAAAATATGAAGTGACTATGACAAAATACTATTATGTATAGTTGATGTTAATTAAAACCAACATGCCCTCTTTGAGTGTTCCTCTTTTTAAAGCACGTCTCAAACACTGCCCTCAATCTTTGTAATTACTTGAATAACGTTATTATTAACAAAGTTCAACAGTCTCTTATCTTGTCCTCATTATTCCCCAGTGAGGCCTGGTTTTTTTTCTTCTTCTCAAAAACTTAGCTTTCTTCTTAGCATAAACGTCTATGCTGAATGCTAATTTAACGTTCAATTTTTTTAAGTGCACCGTTTTATTCTCCGTCTATTGTTTATTTCCCAGGACTCAGCTGTCAACATGCAAGTTCATTCATCCTCACAAAAGAGCCAGAGTGTGTGTGCCACACCAAGAGGTTCACTGACCCCTCAATGACTCATTACTTAACCTTTGACCTGACCTCCCTGTATGTGCAGCTGAGCTCCTGAATCTGTTCATCAAGCTCCTTTTGATTATTTTCAGACGGGCCTTTTTCATATTTAAAAGTTCAACAATAAAATTAATTATTTTATATGAACCTGAAATAAATTCAATACATTAAAGTCTCGTTATATCGATATCGGTTATAACGAATTACTGCTTATTACGATACTATTTTCATTTCCCGGCAAATTTCTAGTCTTTTATGATATAATTAGTTCTGTTAGTACGATACCCGGTTATTATGATAATCCGGTTACTACGATGCCCTTTTCATCTCCCGCCAGCCAATTTGGTCTGCTTATATCGATACAAAAGCAGCGTAAATCAATCTTTGCTTAAGGATTTCAATACCAAAAAAGAACACGGCGAACGGCTGCTACCAGTCAACTTTATTTTTCACACTTCCACCACCAGAGCGCAGCACACACACCGATTGCCGCACTTCCTGGTTCACAGGTCATGCTCAACCCGCCCCACATAGCTGGCCAAACACATGCCTGCAACAGAAGAACCAACTGACATAGCATACACACCTATTCCAACGAAGACACAAGCGTACAAATACATGTATTTAATTGTGTTTTGGTATTGAAATCCTTAAGCAAAGATTGATTTAAGCTGCTCGACATTGTTCTATACTATAGAACAATGTCGAGTGCATTATTGCCCACTTTTAATGCAGTTCGGCGCAGGATCGGATATATCGACAGTCCGGTTATATCGATATTTTTTCCGACTCCCGACAATATCGATATAACGAGACTTTACTGTATATAAACTGTCCAGATTATATGCAGGATAAACATATTTATGTCAGTTTTAGGAATAACAGTAGTCGGACTATTTAAACAAACACTAAATTCATTATTTGCATATTAATGCCCTTCAAAAAACCCACTCCATTCCATTTTATAACTGCACAATAAATGTATCCGTCATAGTGTGATATAAACTAGTAATGGGATTCAAATAGTAAATGTCATTAGGGAAATACACTCTCTCTTAAGTCCCAGAGGACCATAAAATTGCCTGTAATGACACATTTATGCTGATGTTCATTCTATCACGTCTGCTCATGCCAAACAGCCCAAGAGGAAGTATCACTTTCAGCCAGACACAATGAACCAAAAACATCACAATCAATATAACCGGTCCGTCCCTCTCCACTGGTGGTCGATATCTAATTAAAATACTGACTTGTGTGTCACTGTGTGTGTATGTTAGTACGCCTGATTTATGCAGCATTTCCTGTGAGCTTAATTCTGTGGGCCACTTCAGCTGGTATCCACGGGTGTGTGTGTGTGGCTGACCCCGGCAATCCCACGACACACACACAGTTGGAGATATACAGGGATTGAGACAATTTTCATGAATATTAATCAAGTTCTCAATGGATCATTTTATATTCTGCAATTTTGTATGCTTCAATAGCTTGCATCAGTAACACACACACACCCACACACAAATATATATGTGACTAGTGTTTGGGGTTGTGGTCAAAGTTAAGTCGGAAGGATGTGGAGACTGTAATTTCATTAAAATCCATCATTGTGTGTGTGTTGTGTGTGTGTGTGTGCCCTTTTCTATATGCCCCAAGGGAAGATGTGGGGGATTTGAATGGGCACAGCACAACTTCCTGTACCCCTCCACAACTGGTAGAAATACAGAAACACAAAGCACTCTGTACACAATCAAACATTCTTATTCTGATTCTTTTACATGACAAAAACCTAACAATGCAATGGAATAACATAAATTGTATGCAAAGTGTCAATTAATGTGTGCTCTTGTCGCCCCATTCACCTGCCAGCACGCCACACACGTAGATGAGTCCGATCCTCGCGGCTCCGTGCACCATTTCTAGGGGGACTCCAACCAGCAGCTGCATGGCCATGTTTAGGCTCAGGTGTTCAATCCTATTACACACACATAGACAGTGAATAATGAGGCGCTAAAATGTGTCACAGTCCTCCCATGTCTGGGTTTCATGTCCCATGAAACACATCTGTGTGTACAGTATGCTACTGGCCCCGCCTCCACCCACCAAGACAAAGAAACTGTATGGTTTGTTCCATAGAACAATAGTTCTATGGAACAAACGCTCCAAGTTGCTAAAAAACCAATTCATAGAGTGAACCAACGTATGCACATGGCAATATATCCAAACCAGCAAAATCATCATGCTCATTTTCATTTTTTGTGTCATTAATTAATTAATTATCGTCTCAGTCCAAGTGTCCACAAGATTTGTCACTCCACATTTAAACATTTACACTGCATGTACTGTATGTGATCGGTATCGGTATCAGTAATCTCTCATGGATTATGGGGATCGGTATCGACAGCATAAAGTCCTGATCGGAACATCCCTAGTATGTATCATTTTTCATGTTAAATGAGAAAAAATATACATCCACTTTGACTTTGAGACCTCTGATCAAATGTTTGTGTTTTGGGGCTCTAAAATGCTGTTCTTATGTCAGTTAAAAACATTGTGTCAGACCCAAAAGCAGGCGATACACAACATTACCTCACAGATATTCACTGTGTCCTTGCTGCAATGTCCTTCCATCACAACCCGCATTTAGCAACAGAAACAAAACAACAAAAAAAAAACAAACAAACCAAAAGCACAGCAGCTCTCTTCTTCTGTCCCTCATTTGTTTATGCTCTCTGTCTGATGTCTGATTGAGACCTTCATCTCTATTTCATGTTTGTTTACAGCTAAATGACACAGGAAAGCACAGGCAAATATGGCCGACAGGCTGCTTAAAAGCAGTGTGTTACATCTGTGTGTGTTTTCCTCAAACAGAGCACCAAAAAAAATAATCATGGTGAGAATATGCACACAAATAAGCGCACCAACATTTCCATTGAAACAGCACCAATAATGTGTTTAGTTTGTGATAAACCCAGCACCTCCACCACACTGGCAAGCTGAGCAATCGTTCGATGATAAGGAGGGCGACAATAGGGTGTATTGATCAGCTGGGAGAGGCAAGCCCAAACATACAAGGACATCTTCAGCCCAACATCTTCTTCGTTTTGTTAATTGCACTCAAGTTTAAACATAATACAACTAAATCTATTAATGCCCAAGAGATCAGTTTCAAATTGCAAGCACTTTTTTGGTGTAAGTGTCACAAAAAGTGCAAGAAAAGACAGATGAAGACTTAATCTTTTGATATTCAATGAGATTTACTGATGCGTTTGACGTCTTCTGTGACCAGGTAGGCATATTTTTACTGACATTTTCAGATGAATTCCAGATTGTACAACCTTAGGAACCTTCAAATTTAGAGGTTCAGCTGTAATGCTAAGTTTTGAATGTCAGGGAGGTTTTCATTTAATAATGTAGCTGAAGTCCGGCATGATTGTTTGAGCGCCCTAAGGCTCACTGCAAAGAAGCAATCAATCTTAACCATTAGAAATAAATGCTTAGGTAAAAAGAAAAAAAAAATCACGGAAAAAAATAAGTCACATAATGTAACTCACCCAGTGTGCATGAAAATATAGCTGAAGTACCTCCAGGCCTGGGCCCGGAGCTGGGGGTGGTAAGGTAGAGGGCTCTTAAGGAATGATGGGCTAGACACCTGCAGAACCAGACGGTCGAGATGACATCCATAATATAAGAACACAACTACCTAAGAGAGGAAATAGACAATGAAAGTGACAATAAAAATCTATAAGAAAAAGATATAGTAATACAGATTTGACACATACTGCATCTCCATTCAATTCAATGCTTTTTACAGCCGTGAAACAATGAAGAAACCCAATGACTGTAACTGACATTCACGGTGCCTCCTGTGGATTGTGGTCAAAAGGCTTTAATCAATTAGTTTCACCTGCAAAGAAGGTTTGTTTGTCGTTTTTTACAACCCATCTTGCTCAAATTTGACATGTCAACTAAATGTGGGTACCAAATTTTGTGGTGATATCCCTAAACATTGTAAAGTTACATCAGGTGTTGTGGAGCTGTCAATCCGACATAAGGGGTTCAAACTTTGGAGGTTTAATAACAGTGCCACCATGTGGTGTTTTTTTCCGCATCAATATACAGTAGATCTGGAGACTCTACAATCATTAGTCAACACTTGACTGACTGAGACTGTAGGACCTTCAAAAGGGCTCATTCCGTTCATGCCGTTGTGCTATGGAACAAATGCGGCGTGGTGCTGAAACCAATGCACAGATTGAACTCTCGTCCTGATGTGGAATATGGAGGCCGGCAAAATGATCAGGGCTCGACAATAACGATGTACCGATGGCCCGGGGCAAGTTAAAACAAAATTCGGGCTAGTAAATCCAATCAGTGATATTTCAAGTGCACTTTGGCATGCCATACTGCAAAGAGTTTTTTTAAAAGCGGTTCTTGTTGGGTGTTGGTAAAACACGGACTGCGTAATTCCGGTGGTAATTTGCGAACCAATCCTTGCAAATCTTGAAATGGACCAATCAGAATCGTTTATTTAGACCGCGGTCCATAGTCCACAGTCCGCGTTTTACCCACACCCGTTCTTGTTCGTGATCAACCAATCAGCGATCCTTTGACTACGAAAACATCTATCATGGCATCCCTGCCAACATCGTCTAATTCTTCAACAACTTCTGAAGGAAAACAGCAAAAAGTGATGAAACAGTGCCTCCTAAACAAGTATTTTATTAGCGGCAGCAAATCAAATGATGGCACAGGTGAGTGAATCACATTGCTGTGACAATTTGAAGTGGTCACAATGAAACACCACCCATTAGATCCAATACCAAGTGCTGATTTTGCACAAGCTACAAAATCTAGCGGTTCCATTTCTGTGTATTTTTCTCACCTTTGCTTCACAAATTATTCTTTGACCATTGAGCATTTTTTTCTGGATTAAAAACACTTTACTAGTACACAAATGTGTCTATTCAATAATGTTTCATTGTGGTGCACAACTTATAAATATCACTGCTTACTACGACTACGATGTGTAAGGTAGTATGGCATGCCATGTTAACATACATCCCCACAATTGATAATCATTTAATCTTTATTTGAGATTCTCATGTGATACCACAAAAATTATGGCAGTCTTTTCATTTTACATGGGGCAAGTTCGGGCAAGTCGTTCTCACCTTAAGGATTCCCCATGGGCAAGTCATTTTTGTTTTTAATGTAGAGCCCTGAATGATGAAGTTCATTTTAATTTATTGTGTGATTAATTCATTAATTAATCATCATCCAAGGATGAGTGCCCACAAGAAATTGTTGTTTTATAACTGCTGGGAATTTTACCTCGACAATGGTGATGGTCAGGATTAGCCAGGGTGGGGGCCAGTAGTTGTAGCTGTCAAAATACCACTTGCGATCGACTTCGCGGGGCAGCGTCTCATAAGCCACGTGTCGCACCAGCCGCTGAGACAGACCCAAACCGACCTCATCTCGGAGACTGCTGCCTTTGATTTGTCTGCTCCCCTGCAGGATGGCCCGCCGAAAACTGTTGGAGCGCTTGTTGCTCATCTGGAGAAAAGACAGCGTTTGATTTCAATTAAGACATTTAGTATATTACATATGACACCAAGATACACTAAATGGGAGAAAATACTGACACATATCTCTCACTTAGTGCCACCAGAATATTCTTCAGTTCTTCATCTTCCCAAATCATTTTGAACAATTCTATGCCTCAATTCACAAAACAAGTGAGTGTAGCGTGGACGAAATTGACAAAAGAGCCCTGACCTTAAGTCCACCATAGACCTGCACAGTGTCTTTGATATTAGACAAGTGTCCCAATACTTTTGCCCATACAGTATATTGTAGTAACCTTTAAGTCAATGCAGCGCTAAAGCCTCATCACACAGCTCCCTGAGCACAGCCCACACACACTACAGAATGCCATTCTCATCGCCTAGCAACCAACAAACCCCTCCTCATCCCTGTCTGCCTCAAAGGAGTTCAACTCCAAACAAAAATGCCCTTTTTAATGGGTGGGGCATCTCAAAGTCTTCCAATTGTAGCAGACCTGATTGTTCATCTTGTACTCTACAATTGCTGTTGTTTGTCAAATTACTCATTTGGTTAAAATAAAGTTTTGTAACAGACTGCTCATTAGTGTCTGAAGAAAGTATTTGCTCCTTTGACATTGAGGCTGCCTTTCAGCATAAACTTTTGGTGTGTGTTAAAGCAGTCTCCATGACAACGTAATGACTACTTCCTCCCTTTCTCCCACAGTCTGCTTCACCTTCCATGATCTCTATCTTATTTCTATTTCATGCCCCCATAAGTCAATTCTGACTTTCTGCACCCAGTGAGTGGATGTCATATTGAGGCTGTATATTTGTGAGGACAGCATGGACTGGGTTTGACACAACACTTTCATCATATGTAGGTACATCTTTATTTTGAGTGCTTATGAAATTTATATAAATGGTGTTTAGTACCATTATTAAACCTGAACCTCGCCACCTTGAGCTATGCTTTGCTCCTTTGTTACTTATTGATTATAAAGAGGTACAGATTTGTCACTCGTAAAAAAGATGGATGGATCCGATTTTTTTTCCCAGCAAAAAGGCAAATATCGGACATCCCTAATGTATATACACACACACATCACTTCTTATTTCTCATTTCCTGCACAAGGTTTATAGTGTCATTATTTTACCATGACATTTTTTGAACACCTTCCACTCTTTTCACACAGGATGTGAACTAAATGTCCATCCATCCATTTTCTATGTCGCTTATCATCACTAGTGTTGTGGGTATGCTGGAGCCTATCCCAGCTGTCTTTGTGTAAGAATGGAATGGTCGCCAGCCAATCATAGGGCACATATAGACAAACAACCATTCACACTCACATCCATACCTATGGACGATTTGGAATCGCCAATTAACCTAGCATGAGGAAACCGGAGTACCCAGAGAAAACCCATGCATGCACGGGGAGAGCATGCAAACCCCACACAGAGATGCCAAAGCGGAAAATCGAACCCAGGTCATTCAGGAATTGTATAATTTTAACCATGTGATAACAATAAATACAATATAACATGCCATGCCATAGGGTACCCATACAATATAATAATAACACCACTAGTGATAGTATTGTGAAAGTTGCGGCCCAAGGATCTTCTGGTACTACTTAATGAGACTTTTAGTTTCTCGGTAGAGATCACTGTTTAGAGAACTTCAGTCGAGGCCAATTATTTCTGTCTTTCTGTCAGGAGAAGAGAACTGTGGGAAAATGATTACAAGTTACCATGGCCACCTGCAAAGCGTACACCAGAAAGAACGCAAGCACGTTTTTCTATCTCTATGAGAATGTTCTCAGACAAGTATTAACCTCATGAATATTCAACCAAGTCTAATTTAAAAAAAATGTCCTGCAGATATGTAAAGACCTGTGAAAATGTGCTCAATAGGATGTTTTCTGCGAGGACACACACATATACACAGACCTCCTCTGGTGTGCAGCCAATGAACCGTAAAGTCAATTCTTCATGTCACGTGAATGCAATTCCTCTCTTTTATTGTACAGGGCACAAAAAACATGTGACGTGCTGCCCGTTCAAGCACTGGCGGGAGACTGGGAGAAAGGGAAGAGGAAAGGTTAAGGGGACAAATGACAAATCAAGACAATTTAATAAGAGGGGCGAGTGTGGCAGAACTTAAGACAAATGAAAGAGATAGATGACAGGTGGAAGTAGAGAAGTCTCATATATAAACTTTCCATACAAATTAGGAGTCCGGCATGGCAAAGGTCACTGATGTTGGATCTGAGAGCGGCACAGGAGCTCTGTTCTAGCTCATTCCAAAGGGGTTCAAGAATAGTTCAAGAATTCCTTCATGGACCCTGATTTCATGCTGGAAAGCAAAAGACCCTTTGCTAAACTGCTCCCTCAGACTTGCCTAAAATGTAGTGTGGACGATAAGGGCAAACACAGTACAATGTCCAAAGGCTTCAAACACAGAAAACTAAAAACACACCATAACACAAATGCTTTGGGAAAATGTTGCAAATGCCAAAAACACAAACAAACCCCCAAAGTGGCATGAGAGAAATGCTGCAAGTTGCAAAATGAAAGTTTACTAGGCATTCAATCCCAGTAATTTTTCAAAATTTCTTAGGCTATTTAGAAATATTATATACCAAAGGAAAGATCAGACTCTCATCTTTCCGTTCTTTAGTAATCAGCAGTAGACCATAAGTAATTTTCAGGAAAATATCAGTTCCCAACTAAAAAAAGGGACAAAAATGGAAATAAATTGAAATAAATATGTTTTGCCTTTGGGTCTAGTGGTTAGCGCGCAGACCTCACAGCTAGGAGACCTGGGTTAACTTCCACCCTCGGCCATCTCTGTGTGGAGTTTGCATGTTCTCCTCGTGCGTGCGTGGGTTTTCTCCGGGTACTCCGGTTTCCTCCCACATTCCAAAAACATGCTAGGTTAATTGGCGACTCCAAATTGTCCATAGGTATGAATGTGATTGTAAATGGTTGTTTGTCTATATGTGCCCTGTGATTGGCTGGCAACCAGTCCAGGGTGTACTGGGATAGGCTCCAGCATCCCCCGCGACCCTCGTGAGGAAAAAGCGGTAGAAAATGAATGAATGAATGAATGTTTTGCCTTTGTCGCAGCTGAACTATCTAAACAACTATAACAACATAAACAACAAAAAACAAAGTTGTTTTACATCAAAATTATTTCGATTAATTATTTATAATAAATTCATTTACCGATATTACACCATGAACTATTTTCACATTTGGAATTGAACCATGTATGTGTGTGAATGTGCATGTGCTAAAATTTCCGTACAATGCGTAACCTTGTGCACACTACACTCCTCCATGCTTTCTGTCATGTGTGATTCCTCCATTGAAATGACCCTCCTAAGCTCTTTATTTATTATTATGGCTTAAAAGTGCTCTGAATTTGTAGTGCCTTAGTGCAGAGTTGCATCATCACCTCTTTTTGCCTCTCATGCAAAAAATGTAAAAAACGTAGACGTAAATACTTTGTTGGGATTGGCCGTTCAGGACATGAGGATGATGCCCAAAAAGTTGACAACGTACATTACATATAGATATTTTATGCCTTTGTTAATTATTGATCACTTAAGTAGTTGTTAGAGTAGTGTACATACGTCTGGCTCCATTGGTAGCCTCGGCCTTGCAGGCCACCATACACATGTCTTGATAAGCTGGAGAAGAAAAATTCAGGTGCAACCTAACACAGTTGCAGAAATCTACTCAAGATGTGATGCGGTATGGAGATACAAATAAGGCAACCATTCAGAGTGACATTCTACAGAAAGAGAGTCAAGCACCGAAGCAAAAGATGAGAGAACGAGGTGAAGGTAAAAGAGCGATGTAAAAAGAGGTGGAGGGGTGGGGGAAGGAGTGAGCAGTGGCTTGAACACTGCATCATCACGCAGTAGCTGTCAGTTAAAATGATAAAAGCGAGTGCAAGTGCAATGAGAAGACAGCAGAACAAATAAAGCCTGTCTGTTTCCCACATGGCAACTTGAAGACGTCGACTTTGGTTCCTGGAGAGAACTAAAAACAGAGCCAGAGAACATCCAATCAGCCTGTTGATGCACAAATGTGAAATGTGATGCACAAACTCCAATACACACATCTCCCGTGAGCTAATGTTGTAGATTTCTTACGGTATGCAAACACTGAAGCCGGTGTTTTTGACAAATCTTTTTGAAACGTTTTCCGAAACTTCAGTTTTTTAGGACAAAAACCTACGTTTGCAGGTGGGCAAGACACCAAAACTATGTGGAGATGCTCAATATTGGCTTTTTACTGATACCTGATATACTGTCCAGCACTTCATTACCACTAAGAACATTACCAGCACTTCATGCTATTATCTGCTGAATGAATGCAGATAGTACATATGATATTCTTACCTTTTAATTGTATTAACATTTTAGATTCAAACTTATCTATCTGTTTGGACAAATATAATGATCGCAGAAAATAGCTCATAAAAGTTAATATGAAGAAAACCATAGAAATGGCTTGTAAATTAGCTCTTATGAGCTTTTGTTGTCATTATTATATGTGTCCAAACAAATGTATTTTCAGTTGTACCAGGCATTAAAACCAAGAAGATTGGTCTAATCATTGTTTCTATGCAAAATACAATGTATGCAAAATATAGAGTACTGTAAGCAGTAAGCTGAAGATGCCTGAATTGGAAACCATGCAGAAGGCAGCAGTTTGAAGGTCAAACTGAAACTGGGTTAGGGTGAGCATTAAGAGGGTAAATTTATCATCCGTCAGGGAGCATTTTCCTATTAATCTTGGTAGTTGTAACTCAAACTGCAGTGACTATATGCAAAAATGTATAGCTGAACCGGGATGCTTTTTCCACTGACAGAGGCGTTACTATGGTGCAATATTTCCTATTGTTTAGTTCAGCGGGCAAGCAAAAAGTTTCCAGACTCATTAGCAATTTAGCCATTTTTTTTAGTTTGTATGTTTGCTCTCTGCAAATATGCATGTGAGTAGGGATGTCCCAATCCGATATTGATGTCGGGTATTAAGACAGCAGCAAAAAAAAATGTGTATTATATTAGCCTGCATCTCAAATTTCCAATATTGACACTCGGATACAAGATGTCGACTCCAGACGTCTATCCAGCGGTGACCGCACTGAGCTCATGCGATCACAACAGTGTTGGCTAATATGCTAACAAAGTACCAATTGGCCAGGAGTGATGTCAGGCGTGTGGCAGGAAAAAGACACTGCAGCTTGTGATGCACAAGTTTCCCCGTGGTGTCCTATCTGGTAGTGTCTTACCAGGTTGACAAAATCCTGGTAGCAGATCTTTCCATCCGAGTTACCATCTGCCAGGGCCAAGAGAACTTCAAGTTTGTGGGGGTCGAGCTCTGAGCCATGGGTTGCCAAAAGATCCCTGAACCGCTCTGTACTGATGAAGCCCGAATTCTCTGGGTCATACTGTAGAGGAAAATAAAAAGATTTTGGATTAACAGGATATGGTATATAATCTATTTCCTGAAATGACACAGAGGTGTAAATTGAATAGTTTTCCAAAAAGAATGTAATTATTACAAAGCAGCTCTCAGCATGATTTTCAGTCGCAGGTCCTTTTCATGCATACACAGAAGTAAATTAGAAGTCATTCAAACATGGCCGAAAAAAATAAAAACGATATAATCTTCATATGGCAAGTGCCAGAAACAGGAGCCCTCTCAAGTTGTGTTAATTTAGCATCAGTGCTAACATCACCGTTTAGTGATGTTTGAGTTTAAGTGATGCAGTGTAACCACAGAGAGAATGAGTCAGCAGGACAGCAGGCACCAAAATACAGGTTGGCTCGCAGCCATGTTGTATTCCCTGTGGAGAAACTGAAATAATGAACTTCAATGTAGCATCTGACATGTTGCCAATATTGTTTTGTAAGTGGTGTACCCTCACACATGCACACACACACACAACCAGTTTATATTGCCATTGAACTCAAGTGATGGTGCAGCAGACAAACAAAGATATTTCTGATACCTGTGAAGCTAAAATTAAGTGCAAAATGGACTGATTAACAAAAAAAGACTGAAAGTCGGGGTTGATAGAAAAACTGTTAAATCCAGTTTTTACCTTTACTGTATTGCAGCCCTGTAGTTTATTCGATGCTTACGCCACATTGTGCAACATGTGCTCATTCTTACAAAGAAAGAAAAGAAGTGCAGCTAATATTGAGTATATAGTGTATTTCTTCTGCCGCCATCCACTGTAACTATTCAGGACAAAAATAACATTTTTAATTAATTTATGCATAACCACAAAACATAACAAAAATGCCATAAATCAAGATAATAATAGTAATAAGTGCATGCAATTTTATATTCTCCAGATACATTACACAAATGGAAATTTTAACCAGTTTGTATCCATAGTCTGGTTAGCTATGTGATATCAGTAAACAGAATATGTGCTTATTTTGTGTGGGAGATGTACAAACTGCTGTTAGTGCATTAAATCAGTTACCAAATGCACTTGTACCAGACGTGGGCTCTTCAGATAAACAAGGAGGTTGTTTACATTTACCTTACATTTATCTGCAGCAGTGAAAAAAAAGACTTTTGGGTCTACCATTTTTTATTTTATAAAATTTCGACATTTTAAAAATCGGGGTTATTATTTAAGTTTCTGTATTAATACACAATTTAACAATATAAAATAAAGAAGAAGATGCCGCTTATCCACATTAAGGTTGCAGGGGTATGCTGGAGCCTATCCCAGCTGTCTGTGGGCGAGAGGCGGGGTAGACCCTGAACTTGTTGCCAGCCAATCACAGGGCACATATAGACAAACAACCATTCACACTTACATTCATACCTATGGACAACAATTAACCTAGCATGTTTTTGGAATGTGGGAGGAAACCGGAGTTACACGGAGAAAACTAACACCAAATTGCAATCGTGCAAAAACTTGAAATGAAATCTTGCTAGGTATTTTTGTCACACTCACATAATATTGTCCACTTGAGCCTCTCTTGAGACACCTCACAGCAAAAGCATAAGTAAAAAAAGGACCAACAAAAAAGGACCAACCGTCTCTTGCAGTAGATCAGCCAGTGTCTGCTGCAGACATTTTCCCATGATGAAGTAAAATAAAACTATCCAAGCAGTGTCATGAGCAAGGCATTGTTTTTGTTTGCATGTGTGCATCCCCATTGTTTATCCCAGACTGTGCAGGGTCATTTCCAACCAGGGCGAAAGGATTACAGTGCAATCTAAGACCCTCATCACACACCTCCCCCATTTCTTTCCAATACATGCATACATATTAACACACTCATATCCCCTTCTCCAAAACATTGTTTTCTCAATCGTGTCAGTTGCTAACTAAAAGTAAAATCAAGACACGATTAAAGATGGCTGTTATGCACTCTAATGTCATTCATCAATAAGTGATATTCTTTCACGCATGCACATCCTTGGGTACAGTTTGTGACATGAGAGCTGAGTGAGTTCTGTCAAAAGTCAACAGGCTTCAGGGGTAGAGCAGCTGTACACTCAACAATGACAGCAATTTCATGCAAGGTTTAACAGATTTCTCCCCTCTAATCCGGGATCACTTTCTACCATAACCCTCTCCTCAAAGAGCATGATATGTTTGATACACGTTCACATGCAAAATACACATTCTGGAATGGTTTTTATGTGTAAAGAAGTGGGAGGTCACTCTTTTTCTTTCTCTTTCGGCTTTTCCCTTCAGGGGTCACCACAGCAAATCAATCTCCTCCATCCAACCCTGTCTACATAAACCTCCTCTTTGGTCTTCCTCTACACCTCCTACCTGGCAGCTCTAAACGCAGCATCCTTCCACCAATATATTCACTATCTCTCCTTTGGACATGTCCCAACCATCTCAGTCTGGCCTCTCTGACTTTATCTCCAAAGCCTCTAACATGTAATGTCCCTCTGATGTACTTGTTCCTGATCCTATCCATCCTAGTCACTCCCAATGAGAACCTCAGCATCCTCATCTCTGGTACTGCCAGTTTGTTTCCTGTCTCTAGACCAAACAACATGGCTAGTCTCATGACAGTTTTGTATTAATTTCCCTTCGTCTTAGCTGAAACTCTTCTATCACACATCACAGTGGGATGGTCACTAACCTGGGGAACTTACTGTAGGTAGTCTACATAATAGGCAAGATACAGGATTCTCTCTGACCCTCCAATGTGTTTCTTGTATTTTGAATTCATCATACAAATACAAATTCTACAAATAGCTGCCTCTTTTTGTTTTTATATCTTAAGAACACACAGAAAAGAGAAATACATGTGTCCATGTCTCACATAAGGACTGTGGGTGATGGACAGAATTCTAAGAAAAGTGCCGTTTTCCTTCACTATAAAACAAAGCTTTCACATTGAAAGCATCTCATTTGTCTTGAATCACTGCAGTGAGCGGAGGCAGTGTGCATTTGGGGTCACGGCATTAAGTGGTGGTCCCAATGGGGGGGTGCATACTGAAAAGAATGCCGGGTGTTGTGTGTATTCTCATTTTCACAAACATGAATAATAAGAACTTGCCTGAAGCAATGCTTGGGAAAGTATCAAATATCCAAAAAAGAGAGTGTGAAACAATATGAAATAATAATACGTATTGAAGATGAACTGCCTTCCAATAATCTCTCAGTACAACTCAGGCTGTTGTTACCCATTATCAATGTCACTGGTTTGTTTCTGGCACTGGGAGTAACCTTTGGCCGAGTCAATTAGTTGAGTGGATAAGTAACTTCATCTCATTAGTGCTGGATGCTCTTACTCCGTTACTCCAATATGCGGTCAAAAAAGTCATACTTTTTCATCACAAAACTGTTTTTCACAAAAAAGTCAGACCTAACAATCGATGTCCACACTTTGCATGGAGATCTGCTTTGTAAAAAAAAACAAAAAAACAATGTAAATGTTGCCAGTCATATAAATAAAAAACAAATAGCTCATCGCTCCTTTCTTTTGGTCCAAGTATCTCGAAGAGTCAGAAAAGCTGAAGACCATTGCCGTAAAAGTTTCTAGAGCATGAGTAGCGGTGAAAACCATCAGAAAGTAGAGAGCGAATGCTGGAATGGAGTCACGTCTGCGCCATAAAGTCCTTGTGGGTACAGTGACCTGAACTGGGGACCATCTCAATCCCTCAGTATGACCAGGCAAAAAAGAGAAGGAAAGGCAGCAACTTCTCCAGAACAAGATGAGAGCAGCTCTGAAAGAGGAGAAGTCCATGAAAATGTGGCCATGAGATAAAATGAGAGCAACAGAGAGGAAGAGCTTGTGCCACACGATGTCAAGTTCTTGATCCAGACATGTCCTCCCCAGCCCTTCTAACCTTCACTGCTGGAGCCTGCATGCCCACACCACCATCCCCCCATTGCCAAAGTAGAGGACCTTGGAGCATATCTTGATCAGCTGTCCAAAAGCTCTTGGGGGAGACCAATACAGATGACTGCATGAACAGGTACTAAGGACCATGCAGAGAGCATCTTCATTGCCTTGTCCATCTGCCTTAGCTCCAAACTAGTACAACACACCATCAACTTAATCAGAGCATGATAGAAGCCTAGAAAAACATCAGAGGCTACATCACAGCTCCTCAAAACTGCACAGGGTTGAAGAATGTCATCATGCTGGAGCTTACTGTGCCCTTGGAAGATGAAATGGAGGAGGTATTTGACAGAAAGAGGGCCAGAGGCAAGGATGGAAAGTTAGGTGCTTACCTGCAATGGTGGGGTGCAGAGGGTTTTTGCAGAACAGTCCCTGTACAGAGCCTACACTGTACTTGGCATCACAGACAAGAGGAGGAGAAGAGCCATTAAGAACGGCAAGGAAGCTGCAGAGAAAGCCTCCAGGTGGCTGCGGATCAAGAGAGGGGATCAGTGGGAAGCTGAAAGGGTACAAGCTGAGGCTTGATCCACCTCAGCTGTGACGCCGGGGTGAGGGTGTATATGTTCAAAGATGCAAAACATCCAAAAATTCCAGGTTACATCACTGATACTGTTCCTTAGCAAAAAATCTGAAGATGTATCATCACAACCAGTAAATCAGGGCTCGACAATAACGATGTACCGATGGCCCGGGGTAAGTTAAAACAATTTCCCGTCGAGCAAGTGCACTTTGCCATGCCATACTGCAAAGAGGTTTTTTTTAAGCGGTTCTTGTTGGGTTTTGGTGAAACACGGACTGCGTAATTACGGTGATAATTTGCAAACCAATCCTTGCAAAAATCTTGAAATGGACCAATCAGAATCGTTTATACGGGTGTGGTTTTACCCACACCCGTTCTTGTTTGCGATCACCCAATCAGCGATCGTTTGACTACGAAAACATCTATCATGGCGTCCCTGCCAACATTGTCTAATTCTTCAACAACTCACTCATGACTCATGTCATTTGTTAATTAATAAGCACAATGTTTATTCAATCATGAATGTACTTTTATTTATCAAGGCAAAGTGCCTAGAAGTCTCTTGACAATCCAGATTTCCATGCAATGTCATGATCTATGTAGGAAATCAACCACAAGAAATGATAATCATTTAATCTTTATTTGAGATTCTCATGTGATGCCACAAAAATTAGATGATATCATTATGGCAGTCTTTTCATTTTACATGGGGCAATTTCGGGCAAGTAATCCTCACCTTAAGGATTCCCCATGGGCAAGTAATCTTTGTTTTCAATGTAGAGCCCTGTAAATGTTATAAATATGGCTTATTTATCTAAAGTTGTGTATTGAGATTGCATTATGAGAGGAGATGGGTCATTATTAACAATAACGACTGAACCAGCAAAAAAGGGCCAACTCGAACACAGTATGCAAGGCAGTGATGGGCATGGATCAATGTCAGTCTTTCCTCATTGTACTTTATTGGGTACAAATATTGTGCAAAGAATTATTATAATTTGCTTGCATGACCTGACAGAACAGACAGATAGGTAAAGCATAAAAATAAACAGCGGCTGCCACTGGCATAGCGAATGATTTCAAATGCCACATGTTTTAATAGTAACATCTCCCTGCAGGACTGATGCAGAATGGCAGGCATGACTGCGGTTAATCACCGTGGCAACTGGCGTGACAAGATCCACAGTGTGCATGGGCTGCCAGGAGGAAAGATATGCAAAAAATAACATTGTCTTTGCAAGTGGTTATTTGATACTTGATCAGTATGCCATCACAGCAAATCATAGCAATCCCCAGATATTACGCAGTATAGGGATGTCATCAGCGCAATGTCATAAGACATGTATAATTGCTTTCATATGATGGTGGTATCATCATAATGTTCCTCACGCTCCTTTGCCCTTGGCCTCTGAGGTAATGAAGCAATTAGCAGCTCTAATACAAAATACACTCTTGTTAGAGCAGGAGAAGCTTGCTGGTTTTCCTGCTAATTTACACTGTAGCACCAATTGAGAGCAGATGAGACCAGAAAGGAAACACAATGGAAACACATTTGCCTTCTCATGTTAATCAGGTCCTTCAGACCATGCCCTTAACAATGTGGTCGGGTGGGGTGGAGGTCTGTGTGATACTTCTAGATTCTATTTCTGTCTCACACACACACACACACTCTTTTGTCACCTTATCTGTCACAGCTGAGAGAGTACATTATCAGTGCTGTTGGCTGCCGTAAGCCCAGGGACACTCTGTGGGTCTGTGGGCTTATCGTCCGGCCCGCGCACAGACTTGGCCTCATTTAGCAGACTAGTTCAAGTTGAATGGAGCCGACAGCTTGTCAGTGGGCAGTGGATCTGAATGAGACGTGGGGGGGGGCACTGATGGAGACGCGGGGTACAGTCACCCTCTCTGAGAAACATCTCCTTCAAGCGTGAGAAGCACTGTTGATGCATGGAAACTTTTCTTAATATACAATACCAGCATGGTCATAACCGTCTCTATGAACTCATTCATTCATTCATTTTCTACCGCTTTTCCTCACGAGGTTCGCGGGGGGTGCTGGAGCCTATCCCAGCTGTCTTCGGGGCGAGAGGCGGGGTACACCCTGGACTGGTCGCCAGCCAATCACAGGGCACATATAGACAAACAACCATTCACACTCACATTCATACCTATGGACAATTTGGAGTCACCAATTAACCTAGCATGTTTTTGGAATGTGGGAGGAAACCGGAGTACCCAGAGAAAACCCACGCATGCACGGGGAGAACATGCAAACTCCACACAGAGATGACCGAGGGTGGAATTGAACCCTGGTCTCCTAGCTGTGAGGTCTGCGCGCTAACCACTCAACCGCCGTGCCATCCCTCTATAAACTCATACTGCATAATTTGCGTGCATTTTGCTGGTTTCAGTCAAATTGACCTCTATCAGAGTGTAGTTCAGACTCAAGAGCTCCTGGCACCAAGCTGGCACTGCTGCTGGCTTTGTAGCTCGCTAGCCAGTGGCTTGTTTAATTGTTCTCCAACAGAGAAATGATTCAGAGTAATCCAGACAAAAGAAGTATTGTTTAGGCGCGAAGGTCAAGATGCAGGAATGCAGCAAAGAGTGGAATTATTATTCTAATCGTATGCTACAAATGAAATCTCAGATAAGAACGCAGGACGCAGGGATGTGACAAGCTGCCATGACTTCACATCATTAATTACCCAGACATCACCTTTTCCGTCAAAAAGAACTCCTCAAGAAAAGGTCAAGTCTTTGGACTCACAAGGAGTCCAGCTTCCCATTCATGTCACGGTCCTCCCACGTCACCTCAGCCTGGTCAACGCTCTTACCACGCACATCACATGACTCACGCCTCCAACTGACTTCTAATAGCTTCCAAAATGTCACAGCTGTATGGGTTACCGCAGATATTAAACACAACATGTGGCAGCAGAGGAATATTCCATTCAGAATCCTGTTATTATGAACAGATTCCAAATATGAATATATTTTTCTTACTGCACAATTTCATACTGATTCACGCCCACTTACGTCCAGACATCTGACACCTACACTTACTCACTCTTACAGCAGTGAGTGACCATGACGCATACACCTTCAAAATAAGGCTTATGAAATGTAATAGAATAAGCATGTATTAGTCTCACAGTGCCGCACAGTGGTTGATTGGTTAGCATGTGTGCCACATAATCAGGAGATGAGGAAAACCTGGGTTTGAATCTCCGCTTGGGCATCTCTTGCTCTGCGTGGGTTTTCTCCGGGTACTCCCGTTTTTCCCATGTTCCAAAAACATGAATCTTTGAGTATGATTACTGCGGTTGGCTGGTGATCCGTCCAGGTTGTACCCCGCTGGGATAGGCTCCAGCATATCCCCTGCGACCTTAATGAGGATCAGCGATTTAGGAAATGCACAAAAGGATGGATAGTCTCACAGTGGGGACAGCTGTCCTCATCCTCCTTCTGGACCACTAAAGTCGTATTCTTTACTACTCAGTATTGAATTGGAAAAAAAAATCGGTGGTATCGCACATCACTAATGATGAAGGGGCTCTTATACACTGGAAATTCCAGCAAGTCAAAATGACAAATTTATTAAGACACACCTCTCAATCAAATAATAAGTAATCAATCAGATACTGCATCTTACCAAGACATTTGGACTGTTGAATGCAACTTTCAACAGGGGACAGCCCTTTTCTGTATGTATGCAAATTAGACACAGTCTGGATTTCAGACAGGGTTCAAACACACTGAATTACTGGCACTCTTACAATAAATTATCCGCTTATCGACTATATTAATTTGTTATTTGTGTGTTATACTTACTGTGCTGGGCTGTTGATAACAATAATCAGTGCTATTACTAAGCACAGTGCTGTGCATTATACTTGTTAATTAATGACCATGTGCTCAAAGACAGGTAGGTTTTCTTTTATATTTTCTCATGTACTCCAAACCATAATTAAAGTTTGAAAATTGTGTTCTTATAATTTATATCACATATCAAATTTCAATAGTAACAGCCTCTCACCAATTATCGCCTGCTTCCAATTAACACCCCTTCTTTGCGAGTTATGCAAATCAACACTCTGGTGACATTCAAGCTAATTCCAGCATTTATGGAATTAGAATTACAAAAATTAAAATTAGAAGTCTGATTGACAGCATCTCACCTGAAAATTACACATGCAGCAGTTTATGGGCGCCAAAGCAAAATGCTTATGAATATTCAAATAGTAATGATAATGTAATCACTATAACTAAGACATATTGAAGACGTTATCATCTCTCTCAGGGTTTAATCAGTCAAGCAGGTCACCTGTCTTTGACAGAGCTCATACTCACATACACGCCCACATGCCCATCTGAGACCATCACGGATGCACACCATTTCCTCACCAATTTGTCCGTATCCAAGCAACCACCATGCCCTACACAGGCATAAGTGCACACATACTTGTATATAAGGGATTTAAGGATGTGTGGATGGATGATACTGAGGTTTTTATATTAAATTCCCAACCTCTTAGGACTCCAGAATTTTCACAAGTGTTGAAAAATTTGTTTTGAAGCTAAAGTTATGCACAGCCAGACATTATGAGTACTTCTATGCTCTTAAAGCTGAATGAAAAAGTCCTCCTTTTATGCCGAAGGTGTGAATTTGCATCCTTTTCACCGTGAGCCAGATGACTTTATGGTGAATAACAAGTAAGAGGATGGCAATCAATGATGAATAAAACATTCTCAGGCCGCACACTGCTCTCGTTTGTGGTGAACAACAGAAACATCCATCGTCTTCACAAGGAACCGAGGACTCTGGGGGCCTCCCTTCGGTTGTGACATACATCATGCCTAGCAGTGCCAAATAACGGCATAAACGCCATAATTTACTCTACAATTTTTACACATTGTTAAAAAACAGTGTTTGTGTGACAGAGGGCAAGACAGATGGTTGCAAGGATGAAGGAGGAAGTGAGAAAGTAAGGAGTGGAGCCCCTTGGGTGCCTCCAGAAGCAAAGGGTGTCGCAGCCAAGTGAGTTGAGCGCCTCTCAGCAGGCTCTTCAGCATGTGTTCATATAAACACTTAACCTCCTGCTGCTGCTGCTTGCAAAAGCGTTCACACTGGTGAATGAGGCATGTATGCGCATGTGACAAAACGCACACATAAACACTCCGCTCTAAGATGCAAAACCCCCCACCAGAGAGACAAACTTTCAACGACGGCTGCAGTAAAAGTCACTCTCACCGAGACACAAACAGATGCTAATACCCATGTCAAAGGCATGCACGCACAAATAAAGCATTGATGAAGTGGCCGTGTCACTCAGGCAAAGATCACACTCGGGTCAGTCTGGAGACACACACAGATCGTGTGACCTTTCCCCCAAAACCTCCCATTTACAGCGAGGTGAGAACACTTCATTAGCGTCAGGAGAAAAGCTTCCAACAAACATCCCTTCACTCTGGCTCGCATTGAGCAGAAGAAAAAAGGGTGACAAAAAAGGAGGAGAAACATTTGGTTAACGAGCATTCCCCTGGCTGTCTTCCTCATCTATTCAACTGCTTCATCTGCTCCAGGCTTTGCCCTCAGGTCAACACCCACCCTCCCAGCACAGTCAAAACCTAGCATCAATGACGGCAGCAGTTCCATTCAGCGTAGATTTATGATTTCTAATAGCCTGCAAATGGACCCGCGACTGGAGGAGCCTGCCCCCCCTTCTAGTGCTGCTAGTGTAGTTGCCAGTCACATTTTCAAGGTTGCCATCTGGTCCGGGTGGGACCCTTGAAACTGCCTTGTCAATCCTCACTAAGAAGCCCCCCCCCCCATGCCTGGAGGGAGAAAGGGTGACCACTGACTATTCTATTGCTGAGTTGTTTCTGGAAAATGTTGCCTGAAGGCGCTTTTGATTGGCCACCATCAAGCAGGCTGGCAGGTAGTCCAGTGATCCTATGCCCGTATTCGGGCCTTTAATTCTGAATTCCCATAATTCCATAAACAATTAGCGCCTAACACTCAGAATTACAAGTAGCCAGGAAACCAGAGCAGAAAGGAGACAGAGCACAAAGTTGTTCATTGCTCTGTGTGCATCACATGAACAAATACGTTGATTATTTTGTGGGTTAAGACTATTTCATCATTCCATCATTTATATTGGTGCGCCAATGGCTGCACGGCGGAGTGGTAAAAACCACTTAACGTGATTGTTAAACTTAAACCCCCTTAAATTAAACTAATATGCAGGCTTAAACCATAGTCATCATGAGTGGACAAAAAAAGTGAAGTTCAAAGTTGTTTTTTCTTTCCTTCTTTATTTCGAACCTGAAAAACATCCAAAGCACAACAAACCAACCAAAATCAATACAAATAAAAATACCTATGTATATATAAAAGTACACATGTTCGAAAGGAAGTGGGAAGAAGTCAAGACTTATCTAGTCCCACCCCCCTAACCACCCAGATTCCAACCTCATCCCAACAAAACATATATTATTCCTTGTCTACACAGAATAAAAACCCCACATCCAAACACCCTCACCCAGCTTGAGGCACCCAACCACGTGCCAAGAGCAACCAGTCCATTATTAGTCATCCTATCGTACATCGTCCAATACAAAAGAAGGAAAGAAACCACTCCAACTAAACAGTCACCAATCACCAACAGTCATTTGATCGTCTATTTCATTTCATGCACCCTCTCTATATCGACACCCTCAATTCAACCCGTTCAAACAGAAGGATGTCAACATCAATCTGAACTAAACTTTGTCAGTTATGTGTTAATTCCACCCCCATGGAATAACAGCACAGCAACAACAAAACAACGAAGGACACATACAATACATGAATGTACTCATGCAAGCATGCAGAGAGACATGTTTGAAGCATTACTTTCAACTGAAACATTCATTGTGTCTGAGATGGAAGATAAGATTTCACTGTTGTTCGATCACCTTGTTTTCAACTATGTCATGTTTTATGCAACACACCATGCACACTCACACGATTGGAGCAAATCATTTCAATGGCACGCACGGTTATTTGCATTAATCTGCCAACCATTGAACAAAAATACTGAATTTGTATATGCCATACCGGAAGTGACGTGGACTGCTAAGAACAAATATGGCAATCGGTTGAAAAAACAGCCATACTGTCACAATCAGCTACTTCAGCACTTTGGCACAGCTAGCAGCCTTTGGCAGCCGCGTCCTGTAAGATGATACAGGTGCAGAATAAAGGTCGGACTGCTATGAGTAAGCAGTGTCACTCACCTTGGACGTCTGCTGAGTCGAACCGGGTTTGCAATGACAGCACTAATAACAGCAAAGCAATCAGCAAGTCTTACCACATCCTTTAATCAAAGCCATGGTCATGTATATGACATCTAACGGGGCTAAATAGTGAACTTGGAATTGCAGCAATGGTGTAGGTCAGGACCAGTGTGGGCATTGATTGGATGATACTGGATCGTTAGGTCAACAATTATTAATAACATGACCTAAAAATAACAGCAATAAAGATTATATTTATGTCACTGGCTTACATTAAGGAGTGTAGCAAGATGACCTACCTGTTATTGCATGAAAGGTCTAAAAAGAGTTACAAACTTAGAATAAGTAGTAAACTAATCGCCAGCACAGTTGCATATTACTGCTTCTAGCAAAACATATTCAAAGTATTTAAGGGGCCACCTCTCAAAATGAACTACATTCCTATTGCCTGATTAGTGATTCAACTATTTCCAAAACACAAACAATGACTTTCTTTAAGTCGTCTGATCCAGAAACTGGGGCAAGTATGTATGTATGTGGAAGCCGCTTGTGTACTCCATCTGAGCAGTCTAGCAGTGTTCACATGCAATTGCATGGAGGATTTGTTGACACAAGCTATTACTGCGTGTAACACTGTCACTAAAGGAGCCAAAACTGTCACTTTATGCCAAGGAAATAAGCAGAACGTTGACTAAAGAAACAAGTGCAGCAAAAGCTTTTACAGCCATCATGTAAATGAACACACTACGAGATGAGATGTTAGGTTTGCATGGTTTCAGTCAAGTGACAATGAGACACTTTAAGGGAGTTTTATGGACAGATGAGCAAACCTTTTAAAGAGTGTATTATAAATATAACAAACATAAAGGCATAAAGATGGGGCCTGGTGTTTGTCTGCTTTTGTTTGAGTTGATTGTTAGTGTGCCATCTGCCAGGCTTTTTGAGTTGCATTCACTAATGGGACACAGAAGATGCAGTTGACATGCACACTCGCATGCAAACATGGTTGTTGTCATGTTAAAGAGAAGGGACTACTATACTTGGGATGTGGCCACAACAAAAGTACTCTGTGTTTGAAGGGTCCTTAACGCCCCCCCCCCCATACACTATACTGTAATGTTTCTCAACTAAAGCAAGAAGCAAGATGCTTTAGGGTCCAGAAAGTGACAAAACATCACACACTGTAGGTAAACATAGCCGCCTGTTGTAGTCCTGTCGCATTTGTGCCAATTTTGTACAACAATTTTGTCAACCAAATAATTTTATGTAGGAGATTAGGATGGAAGAAAGCAACAATGGCAGTTTTTAGGGCACTTGCTGTGGAGTTTCCAAAACATCTTCTGTTCCTCACTGACTTCATCTGCCATTCATTCACGTTCCCACATGTCTATTTTGGGGAGGAATTTGTTGCCTTTCGATGATACGTATAATAATAAACATACTAACTAACTCCTTATTTCTAAAATCGCAAATACTTCAACTTGCTGATATAGTTAATCTTCAAACAGCTAAAATAATGCATAAGGCTAAAAATAACCAATTACCTAAAAATGTCATCCAATACTTCTCTACAAGAGAGGAGAAATATGATCTCAGGGAAGAACTACATTTGAAACACTTATATGCTAGGACTACGTTAAAAAGCCATAGCATTTCAGTATGTGGAATCAAACTATGGAATGGATTGAGTAAGGAACTCAAACAATGTACAACGATGAGCCAATTCAAGAAACAATACAAACAGTTGATGTTTGCTAAATACAAGGATGAAGAGTCTTGAATCAGTCATGATGTGCTACATATATCACTATATTGACACTTACTATGGTACCCATTATGTCATTGGATGGTCATATCACCTCATACTTTGGTACGTGACAAAAATAATATAAAATAAAAAAAAAAATTAAACTATATTAGGAAAGCAGAAAGTGAACAAATGTAACAGTTACTGATTGTAAAAGTACCAGATGGAGGGGAAAGATTTAATATGCTTTGCTTCTTCCTACTTCTTTTGGACATGTGGAACTGGGAACTGATTATGTGATGCACTCAATTGTAATCTGATGCATGTTCAAATGAAACAAAACCATTACCATTACCATAATAGGTGGGATATACAAAACCTGAACGTTCAGACTGCAGTAGCAGCGGATCCATATCGCATAAGAAAAAGGCATGAGTCGCATTTGTGCTGTTCACACTGACATGAAAATATAAGATACAGATCTGTTACACCATGGCTTTCCATTTCAAAATAGAGCAAAACACACTAACCGAATCTGGTCTCCTGTATTTACTACTTCTCACCATGTGACTGTGGGTCACAACACATTTTATCCCACAGGAGACTGAAGGCAGCAAGGAAACGGATAGCTGTAGCAAAGTGGAGAATGTGGAGTATAATACCTACAATTAACATTACAATGAAACTACAATTAACACATGTATTCTTGTCATTGCTAGTTATATATCCTCAAATGTTGCAAAGTAGCTTTAATGGCACACCGTATCTGTTCAACAAATCAGTAAGAAAGTCATTTCTAACCATACTACATGTGTGATTTAACTGCAAAGCCAGTGACAGATAAACACATCTTTACCAATCAACAGGCACATCAGCTATTTTTACCTCGACATAAAAGTGGGAACTGTTTTTACACTCCGCCAGCTGGAACTCTGCCTTTCAGTATAATATAATCTATTTAGAGCCCAGAAGAGGAGCAGCATGAGAGAAAAATCTGCTCAGATAAAATCTTTAAATTAAATAGTTAATAAGAGATGCTGTGTGATATTCTTTTAATGGAGTGGCACGGGTGATGTGCAGCTTTTCCAAACGGTTTGTGATCCCCAGGATTCAGTTGCCGTCAATCACTCTGGAGAATGTTGGATGAGCAGGTCAGTAGAGTGTGACCCCGCCATCTGTGCACACGTCGATGGCAATTATGCGGAGAAGCATATCAGCATGCCATAGATTATATGGACGAAGAGAAACATATACATAAGAAATGTGATATCATTCAACTCCAGTCCTGTTTGTGGCGGATGTACACACCACCAGCTGCTGGAAGTGGTGTTGTCCCACTTGGCCCCGATGCAAGCAGAAAGTGGCAAAAAGTGAGACTTATGGTTTTTTTTTTTCATCGGGGGAACTTTCCTTTGTAAATGAAAATGACAATCCATAAACAATGCATAAACCTCTCTTTGGTCTTCCTCTATGCTTCCTACCTGGCAGCTCTAAACGCAGCATCCTTCTATCGATATATTCTATCTCTCCACTGGACATGTCCCAACCATCTCAGTCTGGTCTCTCTGACATGATCTCTAACATGTAATGTCCCTCTGATGTACTCATTGCCGATCCTATCCATCCTGGTCGCTCCCAATGAGAACCTCAGCATGCTCATCTCTTCTACCTCCAGTTGTGCTTCTAGACCAAACAACATGGCTGGTCTCATCACATTTTTATATATACCTTTCCCTTCATTTTAGCTGAAACTCTTCTATCACACATCACGCCCGACACTTTTCTCCACCCGTTCCATCCTGCCTGCACACGCTTCTTCACCTTGTTGACCCCCGGTACTTCAAATTATCCACCTTCTGTATCTCTTCTCCATGTAACCTCACTCGTCCACTTGGGTCCCTCTCATTCACACACATATAAATCGTATTGCTGCGGCTAATCTTCATTCCTCTCCTTTCCAGGGCAAACCTCCACTTTTCTAGGTAGACTCAATGCTAAAGTGTGTTCTTATATACATTTGAGTATGACTAAGAGGGCTCATTTGTTATTATTATGTCTACTGTATTGAGTCATACAAGTGTGAAGGTGGCTATTAGGGTGTTATTTCATGTCTAGAGGGCTGTCATAATGTACATACTGTATTCAGAGGGTTATTAAGAGGTCTCTAAGCTTTAACTAGAGAAATATTCAATTCATTAATTATAAAATTATTAATTATTTAAATACATTATGGAAATTCACTTATTGCGATCCGGTATATGTTAGTTAGCAGGCTACTTTTGGGTGTAAAAACAACTACATAATGTTTTCTGGATGGATAGATTAGATAGACCAAACTCTAGCATTTGCATTTTAGGGCACGGGGGGTGTTGAATAGTGACTTGAATGACCAATCCAAAAAATCAATTCCATCAGCATTTTCATCCAGACATGCACCAAAATGGTATGGTTTAAGATAGGCCTTGTGGTTTGTGTAATCCAGCAAACCAGTCAAAAAACTAACATCCCCAAAAAAAACTGCATGACTGGTGTTTTTACCATGTACCTTCTACAGTCACAAGTCTTCACACTCTTTTTTTTCTGCATCATGCAAGAAAAGCCATTTCATGAAAAAACATGCAGCCATGTGAAAGTGTTTAATCACTAAGCTTGCGTGGGTGCATGCCTGGGGCATTTCCAACACTGCGGGGTGGCTGTCAACAAGAAGGCAACTGTGGCACACACACAGGGCTTTCATTCTCACTGACACCACACAATAATTCCAGCAGCTAGCGTTAAACTGCAGAAAGACCCACCTGGATGATGAAAAAAAAAAAAAAAACACTACTTCACAGTGGGAACTTCCAGTGTCAGTAATTTGCACAAGATCACTAGCAGTATCAAACCGCAAAGGGAATCTGTAGGAGATTCCTCTCTGGGGAGAGCAAATCAGATTCCCATGGGGGT
This sequence comes from Doryrhamphus excisus, assembly GCF_037039965.1. Taxonomy (NCBI): domain Eukaryota; kingdom Metazoa; phylum Chordata; class Actinopteri; order Syngnathiformes; family Syngnathidae; genus Doryrhamphus; species Doryrhamphus excisus. The sequence continues at coordinate 15,660,359 of NC_136365.1, forward strand.
GTGAGCTAAACAAGCCTGATATGGTTTATCAGATAAATCCCGGATGTGCATCAAGGTCCATTTTCAAATCCCCTGAAATCCACACAACAAAAACAACACAAGACGACACTTTAGTGAGGTCACAATAGCTCGGCACAGTTCCTTTATGTTCTTTTTTCTGCATAAAATACAGTACAGTATCTTACAAACCTGACTACACTCCTCATGGTTCAGCAAGCATTCTTACAGTATATCTTCTCAAGGGACAATATTATACACATGAAAGTTAGATTTACTTGTATAGCAGTATATAGTATATACGTATATACTGTCTAGATTGCTGGCTAGGGAGCAGCAGGGTAATTATGTCTTGCCAATAGCTACACAAGCTGTGCGCTGACTATTCTAGAGTATATCCAAGTTCCTTTTCTATGGTATTGTACCCTCTGAAGATAAACATTCATTCATTCATTCATTTTCTACCGCTTATCCTCACGAGGGTCGCGGGGGGTGCTGGGGCCTATCCCAGCTGTCTTCGGGCGAGAAGCAGGGTATAGCCTGGACTGGTCGCCAGCCAATCACAGGGCACATATAGACAAACAACCATTCACACTCACATTCATACCTATGGACAATTTGGAGTCGCCAATTAACCTAGCATGTTTTTGGAATGTGGGAGGAAAACGGAGTACCCGGAGAAAACCCACGCATGCACGAGGTAAACATGCAAACTCTACACAGAGATGGCCGAGGGTGGAATTGAACCCTGGTCTCCTAGCTGTGAGGTCTAACCACTCGATCGCCATGCAGAAGATAAACAATATAATATAATAAATGGTAACATCATACTGTAACATTATTGCAGTTTTTTTTCCAGAGGGATCGTCTGGACGGTACTTCATAAGACATCTTGCCCGCCTGGGTTCAGCTCATGTTCAAACATCCTACTACATGCAAAGCAAAGCACATACATAGCAACAAAATCCTCCTCTGGGAATGGAACGCAAAGAGCAGAACACAGCACTTTGACTCCACTACCAATGGTCTAAAACCCACATATTGATAGCAGCATGTATAGGCTCAGTATAAATCATATTACAGTATATAAATATATATATATGTAAACAATATTGGAATGTGATATAGACTTAAGATATTAAACACACTAATCTACAGCTTGTGTTTAAGATGATGGTTAGGGTTTAGCGGTTACACCCCCCCCCCCCCCGCACAACTCATTGTGAGGCGAGTTGAATAAAAGAGCGGCAGTGCATTTGTAACCGCCAGACTGGGCCTCGACCTCACCATTTGGACGAGCCCTCGCTTTTTCATACTGACATCCACTCCGACACATTCAAAGCAGCAACATAAAGGAAGACTTAAGACTTTATGTGTGTTCATGTGTGTTGCTCTATTAGCAACACACACGAGAACGCCACACTCTCCCCCGTCTGGCTTTCCCGTAATCCCATGTGACCTCCCATGTGCAGAAAAGGGTGAGCCTGACACGAGCCTCTGACTCACCCCTTAAAATCTTATATGCACACACACACACACATGCATACATTTCCCTCTAAGAGCAAATATGGTGCCCCAGGGCAGGCAGGTGCAGAGTGTGGACTGTGTGTACGTGTGTATGTGTGTATGTATGTGTGTGTGGGGGGGGCCTGTTCACCGTCTGCCAGCCCAACCTGCTGCTTGCATCAGCTGGTCTGTGTTCCCCTCTTGGTTTTACTACATGGTGTGATAGATGCATGCACCCAGGATTGTGTGTCACACTAATTGTATTATCAGGGTCAGTGATATCACCCATAACCTAAAGTGTGTCTCAGTCTGCAGGAGTTTGCTTTGACAAAGTCAAAGCCTGGTTACATTTTTTTTTAAGCGAGCCAGCAGGCTTTTAAAGAAGGATTTAAAGTAAGCAGCATGAGGCGCAATTTTAATCTAAAAATACATTTGCCTAATGAGCCTAAACAAAAACAGAGCTCAGAGGAAACAGGAGCATCCAGTCTCCAATGTTTGAGTCCTGATTTTAACATTGTTGACCTTCATCAGCGAATAAAAACTAGCACATAGGTCAAGTACACGTATAAGATATACACAAATGAGGGTACATGCACACATCCTTCAGTACATACCTTATCGAACAGAGCCTTCCATTGCTGAGAAAGGAGTAGAGAAAAGAAGAAAAGTATGAGTGAATTGGAGGAAGATGAGTCAAATAAAACTATCTAAGAAGCAGGTGCCAAAAAAATGGGACTACACGCATGGAGTACCTGTTTGGATAGGATGATGCTAAAAATACTGTCCAAATAAATAGGTTGCGTGTGTTCGCTTATTACCTAATCACTGTGTTCAGTGAGCCTCGGCCAAAGATAATATGAAAGCATCTGACAATTAGCTGCTCCCATTTGTGGGACTGCAGATAGCCAAAAGTGATGCAGGCAGTGGTAATTTTATTTTTACAATTCGCACGGTCCAATAAATACCAAGCTGTGGGCTTTTCCTCTCTGGTATCATATTTAAAGTTAATTTTCACTATCCTGTGAGATAAAAACAAAAGAAAGTCAACAGTGGTGTGCTATGTGGTCATAAGTATTGGGACAACTGGCCATTACAGCTTCTCGCTGCAGTACTTTCTACTTTCATTCATCTAAAATGGGTTTTTTCAAACCGTGGAACATGACACATTCTCCAAACCTGCATAGATGTTGACAAGGTGTGTCTACATATTTCTTGAAATTGATAGTCGCAAATTAAATGGAAATCCCATGGTTTAAATTTTTACATTATTGAGGTATAGCGATGATAAAATGATTCTTAGATAAGGTTTGGTCTTTTCTTGATTGATGACTGATGTACTTATCCATCCATCGCTTATCCGCTTATCCTCACGAGGGTCGCGGATATGCTGGAGCCTATCACAGGTGACTTTGAGCGAGAGGCAGGGTACACCCTGGACGGGTGGCCAGCCAATCACAGGGCACATATAGACAAACAACCATTCACACTCACATTCATACCTATGGACAATTTGGAGCCGCCAATTAACCTAGCATGTTTTTGGAATGTGGGAGGAAACCGGAGTACCCGGGGAAAACCCACGCACGCACGGGACTCCACACAGAGATGTGTGGCCAACAAGCTAACCAATCGGCCCAACTGTACTAAAATGATTTTCAGTGGAAGTCATTAATGATGTCCTGTTTGCAAAATATGCACACAATTTGCGCAACACACATAGTACTGATGAAGTACAGGAACTTTGGGTAATCCAATAAAAATCGTAACCTATCATGTCTGCCGCCATCACGTGTGTTAATTAGCACCTTCTGTTTTGCTTCCAAGGCATACCAACTGCAAAGCAAGAAGCTAAGCTACAGTTATGGAGTTCGCTACTCTATGTCAATAAAAGATTTAGTTAAATGTGTATTGATATAATAAATGATGTGGTGTCTAAATCCAGACAATTGTTATCACTGACATGTTTCGGTAAGTGCCACTAATAACTGCCAAAAATAACTGCCAAAAGTTTTAAGTGCAGCTCAACTGTAAAGTTTGACTCCCTTGTCAGGTTTTTTAGTCAGCAGGTTAGGAAAAAATGTCATCATGTATCTTGGCTGCACGTTGGATGAGTGGTTAGCGTGCATACCTCACAGCTAGGAGATCTGAGTTTGATTCCACCCTCAGGCATTTCTGTGTGGAGTTTGCATGTTCCCCCCGTGCATGCGTGGGTTTTCTCCGGGTACTCTGATTTCCTCTCACGTTCCAAAAACATGCTAGGTTAATTGGCGACTCCAAATTGTCCATAGGTATGAATGTGAGTGTGAATGGTTGTTTGTCTATATGTGCCCTGTGATTGGCTGGCGACCAGTCCAGGGTGTACCCTGCCTCTCGCCTGAAGACAGCTGGGATAGGCTCCAGCACCGCCACAACCCTGGTGAGGATAAGCGGTAGAAAATGAATGAATGAAAGTATGTATGCGCTAAAAAATTTTTTTTTGTGGTTGTGTTTATTTGCATTTCACATAACTGAATTTTGTCTTTATTTTTCTCAAGCTGCCATGCCGCCCCTTGAAGACTTTTAGTGCATTCCGAAGGGAGTTGTGCCTGACATTTTGAAAAGAGCACTGATGAGGTCAGCATCCCTTTATGCAACTTGCTTTGTGTACTGGGGCATAGTCATGCTGGAACAGGAACAAAAATATTTAACTATTTCCCTCAGTGTTCCTAGACAGTTGGAAGCCAAAAATGATCAAATCAAACTGACACCCTATTGATTGATGAAGAGATGTGTCCCAATACTTTTGTCCCGGTGTTAAAAGTTGACTCAGATGCTCAAATACTGTACTCACGTCCTCCGGAGCCACAGGAAGCACATCTGTGCTCTCCAACACTTCAATCTCCTCTCCCTCGGCATTGGCTGCTACAGCGGGGGAGGAGGTGACCGTCAGCTCCCGGTTCCCTCCTGCCATCCTCGGGCTGGTGTACCGCCGAAAAAAACACCTTAGCAATGATTCCTCATAGTTGTAGTACAGTCCGACATGGCTCCTTGGAGTGTGTCACACAGTACAGACGGCTTGAAAGGGAGCATCTTGACCACCATCATCATTACCAGCAACCCCACCACCATTAGATGAGTTCAAGTAGAAAACACACTGAACAAGGTACTCCCACAAAGATATCCACTGAGGAAAAGTTGACATAAAAATGATAAGTAAAAGTAGCTGTAGTGAGGACAGAAGCCGGGGAGGAGGCAACAGTCCAAGTTTGGGAAGCAGGATGCTGCGCAACAGCAGCAGCAGCAGCGGCAGCGAGGAGTCTGAAAGCCAAAAAAAATGACATCACCAAATTGTGACTCCACATGCAAACAATGTCTGAAACCACGGTCACCGCTCTCAAGCAGAATAACACTTGGTAAACACTGACACAGCATGGCTACATTCATTTTTCTTAAAGTGCGTCACAATACCTTTACACGTCTTTTTCAGCCACTATACAGCCCAGTTAAAGCGTCTGTCTGCTGCTGTCTCCACCTTGTGGAAGTCCTAATGGGGGATGACCGGCGTCCTCCTCCTCGTCCTCCGCCGCATGCCTGGTGGAGCTCCAGGAAGCTCCGGAGCTCCGCTCCGTCCCACAAGAGGGAAGGTGGGAGGGGATAATGGGGTAAGCTCTCACCCCCCTCACCCTCCACAATCACCAGATGACGGCTACTCACACCATCTTAAAGTCATGAACTGATTTTGTTTGTACAAGGTCAACATACCACGAAAACGAAACTATATTGCTACTTTTCAGTTTTATTTTCATTTATCTCCCAAACAACACAAAAATGCTGTGATAAATGCTAAAACCTAACTACTGAAACAACATTTTGGCTAGCTAGTAAAGCAACAGGTTTGCTTGGGTTATTTCCGGGTCACGTGGCAAGTGGTTGCTAGGTAGAATTTATAGGGCTCCAATGATACCTGCCCCATAGAGCAACAAAACATTTTTCATCCAAATCTTTTGATATTAAATAATTGTTTTGTGTGAAAACAATATGCCACAATAGTTCTGTCAGACACCAAGCAGTGGACGACGGCATCTAATACTAACTGAATAATTTTTTCATCTGTCTTTTTTTAATGAATTTGGTAAGAGGAATACAAAAAATACAAAAACATTTTTATAAAACAAGCAGGACATGGAGAAAAAATGCTGTGTAAAAAATAAACCTTTAGACCGGTTTACACCGGGTATTGGCATTTTATTTTCAAAAGATAAGCCAAATAATTATAATTGAAAACTTATGTCTATAGTTACAGTCACTTTATACCTCTACAAAAGTTTTGCATGCACCATATTCATCATTTTATTGGCTAATGTAGTGGTAAGTGCTCACACGACAAAGGACAATATACTGTATATGAAGTGGTTTTCGGTTTCTTAACAAGTTATGTTACAAAACCACCTCGAACTATTGATGTGGAAAAAATACAAGCCATTTTGTGAGGTTGAATATATTGGATATTATTCTGCGGAATAAGTCTGTGATTATAGGTTGCCTATTTTTAATGCAAGATATACTATTTTGTAGCTTAGAAAATAAAATAGAATAAGAAATAAGATGCTGTTATAATCAGATAAACTGCAATTCAAAATAACCGCTGGTGTTAAATCCTTCTTTAGAAGTTGAGAGGGTAGGGAGTGTCCATGCTTGTAAATTCCCGAGTATATAAAGTCCCACCCAACACCCACAACCTCACCTCCAGGAGTGGTGCAACAAAAGGTAAATGATAGGTGCTATTCAGACAAACAACCATAATTTAACTGGAGACATCAAGTACACATAATAGTGGGGTGAAAACATGTGTGTGAGGCTGGAGGATGTGACACTGATGAGTGCTACAGTGTGCACGTCAATGGTCTATTATTCGTCAAAAGTGATATGAAGTATACTGGTCACTCGGCAGCAGTAATGACATAAAACATTGAGACATTACCTTAACATTGCATGAAGTCAACCATAGCATGTCTGACATGACAGAGTGATACAATGTTCTCCCATTCCATGTGGAAGTGGTAAGGATTTATCCTCTTAAGTTCAGAAGAAATAAATTTGAGGCTAACTGGTTTGCTCACTAGCTTGTAAGCTAGTGGCCATCTCGAGTCCCTGCAGCATAAGTGTTGTAAACAAACAATAATAGAAATGTAAATGTGCCTATAAGTGTGTTATTTAATGTCTACATGCCTCTGATAATAAAAAAAAATTGAAAGTCATGAACAGTTTTCAATTTTTGTGTTTACAATATCCCATGGGCCAATAAAGAATAAGTTGCCGGCCACCCATGGCCCCCAGGCCAGACTTTGGATGGCCGTACTGTAAACATTGGCACTTAAGAGACACAAAAACAGCTTACTGTAGATTTGTTTTTGTATTTCTGCAATGCTGCCCCCACACTGTTGGAATTGACCGCTTTCCTTGTACTGTATGATGCATATATAATGATAATTGTGTTATCATTATCAATATCAGTAAGTAACAACTGGAGCAATATGATAAAACAGATTCTCTTGGGGTGAAATCCTTTGGCGCCACCTGTTGGTTGTATGAACCTTCAGACCAGGGGTCTCAAACTCTATTTACCTGGGGGCCACTGGAGCTCGGGTTTGGGTGAGACTGGGCCGCATCAGGTTTTCAAAAAAAAAAAACGCATTTATTAAAAACAGAAAAATGAATAAACTTCGCTTTGGTTCCGATTTTCTACAAAAAATGCTCTGATAAAACATTCCACTGTTCTCAAATATCTTACTTTTTATTTTTCTACACAAAATAAAATGAAAAATAAATAAACAAATCAAGAATAAAGAAAATCAATCAATCAGTAATAAATACATATAATAATAATAATAAAACGGCAAATAATAAAAACTTAAGAAACCACATATAGTTGGTGGGTAGACAAATAATTTTTTTCTGATTAAAATTAACAAAGCATTATTAGAGCCCTGTCGACATGACAAAACATGACTATAGTCACATTTATACTCTTTTATTTACAACATATTGCGCAACTGCAGGGTCTTGAGACACATGCTAACTCGCAAACTAGAGAGCTAGCGACCTAAATGGTAGCCTTCAAGTTATTTCCTTTAAACTTAAATAGCCAAAAACTTACCACTTCCACATGGATAGTGAGGATAACTATTAACAGTTATTTAACCTTTAACATGAACATTAATCAAACGTAATAATTTTTTCTGGGTACATGATACCATACAGCATCCATATCAAACTTGCGCGGGCCGCACTAACATTAAACTTTCATATCAAGGCGGGGGCCACAAACTAGTGTCCTGCGGGTCACATTTGGCCTGCAGGCCGTGTGTTTGAGACCCCTGCTTTAGACTATTTTCATCAATAGGTACAGCATTTGTGTTAGAATCTGGACCTTTGCCAAACCTCTTTAGCGAGAGAAAAAAGCACCTATGAAATATAGACTTGAGACACTTAAAACATGTATTTATTGTCAATCTCTCCCCTCCCTCTATTGCAAGTAGTTGCACATTGATAGACTGACGCTGTGTCTTCTGCACTATACATACTGTAACTATAAGATGGGACTTCAATGGAGATGTTTTGACATGACATGAGCATGTGGTAACGGTGGCAAACATCGAAGAGAATGATGAAACATGCAAACTAGTATTGCTGAATCCAATGCATCCTAACCTGCTCACAGGTTCAATGTGCATCCACACATTTTAGCCGTGTAAGGCAAAACTCATACTGTCAAACACACGTCATTTACAGTATGTACACTATAGATAATCTTAATATTGCCTCTCTCACGCATCGATTTCAACCAAAAAATAGCCATTTATGTACCAGTTAGCTTCCACAATCTTCCAGTATAAACATACGTATTATATCTATATATATTTTTTGCAGACAACCACATGAAAGCCAAATTATACTTTCAAAAACAAAATTAATAAATATTGCAACTTGCCACACTGAAGAACAGTGTATAGTTTGGAGTGAAAAGTTTGTAAGGGTTACAGATTGCACTATATGGACAAAAGATTTAGGACAGGATGGATGTGCCGTTCCTCATTTGCAGCTTGTACTCTTCTGAAAGAGTTTCTACAAAATGTCAGTTGGAGTGTGAGGTCGCCATCTTAAAAGTGTGCGATGGACATGAATGCATACAATTGTCCAAAATCTCTATATGCTTTGGGTGGTAATAAGAGTGATCACCGTGCTTTGAGCAGAACTCTGTACATGGCAAAGCCCAGCACGGCAAACACAGTAGCACCGATGCTCGCTCTCAGCCAGAAGGTAGAGCTCTTCAGGTCTGCTTGGCTCATGTGTCTGTGGGACCCAGAGAGAAAGAAAAAAAAGCATTGACCGGCTTTGTTTTCACTGCATACATGACATCTCACCCTTAATAAATACACATCAATGACGGGTTTGGGGTTAAAGATGGTGGAGAGAACGATGATGAGGCAAATAATAGATGCATGTGAAAAGATTGAGGACAGTCTATCTGACGACACAGCAGATGAACAGGTTTCAACCAGGACAGAACAAAATAGATTGTAAAGATTAAGGGAAAAAATGAAGGACAAATTCAAGGTAATGTGATTGGTGACTCCAACAAATGTGTAAGAAACAGAGACAAGCTTAATTAGAAGTTTAAAATGAAATGCTGTTAAGGTTGCAGTCGACGCTTAAGGACTTCCACCAAGGCTGCTTGTGTAGACACTTTTTTGATGAATAAACGGTGACATTTTTTAGAAGGTGAATACATTTTGGTGCGAATTCACACAAAAAAGGTGAAAAAAATCCCAATTTCAAAATAAATAAAACCACAAAAATAACAAATTAAAAAATAAACAAATAAATAAAATAAACTAAAATAATTAAAATACAAGACAGGATACAGAGTATTTGGGCCACACATAAGTAGTATAAATGAGAATAAAGTCAACGACCAATAAAATATTTATTTAATAATATTTATGTATGACTTTATTCTAATAATCAGACTTCCATAATTTTGTATAATTTTACAGTATTTGTTAAAAGTTATTTTACTGTATTTTCATTTGCATGAAAAAAATTCTCATAATCTTATATTTTCATATAATTATAACTAAATTATACAAATAATACTTTGTTCTTATGATTTTGACTTCATTGTGATTCTTTTTTTATTTTCAGTGTGACTGGTACAGAATAAAAAAATTGGCAATTTAACATGAAAAATCCCATACTGAAATATTTTTATATCAGGTTGTAATTTGTTGTTCTCATGTAGGCTCTTATTATTGCATTGTTTATTGATTCAGTGTTCCAGCCTTGGCGGAGGCCTGTACTCTTGTCGACTCATTTGACAGCATGGATGTGAAAACAGAGAATGAAGTAAAGGCGAGTCGAAAGAAGATTGTAGGGAGGACCTGCGCAGAACAACAGCATGGAGTTTGGCTCTGACCGTCTGCAGCAGCTCAGAGTTGAGGAAGTTCTGACACAAGCAGAAGGTGCACCGGTTACATGTGCACATGCAGCGCAGTCGTGCGTGGCTGAGGAGGACATACACACACACATACAGCACCCAAGAGGAAGAAAAGTAACTTTAAATGACGCCGTCTCCAAGGCAGAAATCTACCAAAGAAGTAGTCAAATGTGGTCTTGGTGCTACCAGGGATCAAACATGAATCCCAGGGTGCATGAGTTAGAAAAGGCAGAGAAGTGTGCTAATGTCTGAAGTGAGTGAAAGCAAAGTGGTGAAACATCAGCCATAACAAGCACAACTACAAGATCTTCTTGTGTCCTGTCAATGCACACTGCAGTAAAAAAATATCATGAAATAGTAACAGAAGAAGAAGAAATATCTCTTCTTAGCCTCCCACCCCTGTAGTTATAGAAATAAAAGTGATTAATTAAGGCATGGCATCTATTAAAGCGGAGTCCACTATATATATGACATTATTACTGTGCCGGCATTCAAGATGTGTAGGTGGCATGTGTGTACTTACGGGTACACGGCCATGGTGGTGAGTTTGGTGTAAATGTCTTTGCTGGGAGCCCCTGCAGTGTTACAAGTGAACGACTGTGGTGGTGGCATTTTGTGCCTCCGACAGAACTCCAAAGGACTGCAGGCGTAGAACTGTTTGGTCTCGGGTAGATCCGACTTGGCCGCGATCATCATGCAGGGGATCTTGCAGTCAATGAAGTATTGCTACGAGAGGAAAGAAGAAGATTGGGAAAAGAAACAAAAGGAAAGACAGTCACTGAATTCTACCTTAAAGACTTTGGCGCAGTAATCAAAGGAGTAAGGGTTGCTGACGTCATACACCAAGCAGACGATGTCACAGGCCAGGTCGCCGTCAGACAGGTAGTCAAAGTCAGGGAACACTTCATGCAGCTGATGAGAGGCACAACTGATCGTTAGACCCACAAGTGTTATGCAGTAAGTGTCTTATTCATAGAATAACAGGATGATATTGCACTAAAGCATCATTTTTAGCGACTTTAAAGCAAAACTGTCTATGAATCCTAAGAGAGAGACACTCACTAGAAGGTATTTCTCCTGACCGTAAACATAAGTTGTGCTGATGGCGTAGTAAGATCTGTGTTCATCTCTGATCATCTTTTGTTGCTGCTGAAACAACAACAATAAGAAGTACGTCAAGAGAATATGACATAATCATTCATGTTTCATCTTTATAATTGCGCTTTACCATCAGGTTTCTCCCCAGGAAGGCTTGGAGGAAACCACTCTTGCCGCTGCCAACATCTCCAAAGACGTTGCATCGGAAGACGCCGCGTTGAGTCTGCTTCTTCTGCAAGTCAATCTTCTTATCTCTGGTCACTGCGGGGACAAACGCCATGCACACTTCCCAGGATTAGTTTTACACCGATCCCATGCACGCCTGCAGTCGAAACGTGCATGTGAAAGTTACCGGTAATGGCTGCTGCTTGGGACTCCTGTTCAGCAATGATTGAATAGCCAAGATAGGCCAAATACTCCAGGCAACGCTGGACGTCCAGGTAAGTTGTTAACCTGTGCAAAATGATAAAACTTAATATATACAATATATATATATATTTCTTAAATATATTTAATTAAATCAACCATAACTACCGCTAATGTAGAACAAAAATAATTACACAAAAAGTAAGATTTATTCACATTTTTCATAAATAAATTCAAAGAAAATTACTAAAATGAAATTAAAGTTCAGCACAATATAATTAACTAAATATACTGTAAAAAAAAAAAAAAAAAGCTCAAATAAAATAAAATAGAAAAAAGTTACATATAAAAACTGAACAAAAAATATTTAGAAAATTAAAAAAAAACTAAACATACAAGTAGTTAAAAGTAAAGTAATTTAACTAAAGCTTAAAAAATAATACAACAATACATACTCTATACACATTACAAAATTAATTTAAATTAAGTCAAAAATATAAACTAAGTAATACTAAAAAATGAAATCCATCAACTAACAAAAACATATGTGTTTTTTTTATTCAACACAAAAGAAAAGTACATTAAAGTAGATTTAATTTAAAATTGTTAATGGTTATTACCTAGTTATGTAAGGTATCGTAATAGAAATGTGGTCACTCACGTCCACTGTGAGAGATATCCCTGGTACGTGATCCAGCCCTGGTCATTGGTGCAGACTGTGTTGTTGACATCAGGACCCCAGGGCATGTAGGGAAAAACGTCAAACAAGTCGCTCAGCTCCTCAGGTGACAAGGCGCAATCACGGTCCTGACATACACAAAGTCACATGATCACACTTACACTTTCCCCTCTAAGCTTACAGCTAATTCTCCTGTCAACAAGTGAAATCAGGACTCAGCAGGGGGTCACCACTGACCTGCAGGGGGTGAGTGAGCATTTATTTTATAGACAGTGATGCAGACTGAGCCGCTTTGCTAACAGGGCAGAGGTTAAATGGAGGATTATACCTTGTCATGCTTGTCAAAGACACTCTGGAGAAAGAGGTAGGCAGTGTGGTTGAGCTCAGTGGTGCAATCAGGAGGAATTTTCAGTCTGTAACAAAAAAAATGAACAAAGTATGTGAGCTGAAGATAGGAAAAATTATTTAAAGACAAAAGTTGGGCAAAAAATGGACTGCAAGGAACACTGGAGCTGGGTGATATTGATGTGTACGTAAATGAATGTCATCATAATAATAATGTCAACATGAGTGAGACATACGGAGGGAAGAGGTAATCTTGATTAAGCTCCAGGTCGTCATCATATCCGAACCTCCTCAGCACCGTCCATGTGGTTTCATGGCGACCTCGCTGGATGAACAGGGTGTGAAGGAACAGGAAGCCTATAGAAGCAAGTCAAATAAAAAGCACAGTTTATTAAAAAAAATGAACCATTTTCTAGGACTAAACTGTATGTATCCTGTGTTTTATAAACCTTTCAGAGTGAGGCCGTTGTGACATACACCATCAGTCATATTCTTCCTCACAACATTTTTGACGTCCTCCAAAGCTTGCGGTTCCAGTGGCATGTTGAAGCATGTTCTCTACGTGGGAGCAAAATGTAGTTTGCTGTTATTGTGATCTTACTGGAATCGTTCATAATATAAGGATACCTATGGGGTTTACCTGGAAGAGGTTGAGCTCGTTATCGTTGAGAATCCCGTCATTATCCAAATCAGACACCTTGAAGATTCGAGTCAGCGCTTTTACACAAAGTGGCTTCATCTGAGAACCCAACACGAACAGTCACAAGAGTTACTGTACTGTAATAATGGAAATAATTACAAAGTATATCAATGGGATACGATGTACAGTGGAACCCGTTTAAGTCGGTGCCCCTTGGGCTGGCTGTCGACAACAGCTGTCAATGTTTGGCACTGTGTGCCGGGATTTGATAGGCTAGGGTTATCGACATTGCACGGTTCCACTGTATTTTTACTTTACACTTACATCTTTATTCTCAGGACAGTAGAGGGGTCCTGTGGGGTGGAGAACTGCCTTTTGGGCATAGTAAAACAGCTCTGAGATGTTCTTCAGATTCTTTGCTGAGCACTGAAAACACAAATGGAAAAATCGATTGTCTTATATACACAGTAAGACTGGCTTTAATGTGTGGCTCATTTCCTTAGAAGCAAGTAATGAATGCACTTGGGCTCTACTTGACATGTAGATGAATACACAAAGGCAATGCATTGAGAACAGTCTAATGGCCAGTGTGTGTGCGTGTGTGTTCGCGCAGGTCCATGTGCCAGGTTAGACCAGACAGGGTATTAAAACCCAGAGGATCCGTCTAAGCAGCATGCCTGGTCTGATTATCCCGTCTGGTTAAAACACAACCTGTCTTTGCCATCACTGCTGCAGTGAAAGTAAAAATCAAAAACAACAAAAAATGGAAAAAGAAAGACCTTTGGCTTGATGCATGATACCATTTTTTTGATGAGAATTTACATCTACAGGCCGTGAGCATAGAAATTAGAATATTTTTGAAAAGTCACAAAGCTATTTACAGTAGTATGTTCAGCAATATGAAACTAGGTAGGCGTGGCACAACAGTGGCCACAAAAAAAAACATATCACATTCATCCACTTCTGCTGCCGTTTCTCACCTCAACACAGGTCTCAATTTCACTGTACTGGTTCATAATGGGCAGGATGGTCTCCATGCTGCTGTGCTCCACTAGGTCCGATTTGTTTCCCACCAGGATGAGAGGAACCCTGAACATATCAACAAACACAGGATGAACAATGTTGAAATGACCAAACGTTTCTTCATACAGACGCAGGTTGAAGATAATAATAATAATAATAAATTTAATTTATAACGCACTTTACATCAAATGAATGATCTCAAAGTGGAACCGTTACAATAAAAAAATTAAAATAAATAAAAGTTAACAAAAAGTGTCACAATAACACAATAAGAACATCTAAAATAAGTACAGCAGTGGAGGTGGAAATGACCAAAGCCAAACTAACACACACAGTGAACCAAAGACATTAAATATGCATTAAAATAGGCAAGCTATGTAAAAGCTTTTCTAAAAAGATATGTTTTTAAACCTTTTTTAAAAACTTTTTTTTTTAAAAAAGATGATCGCTTGAGCAAAGTCTACACCTAAAATTCAGTTCATCTTGCTCTTAGCCGTGTTCAAGCACGGTATACTTCCATGTACACAGCACAAATGTATTTCAAAAGGGGTTCACACACAAAATAGATAATACACACCAGATATGACTGATAATAGCACCCCTGCACAATAAAAATAGCCTTAACAAGAAATAATCAAAGGCACAGCAAGGCTGTGATGAAAAAAAGAAGCAGAGGGATTGCTAACTAATGTTGCAGTGAGTGCACATTAGTCCCTGTGTTAGTAATATGTCCATCCATCCATCTTCTATGCCGCTATCCTCACTAGGGTCGCAGGGGTATGCTGGAGCCTATCCCAGCTGACTTCGAGTGAGAGGCGGGGTACACCCTGGACTGGTGGCCAGCCAATCACAGGGCACATATAGACAAACAACCATTCATACTCACATTCATACCTATGGACAATTTGGAGTCGCCAATTAACCTAGCATGTTTTTGGAATGGTGGAGAAAACCAGAGTAGCTGGAGAAAGCCCACACGCGCACGGGGAGAACATGCACACATGAACCCAGGTCTTCCCGATCTCCTGACCGTGTGGCCTACATGCTAACCACTCTTGTAATATTTGTAAAGATTAATGTTAAATTTAAAATACACACCTGCTGTCCTTGTCAGTGTTGTCAGTAATGAGTGGGATCCAGTAGCTGGTCACCTTTTGACATAAAAGAATAGAAAGATGTGTCAAAACGACTTGCTTAACTATTAATGTCATGATATATTAGACCTAGAGGTCACCTTCTCTATAGATGTCTTGTTGTTGACGGAATACACAATGCATATCACATTTGCCTATGAAAGGACACAGAAGGCCATTAGGTACCTGATGCTGATCTCAACACCTTACTGCAGGTGGGACATACTGACCTTGGAGATCTCCTGCAACAACTGCTCGTCTGTCTGCTCCACTTCTGCAGGAGGAAGAGAAAGAAGTGTCATGCTGACAATATGGAAGGTTATTCAAAAGCCAACATGATGCCTTGAATGACCTGAATAGTCCACAATGTGTGTGGGGACTCTCTCTGGAGTGACATCTGCAGGTATGGTGATCTCCTCAGCTCGGTACGGAACCTGACAAAACATATTCAAATCTGGCTTAATAATGCCGATAATAATATTGACAACAATAATATTCATCCTTACCACAGTTGGGAACTCCTCGCTGACCAGGGACATGATCAGAGACGTCTTTCCCACTTTGGCTATGAATTGAGACAAGGAGGATGATTCTTACACCAATCATTGCTCTATTAAGTCTAATCTGTCCACCCATGTTGTCACTGTCCATTGAAAAGCATTCACTGTATTGCCAGTTCTAGTTATTTTTCAAAACATTACCAAGTTTGTGTGCATAAAAAATGACAATTGACTAAATTTGAAGACGTAGAGAAACACACAGTTTAAATACATACACTAGCCACCACATACTGGAGATAATCTACATAACAGGGCTACAAATACTATTAATTCTATTTAAGGGAGCTTGATTGTATTATTTAATATCTGTTGTGAGGGGGTATAAAGGCTAAATAATTCTCATTGCACAGTGACAATAATAAAAAATAATCAGTTCATAGTGGTGCAATATACATAAAAATACTACAATTGCATTGAAAATTCAGATGAACTACTTTTGACAGATCAAAATGCAAAATAAACTTCAATCAATGCATTTTAAACGAGTAAGCTGTTTGTGCACATATTAACAAAGTCTTTTCATTTACTGGCAGTATTGAGTCTAATGCGGTGAAGATAATGATAGGCTATGTAGTATCACATTCTGAGCTTAGCACTGTAAAATCAAAAACATGGGATTAACATGGGATTGTGATCATGCGCCAAATGTTATAAAATAAATAAAATACTCCACAACCAACCAACCAATCATTTGTATGATGATAACCCTATATTGGATCTCACTGGACTGTGCAAGTGTGCCTAATGCAGATGGGACACATCAACCACAACGGTTCATGCAAAATGAATTAAAAGGGTCCACTCACGCTCCCCAACAAGTAAGATCCTCACGTCCTTGCGCATCGTCGCCGGAGTCAGGATCACCCACACCACGACCGTGTTTGTGACACATGTATGCTCCTGTGTGCATGGAGGATGCACACACACACAGCCAGCTATACCCGGCCCGGTTAGCTCGCAATTTAGCTAGCTGCTACTAGCTATGTCCACAGAACCGACACATACTAGCCTGTATTCATGAGTTAAATTCTAGTGAAATATAATACAGTATTTATAATAGAAACACCTTTTTATGTTCCGCCTGACAGTGAGCCACAAGGTGACGTAGAGCCTTATGTGTGTGTGCTCATCTTGCTAATCGACGGTTGACAGCATCAGAAGGCGTTAGCTAGGCTTTTTGGCCACGCCCCTTAAAAAAATCAGCTGACCAAGAGGGGATAGCCAAAGATCGTCTATTACTGACAGACGAGCACAACTTCGCAGTAATGTAATAGAATGTAATTACAGTTTATTGAACTGTTTCTGTTAAAACCAGACCTTCTACTCATGCAACATCAGCGGCCTGATGTCACCAATGTTCTTCTGGATGCATGGACACGCTCCAAAATTGTGTAAAAAGTCTTTCCAGTCCAGAAGAGCAGAAGTTGCTCTAGCGGCAAAGTCCACCTACATATCATTGCTTCTGTTTTCACTCCCTGCAGGTGGAATGGCCTGTGCACCAATTCCTTTGTCCTCATTTTACCGTTAAACACTTGAGATGCTCACAGTCATTTGCCCCGTCTCAAGTTGGCTTCATCTGAGAAACACAAATGACACACTAAGATTTCAGCAGATGATGCCATAATGTATGCGCTGTGCTGATCTTACTAGCGTAGTCTTCAGGGGTCATGGGCTGACTTATGACCTTCCTGAAGGCCTCGATCCACTCACGTTGCTCCTGTTCCTGCTCGCACATGAACACAAACTGCCTCTCAGGAGTCTGCAAAATAATGGCGCAGTGCCAGCGGCCCCCTCTGGAGTTCCGTCTGCCTCCCTCTGTCACACAGTAGCCATGGCTCTCAGTGCCGATGAAGACGGTGCCCAACTCTGTGGCATCCTAATAGTGAGCATGGAGTTAGATTGCTATGATACGCTGGCAGTATTATATTAGCATGGCATATAATAATGTATATTAATTCAGTCTTTTGTTTCCCGTTGATTACCAATGGAGATTTACAATACAGCAGTTTCCTGTTCACTGAGCACAGTGTAAACCACCTCTTCTTGAATGGCTCCCGTTGCTGCAAACACGCACAAAGTACAACAGATTAGACCGAAACATAATAAAGAATAGCTCCGTTTCTGTGGAGGCGGACTTACTGTTGGGCCAGTTTTTTCCATATATCCTTCCTTGAGGCATTGTCTTGTTATCTGGGGTGTTAACTGTGTGGATAAAGCACACTAAGCACATTTACATGATTGCAAGATGTGCAAGGTTAACTCACCTCATCTAGTGGGAGAGTGGGATGCTTCCTCTGGAGGTACTCCAAGCGTGTGGCACGGATAGCGTTGAAAAAGGAAACAATGACCTGCGGACAGTATGGATAGAAGACAGGTATTATAATAGGGGATAAAACTCAGCACTCTTGAGTCACTTTCATTATCGAGTATTGGGCCTCACCTGTCCATTCTCATGGTAAACAAAAATATTCCTGCTTCGTTCCTCGTGCAAGTAGGAGATCTGCAGGCCATGAGCATGGCCGATCTTCTCTGGCTGGAAAACCACGTTGAGCTCCTTCATGCTGATCACAGCTTTAGGAACCCTAGACTTAGTTTGAAAGAGACCACAGTATTAAAAAAATGTCAGCTTTCCATTAATTACAATGCATTATATGTTGTGTAAAATACTACTATTTTGCAGAGGAGAGGTACTCACCTCCTCTTTGGTGAAGTACCTAAGGGTGAAGTCATTGCGGGACAGCAGAAAGATCCTTTTGAAAAAGTGCTTGTTATCTTTGCCCTTCTTCCACAGTATGACCTCAGTGGTATCTACAATAGGATGAATGGATCACACTCACGCAGTGAATGAAGGCAAATGCAGACACGATCCCGAAGTTACACAATACCTGCGTCATAAGATGGGTGAAGGATTTTTTCTCCAGTGAACTCCCTTCTCTCGTATTTAGCATGGATCCATTGGTCCTTAAGAACCCTGACAGTAAGGAATAATACACTGCTGTCATTTTTGTTCCCGTTTCAGTGATTTGTGGAGCCTTCACTGTCACTTCTACTGAGCTAATAATGATGAAATATATATGATTACATACACACAGTCTGTCTGCTGTGGCCGGTAGAAGAAAGCAGGGACACACTTTTCATATGTGGCTTTGGATACTGAGTTTCCTCCCACTCGCATGGCCTGAAAAAAACACAAAATGGGCAAATTTTTCATTCATGAACTTATGAAATCAAATATATTATTATTTTAAGTCTTTGTTAAGTCAGTGAAAAAAACATTTTAAACATATAATATGAAAACGAAGTATCAAGAAATTCAAATATTATTTAATAATATTAAATTTTGTAATAACGGTACATTTTGTCCAAGTCTAAGTGGAGCTTCAAAAAATGGAGTTAGCACTTTATTAAAAACAACCATTAAACTGAAACAGGCTGCTCATCCACCACCACCCAAAATAGAAAAAAAATGTAAAAAAAAAAAAGCATTCATCGTCAAGCTGGGAGTGTAGAGATTTAATGGTTGAAGGTATGAATTGTATTTAATCAGACAAAAATTGAAAAAAAAATATATAGGAAAGGGGTAGGCCTATTGGCAATAAAGTATTTTTAAAGTATTTTTAAAAATGAAATTCAGGCAGGCAGACCAGGGTTCAATTCCATCCTCGGCCATCTCTGTGTGGAGTTTGCATGTTCTCCCCGTGCATGCGTGGGTTTTCTCCGGGTACTCCGGTTTCCTCCCACATTCCAAAAACATGCTAGGTTAATTGGCGACTCCAAATTGTCCATAGGTATGAATGTGAGTGTGAATGGTTGTTTGTCTATATGTGCCCTGTGATTGGCTGGCGACCAGTCCAGGGTGTACCCCGCCTCTTGCCCAAAGACAGCTGGGATAGGCTCCAGCATCCCTGCGACCCTCATGAGGAAAAGCGGTAGAAAATGAATGAATGAACTGGCAAGCAGGCTACTAGAAGCAAACACAATAATGTGCAAACGGGGACACAGATAAGTTGGGAGACAAGGTGGCCTGAAGCATGGCCAGGAGCATCGGAACAATAGAATAGTCCAACGCCTTCCTGCTGCATCTGAGGTGACTAAAAGGAGGTGCTGATGGAAAAAAAGCTGGGCTCATTCAGCAACTCCCCTCGACTCAGGAGAAGCGGTGAGGCACAAGACAGTCAAAACAGTGAGAAGTAAACTAAAAATAACAAAAGGCTGATGTCGCAGCAGAGGAAGAAGATTGGAACTGATTTTTGTCGGGGGGGGGGGGGGGGGGGCACTCAAGACGGACCAAAAGAGCGAGGTTGTTCCTATATGGAATTAGTCTTTTGTCAGGCGAGTATTCTCAACTGAGAATCATTACCGAATCATTACCACACAAATGAGAGCCTTTTGACACCCCTGCACAACCTGAAATATTGTTCATTTGTATTCTGGGATAGGCTCCAGCACCCCCTTGTGAGGAAAAAGCGGTAGAAAATGAATGAATGAATGAATGAATGTATTGGTGTGCGTATAACTCCAAAGTACAAACCTCTACAAGAGAATCTTCCCAGCGGTCCAGACGTATGGATTTGACTTTGCTGATATTGGGCAAGTTCCGATGCATCCCTGAGCAGTTCACACATAAAAACACACACAGAGTGTAGGAGGCCCAGTCGGGCTCTGCAAGCACAAATAATGTTGACTTTGTCAGACAAGAAGTAAAGAACGGAAAAGACTGTAGAAGTATACAGTACACAGTAGTGGAATACAAAATCCCTGTATATAATACAGTATAGGTATTCTCCTCACACATACATTATTTAACTGCTCAGTGATGCCATTAAGTATTAAGAACAGTGGTGGCCAAACAGTGGTGCTGCATACAGGACAGTTCAAGGATGCAGGGGCCACTTTGATGTTCTTCATTTTCTTTGTTATATTTATTATTAAACACACTAGAACACTACAGTGTATGTCAATATATACTAAGATGTTACATACAATTCAATAATTACTATTGTAATGCCGTATCTTCTTCAAACATTAAATATTTTTCCTTTTTCTCTTTTCAATGTGACCTCAACTGTGATTCATTTAATGTATGTATCTTTACTCACTTAAGCGGTCATTCACACTGATGGTCGCAAACTAATACTAGTACTAGAATATCTTCATTAAAGTACAACTGTGTTGGTTAATACATCACCGCACATCATAGCAACCCTGAATGCCAAAGAAATATGCCCCCTGGTGGTATTATATCAGCCAAAATAACAAAAAAAAAGGCAGTCACTAATATGTGTACAACTCACCAGGAGCTCCGCAGTCGGCACATGTGTTGTTAAAGGGCTGTCGCACCAAATCCAGCAAGATTTTGTTGTTTCTTTCCAGGTTGGCCATAAGTAAAGGCACTATCGCCTGTCACATTCAGTCATACTAAGTGGCATGGCACAGATTTAGCAAGTGAAAACATACACGCACACACACACACACACACACAAATATGTTTGCTTCTCATAACCCACTGCCCCAGCATTTCCTCTTTGCTGCACAGCATCGTGACGTTTATTGTTCTGCACACAAACGCTTTGGTCTCAAAATAACAGAGAAAGGAAGTGCAAGAGGCGTGTTATCACGTTTTTAAAAGGGTCAGCTGTAAATGGTAGCTTAAAGGCGCACATAAGGTAGCATAGGTTTGCAGTTTACAGTGGAGTTTGATGCTGTAGGCCAGAGGTCTCAAACTCAATTTACTTGGGGGCCACTGGAGCTACGGTCTGGGCGAGGCTGGGCCGCATCAGGTTTTCCCCCCCAAAAAAAACCCAGCATTTATTAAAAACAGAAAAATGAATAAACCTTGCTTTTGTTCCGATTTTCTACAAGAAAAGCTCTGATAAAACATTCCACTGTTCTCAAATATCTTCATTTTTATTTTTCTACACAAAATAAGATGAAAAATAAATAAACAAATCAAGAATAAAGAAAATCAATCAATCAGTAATAAATAAATAAACATAATAATAATAATAATAATAATAATAAAACGGCAAATAATAAAAACTTAAGAAACCACATATAGTTGGTGGGTAGACAAATTATTTTTTTCAGATTAAAATGAACAAAGCATTATTAGAGCCCTGTAGACATGACAAAACACGACTATAGTCACATTTATACTCTTTTTATTTACAACATATTGCGCAACTGCAGGGTGTTGAGACACATGCTAACTCGCAAACTAGAGAGCTAGCGACCTAAACGGTAGCCTTCAAGTTATTTCCTTTAAACTTAAATAGCCAAAAACTTACCACTTCCACACGGATAGGGAGGTTATTTAAAGGCGCACTAACATTAAACTTTCATATCAAGGCGGGGGCCTCAAACTAGTGGCCCGCGGACAGCGTGTTTGAGACCCCTGCTGTAGGCTATAGTTGTTGTCCAGTTCACTCTCTCAGGGCAGCTGACTAACTGATCCGAGGAGGTACTAAACTCTCCCAACATGTGGAATGGTATGCCTCTACACATTAGACACTTGAAAAATTCATCCTAAAACCCACTCAAGGGCTGCACAAGTGGTTAGCGCACAGGCCTCACAGCTAGGAGACCAGGGTTCAATTCCACCCTCGGCCATCTCTGTGTGGAGTTTGCATGTTCTCCCCGTGCATGCGTGGGTTTTCTCCGGGTACTCCGGTTTCCTCCCACATTCCAAAAACATGCTAAGTTAATTAGCTCCAAATTGTCCATAGGTATGAATGTGAGTGTGAATGGTTGTTTGTCTATATGTGCCCTGTGATTGGCTGGCGACCAGTCCAGGGTGTACCCCGCCTCTCAGCTGGGATAGGCTCCAGCACCCCCGCGACCCTCATGAGGAAAAGCAGTAGAAAATTAATGAATGAATGAAACCCACTTAAAACCCCAGTACTAGGCCTTTGACTCGCTGTGATATTTTTGAATATCTATCTGACACGGTATACGACAAAGACACGCCTTACCGTTAGAGGGCGGTAGAGTACAAGCCAGTGCACACCCCGGAACAAGAAGCAATGCTGTAGTTTAAATCGGACATTTCAAAAGCGTCGGACAACAACTAAAAGGACATCTAACTTGTGCCATGCCTCAATTAACCCTCTAAAATCTAAAACAGTAGATTATTTACTATTATTGCCGAGCATGTGGGTCGCCAGGCGGGTTCTGTCGTCTGTTGCCAGTAGTCGTAAGTAACGTTAGTGAATTGTTGTCTTTCACTCGCCATTTGACTGCACTGTGGAGAATGTTTTCCTTCAACTAAATGCAATGGAACCGTAATTACTGTTAGTGTTAATGCATGTTTCGTTTTTTAGACTTTAGCGCTTCATCATTTTCAATGAAATCAATTCACAAACACGCCCAAGCATTGGAGCATCTTAATTATAAGTAGAAATATCATAGCACATCATAGAGACTATATCATGGAAAAAATGTTTCAACCCTGGCACATAAACTCGATGCTCCCACCTGCAACTTTGTTTGCTAAAATGATGAAATTGCAATAAAATACAGCTGTCGGAGATGATAATCTTGTGTTACCTTTGCAGGTCAGTATGCGGGCCAGCCAGGTTTGTTCCGCCAACCTCGGCCAGGCTGTCTCCCTGAAGCGGAGCTGCGCTACCTTCAGTGTACGTGTTGCTGGAGGAGCCGAATCCCAGTAGCCGGGATAGAGAGCCTAACCGCCGCTGTCGCTCCGCCGTCTGCGGGGCCATGCGAGGAAGAGGAGCACGGCGCTCCTTTGGACGCCTACTACACCACCGAGCAGCGCGACACCATCCTGCAGCTGCTCAACACCGCCACGGCCACGGAGCTGTCCAGTGTCAAGCTCCTCAGAGGGCGCAAGTGCAACAACATAGTGGACTACAGGAGCAAGCACGGCCCGTTTAGGACCTTGGAGAGTGTCGTGAACGTACCGCTGCTGAAGCACAAAAGCGCCGTGGTTGTCTTCAGCTCCATCCTCAACCCGGTGAAGAAGGACAAGAAAGTGCGCATCCAATTGGCCAAGTTCATCAGGCCAGAAGTGGACAGGTCCTGGTTGGAGGTAAGTCCTGATCAACCTTCTGGGACACAATGATGCTGGACTTTGGAAGTACTATAACACAATATTAAAGTACGATACTGTATATTTAAACAAAAACAGTCTGCATGTCAGGGTGTTGAACATGAATGAATGGAGGTGGTCGGAGAGGTCGTCGGCACGAATTGGCAGCCATATTTTTGTCAGAATAATGGGTTTACCTCACTGTGAAGCACTTTGGATATCTTGAAAAGGTGCACATATAAAATCTAATCCATTGTCCGCCAATACTTCTCTACAAGAGAGGAGAAATATGATCTCAGGGAAGAACTAAATTAGAAACACTTATATGCTAGGACTACGTTAAAAAGCCATAGCATTTCAGTATGTGGAATCAAACTATGGAACGGATTGAGTAAGGAACTCAAACAATGCACAACGATGAGCCAATTCAAGAAACAATACAAGCAGTTGATGTTTGCTAAATACAAGGATGAAGAGTCTTGAACCAGTCATGATGTGCTATATATATCACTATATTGACACTTACTATGGTACCCATTATGTCATTGGATGCTCATATCACCTCGTACTTCGGTACCAGGTACATTATTTAAAAAAAAACTTAAACTGTATTATGGAAAGCAGGAAGTGAACAAATGTAACAGTTACTGATTGTACAAGTACCAGATGGAGGGGTAGGATTTAATAAGCTTTGCTTCTTCCTACTCCTTTTGGACATGTGGAACTGTGAACTGATTATGTGATGCATTCAATTGTAATCTGATGCATGTTCAAATGAAATTAAACCATTACCATCATTAAATGTGTGTGCTGACTTTTGCAGGATGCCAACTCTATCGTGTCACTAGTGTGTGCAACTAATAGAATAGCCTGGGCACACGTGGACAGAGCGATGACGGTGTTGGACTGGCAGCACCTTGACTGTCCCAACTTCCTTAAGGGGACATACATGGCATCTGCCTACCTTCATGATGTGAGTCTGGTTATAGCAACACATTTAGTTCGTTTTGTACCCTTTGAAAATAGTATTTTTGTGCTTAACAGGTGTCAACAGTGGTGTCCCTCCTACCTTCAGCTGACTTCTACATCATTGAGAAACCATCCATCTCAGTCCAGAACACCGCTTTGTTCCCTGTCATGGCTCACATGAGGACGGTGGAGGCCATGTTGTTTGCTCTCTTGGAGCCCAGAAACCTCCCGTCAGATTCCAACATCCCTCCCAGGTTCAGTGCTTTTAGTTTTAAGTCCCTTAGGTGTCATCATTACACGAAAGCCAACCATCTGACACCTTCTTGCAGAGTCCTGAATATGATGCGCACTGCTGTGGGACGCCACTTTGGACTGATGGTGGGTGAGGCGCGGACCAGCGGGGCTCAGACAGTGCGGCGGATGATGACCGAGTCGGTGACGCAGAAGTTGCCGCGGATCAACATTCCACCAGGGCTGCTGGTCAAGTACAGGAACTCGTTCCAGATGAGCAGCATCAGAAAAGGAGCAGGAGGAGAGGAGCTCTGCGATGCTCTACTGCAGGCGGTTGCTTTTTACGAGCTGCTCAGTGAATCCTCTAGTTAGCGTCTGCTCATCTAGCAACAAAAACAGAAGACCACCTGAGCACTTTGGAACTTTTCTGCCCAACCGAGAAGATGCATGCCACCATTTGAACAATGTTTTTACATTTGACAGTCTATTTTTGTCCATTTGGACCATTGTAGAAAAGCAATAACCAACAGTACTTGAACTGTTACAATAAAACCTTTTTATTTATATTTCATTGTTGCACATCATTAATCTGACTGCCTTTTTACAGGCGTAGAGGTAAATAAATATTTTAATTCCTGTATAAGCTTTCTACATGAAGGTAGAAAAAGTAGTGAGGTAGTTTGCTTGGATTGCCTGACTTGTGCTGCAGAAATCTTCAGCCAGAAGTTTTAAAGTTGACTTGGACAGGTAGAGGTGTAAGTTGTTGAGGTAGTTCACACACCTAATGTGGGGAAAGGGGAGAAATGATTTAAATGCCATTAAAATACATACAGCAAACACACATTGAAAATACATGTGTCATATCGTGGACAATGGGGCTGCATGGCGGAGAGTGGTTAGCATGCAGGCCTCGCAGCTAGGAGACCCAAGTTCAATTCCACCCTCGGCCATCTCTGTGTGGAGTTTGCATGTTCTCTCCGTGCATGTGTGGTATTCCGGTTCCCTCCCACATTCCAAAAACATGCTAGGCTAATTGGCGACTCCAAATTGTCCATAGTGTCAATGTGAGTGTGAATGGTTGTTTGTCTATATGTGCCCTGTGATTGGCTGGCGACCACCCCCGCTACCCTTGTGAGGATAAGTGGTAGAAAATGAATGAATATCGTGGACAATACTTCACTGCAGAGTTTCGGGGCTATTGTGCCATTATTTGTACAAATGCATTTTATATTATTTAGACTCACTTTTACTCATACAACAGCTTTACAGATGCCATTTCTGCTCTGCAGTTGGTAAAGAGGTTTTGTCTGTCTTATGGCCAGTCACTAGTCAAGTGACACCACCCACTTCATTAAAATCCACATGGATCATGTGGACTAAACACATTTAGAACTCAAACTGTAAGCAATGATTATTGTTTTCCTCACCTGGCTGTCTTGGCATCTTGTTGCCTTAAAGAGCGACTGATAGAGCGGATTGCTGGCATGTAGTCCACGCATACCGCCTGTGTGTTTCCCAGCAGGCAAAAAGAGGGACTGTTCAACACGGCCCGGCTCAGCCTGTACCTCCTCTGGGACACACTGGGTACAGACCAACATTATACAATTGACTTTTTTTTTTTAAGCTCATCTTGGCTGGAATGTTGGTACACAGTGAACAACCACTCACATTGGGTCGCACAAAGGTCGACAGGTCAAGCTCCACCTCATGTCATCTTGTTCCTGCCTGCATTCTCCAGCTTCAGTCCAACACCTGCGATACCCCAAACCCTCCACAGCTGCCCGAATATCCAGCAAACTCTCCTGGCTCCGACTCCATCTTTCCTCCACTTCGCTTATTTCATCCAACAAGCCATCTTTTATGTCAGATCCTGTCCAAACAAACTCCCTTCTGTGTGGCGCTGCTGCCGCTGTTGCAGTTGTGTTGTCGAGGAATGACATGAGGTCAAAGAAGTCAGCTAGAGAGTTCAAAGTTTGAAATTCTATATTCTGCAGTCTTCTCTGATGTGACGTTGCCGTCAAACTGGACCCCTTTTTCCTGTTGCTAAGCTGAGGTCCATTGTGCATTGGATTAGTGTTTAGTGCTGAAGGGATAGCTCTTTCTTGTGAGGTCTTGATGGGTAAAAGCAGCTCCAGGTTGGAGTAGAGTAAAGGTACATTTCTCCTCCAGCTCTCAGCTAGCTTGTCCATGTCCACTTTGGTCCATGATGAATCCTGTAGAAGGATATTCAATACAAGAGCTGCCTTTAGATGGGCGTACGGATAGCTTGTATGCCACTGCAGTCCTGTAGGTGGCATTAAACAAAACATTCATTCATTTTCTACCGCTTCTCCTCACGAGGGTCATGGGGGTGCTGGAGCCTATCCCTGTTGTCTTCGAGTGAGAGGCGGGTAAGACCCTGGACTGGTTGCCAGCCAATCACAGGGCACATATAGACAAACAACCATTCACACTCACATTCATACCTATGGACAATTTGGAGTCGCCAATAAACCTAGCATGTTTTTGGAATGTGGGAGGAAGCCGGAGTACCCGGAGAAAACCCACGCATGCACGGTTCAT
This sequence comes from Doryrhamphus excisus, assembly GCF_037039965.1. NCBI lineage: Eukaryota > Metazoa > Chordata > Actinopteri > Syngnathiformes > Syngnathidae > Doryrhamphus > Doryrhamphus excisus. Next base: position 15,687,991 of record NC_136365.1, read on the forward strand.
GCAACTTCATGCAAACTCCACACAGAGATGGCCGAGGGTGGGATTGAACTAAGGTCTCCTAGCTGTGAGGTCTGTGCACTAACCACTCGCCCACTGTGCAGCCTAAACAAAACATATGATTGGATATTTCAATGCAATTTCCATCTGATCTACTCGATCAGAAACAGCAGTTTCATTGGTTTTGTAGTTAATGTATAACCCTGCTAACATTGTCCTTTGCACCCTTATTTAAGGTAATCAATTAATCAATTATTAAGCTTTTTTTTATCAGTTATTGCACTCTTTGAGAAGTAATAATTAAAGCCAAATGACGTGATAATTCTTAAACAAATAACTTTTTGAGGTGTACCTAATGCCAGGTAATTTACCTTTAGAGGGTTCAGAATATGGCCGACAGGGTGGAGACCCAACATGCTGGCAGTGCAACCTGCACTATGGCCAAAGCGCTGTTCCCCTTCCGTACAAGTACCTGAGAAACAAAGTACAAACAATACAATTAGCAACCAAAGGCTGAATTCTACTAAGTCTACTCTGAGTGACGCACGATGTGGGTGTTCCTCAGGGAGGCCTTTCACACTGTTCACCCACAACTGCAGCTGGAGGAGACAACGTCTGATGTCACCCCCAGTGAGCATGTGGAGGCCTCTCACGTCATCCACTTCCATTTTCACGCCCTCAGCCAAACACACCAGCTGCAGGTAGCTGCAGACGTTCACCTGAGGAAAGAAAGACTCCCGAGTGTGAGAGCTGATCCACACGCTGCAGGCGAGTAGCGCTAACAACTCACCGCTGATGGTGTCTTGAAAATGACTTCTTCTAAGCTGCTCTTGAACCTCTCTCGAAAAGTTGGATCTACGGAGAAAATAGATGTTATGTTCGATCCTTCAAAAATACGACCATTTTGAAGTACTGTGTGTTTACCATTAGTGGTAAGAACCACTGGCCTTTTAGTAGTGGTCATGAACGTCTTTATGGCTGCCAGGAAGCCGACGTCGTCTTCAAATATGACATCAACCTGTGACATACATAGCAGAACAAGTGATTTCATGTGCAGCCTCAAAAGTTAATAAATGAGATGTTCAGGCAACGATGGCGTTAGAGTTAGACCTCCTCAAACAGAATCAGTGACGTGGCTCCATTTTTCTTCTCTTGTGTTGTTCGATCAGAGCCAGAAGGTATTTTGTCTGGTGTCTCAGACGGCGACGGATCTGCTCTGGCTTTCATCTTAAAGTAGTTCTTTAGAGTGACTGCAGCTGGAGTCTCTTTTAATGTAGTTCTGAGGCCGCCACGCTTCTGTGCTGGTCGGGTCTTTGAGCGGAGGGTTACCTTTTTGGGAGCGGACAATTTTCCTGTTAAAGACAAAAATGCAAATTAAATCCCCATATTGCTCAGTACTCTACTGGGAAATATCCAACCAGCTTTCTCAGAACTGAAGAGCATTAAATTATTTTAAAGGTTATCGATTACAGGGGTGACCTGTTGTTGCCTTCGGGGCTTTTCAAAGGAGATTTCAACTCCAGTAGACGTTCAAGGGTTTATTGTATTGCAGGGTGGCCATTTGTGACCCACCGCTTGTTTTTTTTTTTGGTATTGGCCCCTGGCATATTCTACACATTAAATTAAACATGGCCCGTATTAGAAAATTTCACAAAAAACTGCAAATGTCCCTAACACCCCCTTAAGATGCACGTGTCAACCAAAATGGTCGACTACCTGTGCAATTATCTCAAACATGTTATAGTTATAGGGCTGCACGGCAGAAAAAGTGGTTCGTGCACAGGCCTCACAGCTAGGAGACCCGAGTTCAATTCCACCCTCGGACATCTCTGTGTGTGTTGGTTGCATGCTAGGTTAATTGGCGACTCCAAATTGTCCATAGGTATGAATGTGAGTGTGAATGGTTGTTTGTCTCTATGTGCCCTGTGATTGGCTGGCGACCAGTCTTGCCCGAAGACAGCTGGGATAGGCTCCAGCACCCCCACGACCCTTGTGAGGATAAGCGGTAGAAAATGAATGAATGTTATAATTATTTGATGATAATGATGTAACTTTTATGCAGGACTGAAAATTTTGAGATCAAATAATGTTACAATAATATATAATAAATCATCATAATATGTCATAATAATGCAATATTTCCTTCTATATATCTTCTTTCACTCTGGAAAGTTGTGGAATTGCCAAACGTGACATGCACTTTCCCAGAGGCAATTTGTACTGTCTAATGTTGGTAGCATTTCTTGAAAGTGCTGGCTTTTCAACTGTATTAAAAAGCAGCATTTCTTTTGTGATGCCTTTTATGTTGCTACCACTTCCATAAATTCGACTGACTGGCTCATTTGTGTTGTTGGACTCACCTTGCTCATTATTAATATTCCCACACAGATGCTGTGGGATTTAGCTTTGCAAGCATCTTTTTCCACTCCGAACTTCTACTATGTTATCTCATTCTTTTGCTGTGTGTGTTTGCTAGCAAGTCCATACAATGGACGAGTGGTTAGCATGTTGGCCACACAGTCAGGAGACCTGGGTTTGAATCTCTTCTTGGGCATATCTGTGTGGAGTTTGCATGTTCTTCCCATGCATGTGTGGGTTTTCTCCGGGTTTACTCATACTGTTTTTTGTCTGTCTGAGTTCCTAGTCTTACCTGCTAAAGTTTCACTTTTCGGAGAGCAGCTTCTTCCGGTGGTATAGCTGTTGAAGTAAGCTGGCTTCAGCATGTCCTTCCCAACTGTCCCCACCAGGTGTGACTGAGTCACCTCCTTCAGCTGACACAGGATCTCACGGCCACAGCGCTGTGAGGATGAGTTCACCTCAAACACCTGCAAGGTGAGATAAGGAATATACATTCATTTTGTGGAGAAGCTGCATGGCCTACAAGGGTGATTGTCAAACTTTCTTGGATTGTTAACCTTGAAACCAAGCTCCCGAGCGCAAGCGTACACCGACGCAGTCTTGCCAGCGCCTGAAGGCCCAGTTATGAGCATGGTGTTACACAGTGGGGGCTTCTCTGTGTGCTCCGCTGAGCCAGCATCACCCTGGAAGTCTCCACAATCCCATGAATCTGAAACAGGACATTTTAATCATGTGTCAGTCATTATACGCCAAATTAACATTGAATCTTGCGCAAAAATCCTAGTATGAACTCAAGTCTTACATGTTGCTTTCTTGCAACACTTATTCAAAAATATTGGCTATTGTCTTGCCATGCATGACATCAGCATCTCTTATGATAACTCAGTTCAGTAGCATCAAACTTCATGCATAGCTTCCTTTTACACTTGTTTGAAGAGTATGAATGCTTAAAAAATACACTACATGCAATGTGCACCACCAAAAGTGTCAGAGGTATAATACTATAAACAAAAATGTCATCTGCAATTTCAACCTTCAGTGGGAATGTCTCTGCCACCCTTTTCATTGGGTTTAATTTCCTCCGCTGGCCTCCTCTCATCGAAGTTGGCTCGTTGTTTCCATTTTTTCAACCAACTAAAAAACATAATCTGGTTTCAGTTATTCTCCACTCCTATGCATCCAAAGGAAAATGTAGGTCAGTTCATTATGTGCCACCAACCTGTGCAATTTGTTGACTTGGAGAGAATTCCCAATAAGTTCACTGGCACACTGAGGACTGTACTTGTCCGTCCACAGAACATCATCACAACTACAATCTACAGGAAAACACATGTTATTTTATAATATACAGTGCATCCGGAAAGTATTCACAGCGCTTCACTTTTTCTACATTTTGTCATGTTACAGCCTCATTCCAAATTGTATTAAATTAATCTCTTACCTCAAAATTCTACACAAAATACTCCATTATGACAATGTGAAAAAAGGTTTTTTTTTTGACTTTTTTGAATTTATTAAAAATAGAAAACAAAAAATCACATTTACATAAGTATTCACAGCCTTTGCCATGAAGCTCAAAATTGAGCTCAGGTGCATCTTTTTTCCACTGATCATCCTTGAGATCTTTCTACAGCTTAAATGGAGTCCACCTGCAGTAAATTCAGTTGATTGGACATGATTTGGAAATATAATAACTGTCTATATAAGGTCCCACAGTTGACTGTGCATGTCAGAGCACAAACACCAAGCATGAAGTCAAAAGAACTGTCTGTAGACCTGCGAGACAGGATTGTCTTGAGGCACAAATCTGGGGAAGGATACAGAAAAATTTCTGCTGCTTTGAAGGTCCCAATGAGCACAGTGGCCTCCATTATTCGTAAATGGAAGACGTTTGGAACCACCAGGACTCTTCCTAGAGCTGGCCGGCCTTCTAAACTGAGCGATCGGGGAAGAAGGGCCTTAGTCAGGGAGGTGACCAAGGCCCCGATGGTCACTCGAAAGCCGAAAGCCATCAGACCAGAGAATTTTGTTTCTCATGGTGTGAGAGTCATTCAGGTGCTTTTTGGCAAATTCCAGACGGGCTGCCATGTTCCTTTTACTAAGGAGTGGCTTTCGTCTGGCCACTCTACCATACAGGCCTGATTGGTGGATTGCTGCAGAGATGGTTGTCCTTCTGGAAGGCTCTCCTCTCTCCACAGAGGAACGCTGGAGCTCTGACAGAGTGACCATCGGGGCCTTGGTCACCTCCCTGACTAAGGCTCAGTTTAGAAGGCCGGCCAGCTTTAGGAAGAGTCCTGGTGGTTCCAAACGTCTTCCATTTACGAATAATGGAGGCCACTGTGCTCATTGGGACCTTCAAAGCAGCAGAAATGTTTCTGTATCCTTCCCCAGATTTGTGCCTCAAGACAATCCTGTCTCGCAGGTCTACAGACAGTTCTTTTGACTTCATGCTTGGTGTTTGTGCTCTGACATGCACAGTCAACTGTGGGACCTTATATAGACAGTTATTATATTTCCAAATCATGTCCAATCAACTGAATTTACTGCAGGTGGACTCCAATTAAGCTGTAGAAAGATCTCAAGGATGATCAGTGGAAAAAAGATGCACCTGAGCTCAATTTTGAGCTTCATGGCAAAGGCTGTGAATACTTATGTAAATGTGATTTTTTTGTTTTCTATTTTTAATAAATTCAAAACATGTCAAAAAAACTTTTTTCACATTGTCATAATGGAGTATTTTGTGTAGAATTTTGAGGTAAGAGATTAATATAATTCAGTTTGGAATGAGGCTGTAACATGACAAAATGTAGAAAAAGTGAAGCGCTGTGAATACTTTCCGGATGCACTGTATAAACAGTAACAATGGAACTTACCTTTTTGGATAACATCACATGTTTTGCTGATTTCTGTGTGACTTGTCCTATTTTCACCGGCAGCCTGCTGCTTGAGTTTCCGAGTACGACTCAATTTGCTCACTCTGGGCTGAGTCATCTCCATGGAAACGCAACTTGCTGTGGCAGTCGCATTATTCGATCTCAGACGTTTGGCCCCTTTCTCACAGCTGCCCAATTCTTGTTTCCTCTTCTTATCCGAGTGTTGACAACTAGAATGCAAGCGGTTCTCTCCTTGCAGAAAGAGAGTACACCCCTCATATTTCAGCAGCCATTTTATTATATCCTCTCATGGGACAACACTATAGAAATGAAACTTGGATATACCTTAGAGTAGTCAATGTACAACATGAATAGAAGTATAAAAAATGAGTCAACACAGCCATTGTTGTTTAAGCAGCTGTAACACAAGTGTGTACCTTGATCATTGTATTTACAAGCATGTCACAATACATTTTGGAATTGGGATGAACCGCAGCTCCCCAATGCAGGCAGCACTCATGCACTCACGCCAGAACTTGACGTGACCATCACGTAAGTTGTACACTGACCGCTTTAAAGTGTATCATATAAAGTAGCATGAACATGTACTGTAACGTTAAATGGCGGATTAAATGTGGGGACTGTTCAGTAACTTTTAAATAATATAGACACAGTAAATATTACATGATTTGTACCTGTTAGTCTATAATCTTGTAGCATCTCTTTGGCTTTCCTCTGCAGTGTTCCAAACACACTTTGTACCGGGAATGCTGTGTTGGATGCTTGGATGTCCTTCAAAAAGATGTGCAGAGCTGAAGGTAGATTTCCTCCCCAGGACTGAGACGACGAAGGCAATAATGGAACTTTCTGCGTAATTCTCATTTCAGCTTCACTCTGAGGAGGAAGACATCCATGCCCGTTCCTGTTACTGGCGTGCTGATGTGTAACTTCTTTAGTGCTCCTGTACCGGTACGATACATCTTCAGAGTTTACCTCCTTTAACGGGCATGCTAAGATGCTATTAGCTAATGTAGCGCCGGCTAAAGCTAACGACTTCACTTCGACTGTTTGAGGGCATTCTTCGTCAGCACATAAACTACTTTTGAGGCTATTTCTACTCCGTTTCAATTTGTTTGGCATAGCAAAAGTCAAAAACGTCAACACCAGAGCTGAAGCATTTTGAACATGGCGCCTTTATCTTGTGTTGAGTATACTGCTTCCGTTTTCTCCTGGTAACATTTTTAGCCTTTTATCCACTCGAAATAGCAATTCATTATCTGTATCTGTAAAAGTGCTGTATAAAATTACGATTATGTGACATTAACTACATAAAAAATATATTTTGAAGGTCCCATTTGGCACACTACCGCCTCCTACTGTGTGGAGAAGTACCACTATTTTTAAATGTGTCAGTCAAAACTGACATAGGCGTAAAGGCAGAATATTTGATAGAGCTGTGCAGGTGCACCTAATAAATGTACAAGCAATGAGGCTGAATTTGTTTTTATTTAAATATAAAAACCCTAAAGCCAGACTGTACTTCTTTTCACAATTATCAACAGGGTGTTTTGCAAGTAAAAAGTGAGAAAATCTCCCTTTCGGATAAAAAGGTAAGAAATCATGACTGACGTGACAGGAGTAAAATATAGAAACTGAGGTTGGGAGTGAACCATGACCATGGTCTGTTTAAATCCACTATTCAATAAACAAAAGGAAATACACAAATTAACATAATAATGACAAAACCCTTTGGCAAAAACTGCAGTGAGTCTAAAAGCTAACTCTGAGCGATCATTGACCACTACTGTACAGAGAGCCTATCAGCAAAACAAACAAAAAAAACCCCTAAAAAATAAAATGTATTTTTGGAGCCCAAACAATCTTTACAATGCCTTCGCTAAACTGTCAATTCACAGTTTCCACAGTGAGATCCAACAACAGAAAAGACTCCACTGGTGACGGAAGAGATGCTGCCTTTGGTGCAGCACTGACATAAAAAAGGAAAATCTCTAAATACAAAACATCAAGTGCTAAAATAATCCGCTATGGTTATCATGTATGCGTACAATTCATGTTAGCAGTACAGTTTTAACTGTAGCTTTGATGAGCCTCATCTATAAGGACATACTACAAGATTCTCAGCCTGTTCACACACTCATCCAAAAGACACCATCATGTTTGATGTTGGTGATTCATTTCTATATTGTTCATATTTGGTTCACTTCCAAGTTGTAAAAACTTGTTTACCTTGTATATTGGTCTGTTTGGGGTCAGACGCTGTGCTGACCACACGTCTAAGCACCAAAACGATTGGAGAGTTTATTGAAGGGGAGCAAACAGAGCAAAAACTCCCTCATGACTAATAGTTCCAAGCATTGAGCCTGCATCAGTCCGTCAGAGCGCTTTTTGTCCTCTTGCCCTGCTTCCCCGCACTGGAGGTCAAAGCGTTCCCGTTGCAGCTTCCCGCCGCCGCTTCCGCCGGAGTCAGCTCCTGCTGCTTCTCTGCATCCGGGAGATCCTCCTGGATCTGCTTGAGGCGCATCATTGCTCGGTCGATGGTGGCTGTGCCCACCAGGTTGAAGTCGTGCATGCTGACCAGGTGGAGAAGGAAGTTGCGACAGAGGTTACGCCGGACGACGTGCGCGCCACAGCTCTCCACAAAAAGCATGATGGCCTGGTTCATCTGGTTGTCTGCTATGAAGCTGCAAGAAAAAAGGACAAGCGCTTTAATATAATTTGAACACACCACTGCAACTAGTCTGCCAAGAAGTAAGACTTCAACTGAACAACAATGACAGAGTCATCAAGATACTTAAAAACAACCTTTTCTGGTCTTATGGACACTTTTGGAGACAAACGTAAAAGCTTATATTGCACTTCTCAAGCAGCAGGTGCTGCTATGCCCCACCTCCCCACACCCAACCCACGAGACAAGACAAAGCATGAGATTAGGTCCATTAGAACGCAATGAGACGAGGAAATTAAAACTGAAAACTGGTCTCACTATCCACCTCCAAGCCTAAACTGACTTCATCCTCCAGTATAAAACTGCTTTAAACTTAAACTCTGCCTGGTCCTGCTACTACTCACATATCATCTATACTGGCTCTGTCCCCAAGACACCCTTCTCCACCATCAATAAGCTCCTCAAACCCAGTGACAATATCTCGTCATCATTAACTCCGACTTCATGTAACTCCTTCCTCTCATTCCTCCAAACCAAAAAGCACATGCAATGATTTGAACATACCCGTGCTGCATGACGTGAAGGTTCCATAGCTTCATCACCTCCTTCTCACCTTCATTGACGTCTGTGAACTCGTCCAGTTGCTGCATAAAACAAAGATGGTAATAGTTATAAATGTACATAACACAGCAACAATGCTTTTGTTTTGTTTGTGTTCGAACCAAGCTGTAACATTGTTCATTTAGACAACTTTTAAAGGTGAGTTCTGTATGATGCAATTAAATGAGGCTGCCACATTTATTTAATTTAGTGCAGTGGGTTATCTGACTAATGTCCACATAAACGAAACTAGCTATTGCTTACTTGTTTAATAGTGACTTTGACCAGAGATAGATACACATAACTTCCTATCTGTATTTTGTTAGTGTGGTCAAATCTGAAACTTCTTTTGAAGATTTTCCACTAAACAAGAAATGAGTGCACGATTTTCTATGCTGTGTAATTAAACAATAGTGTCGTGCTTGGTTTCTAGTTTCACTCATTTTCCTGCTGATTTGGGCCTCAAAATGTGATGTTGACAAAAGCGTTTGACCATGTATGTCACCTTAAGCTGGCACTTTTTAGGAACATCATCATGGTGGACCTGGACTTCATGAGACACATGGATTGGCTACACAAATAGTTTCCACTGTCAAAGTGTAATTTCATAGACCACTGGAGGATTAACTATGACCCATAAAGCAGCTGTCAACAGATGAGTGACATCATAATTGGATGGCAGTTGCCGAGTTTGCTCACGGTGGCAGTTTTCTCTCGCAGCCACTCGGGGTCTCTCTCATCCTCGCTGTCCACGTCCATCTCCTGGGGCCGCAGAGGCATGCAGCTGTCACTATGGAAGTAGAGGCGGTTGTGTCCACTGACATAGGTCCTCTGCTGCTCCAATTCTCCGTCCTCAGACTCGAGGAACTCTGACAAACTTGGCTTGGTCCTCTTGGGCCTGGGAAAAGAAACGGCAAGAGCCACAGTTAATGTCTGGCATTATGCCATACATTTAAGCAGGTAATGGGAAAAGAAAACAGTTTACCTGCAAACCAGAATGTGGGTGACAGCGGTCCTTTTAACTGGGCCATTGCGACTGAAAGCAAAGCCAGGTTGGCTGTGGATGTCCTGAGGATTGCCGACGTACGAACCGTCATAACACTCATTGATGGACACGTCTATCCTTGCTCCTTTGGGGTGAGGCTGGTTATGAGGAAGAAACAACATAAAAATGCATGTCCAAAAAGAAGACCACAATGTATTCCACAAGACATTTGCATTCCTATCGGCCTCAATAAATTACCAGTACCTCAAGTACCATTACAAATCATACCAGCCTGCTGCAGTTGTTAGCCATGTACAGGAACATGTAGGCTCCTTCCTATTTCCCAGCATTCTCAAAATCAGCAATAGAATCAGATTCTCTCTCAGACAACACTGCTAAGATCCTTACCACATAGTTGAAGATGAAGCGCGAGTGGGAGAGTTTGAGGTGTTTGAGCAGGCTGTAAAGTTTGCTGCAGTTCAGTGTGCACCAAGGACAGTGAAGGTCGTCTCTTGCCTCCGTCTGTTGTCGTGTGTTGTTGTTGTACAGAAACTAGTCAAGAAAAAAAAAAAAAAGACACATAGTAGACTAACTGCCATGCCAGCCATCACATTTTGCATTATTATCCTGACGTGGCATACCTGATAAAATATTCGGAGCTTCTGGCGCGGCTCATAAGGGACATGCTCTTTCCTTGTTTGGATGTCCGTGCTGACTGACTCTTTCACTGCTGACAAACATAAGGACAAGATGTTAAACTAGTCACAGGGGGCAAAATTGCATGAATTGCTTTGGCTTAATTTTAATGCCGGATGTCCTTCCTGACACAACCTGGGTGTCCTCTGCCATAAAAGGTAGAAATGTGTACCATTCCACCAGCAGGGATCAGTCATAAAAAGACACAAAGATTATTCTAATCTTTATCAAAATGCAAATATAACAAGGCACTGAAGTCCTTATCAGTGACATCCATCTTGATGTCATAGCAGTAATCAGTGAATTATTACGGCTCTGTGTGTCTGTAACGCCTCCAATAGTTGGGAGCAGCCTGCCTGTGCAGGGAGTGTTGGAATATTTTGTGTTACATATTTACAGTTCTACAGCTTAGAATAGCAACCTTAAATGACCATTGTGTCTTACTCATGGGGGTCGCTCTATGGTGGCTGGTCCTGGTCTCCATGGGTCCAGAGGTGTCAGAGTTTCGTGTAGCCAGAGGTTTCGCTACAGGGGCAGTGGATGTCCCGCTGGCCTCGCCTGTCCAACGTAGAGTAAACTGCAACGTGGGTCCCTGAGAAAATGTTTCAAACGGTGGCAGCCTCTAAAAAGACATACACAGAATATATAGACACACTGTATACACATAAATACTGTATGCCATATGACTGTGGTTCACGACTGACATTGATCTAATGAGAAAAACACATCAAAAAGAAGCTGTAAAGCTCTTCACCTTGCCATCAAGAATAGTCTCCCATGTGGCTCGCTTCTTGTTCACAGGACTATCCTCCATCCCTTGCATGGACACCTCATACTCCCCGTCCAGCAGCTGCAACCTCCTGCAGAGGACGAGAGTGATATCAAATCAACATTTCACTTACAAGGCATAGTCAAAACTAAATAGCGTCATGGTCTCACTATTGAGATGTTGGCCTTCCAATAAATGTAATTAGGTTTGTATTCATTCATTCTCTATGCCACTTGTCCTCACTAGGATGGCGGGGGGTATGCAGGAGCCTAGCGCAGCTGACTTTGGGTGAGATGTGGGGTACACTCTGGACTGGTCACCAGCCAATCGCAGGGCACAAATAGACAAACAACTATTCACATATGTGTACAATTTAGAGTCGCCAATTAACCTAACATTCATGTTTTTAGAATGTGGGAGGAAACTGGAGTACCCAGAGAAAACCCATGCACGCACGGGCAGAGCATGCGAATGCTACCTAAAGCTGACAAGCTTAGACAGATCTGAACCTAGATTAGTATTCATCCAACTCATTAACTGAACAACTGATTGTGTTTTACGTTACGATAGGATGTGTACTTAATGTTAAGGTGAGGCTTTACCCATTGATACTCACCTATTCTTGTCAAAGACTGTCATCTGTGCAACATAGGTCTCTGTTGCATCCCCTTCTTTATGGGATGAGCATCTCTTCTTTCTACTCTGAGTATCTGTCACATCTACACACACACACACACACACAGAAAAAAAAACATGCATGTCATTATGCGTGTATCCACATGAGGCTTGAACATCAAATGGGATGTTCTCTTACCAATGTTCTCATTGGCTTCACCATTGGCCAGGCCCTTTGAGTCCCTCCTCCCTGTGCGTGACACCCTGAAGAGGAGCGAGTAGGACTTGACCATGTGACTGTTGCTGGGCTCAAACTCATTGCTGGACACCACTAACGAAGGACAGGAGCCCAGCTTGGTTTGGTTGCTCTCAGGGTTCAAAGGCACCTGCTTTTTACCTGTAGGCACTTGCTTAATTGGACAGCTGACATCCTGCAAAAAGACATACACATCTTAAAGACAGAATATTAGGTTTATAAGCATTTAGTAACCATGATACCTTATCATAAACCATATGTTAGTGTGTACCAGACCGTTTGTTTATGTATGAGATAAACACCATTTACCACTGCAGGTACCATGTATCCATAAACCTGTCAACCATCAGTTACAGCACTGTATGTATATATGTACTGTGTGTGCTGTACCATTTACTATGGCTTGCTGTACATACTTTTAAACTACTGCATGTAATTTCCCATTTACCAGAGAAAGTATACAGTTCAATTCAGTGCCACATCACATACCTTTTATGACTGCACGTACCATATTCTAATATGAATGTTCAGGATTACCTTGCGTTTTTTATGGCAGACTTTGACAAGTAGCACCTCTAACGAGACTGAATTTTGCTCATTTTCTGAATTCTGAGATGGCTTTTCTACAAGAAGAAAAGAACACATGCCCATTATGAATATTATAAACAAGATTACAAATATAAACTCTGTCAAAAGAAATGTGTGTTTACCATCCTTATGGAAGAACCCAGTGAAAGTTAAATGCAGATGTGAAGACAAGCTAGAAAGGATGTACAAATTAATGTTACAAAGTTCTACAGTATTCATTATTAAAATGAGCTTATCTGCTACTGTGAATGTTACCTGGGAGATTCCTGCTCTCCCTTCATCTTCTCTACCGCCTGCAACATGTTATCCACTTTGAATGCTTTCCTGGAAACCAAAAGAAAAAACAGACACAATGTTGAAATGTATAGAATATTACAGTTATGAAATAAATGTCTGTAAAACTTTATTTGTACCTTTTGGCATTTGATCGACCATTTCTGTGAGACATGAAGGTGAGAGTCCTGTGCAAAAATATGGGCTAAAAGGAAACATAACTCGTCAATTACTGCATATAGAATCAAATTAAAGGCTAGTAACAATGTGCTACTTACTGCAATCAAGTTCCTAGTGCGAAGAAACCGGTATATCTGAGTCGGCTCTGGAAAAAGGAAAAGTGTTTACTGGGGGGACTTCAGTTTTCAAGGCATAATGTGAGTGCAGATTGCATTTCCCATTGAGTGTCTCGTTCTCATAATCACCGACATGTGTGTTTGACAGGTCAACCGTTGGCATGCAGGTACCAGCACTTTACAGACTTTTTTGGATAATATTAGCATAAAAGTGCTGTACACTACATTTAGACACTGTTTTTTGCATATGTAACCTTTATAAATTAAACCAACGATCACAGACGCATGGGCTGGTTCCAAATTGGACTGTCTTGGTGCAATTCAGCTTCAACGCCAACAAATGCTAAAATGTATGTGACAATTAATATATTACTTCGAATTTTACAATAGTATTTGTATAACAGATAATATGGACAAATGTAGTTTATGAGCCGTTATAAAGTGAAGCATGCTGTAATTTGTTTTGTAACCAAATCAATTCCAAAGATATTAAACGCAGCCATAAATATAACAAGACTGCCTATAGCAATCATGTCTCTGGGATGAAAGTGAAACATAAAAAAGCTATGTCCACTATGTGAAAACCCACCATTACTTTTGCAAGCTCCCAAACATAAACACAAAGCATTATGGCAGCACATTGTTGAAAGGACGGAATGACAACGCGTCGAGAGTTCAACTTACTTTCGAAGGCCTGAAGGAAGAGCTCATGGTCGGCCTGAATCTGCTCCATCTTCGGCTTCTTCACGGAGTTCAACATTGCCGACGAGGCGGGGTACACGGCGCCGTTAGCTTTGCAACCCGCCCCGCTCATAATATGGCCGGAATTCTAGGAATGGGTCACATATATGTGTCAAGAATGAAAATAATAGAACAAACAAAGGCTGTACCAGCAAATGACTGTAGCTAGGAGGCAAACTGTTAGCGCGGTAGCCTAGCTAAGGCACATTGCTAACATGCTAGTTAGCCATACAGTATTTGTTCGTCTGGCGTGGAACAAATACTGAGTAATAATTAAACTTGGTTTATAACTTTAATATAGGTAACCTACCCTGGCAGATGGCATTAATTTGATAGCCTCGCTGCCCCAGCACAAGCCTTTGAAGAATCAACAGCGGAAACCCATGAAGATGAAGAGGACGCGACGAGACGCTGCTAGTTAGCTAGCACTGCTAGCATGATTTCCTGGTAAATAAACCAGTAGTACGACCGAACTGGTTAGTGCAGCCACTGATATCGGCGTATTTCCAAAATTGATTAAATACTCTTAGTGACATCAATAACGGCGGCGTTATAGGTTATTGCCGTGTGGTTTTCCTTCAATTTAGAATGAACAACAGAGCGTTGCTCGTTTGTCAGCCAATGGGAGACAGACTGGTGGAATCCAGAGCTGTGATTGGCCCACGGAGACAGGAACTGACGTTTCGCCCGCTCTAGTTTTCTACGATTTTGCGGGAAAGTGAGCGTTCACAGCCTGTCTCACCATTATCAAGTAATTGTATATAATATATAATGTAGCTTAAACGCTACATTAAGTGAATATAATATGTTGACCAGACGTTCCTATAACACGGTTGGAAAGAAATCGTTATTATAATTAATGGGGATTTCGTTGGAACATTTCGAGCGCTTGGAACAATCCATGTTTTGTAATTGATCACACTGATACCACAACGACAAAAATAACGCAAAAATAATTACATTCAACATGATTGACAATTTAGAATTAAAGCAACAACGCAAGTCTATTTTTTACGGGACTACTTGTTTACTGTCGGGCGATTTCGTGAAAGGACAGGAAGTTTAGTGAATCACAACTTCCGGCCATGCGTACAAAAATCGATCATCCCTGGTCTCGTGGCTCTTGAACTAAAAATTATCATTTTATTATATTACTACAACTGACATTCAATCAGAGGATTTAATTTAAAAAGCGATCACTACATTGGATCCTGGAAAAGAGCCAAGATGGCGGAGATCGTTCAGCAGCGGATCGAGGACAGAATTCCAGAGTTGGAGCAACTGGAGAGAGTGGGACTCTTCACCAAGAAAGAAATAAAGTAAGATAAGACCTATTCCAAATCAGCACTGAACTAATAAAAACAACAACACATTGATCAATGGGAGATTACGATTAAAACATGATGCGCATCTTCTTAGGACTCATTGAAAATAAAAATAACACAAAAAGCTAATTGTGTTTGACTGTCCTCTGTTGACAGTAACATATGTACATATTCCGCTCATTGCAAGTTATCACAAAGCTTGATTGCAGTTGTTGCTGCAAAGAGTGGCCTAACCAGTTATTAGGTTTAGGGGCAACCACTTTTCCCACACAGGGCCATGTAGATATGGATTTTTTCTCCATTAATAATAGTAATATAATAATAATTTCAATGCTAACAAACAACTTCTTTTTGGCAGAGCCATCGTCAAAAGAGTAACAGCGCTGGAATATAAACTCCACAGGCTGATTGTCACTAAAGACGACTTCATCTCATACATACAGGTATAATAATCTTTAGTACTAATTTACTGAAGTTGAAAGGACTTATTTTTATGGTGCATGTTGTTGAATTACAGTATGAAATCAATGTCCTGGAGCTGGTGAAAAAGAGGAGAGCGGTAGGTGATATCTGCAGCTACCTTCCTGTATTGTTAGTGTCCTTGTCCTGCTTCTCATCTTCACTCTTCACTTTTCCTTTGCAGCACATACACTACAAGCACAAGAAGGAAGAGATTGAGTTTGCCATCATACACAGAATCAATAGTGTCTTCAGAAGGGCAACAAACAAGTGGAAGGTATTTTATCGCAAGCCTTAACAACCACTCATTTGGTTTTATAACAAGGACAGAAAGGGAAACAATCACATCATATTTAAATTACACTAGGTTGTGGGGGTGCTGGAGCCTATTCCAGCTGTCTTCGGGCAAGAGACCCTGGACTGGTTGCCAGCCAATCACAGGGCACATGTAGACAAACAACCATTCACAATCACATACATTCCTATGGACAATATGGAGGCACCAATTAAACTAGCATGTTTTTGCAATGTGGGAGGAAACCGGAGAGGAGACCATGCAAACTCCACACAGAGATGACTAAGCGGAGAATCAAACCCAGGTCTCCTGACTGCCAACATTCCACCATGCGGCCAATTTAGGAATATACCAGATTCAATTCCACAGTAAATTTAAGTCATATGAGAATTGTCAGATTTGTATGAGACCAAAATCAGTGTTAGTAGTATTTTATACTGAATTTTGAAGAAAAAGTTGTAATGACATAAGAATAGTGAGTTATTTTTTTGCAAGATCTCACCTTGAAAAAAAGACAATGAATACATCCCAAATGTCTTTTCCTTGTAGGATGATGTGCAACTTTGGCTCTCGCATGTCGCTTTCTGTAAGAAATGGGTATGTAAACATGTTTGCCGGCTTTCAACACAGGTGAATAACAGCAGTGTAAACATGTATTCATTTAATCTCTCCTTCAGTCCACAAAGGGGCAGCTCAGCAAGGTGTTCTCCGCCATGCTGGCCATCCACCCTGATAAACCAGGTACACCTCCATTTAAATATTTTTCAGTGCTGAACATAAAATATTTGCACACTTTCGGACTGTGTTTGTTCTTTGTCGGCAGCACTGTGGCTCATGGCCGCTAAAACTGAGCTGGAAGATAGAAAGTCCTCAGAGAACGCCCGTCACTTATTTCTTAGGGCGTTACGCTTCCACCCAAACAACAAAAAGGTCTACCAGGAGGTGAGGAACAAGAATAAAGCCATATTTGCATGACAGGAAGTTAATACTCTATGTCGTCAATGTGTTCCAGTACTTCCGCATGGAGTTGTTGCACTGTGAGAAGCTGAGGAAGAGGAAGCAAGGAATGGAGAAAGCTCACATGGACATTGTGAGTGGCTGACAGTTTCAAATGTTATTCAAAATACTTACTATTCTTAACACTTTCTAGGGTGAGGATGAGTTTCCTCCTGAGATTCTGACTGGGAAGCTGGCTATGGTGGTATATAAAAATGCCACAGACAAAAACAAAGGTGAGCATGTTTGAATGCCAAAACAATAAAGCTGTTGTTGTAAATGACATTTGCAATTAACCTTTGCTTGTTTTGGTACTACAGAAGCAGAGTTTGTCATCTCACTGCTGAATATCGCAGGCATATTTGACTTCACAAAAGACTTCCAAGAGTCCATCTTGCAGGAGTAAGTCACTGCTTGGCCAGCCAAACACACCTACCCACCATCCACTTTCTATACCACTTATCCTCATTAGGATCACAGGTGAGGTGGGGCCTATTCCAACTAACTTAGGGTGAAAGGCACGGTGCACTCTGGACTGGTCGCCAGCCAATCACAGGACACAGGCACATTATTCACGGCTATGGCCAATTTAGTGTTCACTTAACTTTTGTTTGGGATGTGGGAGGAAGCTGAAGTACCTGGAGAAGTCACAAAACACATAACTACACATAACTGCAAGGTCGATAAAGTATCCTTGAGCATGTTAAAGGATCTGCTCCTATGAAAGTAACAGTAAAAACCAAGCAATGTAGTGTTTTTTTTTAAATAATTATTTCATTTAATGCTTGTATTTTGTGTTGTATTGCCTTCATGTGTACAGTGTGACTGACTTGCTAAGTGCTCTGATTAAAAAAAAAAATAAAAATTGACATATAACTCATTCACTGTCAAGTCAAGCTCCCCCACCTTGTTTTCCAGCCTGAAAACCAACTTCCTCGACGAAAGCATCACATGGGATTTCTTGGCCAAGAGGGAGCTCGAGGCTCCGGGAATAGGGGAGGAACTTCTGACCGCCAAAAGCCGGGCCTCTGATGTTAACCGGAGAGAAGAAAAATGCTGCCAAATGTACGAGAAAGGCCTTGAGAGACTCAACACCGGTAGGCGGCATCAGTGTCAATACATGTGTGGTGCATGATAGACCAAAGCTTTGAGTGGGGACACTTTTCATAGATCATAAATACCATCATTTTTATATACACACAGTACATTTGCTCCACACTAATGCCTTATTGATTAGTTTGAAGGTGCTGAAAGTTGGATATACTTATGCCATCATAAACCTGGACACTGAATTTACTTTATTCTGTTAATTGTGTATCTAAATATATATTATTAAACAATCAATTCCCAATGTATTACTTTTTATTCTGAAAAAGGCATCAACTCATATGTGTAATCAGGATACTTATGTGCTGTCAC
This sequence comes from Doryrhamphus excisus, assembly GCF_037039965.1. Classification (NCBI taxonomy): domain Eukaryota; kingdom Metazoa; phylum Chordata; class Actinopteri; order Syngnathiformes; family Syngnathidae; genus Doryrhamphus; species Doryrhamphus excisus. The sequence continues at coordinate 15,706,218 of NC_136365.1, forward strand.
GCTGCAGAAGCCATGTGGACCTGCTATGTGGTGTTCTGCCTGGAGAGACTGAAAAGGAAGACAAATGTCCAAGATCTGAAGGACAAGGTAAATGAAGCTTTGCTCCTCATGCTGCCACTGTGTTCGAGGATGAAAAAACGTATTAGACGTGTATTTTTATGTATTATTGTATTCATCACAGAGGCAGGAGAGGCTGCTGGGTGTTTTGCAGCGCGCTCATGACTCATCGTTCCTGAAAGAGGATTATTACAAGAACTGGGTAAGATTGTACCACAATTGCGGATGACAAATTCCCTCGCTGTCGTACGTAACACGTCGCCGTCCTTCTGACCAGGTGCAGATTCTGCTCTCGTCAGGAGATGAAGAGGGTGCAGCCAACATTGCCACGGCAGCCACTGACCGCTACAGCCTATCGGTGCCAGTGTGGAACCTGGCGTTGGAGACGCTGATGAAGCTGGAGAGAGATGACACTGGGCGACTGTTCCAGGACGCGCTCACACACATCCATCCCAAGGTGAACACGTGAACACACACACATGCACAGCAGTTCCCAGGCAAGTGGGTCATCTTCAATTAGCCTCCATTCCATCTTATTACTGTAACTTATTTTGCTTTCCCTCTAGTTTAAAGAGGTCACCAAATGATTATGAACTATATTTACCGTCGCCTCCACGACAGGTGCTTTAACAACAAAGTCAACAGAGGAGATTGTTGTGCATGAGCTTTCTTAAGACTTGAGGCCTGATCAGTAGTGGTGTGAGGAGGATTACTACACATTATGCAACTTAAGTGTTAAAACGCCAGGCATCTTAAAAATGGTTTCCTCTATAGTGTAGCTGAACCTATGTTGTCTTAAGGCACATTATGGTTGGGATGCTGCCAGCCGAGGGAAGAATACTGTACCTCTTTAAATGAATGAATAAGTCTTTTTTTTTTATATAAAACTTTTTATTAATTTCAACTTTTTTTCTTTACATTGTCCCTTTATGTTCTATTTTTCTAATTTTTTGCTGTTTTCTACAGAAAAATATGCTAAAATTATATTAACTCTAGCCAAAGACACCAAAATCTTTAGTTCCCATTAATATTTTTAGTACAGCCAGCCAAAGCCCGCCAAGTTTGGGCAGATGGTTGCACTAATCTGGCACCACACGACAAGACGTGGCCACAGAGTTCCACTTAAAGTGCATATACACTGTATACACATTTATGGGCTATGATACATAAGTACATTTTTCAATTTAGCTTTTAATAAACTAGCAAGAACTGTACTAGCATATTGATGTTGTCGTTTTCTGTCCAATGTTTTTCCCTGCAGTATTGAATGCTGCATTATATTTTTGTCTTTTAGAAGGGGTAAAAATAGAAAATTCACAAAATGTCGACATACTGTATGCAGTGATAGGCAGCCATGATTGGAAGTACCATGATGACATTAAGGATAACGGCGTGGTAATGCATATTTATCTGCAGTGATATGACTAGAGCTGTCCAATCTAGTCTGACTAGTCTTGGAGCATACTGATAAAGCCTGATAAAGTCTTCCAAGATACCCTGAACAGTCCAGTTGGAATCGATTGAATGCCCTGCAAATACAGTGACCTGAATGAATGAGAATATTCACAGGCATACATCTGCAGTGCTGTATCACTGTTTTAAATAGTGTCTAACATAGCAGACCTTCACACAACAAGGCTAGACTTCAGTGCCTTAGCAACTGTGAACAGGATAAGCAGTACAGACAATGGATGGAATACTGCAATCACCTTAAATGACATGCTTGCTGAGGTGGTTCTCTCCTGTCTCTGTCCTCTTCGAACAGGAGAGCTTACCAATTTGGCAGCTGCATGTCCAGTGGAGCATCGCCAACCAGAACCCTGAGGAGACAGAAGCCATCTTTAAGGTAATTTTTTTTCTTAATGAAACACCTCAGCTGTGCTATTCATGTCTATCCACACTGAAGATCCATTAGTATGCACACAATGATTTGGCCTCAGAACACTTTATCAGACAGTTTGTTTTACCACCAGAGAGGTCTGCTGTCTGCGGTGGCGGATGTTGCCATGGCGATGAAAGAGCGATACCTTGATTGGTCGTACTCCACTGGAGGTTACAAGAAAGCTAGAAAGACTTTTAGAAGGTAAGGAAAATATTCACCGTCATGTAATTTAGAGGCTACACAGGCAAACGATGAGCTTTTCTCTCTCTTAAGTTTACAGGACAGCAGACCTTTTTCCAAGCCTTGGTTCACCAGGATGATTCTGATTGAGAAAGAACAAGTGAGTGCAACAAAATCACGTCAATCAGTCAGGTCTGAGTTGTTTGTGACAGCATTGTGTTGTTCATGAAGGATTCTCCAAGGATGAACCATCTGAGGGACTACTATGAGAGGGCCCTGCAGGAGTTCGGCTCCTCAGATGATGGTGAGATAAAGAGTGGCATAGGAATAGTTGTATTTATATTCAGTATAGTTTTATAGTGTAAAAGTATAAAGGCTTATAGTTTAACAAAGCTACAGAGATGCTCCAGTATACAATATAGACAAGAGTTGGGAAAAGTGAAAGTTGAAGAAAAGGTATAGTGTACCATATAGTGTAGTTGGGGTTCTTCCAATCTTCATCAGCTCAAAAGATGAATGTTTCTTTTACTGCTCAAGATCTGTGGCTACAATACATCCAGGAGGAGATGGGGCCCCTCGGCCAACTGGAGAACTGTGTCAAGATCCACTGGAGAGCCATGAAGTTCCTAGAGGGGGAGAGCGTGGAAAGATTCACCTCCAAGTACACTCTCCTTCAGACCGGGCGCCTCGGAGTCCACATGGGCTAAATTGAGAAATAGTTGGTCAGGTTGAGGGACCCCATGAGATGTTGGCTGCTTCAACAGGCATCCTTGGATTGTTTCACCACATTTTACTGAAGGAAAAAAAACATGTGAACTGTTTTCTCATGTCCATGTTCGAGGAAAATTCCATGTTGCTCTGCAGTTTGCTTTCAAAGAATAATGTTGAGAACATGCAGAAATCCAAGAAAGTCCTCACAAATGGACTTTTGTCATGTTGAATACACACATTTGATATCGTTCAAATAAAAAAATCCAATTCTTCTCAACAGTGTATGTAAATAATAGATCTTAGGTGCTATTGCACCCTGTCAGTATTTTAAGGTCACTTTATTGTTTCATACCTTCAGCTTTAGTAGAAAGTAAACCGAACATTATAAGTACATTGAAGTCTTATGTAACCAACACAAATACAAGTTGTTCCAGTAATAATGTAGTGTAATGTTTCCTCCTCCCATCAGCAGACTGAATAACAATTCCAATGTACAAATGCTTTAAATTAGTGCAAATACACAGGAGCATTAAAAGGACATAGAATCCATTAATATTCAGTATTGATCCCTTTTAAAATGATGGAATACTGTATGTGGAAAACCACTAAACTACCTAACCTGCATCAATAATTCTGCCTTTTCAAAGATAAAGTTTTGACATTGCTGAATTAGTCTATTATTGTGGTTGTACAGTAGTTCTATTTTGTGGCTGGTTAAAAAAACGTATACATTACTGCAAACTACAACCACCGTAGTAAACATATTGTTAAATTTTGAATAAAAACAGCATTATATTTGAGAATGCAGGTAAAGATAATGTCAGGGCCTTTGTGTATCTAGGTGTGATGTTACTGTATGCATTTCATGTATGAAATAAGTCATTTCAAAGGAATTTTAGCAGCAAGCTAGTTTTCTACATTCTAGTGTGTCTTCCTGAAGAAGCTAAAGCAGCAGTGAATTAAATTAATATTAACAAATGAAAATAAGATATCAGATTCACATGGACTGCATGGCACTGTTTGATCAACCCTGCAGCATATTTGTTCCCAAAAACCTGGATTATTGTTGCCGTTGACCACAAAGTTAGAATCCAGTCCAACTCTCAAAGCTTCTTGAGGAAGATGTAGGTGAAGAGCACCAAGATGGCTGCAGAGAGCATCCCGATGGCACAATGGTGGATGGTGGCCACCTTCTCCAGGGAGTGTATGCGCTCCTCCATAGCGGTGGTGTGGATGTAGTCATAGATGGAGGCCCCGATGCTCCAAACCGCCCACACGGCATCCACGACTGCCTTCATAGTTGGAGAGACCATCGAGCGGGGTCCCTGCAGCTGGGCAACAGCTGCATTCACTGCTTACCAGTTCCTTAATGACAGAGAAACTATTGAGTACACAATGTTAAAACATCTACTAACTAAATCATTTTGCTTAAACCTTCTGTATTTACTGTGAGTAAACCCTTTGCATTTCAACAACCGGTGCTTCTCAAATGGGGGGGGCTCAGCATGGTCCCGTCCCTTTGGGAACTGGACCATATGGCATGAGGCGAAATGTAAGAGGAAACTCAAGTATGTCTCCTCAAGACCTGGGCATCCTCGAGCGGGAAGGAGGGGTGCAGTGTGACATCCACCAGCTTAAGTGTTAGAATTAGTGCTTGCCTCAATATACCGCACCTCCCCAGTGCTAACAGCACTCATGCAGCCTCGGATCATGATGCTACCACCACCATGTCAGACTGTAGGTACCTATTATATTGTGGGGTCAGCAGCTATTTAAATCAAATCAACTTTATTTGTAGAGCACTTTCCCTGCAAGGACATGCAACACAAAGTGCTTTACAGAATTAAAAACAATTACAAAGAAAGCCCCTGCCTCCCACCCTCCATACTAGACACACACCCACCCACAATCACACACAGTAGGGAGACATGGCATTAGACGGTAATGGCTGTTTGTTGACTCATTACGGTACAGTGTATTGCTATGAACAAACATACTAAATACAGTACTTATTCAACTGTGTCAATTTAATGCTAATTAAATTGAAATAATGACTGTTTCTGAACACTACATAACTTTTTTTTTATTCTGGTCCACGTTAAAGAACTGACTGACATGATTTAGTTCAGTGAGACCTAGTTAACTAGTTCGGTTCTGAACAAGATCTCCAGCAACAGCTGATGGAACAACAAGCCTTGTATCGAGTTGGGTGGGAAGATTGGAATAAAGAGGTCCAAACTCACCGACAGGACACAAATACGAATGTGGTGACGAATATGATGAAGCACATTCGACTATATGGTTGCAGAAGTATCCTATAATGTTGTTTATTACATTGAAATACCGTCTGACTACTACTGTTAACTCGATGACAGCCGGCTACGTTAGCATCAAGCTAGCTTCAATCATACTCATCACTTCCGTTACCACATTTCAAGATAAGTTGACAGCACGTTCCGAGAACTACTAAGAAGTCAAGTCGTAACGCACTATTCGAAATATACCTAAGTGTATTTACCAAAAAAGTGTGTACAGATAAATACACTTTTACTTGAGCAATGAAGGGGGGTCGAAGTGAGAAAAGGGCCAAGGTAATATCTACTTCCGGTACTAGTGTTCGCATCTTTAGCACCAGTTTCACAAAAAGTGAAATGTAACGTTATGGGTAGAATAAAATTGCAAAAGAAAACGTAAAAATGAAACACAACGAGTATATCTTGACCAATAAATATTATGACAACCCAAAACATAATTTTGACCAACTCAAACAAGTTCACTTATATGTCAGCTATGCAATAATGTATCTCTGCCACAAGAGGGCGCGGCGCGCTACCATGCTGCTGTCCAGGGGAGGGGACCGGGGCGAGATGAACCCACGATGAAGCCTTCAGAGCCGCTGTGACACAACGCGGGGAACACCTTGACAGAGCCAAGCGCGCTGCAAAGAAATGTGTGCACTTTTAAGAACACACATTTACTCCTTGTGGTGCATTTGATAATTCCTCCTTTTTTTTCATTTGATTAATTGGGAATATAGGACCACGCGTGCTGCAACCCCCACCGCCCCCACACTTCTCAAGACGGAGTCCTATAATTGGAGAGGAGCCAGTGACGCGCTGAAAATAACCAGGTTACCACTTATCCGCTTTGGGGAGGGCCCAGCAGCTCCATATATCAGCTCCTTCTTTTCCAGCTGTTTGGGAATATCCTCGCTGCAGCATGTAGCACCACTACCACCTCTAGGCTTTCTCCGTCTGCCTTCTGCCGGGTTGGATCATGCTGACGGTGGCCTGGGTGAGGGTGTGCACCCGGGATCTCTCAGTAGGTGTGGGGGCTTTTTTTTTTTTTTTTTAAAGGGAGGATGGAGGACACTGTTGCGTGTGGACAGTGGTGAGGGAAATATGCACAAGAAGCTTCGCCCTCCCCCACCCTAAAAAGGATAATGTTGCTTAATTCGGAATGTGATCAGATGTGACTTTGGGGGCGGCGGCAGAGGATGGACGGGGAAGTTTGAACTTGCAGATGACATCTTCTGCAGAGAGCCAGACAAGCAGGCAGACACTACAAGGCTACCGTGGATGCTGCTGTTTGCCACCTGCATGCAGGTAACGCCATTGAGGCTTGACTGGGTATGTATCACTTGTGTAGAATTGTTGTTTGGAGGTAAGCTACACTTCCTTGAATGGAAGACCACTGTTTATGTGTTAGGAGCTGGGTCTTTGCGGGCAAGGTGAGTCCTCCATCTATTCAACTGGCCTACAAAGTCCCAGTTTCTGGCTCATGTCAACAGCAAGATACAGGACACGTTTGCACAAATCCAAAATATGCTGATGGAAGATATGATCAAAGTAGTAAGATGGTCTAAAAACTGTAAAACGGCACCGATTCACAACACACATCAATAAAAGTGGGCAGTATGCATAACTAAAACAAAAAATGCATTATGATTTTTCCAACTTATACAAAAAGACTTCATTGGACAGTCATGTTTGTACCAGCCAACCTCCAAAATGGTGCTACTATCAAATTATAACCTAATGATGTCTCGAAATAAGGCGTTTAGAATTGACAACCCAGTAGGTCAATCAGTGTTGCCCAAAAGAAGGCTAAAGAAGCTAAACCTTTGTCATACATTATTGTGGAAAAAAACAAAAACAAACAGGTGAGACGTGCCGTTTTTATGAGTAACATGTTTTTACTGTGGTTTTAAAGTGAGTGATGCCAAGATTAGTAGAATTAAAAAGAAAGTGGGGGTCCAAAGTTTTGCCTAGAAAGCCTCCAAATTTTGTAAAAGCTCCATTACATCCAACAGGTGGAGAAGAAGTTGCGATGGAGGCCCGTTTCTATATCTGTCCTGACCCTGGCGTGCCGGACATACTTGACTAATGAATTTAGCATCCTGACACTAGATGCTTTATGTAATTAATAGAGGAGGCAAAAGGGGGGGGGGGGTGGTTGGTGGGTAGTGCGTAATGGCATCTCCGTGCTGCAAGTGACATGTAGGTAAGACTTTTGCTAACGTGTGGTATTCTTATATAAAAGGAAAAAAAAGGCTGCAGGATTATTAAAATGAAGGGTTGTGAAAACACTTTGCAATTAAAAGCTTTGGGCTATTTATGGTAATATAATGTTTCTTTATAAGTATAAACTTTAAAGTGCAAAGAACCATATTTGGCAAGGTCACAGGAAACAGGATTTCTCTCAGCCAATCAGTGAAGAAATTTAATGATCATAATGAGTAATAGCGATCCTGTAATTAAAGTATCTTACACTGCTGTGGTACCTCGGTTTTTGTTATTAATCCGTTCCAAAAGGTCAGTTGAAAAGCGAATCGTACAAAACCAGATCGATTTCTCTTCTAAAAGAAATAATGTCAATTTAATTCATCCGTTCCGGACACAAAGATGTAAACACAAAAGACATTTTATAGAAAACAACTATAGTTTTACATTTACCTTTACTCATGTTGGCTGAGTCGAGGAGGAGGAGTAGGGGAAGAGAGTGTTTGTCACCTTCCTTTATCAACTTTCTTTGGCCCCATGGTGGGTTATTTTGACACTGTATTCAATAATAAAAGCACAGGCATGTGTCAGTTAGCAAAAAACTACAGAGTTAACCAGTGATGATGTCATAGAGTGCTGCTGGTGGGAGTTTTGAGCATGCTACCAGGGACATTTTGTTATAACGACACATTATGAACACATTTGGACTTAACTTGGTATTAACAACACAACAAGGCTGAGTCACCAACGTGTGGGATTCTTCATTGAGACAGCAAACGATTCCGTGGTATGATACACGGTCATACAGAAGTGCAATGTTACGATAACCTAGACTGTGTATGAAAACAGAGATATCCTTTAGGCAATAATTGTCGCCGAGAACCGAACCCTACGAGAAAACCAGGGTGTACAAAAACCAAGGTACAACTGTAATATTATACATATATAATATTGCACATAACAAACTAGTCTGTTTGCCATTTACTGTATTGTTCAGCAAAATCAAGTGCCCAAACAAAGCATCCTACATGTTGTTGACTCACTGTCCGTGCATTTTTTAAAAATTGAGTCTAACTACGAAATAGCCAGCCATGGGGCCAGAAAAAAAAGCTATGGTGGTGGGCTGCATGGGAGGTCGAACTGCCGCCACTGTGTTGTGCCACTGCTGCGTCTGCAAATTTTTTTATTATGACAAATAACCAGCAGAACATGAACCGAGAACATTGCAAACCTTCTAATTTAATGGCAAAGTTGCCGAGAGCACTTAGAGTCTCTAAAACAGGGGTCTCAAACTCAATTTACTTGGGGGCCACTGGAGCTCAGGTCTGGGTGAGACTGGGCTGCATCAGGTTTTAAAAAAAAAACAAAAACAAAAAACGCATTTATTAAAAACAAAAAAATAAAAAAAACTTTGCTTTGGTTCCAATTTTCTACAAGAAAAGCTCTGATAAAACATTCCACTGTTCTCAAATATCTTACTTTTTATTTTTCTACACAAAATAAGATGAAAAATAAATAAACAAATCAAGAATAAAGAAAATCAATCAATCAGTAATAAATAAATAAATAAATATAATAATAATAATAAAACGGCAAATAATACAAACTTAAGAAACCACATATAGTTGGTGGGTAGACAAATTATTTTTTTCAGATTAAAATGAACAAAGCATTATTAGAGCCCTGTAGACATGACAAAACACGACTATAGTCACATTTATACTTTTTTATTTACAACATATTGCGCAACTGCAGGGTCTTGAGACACATGCTAACTCGCAAACTAGAGAGCTAGCGACCTAAACGGTAGCCTTCAAGTTATTTCCTTTAAACTTAAATAGACAAAAACTTACCACTTCCACACGGATAGGGAGGATAACTATTAACAGTTATTTAACCTTTAACATGAACATTAATCAAACAGCATCCATATCAAACTTGCGCGGGCCGCACTAACATTAAACTTTCATATCAAGGCGGGGGCCTCAAACTAGTGTCCTGCGGGCCACATTTGGCCCACGGGCCGTGTGTTTGAGACCCCTGCTCTAAAATGATGAGCCTGACCTATATAGTACAATAGTACTACTATATGTGACGAGTACAGCAATACAAACGTGTTCTACTATTTGACACAAACCGAACCGACATCGATGTTATAATACAATAACAATGTGTGAAGTGCATCATTGGGTTGCCTCCTAAGGTGCGATGGCACAAGCATAGAGGACAGATGAGACCAATTGGGTCAAAAGTGCAGCAGAAGTGAAGTGGGTCAGTGTGAGGGTGCTAAGGGAGGTCCCCTGCACTGGAACCAGCCTGTTTTGAATAAGAAGTGCGCCCATAGTTTGCTCATTGAAATGACAAAGATATCATATGAAACAGAGTGAGCTCACATTGTTCAGAGCCATCTAGCTAACATCTTCATTTTCCTCCGACTGCTCCTGTCTCATATTCGTTGTAGACTTACTTTAAATAGACTCCCACACCCCCCCACCACCCCAACTCCCCAACCCCCAAGTTGTTTTCTGTCTAAGGCCGCCTCGTTTGCTCCAACGCCTCGCAACAACCAAGTCACGTCCAGGAGAAGCGCTGAGATAAAAGCTTTGTTTAACTTTTCCCCGTGAAAGCTGAACTTCTAATGAACAGGCCAAGCGTTCCTTCCCTGAGCCCCCCCCCCCCACTCCCCATCGCCCCCGTCCCCAACAGCGCTGCACACACCAATAAACCTCCACAAGATATACACAATTCGTAAATACCTCAAACGACATGACCAGGCTTACCTTAAAAGAGGTCAACATGCCGCAGCCGTGTCTTGCAGACACCAAAGTTGTAAGGCCTCCCCCCTGAGGGGGCCGGGAAGTGTGGGGTAGTGTGATGGGAACACTCTAGTTAAGCCAGGCAGGGAGAGAAAAGGCAGCAAGAAAAGTGAGGGACTTTTAGGGGCAGCTGTGTTTTATTAACCCAGTCATAATGCCCCTAAAAATCCTTATTGCTCTTGCAATGGTCAACAAAAGCGTTCAACAACAACCTGTTGCTGCTACCACCATTCCGTGTAGCTTGGAAATGTTTCTACGAAACACAGACGACGCTCTGCCTGGCGGGAGGTTTGCTCTCCAACTTGCACAACATGTTTGCTGATGTTGATTAGCGAGGTGGAAAATGTTCACAACTCTTATCTGGGAGCCGCGCACTCGCAATGAAAATCATCTCCCCAGCTAACAATCTCAGTGCTTGACACGTGAATAACGCTGCTGTTGCTTATTTGAGTCTTACTCAGCCATGCAAATGTCTTCTTTGTCATGTGTTTGACTGAAAAAGACAAGGATAGGACAGGTAGTGGGGTAAATAATCGCGGCTGGAGTGCTCGGTACAAGTCGGTTGGAATAGAAGGAGGCAGAGGGGAGTGCTAGGACTCATAAACAAGGAGACATCTTGACAGGCAGCAGACGAGCGTGCTGGCAGAGACAGGACAGCAGCTGTACAGAGACAGAAAATGGCAACCAAAGATGGAAAGGCATAAGGATTGCAGACTACAATCATGCTCCGCCATTGTACGTTTTCCTTGGTGCTCAGTCTGAATCAATCGCTATGGAACATCAAACATCGATTTAAATCCTGTAGGCTTAGAAATGCACCGATCCGAATTTTTTTCCATTCCCGATCCGATACCGATACTTGAATTTAGGTATCTGCTGATACCGTTCATGTCACCGTTCAACAAGAAGTTGGTCGACCAACAATTGCAATATGTGAGCGACAACCAGGTGGAACCAATATCAGCAAAGCTAGCTAGAATATCAGTGAACGCAGCTGACTCAACACATGCAGCATGACCGGTGTGATGCGTTCGCAGCTTCACATAGTTAGACAACATAGAAATCATAACATTGCACATAACTTCCATGTCGCTAAATCATCATTATTGTTGATTTCATACGAGGCTGTAATGAGCTCCTTTTTACAGGCCGGTGTGATATTGTCGTGACGCGGGAGTTTGTGTTAAGCGTTTGGGGTGTCCAACTGTTTTGTGTGGACGTGAGCTTTCAAAACTTCACACCCCCTGTAACGGCGTAAAATACGCTTTCACACAGCTATTACTACCTCTAAAGTCTGCCAATTAGTGGGTAAAAAAGGCACACCATTACTGGCTTTAACAGGCAGTGTGAAAACGGCTTGTGTTTACCTCGGCAACGGAATTGTAATGCATGCTGACATTAGCAAAACATACAGCACAAACTCTGAATATTTTTTAATTTTTTTTATGGCACTTTTCTGTGATTGGCTGGTGACCAGTCAAGGGTGTACCCAAAGTCAGCTGGGATAGGCTCCAGCAGACCCTCTGCAACCTCCTGGTGAGGATAAGAAGTATAGAAAATGGATGGATGAATATACTTATTTATTTTTTGGGTAGAAAAGGTTCATTCATTCATTCATTTTCTACCGCTTATCCTCACGAGGGTCGCGGGGGTGCTGGAGTCTATCCCAGCTGTCTTCGGGCGAGAGGCGGGGTACACCCTGGACTGGTGGCCAGCCAATCACAGGGCACATATAGACAAACAACCATTCACACTCACATTCATACCTATGGACAATTTGGAGTCACCAATTAACCTAGTATGTTTTTGGAGTACCCAGAGAAAACACGCAGGCAAACTCCACACAGAAATGGCCGAGGGTGGAATTGAACTCGGGTGTCCTAGCTGTGAGGGGTAGAAAAGGTTTTTAAAGTAAAATAAAAGTAGATAGATATTTAAAGCTTTGTCTTTAAATACAAAGTGTTGTGTTAGCATCAACATTTCAGCTGTATCTCATTGTGCCATTTACTCTATTTTTACCATTTTTGCTGTTTTTTTAATTTCTGCAGTGATGCAATGACAAATGAGCCACAGTCTGCAGATGGCCCCTGGGACGCATTTTGGATTTTCGCCGGGGCGGGGCTTCCGTTCTATGAGCGAACTACAACTCTTTTTGTCTTGCTGGCGTGAGCGAGCGATGGCGATTGAGGGCCTGCGTTACGACAATCGGTTCTAAGGAGCAGCATATTTTGGAGGTGCACATCTTTCTTTTAAGCCTAACATTGAAACTGTTTTTTACAAAGTTTCACTCAATTCAGTTTTACCTTGAATCCTTGAGAAATGCTATTAAAAGCTATGCCTGTTTAAAGTAAAAAAGCACTATTGCAGAACACGAGGCGTGCTGCAGGCTGTTTAAGTTCTTCCTTTAGGAGAGCAGAATATTGTTGCAAAGTTTGAACATGGTATTTTTTTTTATTGTCTCTGGAGTAGTGGTGGATGATACTAGATTTTTTTTAATTTTTATTTGATACTTAGTATACGTTATCACATGGTTTGTCTGGTATCAGGCCAGGTATCACGCCCCTTCGGTCTCGGGCTGATACTGACACTTGGGGGCATGATACCTGGCCTGATACCAGACAAACCATGTTATTGTCACATACTATTTAATCATGAGCTTATTATCACGTACTATTTAATCAAAAGACCATTTTGTTTCCAGAAAATGTTCAGTTTATTACATGTATTTTATCTAAACAGTGTAAACACAATAATTGCAAAAATATTTCAACAATAATATTTTATCAACAGTCTTATCTTATCAATGTCTGACAAAAAGTTCCATTAATCAAGTTTGGGTTTTTTGGTGGCTGGAGAAGCACTAGGAATATTTATAGTGTGTGTTCACGCTTGTGCGCTGTTCTCTGATTGGTTGTTTCACGGGCACGATACCAGAGCAGCACGCTCTGAGTGGACAGCTACAGGGGGCTGATACTGGACATGGTTAAACTCTATATTTTATCAGTATCACTGCCCTGGGCTTTGACACAGTATCATTTCGGCCTTTTCCCGTATCATTCATGGGCGGTTTCTAGGGTACAGGGCCAATTAATACTGTAGTATGTGATAAAATACCTTTTTCTTCATATCAATTTGGCACCACGTTAACGTGTATATTTATAACATATTAAACTCAACAAAATATTCAGCCATGTAATGTGCAATGTTGATATATCAGTATCAGTATTGGACAGTGGTATGGGGACATCCCTGCTGGAAATGATCCTTGATTCCAAAGTGAGTCACCCGGTGATCATTTGCCAGTTTTAGAGTGAGAGCAACGTGAGTCCAAGACCGTTGGTAGACTGATTTGTGCAGCAGGACTGGGTGTGTTTTGGTGTGGTGATCTGTCATAGCTTTGGTGAATGAGTCATTAAAAGTTATTCTGTCGAGCCACCCCCCTCCAACCCCCACTACCACTTGAACGGCTCGATTATTTGGGGATTGGAAGAATCCACCGACAACAGAGAGAAGGAGCGAGGGAAAGTGAGGAGGATGACTCAGGGCCATGAAGCACATGGTGATGGAGAAGGGAGGAAGGAATTACTCATCAGAGCATGTGGAATCTCATACGGCTATCACAGGACTGACCGTGTGTTTCCCCCATGGCGGCGTCTCAGCCGCCAAGCAGTCCCTCCACCGTGTCATCTCTCTCCCAAATGAAGCAGTGAGCGAAGGTGTAGCTTATCGTTGTAGGGCTTCCAGTTACACAGGGAGCATTCTATCTAGCTTCGTTGCTCCTATTTCACTCAGCTCCAGGCATCACACTTGTGATCCTTTGTACATAACTGACTTTTTATATCGTGATATCAAAAGCCAGTCACATTGTGACGCTCCCCCAAACCCCTTCAGGTCAAAGACAGTTTATTATATTATCTTCAAATATCGTTTCCCAGCTTAAGTGTAGTTGTAAATCAAAAGATGACGTGTATTTGCTGTATAAACATTGTGCAGACGGTCCCTGTCTGCTTGTATTTAGCTTTTGTTGCAAGTTGGTGCAGGTTGCTCTTCTCCTGCCGCTAATTAGGCAACACTGACAAAATATTTAAGAAAAGCAAGAACTGAAAGCCGCTTGATCAGAGCAACAAAACTTACTAACCGAGTGTATGTCAGTGTAAATATGCAATTTGCAATTAGTGGAAAGCACTAGTTATGCGAAGAGGTTGTTGGGTGCGTAAGGGCAACCCTGGAAGAATCACTCTCAGCAAAAAAACTACTGAAAAAAAACTACCCTGCTACAACCAGTGTATAATTTCACTGATTGTATTACTCAAGTTTCATACTTGACTAATTAATGACGAATAGTTTGACTAATAGTTTCATACTTTGCACTTTCCTTTGTTCTCTAAAGCAGTCGTCAGGTGTGCCGTGAGGAATTATTCAATATCACTTTTTTAATTAACATGTATCAATAATTTTCTGCAAATATGTCATTGTCGCGTGTCATTGGTGTAAAGACTGGCAGAGCAATGCAATATTTGTCCGTGTGGCAACACGTAGCTGATTGCCTCGTTCCTCTAATAGACTTAGTGATGCACGTGAGAGGTAGTGGTGACATTTTGTAACATTGTTGTTTAAATTAGTATGCGGATCAAAAGGATCTGCTGTGGTGAGTCCGTAATCAGGAAAAAGCTGAAAGAAGCAAATAACGTTGGTTATTGGTGTGCCGCAAAATTTTTCCAACGTAAAAAACGTGCTGTGGCTCAAAAAAGGTTGAAAAACACTGCTCTAAAGGATGTTTGTGCCACATAGAAATGTGCAATCCATCCATACATTTTCGATACCGCTTATTCCCATTAGGGTCGCAGGCATGCTGGAGCCTATCCCAGCTGTCTTCGGGCGAGAGGCGGGGTACACCCTGGACTGGTCGCCAGCCAATCACAGGGCACATATAGACAAACAACCATTCACACTCACATTCATACCTATGGACAATTTGGAGTCGCCAATTAACCTAGCATGTTTTTGGAATGTGGGAGGAAACCGGAGTACCCGGATTAAACCCATGCACAGGGAGAACATGCAAGCGGGGAATCGAACTCGGGTCTATAGGAATGTGCAACTTTCCAAATTGTATGCTGTTGACAGTATGAGGACATTTTATTGCCTGTTGTTGAGATAACAACAACAGTAACTAACTCAGTATTCAATTACTCAAAATCACTCTAAAAAATAACTGTTAGTGGGCCCTTTTGGTCTCTTTCTTTGTCTTGGTGGGTGAAGGCGGGGCTGGTAGCATACACACAGAGTGCAGAAGAGTGTAACGTTGTTGCAATTAAATGAGTACAATTCAATATATTGTCGTGCATCATGACACCCCTCATATATATATATATGTGGTTATTTAGAGCAGTGTTTCTCAAATAGTGGGACGGGCACACTTTGCGGGACATGGTGAACTGTCGGCACGGAGGACTTTCAATATTAGTGGAGACCTGTGAATATTCATTCATTCATTCATTTATTTTCTACTGCTTATCCTCACAAGGATCGCGGGGGGTGCTGGAGCCTATCCCAGCTGTCTTCGGGCAAGAGGCGGGGTACACCCTGGACTGGTCGCCAGCCAATCACAGGGCACATATAGACAAACAACCATTCACACTCACATTCATACCTATGGACAATTTGGAGTCGCCAATTAACCTAGCATGTTTTTGGAATGTGGGAGGAAACCGGAGTACCCGGAGAAAACCCACACATGCACAGGGAGAACATGCAAACTCCACACAGAGATGGCCGAGGGTGGAATTGAACCCTGGTCTCCTAGCTGTGAGGACCTGTGAACATGTATGAATTAATAGAACTCAGCATGCAATTTGGCTTGAATATATAAATATGCTTCTGTGCTTCACTGCTCTCTATTTTCGAGTTTCAGTCTGTACAGTACAGATAACTAAATAGATATGATCAGTTTCACTATTTCAATTCGGGGGCCGGCATGTACATGCATGTACAATTCAGTGATATAGCATGGTGGACTGGCTCGCCAGGTGAAGGGACACACCCATAAGGTGAGTTTAACCCAGGTTGCCGTTGTCAAAGGGTGTAGGCTGACAGCTTACCAACACTCAGTAAACCACTTGAATCCAACGAGCAAACAATGCAAACAAAAGCTAGAAGGCGAGGAAAGGTGGATTGGACCTGACACAGCGACTAGTATGAACATTTCTACCGGTTTCTCTGCTCTCTTCTGGTTTTTATGACTACTTCAAGTAAACACACAGGAGTGTATTAAACTGTCACATATCCATCCATCCATTTTCGATGCCGCTTGTCGTCAACAGGGTTGTTTGTGCGAGTATGATGGAGCCTGGAGTAGTGATAAAAAAAATGGCCATCGCAGTACATGCTCCTTTTAGGGCAAGCCTACACCCCCTGTGATGCAACACCCCTTAAATGTATACATGTATGATTTCATCTGCATTTGTGCGTTACACATATCACTATATTGACAGTTACTATGGTACCGATTATATCATTGTATGGTCATATCATCTCGTACTTCGGTATGTGACAAAAATAAAATAAAAATAAAAAAACTGAAACTA
This sequence comes from Doryrhamphus excisus, assembly GCF_037039965.1. NCBI lineage: Eukaryota > Metazoa > Chordata > Actinopteri > Syngnathiformes > Syngnathidae > Doryrhamphus > Doryrhamphus excisus. The sequence continues at coordinate 15,722,953 of NC_136365.1, forward strand.
TATTATGAAAGCAGGAAGTGAACAAATGTAACAGTTACTGATTGTAAAAGTACCAGATGGAGGGGTAGGATTTAATAAGCTTTGCTTCTTCCTACTCCTTTTGGACATGTGGAACTGTGAACTGATTATGTGATGCATTCAATTGTAATCTAATGCATGTTCAAATGAAATAAAACCATTACCATTACTATTTAGACTCAAGAATAAATTATGGAAATTTGCTTAACACGTCTGGACTGATTTTCAGTAATTCTCTCGTGACTTACAACCCCCAAAAATGCTCATCAGGCATAGTTAGATTTAGAAACACTTAAGCAATGTACAGTGGAACCTGAACACAATTCGTTCTGTGTTGCTGGTTGACTTCCAAGTGGTTCTAATTTTAAAATAATTCCCATAGGAAATGATTTAGTGAAGCAGGCTGACAATTTAGATGCATTTCACAAATACAGTATGTGGTCTTGCGGTGGCCACAACCGCCTCGAAGCCTTCATGCACACAAACATACAACCACCGGCTACAATAATGAAGGATCCTGTATGGAATAACAGTCCATGAACTATATCAAAAATGATGCAGTTCCAAATATAATAATGTGCAGTATAAATTGCCGCTGTCAGAAAGTGTTTTTTTAATTGTGGTTGCAGATTGAAATGGTGTCTAACTGAGACTTGTTTGCAGTATATTGGTTTACATTATCTATAGGACTTCTGTACAATGGTTACCATCCGAGATACCCGCTTTACACATACGTACAGTAATAAGTTGTTACGTACTGTACATGAACGATGTGCATTGGTTGCCTGTTCGCTTTAGGATTGATTTTATTGTTTGTTTTTAAGGCGTTGAATAGGCTAGCCCCCAAATACATCTCGGACCTCATCCAAATTTACTCTCCAGCACGGTCACTTAAGTCCGAGGGCCAGCTTGTGGTGCCCAATACAAGACTTAAGACCAGGGGAGACCGAACCCACTTTTATTCTCTGGCTTTTAACTCTGAGTGAGTCGTATGGTCCTGTGTCTTTTAGTTCTTTATTTTTTATTTTAATTGGTTTTATTTTTTATACTTTTATTGCTTTGCTTTTTGTTTTTAATATTTTAATATCTATTTTAGTATTTTACTTCTTATTTTTATTTATCTTTTAGTTTTGGATTAAATTCGATTTGTACCTTTATTTATTTTATTTTATTTTTACTTTTTATTTTACTAGTCTGTGCAGCACTTTGGAAACTCTGTTTATAAAATGTGCTATATCAATAAAGTGGATTAGATTGGATGTATTATTATGCTGTACATTTTATGTTTAATTATTACCTATTTATAAGTTGTCACCAACTTAGGGTCAATTAAATTGGTTTTCTTTAAAAAGAAAGGTCGAGTGGTTAGCGCGCAGACCTCACAGCTAGGAGACCAGGGTTCAATTCCACCCTCGGCCATCTCTGTGTGGAGTTTGCATGCACTCCGGTTTCCTCCCACATTCCAAAAACATGCTAGGTTAATTAGCGACTCCAAATTGTCCATAGGTATGAATGTGAGTGTGAATGGTTGTTTGTCTATATGTGCCCTGTGATTGGCTGGCCACCAGTCCAGGGTGTACCCCGCCTCTCGCCCGAAGACAGCTGGGATAGGCTCCAGCACCCTCCGTGACCCTCGTGAGGAAAAGCGGTAGAAAATGAATGAATTAATACATAAATAATACAAAAATAATAATTATAAAAATTATTTCAAAAAATGTATATATATATATAAAAATAATGTTCTTCAAAAGAAAAACACAAATGGGGAAAAAATTTGAGAGACTGTGAATGTTGAATCACAAATAGGCGGAGAGCCATTGTATTCGAAATGGGTTTGTCCTTGTGAAAAGTGGTTTTACCAGTGTAAACATCCACATAGCAGGCCCGGGGTGACGCGGTGCAGCTACGTTTTGGTGTTTCAGTCTACATAAACATGTCATATGACCCTCAGCTATACGTGTAGCAAGTCAGGCGTCGGGCCTTGTGTACACACAAACCTATAAGGAATGCCAGGCTGCTGTCGGCCATTGTGTCTTTCTGCACCGGTTGAGTTCAATCAGCAGTGCGCCTGATCCTCCTGTTTATCTTAGTGATTATGTTTGCACTTCATATTTACTGTATCCACATTTGCATTGTGTGAAACTATTCCACTAATGTAGAACCTCCAAGTGGAGATGTGCTCCCTTTGCCTGAGTTTAAGTGCCTCCTTTCTTCTGCGTCCGCCAAGCATCCAACTGAGCCACTTTGCTTTCCAGTTGTTTTCCGGCAATTTGCGCTCGGCAACGCATATATTGGCACATCTCAACCTCCTCCTTTTGCATTGCAAAATCCATTGGAGGCTGAACTCCAACGTAGTTTCTATGTGTTGTGTAAGCGTGCAGCTCCACGGGGCGATTGGCAGATGTGTGTTCAGTGCCGCAGATACAGTCACGAGCTTGTGTACAGAGTCAGAAAAATGAAAGTGGGTGTTTGCTTTGGCAGCGAGATGCTTTGCCAAAAGAGGCCTGTCGGGCTGCCAAAGCTCGCCAAACAAACCCGAAGCAAGCGGTGAGTCTTTTATGCTTCCAGCCTCTTCACTGGCATGAAAAGGTGGCCATGTTGCTCCCATCACACAGAGAGGGCAGTTTGGGTCTCTGTTGCAAAAATACAAAAAAAGTGGGCTTTTTTTTTCCAGTAACATTGTAGCTAATCAAGGCTAGGACTGAACCCCATGGCTCACTTGAAGGCCCTCTAGTTCAGAGGGTCTTTGTGCCAAGCTTGGCTCTGAAGATATTACTAAACAAAAGGAAAAAAGGGAAAACCCATTTAAAGCAAACATCTTCTTCCACTGGAAGAATATGTGTTTCTCGCTTCTATTATGGAAGTTATTCAAGCCTCTTGGAAAACATCAGCTGCTTAGCTGCTTTGCTCGGCCTTGGGAGTTTCTATAATCACATTCAGTGGCTGCCGGGACAGTTGTGTTGTTGTACTTTTCATACTTTCGTCTTGTAGATTGACACAATCTGTGTAAACAGGAACTAATTGGTGTTGTGTATGTTTATGTGTTGGGATCTGCTTTGGGAAAACACAAATAGTAAGGATGTGCCATAATTGGCATAAAAATGACATATCTGATCCTGATTTCTGATTTCTTTCGCTGCCCTAACACTCTGGAATTCTTTGCCCCATTCGCTCCGTGCTTGCCCCGACCTTCCCAGTTTTAAAAAACAACTAAAAACCCACCTTTTTAAATCTGTTTTTAATGTCTAACTTTTTATACCTGACTGCTGTGCCCCACTTTTACCCATTTTTTTGCTGTGTATAAACCAATGAATCTTGTATTTGAATGTATCTTTTACTCTGTTTACTTGCTTTTATTCAATTCCATTTTTCTGTAAAGCGTCTTTGAATATTTTGAAAAGCACTATACAAATAAAATGTATTATTATTATTCTGTCGCTACTGGTAGTGTGTGGATGCACCATGCGACGCAGAACAATGAAGCTTGCATTGTTCTTTAATGGATGTTTGTGCCACATAGAAATGTGCAGCTTTTCCAAATTGATTGTAAGAGGCCTTGTTATATTTTATAATTAGGACCGTCAAATGGTTACATTTTTTAATCAAATTAATCACGGTTAATTAATTAATTAATCACAATTAATCACCCTCATACACTATGTCTGAAATACACCCATTTTACTGATAAATGACTATTGCCTGTTGGATTATAGATACAGTATACGTATGTAATAACAGCACCAAATTAAGACATGGCACAAATGTCTGTAAATCTAACTAACACTGGTTTCTTTAATAGCAGAATATTTCAATCAGACTTCAATTGTGTTATTTTGAGCAATGAGTTGCGTTCAAAGACACCGGTGTTCAAATCGCACTGCTGTTGATGTTTTCCGATCAGAATAAAGTTATAAAAGAACGTCAGAATACGTGACAGTGGGTAGCTACGCTGGGCTACATGAGATTGGCTCTATGAGAACGGGATTACTAATTTTATTTAATTTAGACAATGTTAATTTAAATTGCTCCTCAGGAGGCTACACTCTTCTGCACTCTGTGGGTATCCTACCACCCACGCTTTCACCCATCTAGACAAAAGAGCTCACTCCGTTCATGTCATTGTTCTATTGAACAAATACTCCAATGCTGAAAGCAATACACAGTGATCTCTCTTCCAGGAATACCGACATGCAGTATATTTAGACCAGTAGAATTATCCAGTTGAATTTCATTCAGTGTGACTAAATAATTCATTATGGTCCCAGGTCTAGTGGCGTGACATTTTTTTCTCAGAGAAATGTTTGAATCTTGTGAGATTGAATCTTGTGACACCCCTGATATGGCAGCATTTATTTGTTAAATGCATACAGTAGCATCACAGTTAATGAAGAATAATGTGTTCATTCATTACACGGGATGTGACCTGACTTTAGCGTGAGGGAAGAGCGGCTGCCTAGTTAGCTTTCAGTAAGAAAGCCACTATGAAATATCTTTGAAATAGAGTTCATCTCTTCCAACGGCCACCATTGTAAAAAACACATATTGACTGTACAGCCAATTTTTAATTAACTTGCCAGTCATTGTCTTAAATGTGTAAAAAAGTGTAAAAAGAAGTTAACCACTGTTGATAGTGAAACAATACAACGCTCTACCTTTGATAACAAATGACAACGTGTATGTAGATGTTCCTCAGTACCCACTCACCTGCCTGCTGGCCACAACCAGTCTGTGTCGTATTGTTACACAGTTTGCGTGCCAAGACCCCGTCCTGCTTGAATGCTACGCTAGTTTTTTGCCACTTTGCTCATCAAGCCTCTCTTTGTCCAGGTGATCCAGCCAGTCTGCCAACCCCTTTGGAGCCACACATTCCAAATACACAACTCTCAAGCTACTACGCGGCTCCATTTTACACGGATCGCACTTGTACTGCACAACTCTTACTAGTCACATACAGTAAGTGTAAAAAGAAGTTAATCCCTGTTAATGATTTAAAAACAAACTTGTACAGTGGTGTGAAAAAGTGTTTTCCCCCTTCCTGATTTCTTATTTTTTGCATATTTGTCACATATCATATTTTAAATAGACAATTACAGCACAACTGAACACAAAATGATGTTTTTAGATGAAACATTTCATTATTAAGGAAGAAAAATTATCCAAATCTACATGTCCCCATGTGCAAAAAGTGATTCATCTCGTGAAAATGAAATTGCGATCTATCAGTATGGAAAAGGTTATAAAGACATTTCTAAAGCTTTGGGACTCCAGCAAAACACAGTGAGAGCCATTATCCACAAAAGGTGAAAACATGGAACAGTGATGAACCTTCCCGGGAGTGATTAGCCAACCAATATTACGCCAAGAGAGTATTGATGACTCATCCACAAGGTCACAAAAGACCCCACAACAACATTCAAAGAACTGCAGGCCTCACTTGCCTCAGTTAGGGTCTGTGTTCATGACTCCAACATAAGACACTGGTGAAAAACAGCTTGCATGGCAAAGTACAAAAGAACAAACTACTGCTCAACCCCCCCCCCCCCCCCAAAAAAAAAACAAAAACAGAAAACATACAGATAATCCACAAAACCTTTGGGGAACAAAGGTTGAAGGTGTGTGTCCTATTACATCTGGCGTAAAAGTAATGCCGCATTTCAGAGAAACATTATACCAACAGTAAAATATGGTGGTGGTAGTATGATGGTCTGGGGCTAATTGCAAGTTATCGCAAACACTTGATTGCAGTTCTTGCTGCTAAGGGTGGCCCAACCAGTTAGGATATTTCTTCTCCCCTAATAATAAAACGTTTCATTTAAAAACTGCATTTTGTGTTCAGTTGTGTTGTCATTGTCTAATACCTAAATTTGTGTGCCAAACATGCAAAAAATATATATATATTTTTTTACACCATTGTATGCTAATGCTGAAGTTTGTTTACTTCCCATCACTTTTCTTTTCATGTCTGTGTTCTCTTTACATCCCTTGTTGTGTGACAAAAATCCTTTACTGTGTGGATATCGAACCTGACTTTGGAGGCTTCAGTGTTGGACGAAAGCCACAGTATGCCAGTTTAAAGGGAAGCCATGTGCCTTCTTGGAAGCTCCTTCTCATTCTTGCAGCATAAGAACAACAACACAGACCGCACTTGACTCCAGGATCAACATTCTTTATTTATATATATGTTGGCTTGCCAAATATTCAAATAGAATTCCATGCTATTTATTCATGTTGACAGGGCTGCTGTGTTATTTCATGATGTCATACTTCATGGTAGTCACCATCAGCCTCTAAAGCCTCCTAACACTTTATACTTAGACTCAATATTTTGGGAAAAATATCTTTATTTGCATAGTCAGAGACCCAGAGTCAGAGGGCTTCAAAGGAATGAGCTGGTTTTGCTTTTTCTTGCTTTTTTTTTGGTGTCCAAACACAGCCTGAACAAGGGATGTTAGGAAAAACATGGGGAGAGACATATGAGTGGTTTATTGTTTTACAAGTAACAGGTGGTTCACTTCTTTTTACACTTGTAGAACAGTTATGAATGAACTACTTTGTTTTTTTTCTTCCAAAAATATGGAAAAATATTTTTTTATAGACAATAATAATAGTCTTACATGCAGAAAACAATGTGAAATAATAATAAATGACAAAGTGCTGGCCCTTGCAACTTTCTTTCTTTCTTGCAACAGTACATAGCAGTCAGACTGGTTTGTTGTACATAGAGACAAAATGATTGTGTTATTGTGTGTAGCTGCTCTATAGGAGTCCACAATTAAATACAAAAAATAAGCATAATAGTTCCCCTTTAAGTTCAATTCCACCCTCGGGCATCTCTGTGTGGAGTTTCCTCCCACATTCCAAAAACATGCTAGGTTAATTAGCGACTCCAAATTGTCCATAGGTATGAATGTGAGTGTGAATGGTTGTTTGTCTATATGTGCCCTGTGATTGGCTGGCGACCAGTCCAGGGTGTACCCCGCCTCTCGCCCGAAGACAGCTGGGATAGGCTCCAGCACCCCCGCGACCCTCGTGAGGAAAAAGCGGTAGAAAATGAATGAATGAATAAGATCCCCTTTAACATATTTCTACACTTGCATGACATTTCCTGTACAGGCATTATTGGGGAAAACACAAGTTCCACTGTAGTTTGCCGGGCTTAAAAAAATTTCATTGTTGTTTTTTGGTTCTTTTACAACACAGTGACTTGTGGGCCTATGAAATGTTAATAAAGTTATACATAACTCAGCTGTAGTGTAGTGATGTCTCAGTGTTGCTTATAGCCAGCAATCCTTCTGTGAGCTGACTGGTCAAATAAAGTATTGGCTTTATTTATTTAAAATGTATGCAGAGCCTCGGCAAGGTGTGAGTGGAGTCATAAATACAAAACATAGGTAGAGAAATGATGATGATGATGATGACGATGATGGAGAATAACCTGTGCTCATCCTCCTCCAACATCCATAGCAACCACTCTCATCACGAACCATCTAAAAGCAAGGAACCCTTTCACACAGTCGTCCCAGTGTGCAATACTGTCTAATTGGTCGTGGATTAGAACTTAATGACAAAACCAGATTCACGCACGACAGGCTTTTAAATGAAAATGTGTCAAGTCCCCCTCCCCATCTGGCTTTTTAAGCAGCCCTGACACCCCTGCCTGCGTGTCAATTACATCCACCATTTGAAACCTTACACCTAAACGTAACCACCGAGCACTTACAATGCGAAAATAACCGCTTGATTTATGGAGTCGCTTGAGACTTGCACTCAGCAGTTGGAAGCTCTGATTTAATTTTGGTACTGAATGGGACACGGATGATAAAAATGACAAATAGGTCTTTTTGGGAAGGTAAGAGATGTTACCTTTTGGCTGGGAATCATGGGAATTGAAGCACTGCCAGTCGACCAATTTCTATTTGGATATTATATATCATGATATATATATTTAGATATATTTGTAAGATAAAGTCCAAGAAGACACGTGATATGTCACAGTTCAAATTTCAATAGAATATCCCTGTCATGTGTTGTTTTGCCAACAGAGGCATTTCCTGCCAGAATGTATGATGTAGTACGTAGCACACCGGAATAACAACACTGGAATTCTCTATTTTAGCACATAAATAAGCAATTGCACTTTAAATTAATGTATGGAGGAATTGTATAAAAAATATTAAATATGTATTTTTTAAATACAATCGACCCCAGTTTACACTGGTTCCAGACCAGACTGCGATAAATGAATGTCCATAATATACAGTAGGATTCAATGTTAATAAATGGAATATTTTTGGATTGTTTTTGATTGTTAATGGCTTTCTAAATACGGTTTTTAACATTAAAAAGTAGACATAAAATAACAAGCCTATAGACACTTTTACACTCAAACTATTGCTTGTTTACAACATATTGCACAACCCTTATGCTGCAGGGACTCCAGGTGCTCTAGCTAGCATGCTAGCGAGCAAACAAGCAAAATTTATTTTCTAATTTATTTCATCAAAACTTAGAACAAAACTTAGACAAAAACTTATTTACTAATATACACTATAGTCAAAGACAAAACAGTGATCATTAAATATCATAATTATTATGTAATGTAAAATATAAAAATGTGATAAAGTGATGACTGAATATATATATATATATATATATATATATATATATTTTTTTTTTAAATTACAATACATTTTTTGTCATAGATTTCTTCCGACTTCTTTTTTCTGTTTGATAAAAAAAAAGACAATTTTTGCTATGGGAAATAATGTAAATCCAATATCCTAAAAAATACATTTTATCCAGAATAAATTGTGTGAAATAATCATAAATGACGAGCTCAAATGCACTAGTGTTTCTAACTTTCTTTATCAAATTGCTGGCATTCATAACTGTCTTTGGCCCCATGGCAGGTTATTTACTTATTTACTCAGTCAGTAAAAAAACACAGGCAGCAACATTTAGTGTGCTTTTTTTTTTGGGCGCTTGAAGTTTGGAATATTTTAGAATATTGTACAAAAAATGGTACGAAGTGTATGAAAACCAGGGCAAATTTTTAGCCAACATTTTCCACAAAAACAGAAATACAAAAACCAAGCTTTGATTGTATATTTTTGTGAAACTACCTGCTGTTTTTTCTGAGGTGTTTATTTGACAAGATAGTTTCTAATCCAAATGATTTTGCATGTATTCATTCTTTTAAATTTGAATTACTACACATTGTTACTGTAACGTCAGGACAGAATACAGGTAATGTCATGCCAGGATTTTATGTATTTACTGTATGTTATTTATTTTTAATCCTGTATTGTTTTTTGTTGGTGAATGAAATAAATGTTTTAACAATGAAATCAATGTCAAAAATGTCATTTTGTCATGTCAGTGTCATATACAGTATTGCAATTCTGCAATAATACAAAACCACCAAAACTTTTTTTTTAAGTTTGAAGTCAGTTCTGAGCCATAGGAGTCTCAAGTTGTAGAAGTGAAATGCTCCCATTCTATCGTCGAGTGTTTTGTTCCTTGTTGCCGCACGAGTGGCTTTGAAGTGGGTGTGAATGAGGTGAGATGCATGCTTAATAACTAGGAGTGCAAAAAAAAAAAAGTAGCTTGACTCGTTTGAGCAACACAAACGTTCACACAGAAGTCAACCTCACGCCGTGGGATTTGTTCAGAAGTCGGGTTAATACAAAAAAAGAGGCGTAAAATAGCTGGACGGACACATTTTTTTGCTCATATCTGCTTAATCTCACATAGTTTGAGGAAGTCCACACAGTGTGTGTGTGTGTGTATGGGGGGGGTTGTTATTTTGCTTCTTTAAACAGATGCACATGACTTGCCAGAGGGCCCATAACAAGTCCATATTAAATACGGACTTGACTTCTTGTCAGCGATACATGCAGAGCTGTATGGGATGGCCTCTAACTTTACTTTGATTTACAGCAGCAGGGTCATCGGTGGAAGTGGAGCTGGAGCCGAGTGGTGCAGAACCCCCCCTCACCTCCCCACTGCCCTGCTCCTCTCCCTCCCAGTTTATGCTTTCTTTTACTGTATATGGGTTACCAAGCTATTGTGTCAACATGCAGGTCAAAGTGCGGAAAGACATATCTCAAAGTCCCCCTCAAGTCCGAGTAGCAAGTTTCTTTCTACATCAAAAGGACTTCTTTTTACGTTTTATAACAGATTATTTTACTTTGATAACCTTTGGTAAGCAATACACTTCCTACCGAATGTTTTCTTTGTATTGAAATAAAAAAAAGTTTAATTTAATAATAAGTTGCTGTGTGATGATTTTAGTGTTCTAAGAATACGCAGTGGGGCGGCACGGCGGTCAAGTGGTTAGTGCGCAGACCTCACAGCTAGGAGACCAGGGTTCAATTCCACCCTCGGCCATCTCTGTGTGGAGTTTGCATGTTCTCCCCGTGCATGCGTGGGTTTTCTCCGGGTTCTCCGGTTTCCTCCTACATTCCAAAAACATGCTAGGTTAATTGGAGACTCCAAATTGTCCATAGGTATGAATGTGAGTGTGAATGGTTGTTTGTCTATATGTGCCCTGTGATTGGCTGGCCACCAGTCCAGGACAGCTGGGATAGGCTCCAGCACCCCCCACGACCCTTGTGAGGAAAAAGCGCTAAAAAATGAATGAATGAATGCATTCAATAAAGTAATTTAATATAAATCATAATACCAGTGAAATTCAGTTTAGCCCCCTTGCAGTTCATTAGAGTAAATCAGGATTAAATTGAGCCTCATAAGAACTGTTTCATGACCCACAGTCCAAACAGGAAACGCTTCATTTAGTCTCAACAAGCTAACTACATAGGATCTTACTGTGTTTCTTTCTGAGACACTCTTTTATTGCTCTGAGTCTTTGTTTTGGGTCATTATCAATGGTGGAACACATTTCCACTAACCTTTATCGGTGTTCTGGCTGAGACCAGGAGGGTTAATATAGTCAGCACACAGAACACACTAAAAAATATGCATTGCACTTGAACATTTATTTCGCGCAGGGCATGCAGTGCTTACTGGGAGGAAGAAAGGAGACAGAAACTGGTTATCATTCTAACCCAGAATCTGTCTGTAGTGTCCCAAAAGAACCATAAACGCATGAATGATTTGTTTCAGTGTACCATTTTTGCCTGTACGATAACCGAAACATATTTTTGGCAATCATGTGTTGGAGAAACCGAGGTTCCACTGTATTGCGCCAGTAATGCTTTCACATCAAACTTTATGTTGATGATCTTGTAGCCCATTCCAATTTTGTCCAGGTCTACGATCTTGTCCCTGAGGTCGTTTGACAGCACTTTGGTCTTGCCCAGACGTTTGAATGGAACATATGCCAGGGTTCTTTGAGCCACCTGATTATTTGAGATGAGGAGAACTTTCTTAAAGACACAGAGCTCATTTGGGTGCTTCATTGGCACAAAACCGGTCTGTGGAGGTCAGAGTGTGTGTGAACAGTTTGTTTACTTTTACGTTGACGTTTTTAAAAATGGAAATTACACTGATGGTATGTATGTGTAAAAAAAAATAATGTGTTGGTTTAGTTTTATAATGACTCTTAAAAAGGGCGGTACTGTGCAGAAGTTTAAGGCCACCTTTCATGTCTATGAAATACAAAATTATTTTGATGCAAGAAACTTATTAAAAAGTCTTATTATCCCTGTCAAATACATCTTTATAGGTTGGTAGTAAACCAAAAAATAAATTATGAAAATAATCAAGCATAACATTCGAGGGAGGCTTTCTGACTGTCTCCCAGGTAAAGTTATTTACAACCTGCTCTCTGCCAATTACTATATTTATCCAACTGCTTCACTGTTTACACATATGACACTTCAAGATGGTGGCGTACGGCACAGCTATTGCCTCATGTAATTACATAATTAGGTTCATTTTATAGGCCTCTTTTCAAGCCAGGGCTTTTCCTCTGCAAAAAGACTGGTGGGCCTCTTGATGCTAATGTTACGTTACGCTAACGCGCTTCAACAAACTGAACGGTGTGCGGTCGTGCTGCGACCACAAAGAATCGAAGACCACACAGCGGCATGGCGGGATCAGGTTGACAGAGAGCGTATTGAAAATCTGGGTCAGAGTCTTTAACCTGCCATCTAAATCTGAGCATGTTTCGTCAAATCTTCAGTCAAGTTCCTCATAACACAGAATCGTAACATCATTAAAAATGTATTTGTCTTATTATCATGTTCAAAACCATAATTATCATCTCAAAAATAGCAGCGACTAACTTTTAATTAGCGCTCCTCTCCCACAAGGAATGAAGGCATAGCCACATGATTCACGTGTATGTCAGTAGTTGTCCTATTACAATAAGCCTATTCAGTTCAGTTTTACAACCATTAACATTGACATGAAAGGCCCAGCTGCTTCTGTGGTACTTAGGAGACAAAACTTTAAAAAAAAAAAAGAATTGGCAAACAGGGCGGAAGGATCTGAATTTAGGTTTGGGAACTACATATTTGGGTTAGAAATACAAAGGAGGATGTGTAATGCTTAGTTAAGCACTGTGACAGAAATCGAGTTTTGATATAAGTCGGATCTTATACCTAAGTCACACACTGCACACACACACAAAAAAGCCAATGCAGTAGCAACCTTTCCATCTCAGTAATAAGATCACAACACTGCTGAGTTATTACTGTCACTTTCAGAGGATCATTGACCTGCCACTTACAATATTTACTACAGTGTTCAAAAGTCTATTAATTCACAACCTTTTGTAGGTCCAGGACTTAGGTCAGGTTACGTACGGACTGTGTGAAGCTACATGCAGAGATCCTTCATGACGTTCATGACAAAAACTGTGGCCAATATTGCGTCTTATACAGTTGTACAGCTAATTTATTATCATTGGTACTTGTCTTGTATAGTTGTTAGGTATACATTTGAGTGTTAAGTTGCTGTGTGATGATTTTAGTGTTCTAAGAATATGCAGTGGGGCGGCAGGGTCATCTAGTGGTTAACGCACAGACCCCACAGCTAGGAGACCAGGGTTCAATTCCACCCTTGGCCATCTCTGTGGGGAGTTTGCATGTTCTCTCCGTGCATGCGTGGGTTTTCTCCGGGTACTCCGGTTTCCTCCCACATTCCAAAAACATGCTAGGTTAATTGGTGACTCCAAATTGTCCATAGGTATGAATGTGAGTGTGAATGGTTGTTTGTCTATATGTGCCCTGTGATTGGCTGGCGACCAGTCCAGGGTGTACCCTGCCTCTCGCCCAAAGACGGCTGGGATAGGCTCCAGCACCCCCTGCGACCCTTGTGAGGATAAGTGGTAGAAAATGAATGAATAAATGAAGAATACGCAGTGAATCAGACAGACTTATATTGAGTAATGGCCTTCTGCAATATGCCTTTTTTATGATGCTTGGCTTATAGTCCAATGCAGCTCATACGTTTATGTAGAAATCTGTTTTTCACTCGAAATTTACGGGGTTTAAATTTATGGGTGCATAGCCGTACGTAACACATCACGGCATAAACCGAGAACCACCTGTACTGCAGAGTTTCAGATGAGGTGCTATACTGCTGAAGGCTCACACTCAGCGGGAAACCGAGCATGGCCGAAGGCACTTTGGAGCCCCACTGTGAACTTTTCCGACCGGCAGCTTCAACCTGTTTGCAGTCAGAGTGAGTTTCAACGCAGGATCCTAAATACATATGCACATTAAACACAATAGGTAGTACATGAGTAGATTGAGCGTTGTGTGTACCACCATTCGCAATCAGACTATGGAGACACTTAACACATTCAGTATGTAGTATGCCAGCCATCTTTTGGATTTAGCATCACACAGTAAGCGTGTTGCCATGTGCGCATACATACATACAATCATGGATGTAGTTCTGTTTAAAGTCAAGGCCCAGCAGCTGCTATCAGAAGCATGGGTCTGTCTGTGTCCATTCCAGTAAAGGTGTAGTGGTTCTGGGCTGTTGTTCAAATGCAGATTCCCACAGGAATACAATAATTAGGGATGTAAAAAAAATTAATGACTCCACCATAAACACGACCCTAGTGAGGATTAGCGGCATAGAAGATGGATGGATGGAAGGCATTTTGAATGCACGTAGATACCATGACAATATCCTGAGGTCTATTGTTATATTATTTATCCAGGCCCATCATGTCGTGTTGCAATATGATAATGCACGGCCCCATATTCAAAGGATCTGTACACAAATCCTGGAAGCATACTTAATCATCCCAGTTTTTGCATGGCCGGCATGGTCAGAGCAGGTAACTGCACATTTTGGAGCGACCTTTTATTGTGGCCAGCCAAAGGCACACATGTGCAAAGTGTTGCATTTATGGTAATGGTAATGGTTTAATTTCATTTGAACATGCATCAGATTACAATTGAATGCATCACATAATCAGTTCACAGTTCCACATGTCCAAAAGGAGTAGGAAGAAGCAAAGCTTATTAAATCCTACCCCTCCATCTGGTACTTTTACAATCAGTAACTGTTACATTTGTTCACTTCCTGCTTTCCTAGTTGAAGTTTTTGTTTGTTTGTTTGTTTTTTTTGTCACGTACCAAAGTACGAGGTGATATGACTTCTACACCACTATGTACATCTGTGTAATACTTGCTTTTATAGTCAGTATAGTTACTGACTCCATTCACTGTGCAATATCTGATCAACCTCCATGTGCAATATTAAGGGCTTTAAATGCAATATACTAAGTTCTATGTGAAGTATTTCCATAATGCCTCATATTAACTCACTAGCAAGATCTCAGTGTATAGACTGGTCATATATCTCATCTCGTTTCATATTATCTACATACTGTATTGTATATAACTCTGGGAAAACTGTTGATTTTGTTAATACTTGGGTTGTTTATATTGTTTATTTTTCTATATTGTGTATTTTGTACTGCTTAACTGATTCTGTACTTTTGCTGCTGTGCAATTCAAATTTCCCCACTGAGGGGCGAATAAAGGCTTATCTTATCTTATCTTATGACCATACAATGGGTACCATAGTAAGTGTCAATATAGTGATATGTATAGCACATCATGACTGGTTCAAGACTCTTCATCCTTGTATTTAGCAAACATCAACTGCTTGTATTGTTTCTTGAATTGGCTCATTGTTGTGCATTGTTTGACTTCCTTACTCAATCCATTCCATAGTTTGATTTAGATTTTTGTTGGGTATAACTGTATCTCACAGAAATGTTTTACAGTATGTTTGCATATGTATGTTTGCCAGGAATCGTGATAAGGTTAAGAGCATATTAGGAATGAGGCATGGCTGTGAAGGAAGTGTCCCCAAGAGCAGACTAAAAGTCGTTGAGCACTAGAAAGGCTTGACCCACAGCCGACACACCCACTCACAGGGAAAGTGCATCATCAGTACCAGCATTTTCGCAGTACAGTACAGTACAGTACAGTACAGTCGATACTTGGATGCACATTAGACAACAACATTTCTGAGAAAATGACACCAAATACCAAACACCAAATAGACTCGTCATGTCACAGCCAAACAAACACATCCTCGCTGTCTTGTGTTGCAAATGAGGAGCACATGACTTAAATCGGGTGTGGTGCATGACTTCTTATCTGGAAAAAAAAAAGTGTCCTACAACGAGAACTTAAAGACACGATTGGGGGAAACAAATGCGCAGCACCCCTCCCACCATGTCCGTGGGCAGTCATGAGGTCTCCATCCCTTTCTCCACACCACATCTCGTGGCTCAAAGGCTGTAAATTGAAATTGTTAAGGGGGGGGGGGGGGGGTCTACTGCTTCTAAAACATCCAGCCAAGGCAGCGTGTTGTCGATAAATCGGCTGCTTCGCCTCAGGAGAGCGACGTTAATGGGGCGGATGAAGTGCTTAGGACCTTTTTCTGTGGCAAGAATGAAGACTTTTTTTTTTTCACCAGCCGCCTCCTGGAGAGCAGCTAAACAAGTATACAGTCGTCCCACCCTCATTCTATGGCAGTTTTTCAATTAATTATTAAATGGTCGCTGTTTTGTAGTTGATTATGGCCTAGTATAAGTAAGAAAATATGCATATTTAAGCACATTGTGTAGAATTTTTGTCCAAATTAAGCATTTTCAATACATATTGCTGCCCTACAAGCTTTTTTCTTTGATTATATAAAATATATTGGGTAAAGAGTGTGGTGGGGTATGGATGTTATGTAATGTCTAGATGGCTCTAATAATGAAATCTATATATATAAAATGTGCACTGTGCTGTTAAAATGACTCATTATTTGAAACCATTTTACTGTCATGTTGATGATTTTGTGTGCATTGAGACTAATAACTAGCGTGTCTGCTAAAACATCTGCTAATGCTCAGGGAAAATACCTTGTAACTTTAAAGCAGTAAAAATAAAAGCTGTGTGTTAATGTGCACTGTGAGGAAAGGGCAAGGTTGTTGTTAGATACTAAGATAGATTCACATCTCTTCATAATGTTCTTTGGCTAAAGGGGACTCAAACATGGCAACAAATATGTGTGTGTGTGTGTTGGGTGTATAAGGTCGGCCATTCCATTATCACATGTCCTGATCACAGAGCGACAATACCCTAAGGCAGTGTGTCCGCCGTCCAAACGGAGCAATTTAAATTAAAGCGGTGCTCTTTAACTTTAGGTTGGAGGGTCACGCAGTCAACATATGAAGGGGGTGAATTGTCCTGCCGCGCCGCTTGTAGCTGTGTGGAAATTAAGCACAGGAAGCTTTGAATGAGGGGGCCTATATTGCATGCAACTGTGGATAATAGTGGACTGAATCGATGAGTGAGGGGATGCGCACCAAGTTAAGATGTGTGAGAAATGGCTGCTTTCAATAATATGTAATGATGCTTAAGTGTCATTTGGAAGTCTGTAAAATGTTCAACACTTGGTCGAAATGTTTCATAAAGTAGGTTGTCACATTTAGATTACCTGTGGCGCCTTTCTGTGTTTCATTTTCTATCATTGTGCACTGATGCTATAATCCATCTACCTACACCAGGGGTCTCAAACACGCGGACACTAGTTTGAGGCCACCGCCTTGATATGAAAGTTTAATGTTAGTGCGGCCCGCGCAAGTTTGATATGGATGCTGTATGGTATCATGTACCCAGAAAAAAATATTACGTTTGATTAATGTTCATGTTAAAGGTTAAATAACTGTTAATAGTTATCCTCCCTATCCGTGTGGAAGTGGTAAGTTTTTGGCTATTTAAGTTTAAAGGAAATAACTTGAAGGCTACCGTTTAGGTCGCTAGCTCTATAGTTTGCGAGTTAGCATGTGTCTCAAGACCCTGCAGTTGCGCAATATGTTGTAAATAAAAAAATATAAATGTGACTATAGTCGTGTTTTGTCATGTCTACAGGGCTCTAATAATGCTTTGTTAATTTTAATATGAAAAAAAATAATTTGTCTACCCACCAACTATATGTGGTTTCTTAAGTTTTTATTATTTGCCGTTTTATTATTATTATTATTATTATTATGTTTATTTATTTATTACTGATATAATAATATTATAGAATAATATTAAAATATATTATTCTTGATTTGTTTATTTATTTTTCATCTTATTTTGTGTAGAAAAATAAAAAGTAAGATATTTGAGAACAGTGGAATGTTTTATCAGAGCTTTTATTGTAGAAAATTGGAACCAAAGTGAAGTTTTTTAAATTGTTTTGTTTTTAATAAATGCGTTTTTTTGGGGGGGGGGGTTTGAAAACCTTTTGAAACCCAGACTCGAGCTCCAGTGGCCCCCCAAGTAAATTGAGTTTGAGACCCCTGACCTACACTATCCATACTTTTATTTATAAAAATAGAAAAGACATATCAACACCCAGTTTAGAACCGTGCAGCCGCCCTTTGTTGCATTATCGCCGTTTGATTACTGCTACCTTGTCATTTTTTCAGAAATGAATTAATAATTGATCGTTGTTTTCGTTGTACAGCATTCTGGTCACCATGCAGCAGTAATGACACAAAACATCGATGAGACATTACATCGCCTTAACAGTGCATGAAGTCATACAGTCAGCCATGGCATGTCTGGCATGTTCTCCTCCCATCCCGTGTGGAAGTGGTAAGCTAGCAGACGTCCCAGCAGCATTAGAGTAATAGGAGTGTAAAGGTGATATTTCATGTGTACAGGGCTCTAATAACGGTGGTTTTGTTGGACAGTCAGCAATAAAGGAACAATAAACTGCACATAAATAGTAGTAGTCTATCATAAAAGAACAACTGACAACAACCTTTGTCGGACAGATCACAGCCTTTTTGCTATTCCAACACTTCATGCGGTGGTCTGGTATTTTCATTGACAACACATGGCATCCATTTGTTTCCCAAAAAGGAGCCTTGGAAGGATGATTATTCTGGCGAAAATACACATCTTAACTGTGTGACGGTCCATCCCAGATGCCTGAGAGCCCACTAAAGTCCAAGTGTTGTTAAACATGTCCATCATTTTCTAATGCATTTTGAAAAATGGCCTTTGTTTTTTTGAAGAAAATCATCATAAAACGAGTGCTTTGTTTCAAATCATGTTCAGGTGTAATTCACTGCCTCCACGTCTCAACTTTTTTGGAGTACAGGTTCTAAATGAGCTTTTAGGCGAAATAATAATAATAATAATAACTAAATAATATGCTGTTGAAGCCATCACCCAGCTAAAATTTAACTTTACGCCTCCTAGGTCACATCTCTACACATCAGCTCGCACCCAACATCCCCTAGGGAAGACATTTACTGCCATACACACGAACAGGTGTTTCATTTATATCTTATTTACTCTTATGTCAACTATATTGGGTAATATGTGTTGACTTGGAAATCAGGAAAAAGCCGAAAGATCAGCAAATCACTGTCAATGCTCATCATCGCCACACATCATTCGGAGTCCAACACAGCCCCGCACACAACAAAAGTTCCTCCTGCACCAAAAGTGCTTCATAGAAATAGCCTGGTAGGCTGATCTTGCTGCCACATGGTGTCTTTGGCATAGTCAAGAATCCATTTATAATTAAGTTAATTCCTTATTTATAGACATTTCTAATCGTTTCATGCATGTAAAACTACAGTATAATTCTAGAACTACAACAACGTGTTTCGTGTTAACCTTTTTGGCTTTCTGGAACTGATTAATTGGATTTATATTATTTCTTATAGGAAAAATGGATTCAATGAGCATCCGTTTCGGTTAGAGTCAGCCCTTCTGGAACATATTAATGATGCTAACCAAGGTTCCATTGTGCTCTCTTGCACAGCTAAGAAGGGAAAAGGATATGTCTGCATGACAAGATGCCCTTTGCCCCAAGAGAGGGAGAATGTGAACAACTATCGCTCTGCTTTAAAAAAAAAAGTCCATCTTTTAATCGCATCTCTTTTCAGAGCTCTATCTGGTATGCGCTGATAAATACTGTTAGTCATGTCCGAAGAATCTGTGGTTAGTGTTTTTGCTCCTGAAGCAGTTTTGGCAAACCACAAAATTCCTTCCCCCTCGAGTGATTTAACTGCTCTGAACAAAGACAAGATACCTGTTTGGAAATGTCACAAGTTTGAATTCAATAAGTTCATTTATGACTGTCTGGGTGCTATGTGATTCCTACTTTGATGACAGGAATGAGGGATGAGGTAAGCAAAGGAAAAAAACAGGGAAACTAGCCCACTTCTACATAAAAAAAAAAAAAAATCAAGATTCTTGCAACATCCTCCTCCATAATAAAAGCCTGCAGCCCCAACTTTGGCGCTGCAACCCAAGGCCTACACACCTTTCCCAACAAGCTTGATCCAGGATGTGCATCAGGAAGTTCTGGGATCCACACCCTGTAGCTGCTCCGGCGGGATCCGTCCAAAATTTGCAAACATGCAGACACACCTTTTTTGTTGGTCCATGTGTGCCAGAAAACTGACACACACACACACACACACACACTGCTCATTTAGAAAAGAACAAAGTCACATGAACGCACTCTTACCATCTTCCATCTCCCACATTGAAAACATTGTTAACGACAACGCTAATGTGGCCCACATGGCTTGAATAAAACCCACAGCTGAAGTTTGTGAACAATGCTGGCAGCTCCACATACCTCCAGCACAAGGGACATGTTAAGAGAAATAGGAGGAGGAACTGGATCACTGTCTTGCACTGACCGGTCCCCACTGAGTGTGTTTGTGTGTTAAATGTTAAATATTCACATCCTTGGACATCCTTTGGCATGTCGCAGGAATTGCAACATGTCTGAGCACTGTGCTAACAAGATGACAAAAATGGATGCACAAAACGATGTATTTTTAATGATAAAGTTCAAATCTGGTCAAAGTTCAATTATGCAGCTTGAGTCACCCAATGGACCTGATGTTTCCACTTGGTTGACTCAACATGGAGTCAACTCACGGCTCATGGAGTGCATGCGTTTTCCCCATAGAAACAGATACAGTAATGTTTCGGATGCAAATAGAAAAAGAGGCCGCAGACGCTCTGTGGCACGCTCCCATTGCTCAACCTGTTCATCAGGCTTCACACTGGGCCAAAACACATATTTCACTATGGACAGTTTCTGTTTAAAAAGAGGTATGCAGCTTCTGCTACCTCTTCTGGCTACACTTGGATTATTTAACATGGAACCTTAACATTTAAATGTCCTTAACAACCAAAAAAGTTTATCAAAGTTAATAGATCTTTCCACACAGTAGTTTGAGGAAGTAGCGGTGACTGTGGGAACAAATGTTGAGAAAAAATGTCAAAAGAAAATTCAAAGAAAATTTTAACTGTAAATTTAGCTTCTAACCCAAAGTTATTTGTATTTACCGTCACTGTGATTGGAATTGTTACGCCGTACGCTGACTTGCCAAAGAAAAGCGAGAAGGTACTGCTGGTGTTTTTAATTGTCATTCATACAAAAGGTGCTTTAGGACTAACAAGTGTTTGTTTTAGATACAAACCATTTTTTCAGCTGATTGTTTGCTTTGTTGTGTGAGCTGGAATTTATGTATGAGTTGCTGGATCATGGCAGGCATAGCCGAAGACAGCTATTTTGGGACTTCTTTCAATGGCTGAAGAGCTAGCATTACTGGCATTAGCAGCATTACCAGTATTAGCTAGTCATCAGATAGATACTCTAAGAAAAATCAACACATCAGTAAAACTTATGTACATTATAGCGATCCAATTTATCTTATGTATTATGGCAAACTATGACAGGAACAACATATTTAAAGCACAAAATGAATACAGACAAACTATCCACCAGTACTCGCTCAGAAGTGCAAAAATAAACAATATAAACAACCCAAGTATTAACAAAATCAACAGTTTTACCAGAGTTATATACAATACAGTATGTAGATAATATGAAACAAGATGAGATATATGACCAGTCTATACACTGAGATCTTGCTAGTGAGTTAATATGAGGCATTATGGAAATACTTCACATAGAACTTAGTATATTGCATTTAGAGCCCTTAATATTGCACATGGAGGTTGATCAAACATTGCACAGTGAATGGGGTCTGGAGTAACTATACTACCTATAAAAAGCAAGTATTACACAGATGACAATGAATTACAAAATGTGATTAATCGATTCACAGCCTAGTTTATAGTTGTGTATATATATTTTTTTATGTTTATTAAAAAAAAGCATGCTGCCAGACAGCAACTCTGGCTTGGGTTTTGCAAGAGTAGGAAATCTCCAGTTTCAGCATCAATCCCTGTGGCCCACAGCGACACTTGACCCTAGCAATGCAAACACACACACACACACAAGAAAACACCCTTCATCTCTAAGACAAGCACTCCTTTTCCAGTGGTCATTGCGTGTAGCAGACGGTTTTGCCATCCTTCTCCCAAAATAGCCACCCGCTAACACAGCCAAGTCAGATGGTTTTGAAACATCCATGGCAAACGGTGCTAGAGTGGAGGAGCGGAGGGGGAACTTCTCAGAGATCTGCAGAGAGGTGGTCTCAAGTGGAGGTTTCTTTCACACTTTGGTGACAACGAGTACCGGCTAACAAAAGCGCGGGTATTTGCCTCCGTGCGCAACAGGTGACAGGTCTTTCATTCACTGCATTTTCACAGGGCGGTATGAGTTTAGTGGGTATGTCCCAGCATTTTGCACTATGCGGGGTTTTCGTTTCTTGGCGAGGGAGTTACGATCTTGGCAGGTGTTGGTTCGCTAGCAGGGTTACGCAAAAAGAAACACGTCAACATGATAGAAGTTAGGCTCAGGATGAGAAGTGCAGCATGAGCATTGCTGTGTTTGTGTGACATTCATGTACCAAGGCTTTTGAAAAAAAAATTAAACTGGGGGTGACCTGATCCGATAGTGATATCAGATATCGGTTTAACCTGCATCTAAAATCTCAGATATTCCGACACTCTGATATATTTATTCATAAACGAGGCAAATGCTAACTATAATAACAATACTCATTCATTCATTCATTTTGTACCGCTTTTCCTCACGAGGGTCGCAGGGGGTGCTGGAGCCTATCCCAGCTGTCTTCGGGCGAGAGGCGGGGTACATCCTGGACTGGTCGCCAGCCAATCACAGGGCACATACGTATAGACAAACAACCATTCACACTCACATTCATACCTATGGACAATTTGGAGTCGCCAATTAACCTAGCATGTTTTTGGAATGTGGGAGGAAACCAGCGTCCCTGGAGAAAACCCACGTATGCATGGGGAGAACATGCAAACTCCACACAGAGATGGCCGAGGGTGGGAATTGAACCCTGGTCTCCTAGGTGTGAGGTCTGCGCGCTAACCACACGACCCCGTGCCGCCATTATAAAAAGTTAGACATTAAAAACAGATTTAAAGAGGTGGGTTTTTAGTTGTTTTTTTGAAACTGGGAAGGTCAGGGCAAACACGCAGCAAATGGGGCAAAGAGTTCCAGTAGGGTGGGGGCAGCAATGGAGAAGGCCCTGTCACCCCATTAAGTTTAAATGAAATACTTTGGAAAGAATGGGCGGGCCGTATTCCAACACTTGGCGGGCCGGATGTGGCCCCCGGGTCGTAGTTTGCCCACCCCTGCTATAGAACAATGTCGAGTGCATTATTGCCCACTTTTAATGGAGTTCGGCGCAGGATCAGATATATGGATAGTCCGGTTATATCGGTATTTTTTCCGACTCCCGAGAATATCGATATAACGAGACTTTACTGTATTTAACTATATTTAACTAAATTTGGCAAAGCGATACACAAGTCTGTCATGGCTGTTTAGTAGTACAATACAGCTAAAGCCGCAATAATAAAGGGAAAAGAACAGAATGTGAGTCACTAAGAGGCGATGCATCGTTGAAACATGTTATTATCAACAGTGGTTAACAACAGAACAAGAGAAGATTGAACCATTTGCCACGGGGGGGGAGAGCAGACTAACTGCCTGGTGCTTAGTAGAGAACTTGGTCATGACTCTCTCTTTGCCAAGACTAAAGCAGCGTTTACACCGGAACTCATTTTTTCCCTCCGCATTGTCCCTCAATTGACCGCGGAATGTGTGTCATTTATTTTTGGCACACCTGAAAACATTGGCACAAAATAAATAAAACAAAATAAACACCTGGTCAAGTACTGCCTGATAGTAGTATTCACAACACGCATTATTCCTACATAAGTAAGCATTGTCACCACCACATCCTGCATCCATGAAGCAGTCAAAGGCATTATTTGGTCCCGCTGACACCATCCTTGCTTCATTAAATCCTCTATTTGCAAGAGACCTACAATTTGTTCAACTCCAGAGAAGAAAACATGCGGAAAACAGCCGTTATTGGATTTCCAAAGTTAATGTACTTTGTCAATATTATCTATGTAGCAGATATGTGACCAAAAAAATGTGCAAAGAGCAAAAAGATGAAATAACCTAGGAAAATGAGGCATGGACAGTGCCAGTGTACCACTCCAGGGGTAAAAATGCATTCAAGTTTAAACCAGGCTTAATGTACAGCCACTGTTGTCATTGTCAAAAGCTTTTATGGCATGCCAAAATGCAACATTTGTAGAAACGTTAGCTAGAAAGTAATGTGATATGACAGAATTACTCCTACTACAGGGGAAAGCCTGCCGCTCAACATGGCAACCAACATGCTGCCTCCTACAGTATAATGACTTAACCACATCAACTCTTCACCCGCTCAGCCACTCCTTCAGGCACCAAAGAATGATGAGTCACGTTGGAACAAAAAGCCCCTTTCAAAACTCTCACACACACACACACACACACACACACACACACACACACAAACTGACAAACTCCTGATCTAAACCTTTCTTCATTCAGTTAAATCACTTCATTTGCAGCAACCTCAACTCCGCCGCCTCAATCTTGACAA
The DNA here is from genome assembly GCF_037039965.1 of Doryrhamphus excisus. Lineage (NCBI taxonomy): Eukaryota > Metazoa > Chordata > Actinopteri > Syngnathiformes > Syngnathidae > Doryrhamphus > Doryrhamphus excisus. The sequence continues at coordinate 15,747,314 of NC_136365.1, forward strand.
CAAAGCAGATCGCCGTAATTGTGGCGGGACCCGATTAAACCAATGGAGTTTGCCGAAACCACTGTGATGCGCTGTCGGAAACCACCGGGAGCCAAACCTCATTAAGTCTTCACACCACATTGCAGAGCCTACAGCCAAGACATGTACTAAATGTGTGTGTGCTGGCAAAGAACATTCATTCATTCATTCATTTTCTACCGCTTATCCTCACAAGGGTCGCGGGGGTGCTGGAGCCTATCCCAGCTGTCTTTGGGCGAGAGGCGGGGTACACTCTGGACTGGTCGTCAGCCAATCACAGGGCACATATAGACAAACAACCATTCACACTCACATTCATACCTATGGACAATTTGGAGTCGCCAATTAACCTAGCATGTTTTTGGAATGTGGGAGGAAACCGGAATACCCGGAGAAAACCCACGCATGCACGGGGAGAACATGCAAACTCCACACAAAGATGGCTGAGAGTGGAATTGAACTCGGGTGTCCTAACTGCGAGGCCTGTGTCCTAACCACTCGCCAAAAAATAGTCAAAAATTATATTGATATTCATTCAATCATTTTCTACCGCTTATCCTCACGAGGGTCGCGGGGGGTGGTGGAGCCTATCCCAGCTGTCTTCGGGCGAGACTGGTGGCCAGCCAATCACAGGGCACATATAGACAAACAACCATTCACACTCACATTCATACCTATAGACAATTTGGAGTCGCCAATTAACCTAGCATGTTTCTGGAATGTGGGAGGAACCCGGAGAGGAGAACATGCAAACTCCACACAGAGATGGCCGAGGGTAGAATTGAACTCGGGTCTTCTAGCTGTGAGGCCTACGCGCTGACCACTCGTCCGCCGTGCAGCTTGGCAAAGAACAAGCAAACTATAAATAAATAAATAACCAAATAAATAAATAAATAATGAAGCCACCAAATCTACTTAAACAAGACATCCTTCCTCAAACAGTTGCTCAAAAAGTTGCTTTTTCATCCTCCATGACACATGGTCACAATCCCTCACTGGCCCTTTTCCCAGTAAGCTCACAACTGGGATTTATTCATTTGACTGACTTATGTTCACAAGGTTAAGAAATGTCTGTTTAAGTTAAGAGTGCCAGAAAAGACAATCATATTGCACATCCATCCCAAAGTAATTTAACACTGTGTGGATTTGTTTCCTCATTCGGTGTCAATGTGACAAATTCCCAACTCCCACAGGCAACGCAAAATGTCCAATTCTGCATAGACAGGTAATCCTAGCATTATGTATGGTTATGTTCCATTCAGAGACTATGATGTAAGTTGAGTTTTGGTGTAAGTCGGATCTGGTTCCTAAATTGTTGCAAAATTAACTCCTGAGTTACACAATAAAATGCTAAATACAAGACTGTTTGGCAAGGTTGTGGCCTGTTTTGTTCTTGCAATAAAGAGCTTGTTGATCGACCATCTCTTTGTCATCCTTACACATTAGACCAGAGGTCTCAAACTCAATTTACACTGGAGCTAGGGTCTGGGTGAAGCTGGGCCGCATCAGGTAAAAAAATAATAAGAATAAAATATAGACATTAAAAACGGAAAAAAATAAAAATAATTATCTTAAATATTAATAAATATAATAGTCTGCTATAATAATGCTTCTGCTATACCCTCCACTTTTTCAGTGCTTTGGTTCTTTGGAAAAGATCTGGTAAAACATTCAATTATTATAAATTATGATACATTAATTTTTATTTATTGTTAAATAATTAAATAAATGTTAATTTATTTTTCGACAAAATAAAATGGAAAAATAAGCAAATCAAAAAAAACAAATGAAACAAGTGAAACAAATTAAAGTAATTTATTATTAAATTATTAAATGAATGTTTAATGTTAATTTTTATTTTTTGACACAAAATAAGATGGAAAAATAAATAAGCAAATCAAAAAACAAATGAAACGAACAAATTAATTTTAATTTATTTTTACATTAAATAAATGTTTGTTAATTTTTATTTTTCAACACAAAATAAGATGGAAAAATAAATAAACAAATCAAAAAACAAATGAAACAAATTAACAAATTAATTTTTATTTTTGTATTTTTTATTTTTGCTTTGTGTTAGCACCGATTGGAGATATTGTTCTGTCCAGTGAACCGCCTGTTTATTTCTCCATATGTGATAGGCTCATGCCGTGAAGTATGGCATCGTGGGCCGCATTTATACTAAACTTTGATGTTAAGTCACAGCCTGCAATATATATGACTGATGTAAAATATGTCAAATGACAAAATATCTCAAATTACACGGCAATCACTTATTCCACACAGAGCCATGTAGGTTTGGGTTTTTATTCCTTCCCTTAATAACAAAACATTTCATATAAAAACTGCATTTTGTGTTCAGTTGTGTTGTCTTTTTTTTCACTTTTGCAAAGACTTTTTTCACACCACTGTATGTACCTGTACTGTAGATCCAATTCCTACATAACCTCAAGGACATAGAGCCTGTTTAGTGAGATTTCCTACAAAAACTAATTTTAATTACATGCTTTGTTTCTGTTATGCATAAATATGAAAATAATATACCCCACGCCCTCTACTACTCTGCTTAATTTCATGTGAACAAGGTGTAAATTTGCTTGGGAAAGCAGGCTGCTCTGCATAGCTGTTCCCTTTAAGGTATGTCCATTATTCAGCTCATTTGCTTTGATACGGCAAAGATGAAGGCTTGGGGAGGAAAGGTTTATCCCTCAAGGGGGAAACTGTCTGTGTCACCTATGACTGTTACCCAATCACACGCAAATGCCGTAAACGACCCTAATAGTCTCAGCATGTTATTTGTAGATGCTAGAAGACAAAACATGAACAAAAAAATAACATATCCTTTATTTACCCATACGACGTGCATGTCGTGGCTGGCCATAGAAAAGAGACAAATTGTATTCAAAGGGACAATGATAACCATGCAGCAAAGTGGAGAGCGTGGTGTATAATACCAGCAACAGGCTAAACTAACATTAGCATGAGTGTTTATTATGCAGCAGTGATTCAGCTGCTTGACCTATGAGTAACCAGCCGTTTTTTTAAGTTGTGTCAGGAGTTAATAAAGAGCCAAGCTGTGTTGATCCAAGCGTACCAGATCAACAGGGCACTGTTTCCACTGCCACCAGAAAGACAGAGGTAGCAAGTCTGATTCTGATTCAGAATGAGATGCCAGTTTGAGTCACAAAGGAATTCCCCTGTTGCATTTTTAGCTTCAGAGTCTTTTTCTCTCGTCCCATCAGAGATATGTGCCATCATGCAATATAGGTCATGCGAACCAAGACCTCGATGGAGTTACAACCTCATTAATTTTACTCACTTTTTAACCAACATGAGCCACAGAGACCTGACAGTACCAGTAGGTGACTGTGAGCAAACACAATCTGAATATTACCTAAATCTGGAGTTCACATAATCCCAAGAATCATAGATTATGAATGTGAGAGCAATAAAAGATATGTGATTATGTGTGTGTGTTTGCACATGCCTGCATTCGGGAGTACAAACTAAAAGGCAAAAGCGTTGCGACTGTGTTTGATTCCAGTCTCAGTGGCAGGCTTCAAGCAAGCAGTCGCTCTGCTTTTGTAAGATGCCCATACACACATGCACACATACGCTGCTCACGCATATGACACACACTTATCACTTACTCTGCCTGTCAGCTAACTCTGGGATTTCTAGCAATGACAGGACCGGTAACATAAAACACCTCTGAGCCTGCAGCTTTGCATTAACAACAAGCGCACACACACCACGCTGTGTGTGTGTTGCTTTTGCAACATAGCAGAGTTGGTTCATTTGGCCACACAGATGACAAAAATGGGTTATTATGTGTAACATAAATACACAAGAACAAATGGCGGGTCGGGATCCAAAAGTGGTACGCATGAACGTGCACTGTGTTCTGCATCCTGGTGCTCTGTTTTATTACCAGTAGAGGGTATTGTACTTGTGAGAGTTGAAGACGCGTGTAAAGATGTTGTCCCACAGTAGATCCAGTAGAACAGTCCTGATTGGCTAAGGTAGAACCTGCCCATTGTGCTCTAATTGGATGTCGACCAATGTCAATCAATGTCTTCCCCGCAGCACTGACATGTTTCCAGTTGTTTCCTAGCAATCATACAACAGCAAAAGTAAATGAATATTCGGTTCATGGAGGACAACAGGAATAATATGTTGTAACAAGGATACAAAAACACTACAGGTGAACGGTGCCAGAGAGAGGCGGGGTCAGGAGTGAAATACGCCTCAGTCACTTAATAATTTCTCAGGTCCAACCTAGTAGGTTGATCATTAAAATTTGAAAATTGAACTTTGAGAGTTTTTAATGTAAAATATTAATGCCTGTCTGAGAAAAAGTGTATAAAGTGTATGGTGATGGGTTTTACAGCTTTAAAACACACATAATAATTGTTTAAAAAAAAGTTGTCTACTTTGCTGAGTTCACTTATTGTGGGCTATTTACGGAACCTATCCCTGGTGATACAGCAAATGAGGGAACATTGTACACAAAAGCCCTGTTTCTCGCAAGTATCGTTCATTAATCTGTCTAAATCTGTGTTACTGAGCACTTCTCCTTTACCGAGATAATTCCTCCACCTCACAAGTGTGGCATACTATATAAAGTGTGCTGATGAGACTGCATGATGATTGCACAGGTCTGCCTTAAACTGCCCATAATAAAAAGGCCACTCCTAAATGTGCAGTTTTACTGTTGGAATAAATTCAAACAGACCGTTCTGGCAGGAAGCGCATATTACAGGAAATACAGCTGCAATAGGTACAGATTCTACAAAATAGAAATAGTTTTCTGTGCAGGTTATTGTGTGTAGCTACTCTATAGGAGACCGCAAGTCAATGCAAAGGATGTATGATAGGCCCCCTTTCAAAGGAGCTTTAGTGTAACACAATCTAAAATATTATTACCTTATATTTCATAAACATTTTATACTTTAATTACTTTTAAGATTTTCAACAGTGAATTCACTGCAACAAGTAAACTACTGTGTACATACTGTATGTTCGCAGTTTTGTGCAATGGTCCATTCCCTGAAAAATGTAAGCAAATAATGAAGTGATAATATTGTATTTCGCATAAAAACCTATTTAAACAGGGCTAACAGTGGCTGAGGTAACATGAGGTAATTCTTTGAGTGCATCACTGCCTTAAACTTATCACCAGTGTTTCACAAGACATATGATTAGCTGCATGTGTGTGTCTTCGTTGAGGAAAAGCCTATTATTTTGTTTGCGTGCGTGTGTGTGTGTGTGTGTGTGTGTTGGCCAAATGCTCAGACTCTTAACATGAGTATCATGGTTTAGCTGCATGGTGATATTTGAGAGCTGAGAACAAAGCAGATGCTTTGCAGAGAAGAAACTATGCGGGGCCAAGATACGAGCCCTGAGGGACACTCGCTTTAGAGCTGCTATTGTCGCTAGCCAAATACTGCTATATGAGAGCCAACTGTTAAATCTAATACATTACATAGTTCTGCCAAGAAAATCCACTGCTCTGTGATCGCCGCATTTTTACATCTGTGTGCAGTATGCGCTAATGCTACATTTTTTGTTGGGTTTTGACGGGCAGGAAGAGGGGGCTGATATTTTTTTTTTCTTCACAAGGATGAAAATTATGTGTTCAGAGGGTGTGATGAGTAAGCGCTCTAGCACACAGATGTTAGTGATGAATAAAGAAAGAAAGAGAATATTAAAGTTGAGTGTGACTGAAAGATAAACAAAGTACAAGATCACACACTCAGAGAGAAATAGATGATGTTTTGGTGAGAGCGGCCTCCTGCTTTAGATGGTAAGAGCTCATTAGGGAAGTAGTGAGGGTTAGAGAGGAAGAAAAAGAAACAGGAGGTGGGAGTCGAAGGCAGCAGGTCATTTAAGGTCAACCAGGGCTTCTTCTACTTCTAATTAAAAAAGAAAAATGATAATGCATTATAAATGTGAGCTTGAAATGGCACAAATGGGGCAAAATATAGTTTTGCAGGTTCCCATGTAAAATATACTATGACATAATGTACTTTGAGTTTAATTCATTCATTCATTCATTCATTTTCTACCGCTTTTCCTCACAAGGGTCGCGGGGGTGCTGGAGCCTATCCCAGCTGTCTTCGGGCGAATGGCGGGGTACACCCTGGACTGGTGGCCAGCCAATCACAGGGCACATATAGACAAACAACCATTCACACTCACATTCATACCTATGGACAATTTGGAGTCGCCAATTAACCTAGCATGTTTTTGGAATGTGGGAGGAAACCGGAGTACCCGGAGAAAACCCACGCATGCACGGGGAGAACATGCAAACTCCACACAGAGATGGCCGAGGGTGGAATTGAACCCTGGTCTCCTAGCTGTGAGGTCTGCAAGCTAACCACTCGACCGCCGTGCTTCCTTGAGTTTAATTCAAATATGTCAAAATAAAAATATAATTAAAAAAAATGGATACAATAAAATAAACCATAATAAGCTGAAAAGTCCATTAACTCTTAAGATTACACACGCGACCAACTAAACATCCAGACAGACTGAAGCAGTGGATGCTGGCTCTTAACTCGGATCCAACGACATCGCGAGGAAGACTCAACTAGATGCTCATTAGTACTCAGCATTTTCTTACCTGAGGACTATGCTGAATTTAAAGCCATCCCATCAGGATATATGGTCGTTTCCCTGTCAAGACGATTCCCCCGCCAAGCGTTCAACCACACATATGACAAGACGTTTTCCCATCAGTATCGAGTTTCCTTGTCAGACTCCAAGACACAAATTTAGATAAATTGTACAGTAGGCATTACTGATGCATGTATGCACATTCCTAAAACCAGTCTGCATAAATATTTACAATGGTTTTTATAGTTACACAGCTTCACCGGAAGCTAGAAGGGTACTCTGTTCCAGTGGTCCTGGTTGTTAAAGCAGCGGAGCCAGCCCTCCACATCGTTGTTGGTGCGAATGATGGGGAAACGTCTTGCCATATTTGTGGAAGAATGCTGCTTGACGGGTAATCGACTTTTAGTGGCTGGTAATAGTCTTGACGGGAGAAAGACCATAATGCCCATCAGTCGGGATCCCATTGAAAGTGGATTTTGTGAATGAAACATTTAGGACTAGCATCAACGCTGTAAGAATGGTTTGGTGTTTCGATATAGCTGGATGTGCCTGTCACCCAGCAACAAGTGAATAAAAGTAAAAAGTAATAGTCAGCGGCAACTGACAGAAGTAGAGTTTGTTGCTATGGATCTTAAATGTACCCGTTACTACATGGTCACAGCATGTATACAAAAGGATTAAACAGTGGAGAGATTTTAGTGGGGTTTTGGTAGAGGGCTTTATAGGTGGAATCAATGAATCTAATTACATTGCATTACATCTACTCTGACCCCACACACCCCCGGCATGGACTGTTTTCTCGCCTGGCATCGGGGAGAAGAACAACCAGGTTTAGAGACAGCTACTTCCCCCTGGCCATCAGACTGCTCAATGCCAAATAAGCCCCTCTACCTGCCCACACGCACAACCAAAACTTTAAATTATTGTTATTCATTCTAAATTATTTAAATTATTTGTACAAATTACTGTTTACGCTGTTCATTGTTGTTTGTATTTGATGTAATCTATTTATTCTCCACATTATTATTTATTATTACACGGGAGCCAGGCAACGACATTTCGTTGGCAATTTCACTGCTGTGTTATTGTACAATGATAATAAAGAAAGTCTATTACTTATTCTATGTACACTTTTTTTAAAGTCAAATGTATAGTATTTTTATGCAAAGCTCAGAAAAATGCATGACCAGACAATGAATAGCATTCATTTTGAAGGATGATATGTCCATTATCTGGAAGAACAGAACATTAGCTGTAACATTCATCAGACTCTATCATCATGTTGATTTGCTTTTTTTCCAAGAACTCAATTGGCTCAAGCCTGATAGTGCAACTACATGACAACACCATGAACCTCTTTGGAAGAATGTTTTACTTCACATTGTGAAGACAGAACATCTGAGAGAGCTTAAAAGCCTCATGCCAGCCTTTGACAAGGAACTCTGTTTTCATCAGACAGCGCGTTGTGTTTTGGCAGCGGGAGTAAAGCCAAGTGCACAAGCACATTTCTCTGAGTCATCAGAAGTGGGGGGGGGCAGGCGCAGAAGGAGGAGAAGGAGCAGGAGAAGGAGAAGCATTTGGTGGCATGTCTGGAGTTCCCCTTAAGTTATTTGTAGGCGAAGGCCCATACTGAAGCAACAAGCTGACGAACACAACCCTCAGAATTAGCTGCATCACTGTTTGAGCCGCAGGGTTCAAAACGTGAGAAAAAAGTAGCGTCTTTTTACATACAACACAAATGACGGTAATTAGATTGTGGCTTTTCCGCTGCCTGACTATGTAGAATTGACAGTTTTTCATGAGCAAAATTATTCCTAGGGCATGATGAGGCGGGGATAAACTAAACTAAAACTCCTGGTCGCTCATTGGTCCAGTAGTTTTGTCATTTCCACACCATAGGATAATTATAGATTATCACATGGTTTGTCTGGTATCAGGCCCAGTATCATGCCCCCGTGTGTCAGTATCAGCCCGAGACCAAAGGTGATGATCCATGTGATTATCTTATTATCACATACTATTTAATCATGAGCTTATTATCACGTACTATTTAATCAAAAGACCATTTTGTTTCCAGAAAATTTTCAGTTTATTACATGTATTACGTATATCTAAACAGTGTAAACACAATAATTGCAAAAATATTTCAACAATAATATTTTATCAGGTTAGCGCGCAGACCTCACAGCTAGGAGACCAGGGTTCAATTCCCACCCTCAGCCATCTCTGTGTGGAGTTTGCATGTTCTCCCCGTGCACGAGTGGGTTTTCTCCGGGTACTCCGGTTTCCTCCCACATTCCAAAAACATGCTAGGTTAATTGGTGACTCCAAATTGTCCATAGGTATGAATGTGAGTGTGAATGGTTGTTTGTCTATATGTGCCCTGTGATTGGCTGGCGACCAGTCCAGGGTGTACCCCGCCTCTCGCCCGAAGACAGCTGGGATAGGCTCCAGCACCCCGGCGACCCTCGTGAGGAAAAAGCGGTAGAAAATGAATGAAAGCAGTGCGCTCTGAGTGGACCGCTACGGGGCTGATACTGGACATGGTTAAACTCTATATTTTATCAGTATCACTGCCCTGGGCTTTGACACAGTATCATTTCGGCCTTTTCCCGTATTATTCATGGGCGGTTTCTAGGGTACAGGGCCAATTAATACTGTAGTATGTGATAAAGTGCAAAATCATGCTCCACAGTCTCTTCATGTTTTTTTTTTTTTTTGCATGTCTGACGCATTCAATGTGCATTTGCAGGCCTATTTTGAAGTGGACAAACTGACCGCTGAAAACAAAGATTAACTAAGCTGCTGTTACGGTGCATTGGAAAATCTGCCTAAATGATCAAACTACAAACAACTACAAGGAACCCACAGAGCAATTGTACGAAGCTGTCAGACTCCATAATATTAAATGCTCCAAAAATCCTGTATAATAAACATATGACATCCTCAACATCTACACAGCTTTAAACAGTGTATATAACTTCTTGATTTGTATTACCTGGAGTTTGCACCACACTCTTTTTTTAAACTCTTCTTTTGCGGCTGTAAACCAGGAATTTCCCCTTGTGGGACTAATAAAGCCATATCTTATCTTATATTCTTTGACATTGTGCATCCAATTGTGCCATTCCTTGTCCCACCTTTCACACTAGCCAAATGTGCCAGACGTCAGGTGTGAAGTGGGGCCAGAGCGTTGCACGGCACTTTGTATGCATAAACAAAGTGCTTTTTCCTAATAAACTATAAACTAAGAATTCACGCTATGTTTGCAGATGTCACTGCTGACACCATCCGGTCTGTTAAGTTTCAACCAGACCAAATGAAGGTGTGAACACAGCCATTTGTTTATCTTTAATATCACAGTATTAAGGCAAGAGGAGCTACTGTGTAAAATGTACTAAAAACACTCTGACTAATCTTATATATGCGCGTGATTAAGACCAATGAAATCCCCCTGAACTGCTTAACAAAGTCATTATTCATATAATTAACATTCATTCCGAGCTTTTCTTGCTCTGGCCTCATGTGCCACACAGTTCACACACGCAATGAAAGAAGAAGACGTCACATGATGGAAGATGTTCTCTCCAAAGTGGCTGCTCTCCTTTTACAAGTTCAAGTACACGCAGCTTCATTTAGAAGAGATTTCCACGTGAGATGCGTAAGTGGAATATTAAGTGGACGCAGCAGAACCATCTGACAGCTTGGAGTCTTCACACCAGCTGAGAGCACGAGCGAGTGTTTACGAGGGCCCGGCTCAAAAAACGATAATATGGGTTCAGTCACGGCCTCATTGTCATGCTTGTCTTGCAAACAGAAGGTGATAGCCATGATGAATGACACGGATGGAAAACGGGAATAGGGTGAATGACAGCATTGCCGCCACTTTCTTTTAGGTTGCGTACAGTCTCTTCTGTATTATGTACACATGTTCTTGTGTCCTCAGCACCCGCTGTTTGTTTTTCACTCAAGCGTGGGGGCAGAGTCGGACAAGGACGGCAGAGTCTATTTTCTCCACCTGGGAGCCTCAAACTGAGGGGAGTGAAAGGCAAGACTGGGTTTACCCACTTCCAGGAAGCAAAAGGGGAGGCCCACAGCCAGTAGAAAGGGAACTCTGTGCCAGGGTGAACCTTCTGGTCAACAGATAAGAAATACGTGTGAATGAGTGGGAGTGTTTGTGTGCTTGAGAGAGAAAATGAAAGAATAGTAAAGAGCACACCACGCTCCAGCCGAGGGATTTGCTGATGCCCACGAAGATCTGTTTACGGTGGGTGCCCCTGATGACCCTCCAGAGGATGCAGCAGTCACTGCCAAAACACACACACACACTTCCCTCCCCACATAAGACACATATCTTAGCAGACATAGATACATGGTGTATAAGCGCACCTGTTAGAAACATCCGGGAGGCAAAATTCCAAACCCAAGAATGTATCCTGAGTGTAACACTAAAAAGTCAGCCTGGAGCTGGGTTAGTCCATGAGAGTAAAGAGCAAGAGATGTTCCTCAGATTCAGACTTGATTTTAGTAAGGTTGGCAAAGGAAAGCAACAAAAAATGTCCATGTGGGAGTTTAAAAGACTTATTCCAAGGCCTGAAGGTAGGGAGACTGTAGAGAGGCTTCACAAAGAGCAACACAATGACAGATCATTGGACACCTAAGAAAGCATATGAAACATTTGGAGATATGATCCATCAGTTTAAATTGTAGATGAGTTAAATGATATGCTCCAGAGCTCCCGCTACAGTTTGTTTATGTAGCACATACACAATCGGTCAAAATTATTGGTACTCTAGTGCCAAAGAAGGAAAATCACTGAAATAATTGGAAATGGACAAAAGAGGTAAGCCATAAAAATGTACTAATGAAATCATACATTCATTCATTCATTCATTTTCGACCGCTTATCCTCACAAGGGGGGGTGCTGGAGCCTATCCCAGCTGTCTTTGGGGGAGAGGCGGGGTACACCCTGGACTGGTGGCCAGCCAATCACAGGGCACATATAGACAAACAACCATTCACACTCACATTCATACCTATGGACAATTTAGAGTCGCCAATTAACCTAGCATGTTTTTGGAATGTGGGAAGAAACCGGAGTACCCGGAGAAAACCCACGCATGCACGGGGAGAACATGCAAACTCCACACAGAGATGGCCGAGGGTGGGATTGAACTCAGATCTCCTAGCTGTGAGGTCTGCGCGCTAACCACTAGACCGCCGTGCAGCCCGGAAATTATAAATTAATTCATTCATTCATTTTCTACCGCTTTTTCCTAACGAGGGTGCTGGAGCCTATCCCAACTGTCTTCAGACGAGAGGCGGGGTACACCCTGGACTGGTCGCCAGCCAATCACAGGGCACATATAGACAAACAACCATTCACACTCACATTCATACCTATGGACAATTTGGAGTCGCCAATTAACCTAGCATGTTTTTGGAATGTGGGAGGAAACCGGAGTACCCAGGAAAACCCACGCATGTACGGGGAGAACATGCAAACTCCACATAGAGATGGCCGAGGGTGGGATTGAACTCAGGTCTCCTAGCTGTGAGGTCTGCGTGCTAACCACTAGACCGCCATGCAGCCCGGAAATCATACATTATCTTTGAAAAAATAACCCAAATATAAATAATTTTGAAGCAATTACTGTCAACAAGCAATATCTGTAACTCAATGAGACACAGTTGACAGATATTTTGGTTCAATTTCAGTTAAAATCAAGGCTAAATCAGAATAGTTCAATGTTTTGACTTTAGCCAGTGTTTTTTTTTATCATTGTCCTGTTGCTGCACCCATGACCTGCGACTGAGAGCGAGCTTTCAGACACCGTGCAACACATTTCGCTCCAGAATGCGTCAATAGCCTTGAGATGTCATTGTACCCTGCACAGACGAAATACACTCAGTGTCGGATGCAGCAAAGCAGCCTTAGAACATGATCGAGTCACCACCGTGTTTCACAGTAGGTATGTTGTTCTTTTCTCTGTATGCTTTATTTTTGCATTTGTCAACACAAATCTGATGTTACTTGCCAAAAAGTTTTTGCTTGACAAGTACGCATTTTGGCAATACATAGTATTTAAAAAAATGATTAGTGATAGTGAGGGAGGGCTAAAGTGTTTCAGTAGTGATGCATGCCAGCCAACATGTACACATTTTCTGTGCTTGGCACACATTTTGACCCTAAAATAGGTTTGTATACTTGTTGTATTTCACTGGTTTCAATATTTATGAGTTCAGTCTATGAAACCTGGACTCCTACATCCTATTTTGAATCAACATGTGAATTTACTGAATGAATCTCAATTGGAAAAACATGCAATTATGTGTAAAGTTCTTAAAATGGGCCTTTTTTTTTTTTAAACCAAAACAACATCCCCCCAATCTTAGTAGCTATAGCGATGTCACTTTGGCCATTCATCTACATTACAGCGCTATGAAGATGACACCATTACCATTGCATTCAAAACAGTCTGCATGTAAAAACAGAGGAAATTATTTCAGATGCGCAGGTACATTACAACTTTATTAATATGGCGGTAAAATAGATTGTGCTTATGTTGCTACAATGAAATGTACATGTACTACAACCTTACTGCAAAAACGACTTACATACATCAAAAGACCAATGAAGCATTAGTTAAAATCTGGCATATTGGGATAGTCATGTACATAATGTTTTATTCTAAATGGTAATGGTAAGAGCCCGGGGCAGACCGAGGACACGCTGGAGGGACTATGTCTCACAGCTGGCCTGGGAACGCCTTGGTGTCCTCCCGGTGGAGCTGGAGGAGGTGGCCGGGGACCGGGAAGTCTGGGCTTCCCTTCTAAGACTGCTGCCCCCGCGACCCGGACCCGGATAAGCGGAGGAAAATGGATGGATGGATGGATGGTAATGGTTTTATTTCATTTGAACATGCATCAGATTACAATTGAATGCATCACATAATCAGTTCACAGTTCCACATGTCCAAAAGGAGTAGGAAGAAGCAAAGCTTATTAAATCCTACCCCTCTATCTGGTACTTTTACAATCAGTAACTGTTACATTTGTTCACTTCCTGCTTTCCTAATATATATATATTTTTTTACTTAATTTTATTTTTTGTCGCATACCGAAGTACAAAATGATATGACCATACAATGACATAACTACTAGGCTAACATGCATAATGTAAAAATAATTGCTTTTATCAGGACGTTGTGTAAAAGCAGCCTCAGCTTGGGTTTAAGCAGTGTCACATGTACAGTATTAGCATAATTGTGCTAAGTACTCCTTCAAGTGTTCTCCTTCGTCCTGCTCTTCCTCTTTGGCCTCTAGATTAACACTGCTGCGATTTTCACATTTGCACATCGTTGTGAACTTTTGCGCCTGTCTGTTACATTTCGCTTGGAGGAGGCCCTTTGACTCACATGGCCGTGCAGGCCAGCTGACTCATCAACACGTCTGTCACAGGGATTAATGCTGTGTGGAAACCGTGCCTATGCTAATGCACAATAATAGGGCCCAAAACGAAAAGGTGCAAGTAGAGTTTTAAAGGTGGCTGAGACACGATGAGGTCACAGATTAACTCTGCATATAGTCTTAAATACACAGAGTGCTAGACTTATTGTAAACAATGTGGCGGTACGAGGAGAATATAGCAACAAGTCTACCCCATGTGAACATGGTGAGTCATCGGAATTAAGCCGTGTAAGATGTTGTAGGGTATGTAAATGAGTGTATGCAGGCACAGACAAGAAACAGAATGGAGAGAGATAGAGAGAGAAAGTGGGACATACTCCCACCTATCCTCCTCCATGTTCTCCTCTCTCCTTTGAAATGCAGGGGAAGCGAAGGAGGTCACCCGCACCTACGAGCACTCAATCAACCTGCAGACGACCTTGCTCGTCCTGGATACAGTGACCGTTCCCTTCTGTTTGTGTGACTGCTACACAGCCATCTTTCTGCAGCCGGTGCCAGGTTACACCGCCATGAGCTCGGCATCCACTTTTCAATGAAAGCAAGCCAAAAATCCAGCTCTGTTCTGTGTCAGTGTCACATGTTTAGAAACAACTCCTGATAGGGTTTTCAACCAAAAATGTCTATTTTAATTAACACGTCTTCGTCCTCCCATCAGTGGCCATTTTTGGCTAAGGAAAAGTGCTGAATGAACATGGAGCGTCATTAATACGTAAATTGGTTATTGTATTGGTTTTCATGGTGTTTGATTGGCGTTTTAAGCAGTAAAAATGGCCACAAGGTGGCAGAAGTACATTTTGTAAAATAGATAGACTTTCTTTATTGTCATTGCACAATAACACAGCAGTAAAATTGCCAAAGAAATCTTGTTGCCTGGTTCCCGTATAATAATAAATAATAAAAATAATAATGTGGAGCTCGCCATGCACTCGTTTCAACAATATTAATTTATATTATTATTATTTATATAGATTGTAAACCACCCTACGCATTGCTGACTCACTGTCTGTTCGACTGCTAAATACGTAACCCGCCATGGGGCCAAAGAAAGTTGCCAGTGCTAGCAATTTGCCAGTCACAGGATGTACGGGAAGTCCGCACCAACAATTAATTTCATCCATTCGTATTTTCCAGTATAATCAGCTGACATTGTAGTAGTTCTCCACATTTAAAACTATAATTATTATGTGTAAAAATTTATT
The DNA here is from genome assembly GCF_037039965.1 of Doryrhamphus excisus. Classification (NCBI taxonomy): domain Eukaryota; kingdom Metazoa; phylum Chordata; class Actinopteri; order Syngnathiformes; family Syngnathidae; genus Doryrhamphus; species Doryrhamphus excisus. The sequence goes on from NC_136365.1 coordinate 15,762,623, forward strand.
TTTTCGGGTGTCTAGAACAGATTCATTAATTCTGATGGGAAAAATTGCCTCAGTTTTTATATATTTTGACTTTCATCTGACCTTTTGGAACAGACTAATCACAAACACCAAAAGTACCTCAGTATTTTGAAAAAGTTTAAGTAAAATTCAGCCTTTTCAAGCAAAAAAAAAAATCATTGTGGTCTGTACAATCCTAGCAGTTCAACCTACAGATAGCTACAGTAAATAAATAACATGGAGTCACTTAAAAAAAACTGAGCTCTCAAATAGTCATGATTCTGTGAAACAAAACAGGTGAAGTCATCCCTGCAGCAGCTACTGCTAAGGTGCAAATTAACACACAAGGGCGCAGATATCAGCTGTGACAGTCAGGTCAAATTCCTTTCTTATGTGCTTATGTGCCTGATGGGCCATTCCCTGTGCAGCATTAGTTATGACCGTAGATGCAGCTGCAGCGACTGCTTGGCGGAGCACTGCTACAAAAAGTGTGGAAAGACAACCCATAGGCATGGAGGGAAATGGTAGTGATTCATTTTATTTTTATGCAGTAGCTCGGACTAGTTGTATATGCAGCCTATGGAAGGAGTGTGTATTTAACACAGTGAATGAAAAGGTGGGAGAATCACACGGAGAGAAAAGTGAATGTAATTCATCTTAAACAGATTCCTGGTGATATATGGTGCGCAGAGTGCACGTGGGTGTGTAAGTATGGTAGATATGGGCGTGGGAGTTGTAAGCTAACTAGCTAGGAATTCTTATCGCGCCACAGAGCAATGTGGAGAATGAGGATGCTGGGTTTTACCCTCCTGATCAAAGAAAGGAATATGTCTCCAACAAAGTCCTTTACTTTCATTTAGATGTTCCAAAGCAAAAAGACGTGCATGGACACACACACACACACACACACACACACACACACACACACACACACACACACACACACACACACACACAGGACCACAAGCTAGGCAAACATTTTGTAGGTTAATGCAAGGAGTAACAGAATGAATGACTGTCCATTTCAAGTGGGTTTGGCAAAGAACTGTACTTCTTTTCTTTTATGAGTTTTGTACTTAAATGCTGCCTTCCTGGGAAATCGGAAATGTTCAAACTCCCAAAGGTCTTATAATTTGAGCATGGCGTCCCACAACAGAAAGGTCAGATAAACTATTCATATAGAAAAGTGTCTTATCGAGGATGTGAGCAGTGGACAGTCGTGGCTCAACCATCACTTTCAGATTTTTTTTCAATTTATTTATAAATGATCGCTGTTTTGTGGTTGACTACAGCGTATTATTAGTAAATCAAAATGTTTGTTTGAGCATTTTAATTTTAATTCTCGGCCCAAATTAAGCATTTTCAAGCATAAAATTGTTCTAAATGATCTAAAATACAAATACAGTTTAAGGCAATACAAGACATTGATGAACTCTAGTCTACACTGGCCACATGATCACAGGTCTTATTTCGGTCTTAAATATCTTATTGTCTGGGATTATATCTACTATATAGAGTAATATAATGTAAAGATGACTATGGGGTGTTATTTCATGTGTAGAGGGCTCCAATAATGGTAGTGGTTCTATATTATTTTCTGTCCTATATATATATATGTTATATATAGTAAGTCACAAACAGGTTTTCCTTGCGCTCACTACTAAAATATTATATTGATACTTCATGGAAATGTACTTATTGTGTTCGGGTCTGGAACCAATTAATCACAATAAAGAAAGAACTACTGTATTTTGTTTATGCACGCACGACTGGAAGTCCAAGTGTCCAATTCCCAACATACCAGCAATTTCAAATGCATTACTATACATGACTGATCATCATACATAAGTGCAAGCATTCAGGCTTAAATATATATTTGTACTCATGTAACAGGTGCCACTCAATATGGTTGTGCGGAAGCAAGTTGATGAACCTCACTCCTTAACACCTTGACAGTGGCGCTGGATGTTGAGTTGACAGGCTGGACTTTTAACTTGTTGATAAGCACTCTCGACTGTCATTCAACCGACCTTGGTTTGAGCTTAGGGCAGAACCATGTGGGTTACACTCAGCGGTTATCCGAGGTTCAGGTTCATAATGATGCTGCAGTGCGTGTGTAGAACAAAGCGAGTGTGACAGTCATGGTCTGTTTGTTTCTGTGCATGTTAAGTCCCAGTAGAGTTGCAGCTCTGCTCCTCAAACAGGACGTCTGCGTGTTAATTTAATCATGAAAAAAAAGAGCAGCAGCAGAGGGTAAGCTTCTTAATAAGCGGTATGCCTCATCTCTCTGCTTCACCGTCACTCATTTTTCTCGTTTCCCACATATCTGTGCTTTACCCACACTTCTTTGTTTCCATCTCCATTTGCTCCCTCCTTCCTTTTTGTATCAGTTTATGTATTCTTTCATGTGCCACAGCTTCCACTAAGGCTTCCCTCACCCTGTGTTGGCATATGCGAGTGGTCTGTGTGGAGCGCTTGTTATCCAGCACCTATCCTGACATCCCCTTGGCAGGGGAGCCAGACAGCCCCAAACTGGCAACCAGGCAGACAAGACAAAAGACACCCATAGAGAATGAACAGCATGGCAGCTACACAACTGCAAACTAATGGGAAGGAAAAGCAAAAAAAATGAAAGTGGGTAAGGGGATGAGTGAGCAAGCTGTCTGTCAAAGACCAAACAGGGAGGGGTGGTGATAAAGGCCAGCTTGTAGGAGGCAGACAGGTGGGCAGAGCAGCCAGACACGCAGGTCGTTACAGGCCTGCTTGTAGCTGGAAGCAGAGCTACGAGCTCAGCATCTCAACAGACCAGCCTTAATGACTGCTTGGCTGATAAATACTGCCCCTATCTGGGCCTGGGGAGGAACTACAGGATTCGGCTCATGTTGATTAGTGTTTAGAGCAGTGTTCATCATCCAGTGCACCTGATCTCTAACAGTACACTAATGTATTGTGGCACAGTTTGAGAATTACTCGGTCAGACTTTTGTGCAGAGACTGTGCAATCTTGTTACATGCTCAAAATAAGCATGACAAGATGACAAGGATCAAGGATTTAGGATCACTTTTGACCTACAATAAAGGGGTGGGTGGATCAACCCAAATATTGATAGCATGAATACCAAGGGTAGCATCAGTATCAGGTCAATATTAGTGTGATTATATTGATATTTTCAGTTCTTGTCTGTTTATCTTCACAAAATTGTTTTTTTTGTTTTGTTGTTTGTATTATTACATAGCTCATATTGACTTTATTTTGCTCAAACACAGTATTTCATAGCAGGGAATAATTGTATTATTTGTTGACATTGTTGTACAATATTTATATATATTAGTTATTCATTCATTTTCTACCACTTTTTCCTCACGACAAAAGTAAAAATACTTTTGTTGGCCTAAAATCTGTCCTGTATTTTATACTGATTATAATCATGGTCAACAAATAAAGCAAAAATCACAAAAATCATTCTAGCAAATGCAAAAAAAATACATGAGCAATGCAGGCTCTGTATTTCCTTGGTATCGGATCAAAGTGAAATCTGAAGCTCACACCTACTAAAATATACAAAAATCCTAAGACAAAGAAAAGATGGTGTGTGATGATGTCATGTCTAAACGATGATAAGAGTGTACAAAGGTTACAGACTTGTCGTACTGAAGATGCAGATAGGTTAAACTATTTCTAAAAACATGATGCTTGCTGTGAAGCCTCACTGAACTGAAAGAAAAAACAGGAAGACATTGGATGTAAAATGTACAGCTAGATGTGCTATTGTGGCTGAAGTGGTGGCCTTGTGTGATTTTGTTGCTTTTCAGATCGGAGCAATACAAAAATTAATCAATGCTCACTGTAAATTCTATGTATCTGAATACTGGGGCAAAAGTAGGTACACACGTTTATCATATTTACACATTGGTAGTAAAAATAACCAAATCAAAATGTTTAACACTATTCCAGCCTTGTGGGTGGTAGATTGAAATAAAATGGACAGGCTAAAGGGGTTAGAAAAATGGACAAATGGATGAACCTGGTCAGAAGTTGGTAAAAGCCTGGTCATATAAACCACCCAACTGCTCAGCTGAAAGTACCTTCCGAAAAGCCATCCAAGCAAACCACCATGAACCAGTAACAATGTTTACAGAGCCATGTGTTAACAATTCTAACAGCAATCACATTACTGTAAAAACGTCCTGGAAAAATACTGAGCAGACATACAACAGTAACGCCATACTCCACTTTCACAACAGGGTGAAGATTTCACCCCAGAAGAAAAACATACCAACCCCTGACTCACCGACTTGGCTAAATCTGTTACCCTTCTTCTGTTCCACCACATGTGGCAAGACTTTATTTCAGAATAGTGAGATGCAAGCACCAACTAACCTAAAGGCGAGGTTTTTGGGGGTGCCAAGAGGGATTGTCAGAGCATGCAGCTTGATTTATTAGAAGTGAGGAAACATTGTGTATTGTCATGAGGGCTTGAACCATTTCTGGATCCAGACGGCAACACTTCAACAATCCATCACCCCGATCGCGACAACCTGGCTGTATTCAGTCTGGGTCAAGTCACAATGAAAGAATCTTTTACAAGACATATACACACCAGAGAGCACGGTTTTAAAACCATCTATCAATTCGGATCAACCAATTCCAGAAAGTCAAGGAACAGAAGGCAGAGAGTCATTAGTTTAACTGTCAAATATCTCTGAAACAAAAACTCAAAAGTGAATAAAGCTAGCATGCAGTTATAGCCAAACCGAGGCACACTGAACAAGAGTTTCCATCTTTTACCAATTTTTACAAGATGACTGCAGATATCGGAATCTCCCCAAAACAACATTTACATCTGTTCTTCTACTGTTTGGACCAAATTGTGGTTAGCTAACGTCGGCCCTCTTTCTTTCTCGTACGTGCCAACATACATGACCAATCAGCACAAAGGCTCTGACGATGAGCAGACACACAGAGCAAGATGAGTAACCTCAACTGGATGTGAGTCACAGCGGAGGAAGAGGATATCACTGATGCATGCTCTTGCATGAGCAAAGAGGAATTCCTCTCTCAACTGATGGTGGCCAAATGTGATCTTGCATCATCCAGATTAGGATGGTTGCATGAAAGCAACCTGTTAACATCAGAACTTGATGCAAAGACTTATTAACAAAAGGTATTTCTCTCTACTTGGTCATTCAAAAATAGTGCCTTGTAGGTTCCCTTAATAACAAACAGCTGCATTTAAAAACTGCATTGTCATTGACAAATACTTACATTTGCTGGATAATCTGAAACATTTGTGACAAACATCCAAAAAAAAAGCAATTAGGACGTGATTTTATATATGGCCCTAACTGTACACTGACGAAAACAGGCAAACAAACAGTTCATCAGGGTTTATTAACAGAGACACAATCTGCGTGTTCACAGCAGAATTCACTAAGTCTAAATTCCAACATAAACGCATTTTAAATGCACTATTGTCAGATCTCTGAGACTTAAAACATTTGAAATGTTTAAAAAAAAAAAGATTTAGAAAAGCAGAATGGCAGTGAAGGGGGGCCATGTGTTTGCCAAGATTGAATGCAGGAAGTTGGGCAGACTGCAAAGCCTCTTCTGCCACTAGATCAATAAAGATGCAACATGTCAGGTCACACATGATGAAATAAGTTCAAATCGCATCAAAAGAGAAATAGGACCGATGCCCTGAGGCCTGCTTTCCTGACACCATTACCAAAAACGGAGGATTTTAGTGCGAGACAAATATTTTTTTATTAAAAACTTCAGAGTGGTAACCGGATAAGTATATTTCTGGGTGAAAGGCATCAAGTGTTGGAGGTGTGCACTGTAGCAAACAAAGAAAAAAAATCATCACATACAAGCACATTGTGAATGGCTCTGTGGCGTCATCATACATAGAAGGCTAAAATACTTACTAGTACTGCTACATAGAAAATCACTGCAGAAAATGCTCAGATACATAGTACAATATATCCCAACAATAAGTCTTATCTGTATTGGAATACATATTTAGCCTCTGCACACTAAATGCTGATAACATGCATGCATAAACAGAAGAATAGCTAAAATTTACTTGCAGTGGCTCATATAAAATACTGTATGTCATCACAGCACAAGGCTGTAGCTCTCACAGGAGCATAGAATAGCTCATTTTATTAATTAACATGGTGACTGTGGACATAAAGGGTTTTAATAGGATAAAAGCACCGATAATTGGCCCACTAACAGTTGCCAGTATCATTATTACGTGCTTCAAAAATGAAACTCCAGGGAGAAATGTAGTCTGTATGCAAGTGAGTCCTTGAAAATGAACCCACTCAACTCCCACTGCTGAGGAAAATGGCAAAAAGCTGCAACAGGTCTTCCATCTAGTGGCCACATATCGTCATCGCTACATAGCTCCCTTCTTAAACTGAGGTAACAAGACACCCACAGTACTTGGGAAAACTATCAAGCAAGGTTTGATCAGAACATTACATTTATTTTAGTTGTGAAAATGACAATGTGGGTCAGAACAACTCAATGACATATTGTTTCTTATATCAGGATGTGAATAAAATGGACAAATCCTAACAAATCTTAGGTAAAACTAAAGACTTAGACTCACTGGTTGAAAATTAAAAACACTTACCGCCACTAAAATGTTAGAAGAGACTAAAAAACAGAAACATTCACAAATCACAAAACGTACACAACCAGCACAACAAAAAATATTTTAAAAAAATCTTTAAATGTAATTATTTTTTATTTTAATAATAAAAAATAAAAGTTAAAAGTAAATAAAAGTTACTGCAAATAAAAAGTAATTGTTCCAATGGCAATTTTTAGATTATATTAACTCATCCTTGTGCTAACGCCAAGAACCCGAGATCTCTTCTCAAACAAATACTCTCAGCATGGATAACGACACAGAACCGTTTTGATAAAAAATAATGAAAATCCCCACACTGCCATTAACGGCCAACAAGGCTGATAGAATTGAATGACGGTGCTACTAATACAGAATACTTTGGTTTACTCATCTGCATCTGCAAACTGCTCAGGCTCCGTACTGGTGCTGGGGCAGGTCCACTGGACTGGGTGTGAGTGATGTATGGCTGGGCTGTAATTGGGTACAGTTCCCAACTCCCAGTGTTCCAGTGATAAATCCTGCAAAGCAAAATGTAGCACATCTTCTGGACCTGGGGGACGGGGGGCGAGACACAATACAGTCAAAGACATGACTAGTTTGGCATGTGACATAAAATTGGAAAATTCTGTATATCCTCAAATAATGTCCCTGCTCTGGCAGAGTACCCAACTACGGATGGTTACTTGTGACGAGACGGACTCATTACATCCTTAACATTGTCAACAAGCCCCCCTTTCCTCCCACACACACACATCCCCAGCCTCAATCTGTACAGAAAACCAAAGCATCCTCACTGCTACTTTGTTCATATTAATCAACACCATCTACAAAAAATGATTAACACACTGAATATTGGACAAATATTCTTTACCATACGGTTGGACTCCAAATTTCTTTTCCCAGTTGGCTTGGCACTCACTTTCCCAATCTTCCTCCTCCACTGGCGGTGTCAATTGCTGTGTTGGCTCCACAGGACATTGGTGCGATGAGTCTCTATAGAAGCCTTCTGATTATCATGTTGGACTAATCTCAGTGATACATTAGGAAAATAAGTGTCTAGAAAGGACTTTGTCTAAAATTAAAAAAAACATTCTCATGTGCAGGAGGAATGATTTTTGTCAATAAGTGGTAGTTATTCCATTATTTAACAAGAGGCAGAGTATGTAAATAACGTAAGAGTCGTTCCTTGTTTATCATGGTTAATTGGTTGGAAGTAGGATTAAGAATCACTTGGTGGATGGGTGGTTGGTTGGATGGATGGTGATGTGGGTTTTGATTGATGGATTGATGGATGGATGGATGGAGTCTACATACAATAACCAGGTATTACAAAATAACATCTCTAGGTTTTCAGTATTTCTGGTAGTAATACAAGACTATATTGCTTGCACTATATGGACCACTGTCTGCAATGGTTACACTGCTGCGTAGAAGGCAATGACTTTCAAACTCCAAGTATTATATTTCACCCTCTTCCAGCTCTGAGCAGGCAAGCCACGACCAACAAGAGACACACAAACACACACAGGAGCCAAGATGGTGGGGTGCCCTCCATTACAACACATCTTCAGTTGTGAAAAATCAAGAAGGTTCAAACACTTTTTCACTTTGCTTAGCGTTACTTTTACTTCCCTCAAAGCAGCTGTCAGGAATGTGACGCACCTTTTCTTATGGCTCCTTTTCCTTCTCTGGTTCTTCGCCCTGATCTTCACAGGATGTCCAGTTTCTGTTGCCTGTGGCTTGGAGGGGGTCCACACGTGGTGCCCTCTGGTTCCCCCGTTGACCAAGATGCCATGAATGCCTCCGCCAGCCAATGCAGGACCACAAGAAGTTGATAATGTGCTTTTTTGCTTTTCATGAGTCCTCGAAGGTGCTGCTTTGTTATGCTTGCCCTCAAAGCCATGCTTTAAACATCCATTGAGCACGTATGGAGGCTTGGTGAAATTCGATTCGACTGGTTTTGTCCTACTGCTTCCAGATACGCAGCCATTGAGGTCAGAAGTTTTTTTCAGCACACCTTGAGCCTGATTATTTGGAGCGTTGGCTCTACAGATGTTCTCATGAGCTTGCCTTGTTTTATCGACGGAGTCTGTAGAATACTGGAGCATCTTGAGATCTAAAATATAGTTTAATATGAGTTCACAGAAATGACAGAGGCAAACATTTCCACTTCTCATTCATTCAAAGTGAGGTGACCACGACGTTGCCTTTTAGTACTGGGCCCTCCAACACTTACTACCTACGCATTAAAATTTGAGTTGATACAAGTTTATTTTTATGTTCACATTAATGTGTCGGAATTAGAGAGAATTTATCTTTCGTTACACAGCCATTTTGAGAAAGGCTAAACTCGTGATAGCAGAGTAATTATCAGCTCACCATAACAAAAATGTAAATAAAACACTATCCAGCCTACCAGAGGGAAATGAGGTTACCATTTAGATGAACTGATGTACAAGAGTAGAAGGTGTGTTTAATTTCGTCTCACCTGCTTGTTAGCCTGAAAACTAGCACCGCCCTGTAAAATTGGTTGTCATTCAGTCGCCTTCTGGTACAGGAAGTTAAACACTAGATGGCGCCAAAACTGTGTCAAAACGACACCATGTTTGTAGTTCTATTGGGAAGTCAGCAGTTTTTGGTTAACAATAAATAAATATAAAGCCAATGACATTACATTTTTATTGCCTTGATTGTATATTATAATGATTAAAATACATCCTGTGATTTTAAAATAATTAATGTCCAATGAAAAGCCTGTATCATATTTTAATTTTTCATTTAAAACTACAAAAAATAACAGTTGACTGTTTGTATCATAATAAACATGCAAAATAATGCATTTTAGTTACTATTTAGTCACTCAATATTCTAAACTACCACCAATAGAAATAATGTGGCATTTTTACAGCTCAGTGTGCGTCTTTAATTTAAATCGTCCAAGCAGACAGAGTGAAACCAATTGTTACGTAAAACAGGACAGATATTTTTGGATTACAGTTCACTAATCATACCATTGAAAATATTGACTTTTTGTGAGCATTAACACATGAAGATGCAACAAATCCCAGTGTTATTCAACTTGTTAGACTGAAAAAACGCAGTTCACTTTGCACCATTGATTGTTCTTTCCTAATAAATCTGTAGAAAATAGAATCTAACCTGAAAAAAACTACAGTGGCACATGTTTACAAATGATCACTATGTAATTACAGCATTTACAAGTCCAGAAAAATGATTAAGACATACAATGTACCTCCTTAAGCAATTCATTTTACAACATCCACCTGAAAATTGTCCTCCCAAGGCACAGACTGAGGAAGTATGAACCATGCAAAGGGAAACCAAAGGTTTTGTGCAAGGAAGCAAAACTCAAGTTTTAGTTAAGTACATAATACAGCATATTGTTGTCCCTTCTCACATGGAGTGAATTATCAAGATGTACATTCATGATATTCAAAAGTATCACAGGGCCATTTCCTTCGTACAGGCTCCTCCCATGTATGCACACATTTCACTTACAGTGGCAACTCAGAGTCACATCCCGTACATTCATTACACATCAAAACTTTTCTGTGCAACATGGCTGAGCTTATTATTATTGCTAAGAGCAGTGTACCTTTCAAGCATGGGGGCGATCATGTAAGTTACAGTTTAAAGACACTCCTTGGCGGCGGCTTCTTCATCTCTAAAGTGACTCATTAATAAATCCAAGTCGGAACAGTGACACAGTGCATGTGTTGCAGCGTTCCTGGAAGACATATTCTCAAGAGTAAACAAATAGATTACCTTCATTTGCAAAGAAGCTACTTCACCGAAACCCTACGCCCAATAGCGTGAACCATAGACTTGCTTTCCTTCGACTGTAACCTTGATAAATTTGACCACTTTTCCCACTTTTACCAACTTGCTTTTCAAATATGCCAATTCCAAATGCTCCACATACATAACAGTACTGTTACTAAACCAGCCTAAAACATAGCATCAGTTTGCCGTTTTAGTTGCCTAGCATCTCACAGTGCTTACTCTCAGGCCTACTCCAGGCTATAATGTTCCTAATATTAGCCAAAACATGTCTGATGAGATAGGCTCTTCCAGTTTTTGTACCAGCGTGCCCATATCCAGCATAGTCTTTCCGGTTCCAAGGTGTGTCGAGGACAAGACACCAACAAGTATGTCTTCATAGCACAGACAATGTAGAAAAAAAATCCAGATGACGCGTCACATTAGTGTGACCATCAAGTCACTCCCTTTAGTTCAGCATACACCCTTTAGGATTCTTCAAACTAAAGGGGGAGATGTCCCAGTTCTCGATATTCAATGCTGTGCTGACTCCATATGGCCGCTGCTAGGCCTTGATCTCCAAGATGGAAGGGTTGTGATCAAGGATAGAGAGGATGATTTTGTCCATATACTGTCGCAGCCGCATGTTGATTTCCTCCTGCTCCTTCAGGGCTTCCATTAACTGTGGAGACAGTGTCATGTTAGCTCATTTGAAGACGTGCTAATTGAAAGAACTGCAGATTCTTTTAAGTCCAAGTACGGGAAGTGAGCTGTTTGCAACACAGATGCCCATGCTCTGTAACGTAACAGGACATGTTGCATGATAATGACAACAGCACTTGAGTAAAGATGTCATGCAATGCAGTGGCACTGACTCATCCATCCCTGTTTTCCTACGGCATTGGTCGGAATGAGACACACCAACAAAGCTGTATGTCCTCATAAGTTGCAGGTCTAAGTTGCTTCTGGTATGACACACATCAATCTGCCTACATACAGACCCAGTATCTTTGTACAGTGTTTGGCAGAGTAATGCGAATATCGGTTGCACAGCCTAGAAATGGTTTGTTCCAACTGTGCGAGTGTGTGTGGTGTGTTGCATCGTGACATGAAATACCATAATTTCCGGTGTATAAACTTTGAGCCCTGCAGCTTATACAGTGGTATGGCTATGGCTAAATTCTAATCTCATGACATCTCCTTTACTTCACAGAAGTACCACTAATCATTTAAATATCATTTAAAATCTGGTTAAATAACTAATTATTTACTCACTTAATATAACAGTCTGATTCATGGTGTCATCTTATCAAGAATTCTAAACTCATCACACAGCAATTCACACAGCAAAAGGTGTACCTAAAAATATACCAATACAAGTTTTAAAGGAAAAAAACACCAACTATTTTAAGGTTTTCTCATAATACATTGGCACTCATTGGTGACTGTCAGTGTGCTGCAATGATGTCAGCCTCCCTCTGGACTTTCTGGCTCCCTCTGGTGGACAGAGGCAGCATTGCAGTGCCATTCATCCATCCATCCATTTTCTCTGCCGCACTTCATTGTAGGAAAAATTATTTTAAACTTGTATTGATAACCGTTGGTATATTTCTTAGGTACTCCTTTTGAGTGTTAAGTTGCTATGTAAAGAGGTTAGTACCCCCCTGCACCTTTTATATATGTTATGTTTCCATCTTATTTTCCTACAGGCTGTGTAATCTTGGCGGTATATTTATCTTGTTCATCGTGTTTGTCTTTTTATAAACATGTCCATACCAAAAAAAAGATTACCACAGCTTAAAGTTCTATGGTATCTCTATCTTCTGTGTTGTATTAATTAGAGGTTTCACTGGGATTCTGCCTGGAAACAAAAGCCAAACCAGTACTGACTGTTGCAAACTGCGCTGTGGTGAGATGAACTGAACTGCTTGTTTAGAGCCAACGTAAAACTTGGCTACTTCCGCAAATGCTAATCAGACACCATGTTGTGATTTTTACCTGGTCCCTGGATGCATTATCTATCTCAGCAGCCAGAGATTGGGCCTTGGTCTGCGTGGCGAACAAATTCTTGGCTTCGTACAGGCTCAGGCTGAGAATTTGGCCATTCAGATCATCATTCTGCTCCTTCAGTCTCTGGTTCTCCTACAAAGAGACAGTTAGGGAAGAGAAATTGGTAAGAAATATATAGTACAAAAGCTTCACTCAACTCAGAAGACAAAATGCTGCTTGCACTTGGTTGGTCATCCGGTACCACATGTAGCAGTGCACATCTACTATGGCAACACCTACAGGACATGAAGCAGGTTATGAGCGTTACACCCTGCATTGCCTGCTGTGTTATAAAAGCACCATGGTGATGTTGCCCTTGAGCGCCAAACCTGAGGTGAGTTTGCTTGCTCTTGCGTGTTTTACAGTTTCATTAGTACGGGGACTGCAGCGCCAGATCAGCTCGGGCGGGTTCACTCTACTCCATTGTTATTAGTGGTTAATATTGAAGGGATGGGGGGTCGAAGAAGCAATTTTACCATCAGACTGGGACGGAGCAAAGCCCCAGACAACCCAAGCGGCTGGAATTCATGGGGAAGAAAGTCCTGGGACATAAATCGCTGCGTGCGCACACACACATACACACATAGTGAGCTCTTTTTGGTCCACCAGATTGGGAGATATACCTGCTATGCTATGTTTGTTGTTGCTTGGTTAAATACAAGTACAACATAGTGGGCCAAAATATAATAAAAGTCTGTAAGCAGTTCAGGAAATTACACTAATGGAGACGGTAATTCGCGTAACAAAGGTGAATGGAGAGGACATCTAAACACACATATACAGTAGTCAGTGTTTACTCAGCATCCGGTCTGCACAATTTACTCAGATGGCAAACAATGCCTTAGGGAACATATCATTATGTGCTTTCATTTATTTAAAAAAACAACTTAGAATCAAGTTGAACTAATCAAAATTGGGGCACTGAATCTGCCCCTGGGTGTTTTTGTTCCATAACGCTCAGGATCTTTTAAGTAACTTAAAATGACTGTGTTACTGCATCCAACCTACGAGAGGCCTTCCATATGCAGCTCAACTATCTGACCCCATTCAAAGAAAGAAAGCTATTTTCTCTTTGCCATCAAAAGATCATGCCAGTGGGAAAACCTGACAGAAAATGACATTGAATCCTCTTAAACCTTTGATCAGGTGATGAACAGCCTACAGTTATCCCTCGTTTATCGCGGTTAGTGGATCCCAGATCTGATCGTGATTAGTGAATGTTTGCAAAACTGCATTCAATATTAACAAACAGAATATTTTTGTATTTAGAGCATAGAAAACCTGTAACACCCCCATCGTCACCTTAACATGCCTATTATTTTCTGCAGGATTACTGCAGGACATAACAGACGACCTCTGCTAGCATAGCTAGCTACCAAGCTAACTGGTTAGCCTCTCCAATTTACTTATTCTAAACTTAAGAAAGGGTTTTCAAACAGAGAGGGGAAGAAGGCCAAAGGTCAAAGAAGCCAAAAATGTACCACTACCACATGGAATGAGAGGAAAAACCCTTTTCTCCACTCAAATGAGGTCCAAGTACTAGATGTACTCAAAATAAAATACTTGGTTTACATTCATACTGGTATTTTCCCCCGAATAATGGGCTCAGCTAAGTATATGCTTAAAGTCGTGCCTCGATTGGCCCCTATGTACGACATGTACATTGTCCGACCACCTCACACACCCAAAACATGATGTCTTCTGGGTCACATACTCTTGAGGACTTTCCTTTCCATGGCAGAATTTTCAGGTGACCGCCAAGTATCTTACAGTAGACCACACGTGCACCCTAATTCCCCTGAAGTTACACTTTTTCACCACATTCGGTGTCATATTGCACCTTATTTGCATTTGTCAGCCTTAAATGGGTGTTGAAAATGTATGTTAATGATGTAGCAAAATGGCAAGTGCTGACAATGCATGTCTCTACTCATTACCTGCTTGAGCCTCTTGACCTCGTACTCCAGCTCCACCTCCCTGGTCCTGTTGTTGTAGTCAGCCAGACCAGAAGAAGAGCTGCGGCCACGTCCGGTCTTTTCGACATCCAGTTTAAAGAGCTGCAGGTGTTCCAGCTCTCGCCGCAGGTCCTCCATCAGCTATATAAAGAAGCCCAGAGGAAAGCCATGTTACGTAATGCTGGTAGTGTGTGGGATGCGTCAAAGTGCCGCCAGGGTGTGTTGTGATTGTGTTTGATATTAAGTATTCAGTTCTACCTCCTGCATGGCCTGTTTCTCTTCCTGGAACTGCAGCCTGTTTTGTCTCAGTTTGTCCATCATTTTCCTGTACAGGTCCATTTCATCCTTCAGACGTAAGCTGGTGTCCTCAAGCTTATCTGTCATCCTTTGCTTCTCCTGAGCACAGAGACACATTTGTTATGTGTTTTGGAGCGTTATCACATTAGACTAAGATATGTGGAGGAAAAAAGTTACAGTATCCAAGCTGAGACTCACCTCATCCAGTTTTTCAGTCTGCGTCTTCAGTCTGGTCATGTTAATATGCATCTCATTTTTCTCATCCTCCAGTTGCTTAACTCTAAATTATGAAACATGCACAGTTATCGGTTATTGGCAGTGTCAAGTTCTTTTGCAGTTTATCTTGCCTCAACTTCAAAAGGCTGCAAAGATCGTAAGGGACGCTTTACCAACTTTCTTCACCTTTGTTCATGGTACACATAATGTCATTGTATAGTCATATCACCTCGTACTTCGGTACATTATTAATTTACAAATTAATTAATTTAACAAATTTCCCCACTGAGGGACGAATAAAGGCATATCTTAATATCTTAAAAAAAACAAAAAAAAACCTTAAGCTGTATTATGGAAAGCAGGAAGCGAACAAATGAAACAGTTACTGATTGTAAATGTAAACTGTATTATGGAAAGCAGGAAGTGAACAAATGTAACAGTTACTGATTGTAAAAGTACCAGATGGAGGGGTAGGATTCAATAAACTTTGCTTCTTCCTACTCCTTTTGAACATGTGGAACTGTGAACTGATTATGTGATGCACTCAAGTGTAATCTGATGCATGTTTAAATGAAATAAAACCATTACCATTACCAAAAAAAAAACAGTATTTTAATTTTTTTTACCGGTTGTTGAGCAGCTCGATCTGTGTCGTTTTGTCTCTCTCCATCTTGCTGAAGGCCTCTCGATGTCGTCTCAACTCCCCCTGCAGATTTTGGTTCTCCCGTGTCTCCTGGTCTTTCAGTTGTTCCTCAAGTTCATTGACCCTGAGATTATTTTGTCAATATTATTACAATTCCCATACGGACAAATGTCGCAATATGCATCATGCAACATTGTATGTTCAGACAATACCTGTGTACTAAATGAGTGTTGTCCTGCTTCAGCTTGGACTTGAGCTCATCATTCATTACAATTTCATTCTCCAGTTCTGCAACCTTCTTCTCCAAAGAGTTTACCTGGCCAAGACAAGGAGCTTGATTAACACTGTCAACAATCTTCAAAGCTGCGAACATAACTGCTACAGGATGTGGTTTGAAAGAAAATACAAGTGCATCTCAATATATTAGAACATCAATAGTGTTTGATGAGCAGCTATACAAAGATGGGGGCTTGAGTAACCTTGACTTGAAAAAGCTATTGACTTCTTACTTTGTCCTTCTTGCCAACTCTGTTTGAAAACTTTCCTTAAGTTTACAATGAAAAAATTGGAGTCTAACTAGTTAGGTCAGTAGCATGCTAATGCTTAAAATGGCTGCCGTCTATTGTGTCCCCGCAGTCATCCTGTACACTGAACGTGTGTTGTAAACACAGAATAATTGTTTTTTGTGTGCATTTTTTTTTAGATTAAAATTTAAATGACGCCTCACAACTATAAAAAGGTGCAGAAGTGCAAAAAAATAAATATAAACTTTGCAATGTACTGCTACTTTAAACACACATGTACATACAGTATACCTTCTCATTGATGTCGATGTCACAGGAGTCGATGCTATCTCGGAAAAGGTCCTCTGTGCTGCCATTGCTGCTACTCAAGTTGCTGTTGTGGAGCAACTGCCTGCTCAAAACACAAAGTGAGACATAATATATCTCCTTTGGTGTGTTTGCCAGAGTGTGACTGGAACAAAAAGCGCGAGGCTGCAAAAGTCTCTTTCTAAAGAAGGGAGAATTTCGAGGACAACGCCCTAGGCTAGTGTCAACAGAGAAAACGGTGCAAACAGAATTAAAATAAGGCACACACTTTGCTGTAGCAGCCTTGTAAAGAAGGTGTTTTTATGTCTGAAAGTGACATTTCAATTGTTATATTTGCGCCAATGAAGGACTATAGCCGCATCCCATTTTTAATCTCAAGAGGGGAGAAGAAAGAGGAAACATAACAGATAAGGAGGGCTATAAAAGGGGAAGAAGGAACCAAAGCAGACAGAGAGAGAGGACAGTGCTAGCGTCAAGCTTTATATTGAATACATAGATCAGCTCTGACAGGCCATTTTCATTCTGTCACTATAATTCACTCGCCGTGGTTGGGGGGGCGTTCAGCCCAACAGATCGTGCAGCCAAGAGTGACGTTGTTACAGCATGTGTTCTCATAGATGGCTCGATGGTTTTATTGGAATAAGTTAGTAATTAACTGGATGCTTAAGTGCAATGGTGCACAGGGCAGGGGAGAGATAAGAAGGCAGTAAACACTAATGCCGTGTATGATTGCGTGTGGCTAGTATTGTGGCTATGTAAACAAAGGGGAAGGAAACTTTCTTTGCTTCACTTTTTTGAAATCATGTCAGCTACTTTCAATGTTAATGTTAGATGAGTTCCTTGTCTTTTTTTTCCTGTTAAAGCTGCACGTGTGTTGTTTCACTGCAAATAGTGAGATATTAACAAATACACACAATCAGATTGGACCTTTTTGCCTAATTGCTGCCACTTAGAATGAATAGAAAAGTGAGAGACTGTGTTGTCTCTGTGTTGACTTAGTGTCTGAAGTGTGTTTCTTACCTTCCAAATGCCGTGCTGGAGATTTTCCTGTTAGGACTGCACAAGAAAAGAAAAAGCATCAAAACGCAATTTATCAGTAAATTGTAATGGAAATGTCTCATAGGTAAACACTGCACTGCTGGCCCTTTTATATGCTGCAAATTTCATTATGTGGTAGAAAAAAAAGACAAACTTCCTCATTTGATCCCAGCTTTCAAATATCCAGATGCGACCTGCTAAATACATCAATGCTTCACAATGATATCTTCAATTGCACTGACTGCAGATGATAAAGAGGCTCACATACAATGAGAAAGCTTTCATTTTTCCATTGAACATGTTTAAAAGACGTTCCTCCAGGTCCAATTCCAAACAATGCATTTTCATCTTCAATTCTTGCCACCCATGGCTAATTTTTATTTATAAAAAGGTCAGTGTGCAGTAAATAAAGTTGCATTAGTGCAGTTTCAAGACAATTCCTGCTAAATCTACTTCAAGTCTCACTCTGATTTGAAGATGCGTGGACATGTATGCACGCAGCTGGAATGTACGACTATCAAGGGTGACCCTGGATTGTGTTTCCATTAATAGTTTCCCTTTTGCAATGCTTGATGAGGTCAGCTAGGGAGTGAAAGCCTTACGCAATAATCAGTTAGTGCTTATATTTGGCGTGGTTTGAAAGCCTGTAGAGACACCTGTGTGCGGTATGGTTTCCTGTGTCAATGTGACACAGGAAAAAGCGCTCCCCTTTTCCTTCACAGTGCGCAGGCGTGCAGCTCCAAACCAAAACAAACATGTCAAATGGTGGTAGAAGAATAAACACTTAACAGAGTATGGTGAGTTTTCGAGACTCACAGCGCAGCAACGCTTTCAGAAGGCTACACAAGTAACCAGAAAAATTATTTAATTCATCCGATTAGATGAGCAGCCTCTCTCAGTGGTAGAAAACACTGGGATCCACCGACTGAGCTCCGGCTTGAGACCCTGTTACATGCTACCTGGATGTTTTTTGCAAGTAGACTGGCCGTTGGAGCCCGTATGACTGATTGAGACCTAGGCTTAAGTGTTAAGAAAGCTACACTTGATGTGAACTAATATCGTGTGAGATTGCATTTGATTGTGTTGTTTCTACCTGTTAGCCTTGAGGTTTTTGAGACGAGCCTCTAGGTCAGTGAGCAGGTTGACTTTTTTGCTGCATTGACAACAGTAGATGTCCATCATCTCTGCAGGGTAATGTTGTTGCACCTTACGTGGCGTCTGGCCCGCACTGTAGACACACACACAGACACACAATCTCACCATGAGTCACTCGGGGTGTAAAAGTTCAAAACGGTATGAGGATCTAACCCTGTCCATGCAACACCTGACAAAAAAGAAACCACAGACACACCCTTTAATTAATGCTATTCTCTTTCGCCCGGCTTATAATTGCTGTTGCTTTATGTTGATGGTGTCACTGATTGAAGTCATTTACAGTTAGTCATGTTGGGCTGTAATGACTTGCTTCATGCCATACATGCAATGCAATCCTGCAGGACTGATTTTTTTCCCCCTTCTTCTGAGAATCAGCGGTTGTTGCAACAGAAAAAGCACAGCTATTACTGTATGTGTGTTTATCGTAAACTGCTGTTTTGTTTATTGGCAAGATTGAAGAAAAGCAGAAGCTGGACTTGGGTTCTAATTCTACATCACTACAAACATTATCATCTCTTCAGTCTTTGTTTTCCCTTGCTCATGACTGCGCCTTTAGCCTACTTTGCACTAAACTGCACTTATTTAAAATTCCTTCCCAGGCACCCCCAACCCCCTTCAAATGTGCCATGTAAGTCTTCTAAATCCCAGGCCTCATTTGGACTACAAATCTCTTTGCCGGCTCACTTTGAGTTTTGTCTGCTTGGTATGCAGGGAAGAAACACAAAAAAGTTTTCCACTTTATCGGTCAAGAGTCTTGATCGCATTACGCAAAGCCACTGGTGAATATTAATGTGTTCCCGGAGGGCAAAAGCTCTTAAGCTATGAGTCAGGTAATGACACAGGAGTTTAAGGAGGACGGGAAATTACCGATCAGCGCTGCGTAAAGACACGCCCCCCTCAAGCAGTTTGCGTGCGGTTATCAGTCAGGTACCGTAATGTCCGGTGTATATGTCACGACTTTTCTTGCTTAAAATTACAAGTCCCATGATGCTTAGAGTGCAGCTTCCGGAAGTGAAGTGGACTGGATCAGTCTTATGCAGCAATTGTGTTTTGATCCTACTAATCTTCAAGGGGCCTTGATGTGATTCATCAACTTTGCTTAAATATGGTATATATTGATTGTAAGTAAGTTCTACATTCTTACTTTTTTGAAAGCAAACGGAAAATTCACAAAAATGTAATTTATAGTTCATGGCGCCTTGTTCTGTTACGTCATTGGGATGACAACTCTCAGGTAAAGCAGAGTAAACAAACTTCTTCAAACTTCTAGACTTGGTTCAGAATATTTTTCCTCAAAATAGTAGTCGTGTGTTGCTGGTGGATGTTCACAGAATCCGAGTGATACTGTAAGTTTGTTTACTTTTACCAGAGGAGGGTAAAAAATAGATGAAGCAAGTGCACAGAACGAGAAACGGTTCTTTGCAGTAATCATTTCACTGATGAGTTCTTTGAAGGAACACCTTTACAAGAATTTGGCTTCAGTGTATGGTATAAACTTTGAAAAGTTGACTACCTCGATGTCACAGATGATCCAAGATCAGAATATCCGTTGGTACGGCTCTCGTCTTCTGGATAGGGGCTGCTGGGAGCGTAGTCGGGCTCCTCCACTTCGCCGTAGTCCTCAAACTGCTCCTCGTTCAGAGAAGCCGAGGAACGTGTCGACAGGTCTGAGATGACAGAGTTGCTCGTGCCGCTTGTCCTGACGGCGCCACAATGTATGTAAAAAAACCGAAATAACGTCCTTTCAATATGCAAACACAAGGCATTCGATGTGACTTACTTCTCAGAGGGGAAGAAGAGATCCCCCAAGATGTCTTCCTTGTCCCCCAGTCTGGTTGGCCCTTCTGAAGTGTCGGACCCTTGGGTGCTTTCCACGGCGCTGTCTCTATCGGAATCTCTCTCCTTGCCCTCGTCCTCCTCCACGTCTCCGGGGAACAGTGGGCTGCTGGGGACGACGTCAGGATAGGCCCGTGTACACATGATGATCGGAGGGAGCCGCTCCTCGTCGCTACCCTGGATGATGATGGAAAGGAGCACCGTATATGATTATTTATCATTAAAAGATGAACCATTAACTATTTTTATACACCTTTTCCTGAGGAAAAGTGCTCAAGTGATATGACATCCAAATGATCCAAAATGTTAATTCAATGCAGAAATCCTGACAATTATTATTTAATTTAAATACTTTATTACATTATTGACCAATTTTAAGTATTTCAGAAACGGATGGCGCTTGGCTAACCTTTCTAATGGGATGTCAGCCTCTATAATCATACAGCAATATGTGAAAGTCCTCAACAAACTGTAATGGATGTGCTTGTGGCTAGTCATCAATGCAATTCCAACTGCGTTATTAATGCAAGATATTTTTTACACTGTTGTTTTGTTTACACAATCAGACAACATGGTGGTGAACAGCACTTTTATTTCGATGGACAGAAGTGTGTGTCTCTGAACGGGCATCATAAAATGCTTGTTTGCATTAAAGAAATAAGTTGGATTTGTCTCACACTGCTGGCATAGTGAAAGTAAACATGTGTGACTCTAAAACAAGTGATGGCAACATTCCTTTTAACACTAACCCAAAGGGATCCATTCATGAATCGGCGTAGACTGATGACAAACTTAAAACAGGCAGAGGTGGCTAACAATCTAAAAAAAGGAAAATCGACTTATAAGTGGGCACCTCTGTATTAAAACATGCCACTAAACATCTCAGTATGGCGTGTAAAACGCAAAAGGTTGTATTTATAACATGATCATTTGGAGCCGGAAACTGCTTACTGGAACGGCAACAGTTCCTTGTTGATGAAATGATAATTACTCTAATAAGACTTTCGGTTGAGTATGCTAGCAATCAATGTGTTGACTGGAAGTCAAACGTACTGTATAAATTATAATTGTTTGAAAGCATGTCAATGTTTTTGTTTTTTTTTTTTGTGACAGAGATGAAACAATAGGAAGAGTATGTGCAATTTTTTGGGCTAGCAGGTTCCAGTCACTGAAGTCTACATAAAGGGCAGCCTTGTTGACAACACATGCCTCTGACACTGTGCGTGTGTCACCATTAAATAAGGAGAAAGTGGAGTACAGTTAATCCTGAAATTACATTGTGTAGAACAGCATCCAGTACATACAGTACCTCGGTATTAAGGTTCATTTTGGGAGCTTTTTGGAATGGGTAACAATACAATCCATTCATCCATTTTCTATGCCACTTATGCTGGAGCCTATCCCAGCTGTCTGTGGGCGAGAGAGGTGGTACACCCTGGACTGGTCGCCAGCCAATCACAGGGCACATATAGACAAACAACCATTCACACTCACATTCATACCTATGGTCAATTTGGAGTCCCCAATGAACATGCATTGCATGTATTCATGCAATTACATGCATGTTTTTTGAATGTGGGAGGAAGGCACATTAGTTTGGCGAAAACATGGGAACAACCTCCCTGAACCTCCCCAGAAGTGGCCTGCCAGCCAAAATTACCCAAGAGCGCAGCGAGGACTCATCCAAGAGGTCACAAAAGACCCCACAAAAATATCCAAAGAAATATAGGCCTCACTTGCCTCAGTTAAGGTTAGTGTTCATGACTCCACCATAAGACAGACACTGGGAAAACATGGCTTGCATGGCAGAGTCCCAAGCCCAGAACCACTACTGAACAAAAAGAACGCTAACCCTCATCTCAATTTTGCCAGAATACATCTTGATGAGCCCCGAGACCTGGAAAATTTTGTCATGATCTGAATCCTATTGAGATGCGGTGGCATGACCTTAAAAAGGCAGTTCATGCTCGAAAACTTTTCAGTGTGGTTGAAATACAACAATTCTGCAAAAGAGAGTCAAAAGTGCATTTTGTGTTCAGTTGTGTCGACATCGTCTAACATTTTCATCATTCTAATGATAACAAGAGAGCAAGATTGTTAAGGGACACTATAAAGCAAGTTGTGATGATGATCGTAGCTGGTAGTTCGCCCATGGCACAAATAAAACAAGCTAGCAAGATGCTGCCAGCCATGTAAACAAACGTGCCAGAAAGTGGAATGAGATTGAAACGTGAGCAATCACCCACGCTGGCATAGACGGGCTTCGCATGTGACAAGCTGTCATTAATCGAGTAGACATTTTACGAGCTATTCGTTTCCCGATAATAAGAAACAAAATGAAAGTAAACTTGCGTATGTGGTCAGACATGAGGAAGTGCCAGCAAGACAGACAGGTGATTCTGGTGCATGCCTATTAAAAGAACGTGCAGTGAAACATTTTAATGACATTTGATATAGTTTTCAAATCAATTGTGGTCAATAGGTGTGTAAATAATAAGCTATTTATGGATCTATATATATACACACACAATATATTATTTAAAATGTTTTCAAGTTGAAAAAAAACAAATTTTTGAGGTGCAGCAGCTTTTTTTGTAGTGGCGTACTGCCACGAGCAATTACAGGTAGCGGAAACTCTGGAGTTGTTATAGGAAAGGTGCAAGAGCTTGGTGAGGTAGTGCAGGGTTTTCCCTTGAAGTGTCGTATACACAAGTAGAACGCCAGTGATGAATGATCGTCGAGTAAGGAAGGAGGTAGGAAATGCAAAGGCATCAAAACCCTGTGATTAAGAGTGCAGACATTTTCAAACAACTGGGTCAATTTGGCAAATCTTTTTTTTCCCCAATGGCCAGTGGCTTTGTTTACCAGTTACACTTCCTGTCCCTGACTCAATTGAACTAATGGTGTCATGGTCATTTACACAACATCAGAGGTAATACAAATGACACAATTATTACAGAAAGCTGTGTTACTTTACTCCTTGAGTGTTCGTGTTTCTACAAACACGGATCAAAATAAACAAGATGGTAAAAAAAATGTGTTTGCTTTAAAATCATGCAAAACAAAACATGCAAACATGGTGCTAGACCCGAGTGAATGAGCTTACATATCAACTAACATTGAGCAGAGGGATCCAAAGGCTTTGATTCAGTGTGAGTCAGCATAGCAAAGGGAATACAGGATGAGCTGAAGGCTGAAAGATGCAGCGAAAAGAGGATAGTGAGATGGATGCGAAAAAAGCAGAAAGACAACAGGGAAAGAAAATGCAGCAAAATGTTGGTAATAGTAACATAGCAAAGGCTTTACAGGCTCTACATCCGTATCACTCCGTCTTTCCCCTTCATCCTCTCCTCCTAGCCAGCGGGCAACTTAAATGTTGCCAACACCAAAATATTTGCAAGTGCATTTAATGCTTCAGCTCTGATGTTCAGCCCTAGCTGTCGCCAGTGGGTGCTTCTGTCATCTCACATCCCTTCAGTGGGCAACACATAAACATGCACAGTGAAACTGGAATTTCTCTACATAAAATGAGTCAGAGATAAAATCATCAACGATTTTCAATTTTTTTCCACATGATTACAATTTACAAAACATAAATACACCACATGGTGGCACAGTTATCCAACTTCTTCGTGTGAGCCCCTGAGGATTGACTAAAAAATTAGGATGTTTGGTAAAATCACAATGAAATTTGGTATCTTCAGGGTACTAGCGAGCATATGTTTGTCAAATTTGAGTTTGTTTGAAAAACATAGCTGCCATTAAACAATATGTGCATTCTGTGGCCCGAGTGGGAGTATTACATTAAGTATTACATGCATGCTAGCATGGCTTCCAATGCATTTTAACAACAATGCCATTTATAGTCTGTGACAGTACTCTTACTGTGACAGTAAGAGATTATATTTTATCCAGAGGTGTCTTGATCCGATCCGATATTGCAAAAAAAAAAAAATCATACCGCCTGGGGGTCACCCCACTATTTGTGAAGCACTGGTTTACACAGGCATGTGGTAAACGACGCTCTTATTTTGAACGACGGTCACGGATATGTGTTCCGCATGTGTGCAGAATTTTCTTATCATTGGAAGATACCGATATCTAAAAAATATCACCCAACTCTTATTGTAACATTATTTTTAAGAACTGTACAATAAAAAAGTTGCAAATATGACAATATATTGCATTCATTATTGTAATGTAATTTAATTTCTACTATGTTACACGTTACTGCTTTCTGTGTATGCTATTGGCCCTGCCTCCACCCACCGCTTACTCCGTTCATGCCGTTGTTCTATGGAACCAAAGTGCTGAAACCAATGCACAAAGTGAAGCTTCTTCCTGCTCCTGTTCGGAGGTGAGAGACAAGGAAAACAGACACACACGCACATGGCAATATATTCAGTGTTTGGTAACGTTAGATGGAAGAAGCAATAGAAAACACTGAACATAATTCTCCTGGCAGTTCCACCAATATAGACCACTAAAGTAGGTGAGCCAGGGTTGCCATGGCAACAACAGCGGAACTACTCTGCAGTTTACTATCAAGACGACAAAGGGGAAGTAATGACTCGCATTTCACTATCATTTTGTTAAAGATTGACTCACAATTGTAAGAACTTACAAGAATGATTAAACAAATAAAAGCCTCACTCTTCCTCCTAAGAGAAACTCTGGCTGCATTTTGACATAGTACAAAGTTTTTAGAACACATAGCCATTTGTTTGTTTCCAATGGGGTCCCAAGGGCCGCACGTTGCAGCTTGGATTACCAAGAATGTTGGCCTGGATAAAGCACAATGAGGGGAGGGGCTGTGGTTGCTGAGTGGGGCCATTGAGACTGAAACTCTGCTCAGGTAAGTACTGGGAACCCCTGGGGAAAAAGGAGTTTTAATTTGTCTTGTGATGCAGAAGAATATGTCCTCTTGAATGTGTTCAGATTAGGTTACATTGTGAACATATAGTACTTTGCATAAGTCTTAGTCCATCATTAGAGTAATAGTTTTAGCAATCCTACATAGACTATGTGTCATTATTTGCAGGAACCCGTCTATAATCATTATCTAAATCCAATGGAAACTTGCTAACACCCTCTTATGTCTCATTTCCTGCTTAAAGGTTGAAATGCTATTATAATAAGAAAGCTGATGCCCTGACAATTTTGCAGGTTAGTATGTGTTATAGGCACGGACAGGCCGTTAAACAAGGAAAACTTGAATTTCATTCCATCATTAAGCCCATAAGTGACAAGTCGTCATGAGAACTTTATGTCTGATCAAAAGGCAAAGGGCATGACTCCCAGTTGACATTTTACTGTCACTTTCATACAGAACATTAGTCATGCAAAGATGCCAAGAAAGGCATGTCATTCATTCATCACAGGTTTATGTCACTGAGGTGTCAGCTGAACGACAGCAAGGTTCCTTTCCATTTTTAGGTCAAAACGGAAAATGTACTTGTACAACTTTTACTACCATGGACCAGAAACAGCAGAGAAAGCGGAGCAAACAACAAAACAACCAAAAGAGAGAAAATGATCATGGCTGAAGGCCGAGGAGAAGTGGAGACTATCTTTGAAGAAATTGTTGCTAAACGCGGAGGTACCACTGTTATACAGAAGTGGTTTGGTTTCAACAGAACATTTGGAATACCTGACTAACTTAACCATATATTACCCTCACAGTCCACTAAATAACCAGGGACTGGACTTTGAAGTCATTTTGTTTCCAAACCAGGAACACACAGGAGAAAACATCGCAAGTGAGTTTGAGTTTTTTCCAAAAATGGGGCTTAGAAAAGAAAAAAACATGAGTATATACTAACTACTGACAGTTGACCTAACGGTATGAAAGCAGCTACACTCAACTGGCTTACTTTGGATACTCTCCACGGTGCCATAGATAAGCTTACTTTTATATCGCTTGCCATACTATTAGCCTTCCATCAAAATGACTTGCATATGCTAAAATAAATAGTCCTGGGTCACAGGTTGGAGTTGAAGTGTTCTGTGTCCGACGTCCTCAAATGCCAAAGCACTAAGGAAGAGGGGGGAACCTCTATCTTTGTCTTTGTTTAACAAGTGTCTTTTCTGGCAACACGCTGTTTTGTCAGCCTACAGAAAAGGGGTCATTTCATTGTCTGGCAGACCCCTTGGCAGGTGGTCAGAGCCCTGGCTATTCTGGGCCAACGCGATTCGGATTATTATCTGATTATTTTTTGCTGGCAACAACAAAACACAAACCGAGTTCTTATGTAGCTGGGAAGCATAAAGAAGCATTATCATCACAATATGGACGAATGGAAATGGCATACAAACGAATAGGTACACATTAACATTGACATTGGAAATGTCATTTATCGTAATTTACAGAGACTCAATAGCCATGTTTACATGAGTTTTTCTCTTTCCGAATGGAATCTTTCCGAAAGCAATGGTATACATGGACAGGAATATTCCAATCGCGTGTCTATATGCGACTCTATAATCAACCAGAATAGTCAATGGGGCATGCGCAGTAAAGCGTAAACACCAACATCACGTGATACCGACTTCCTCGAGTTTTCCTTTCACTTGTTGGAATAACTCCGTATTGCCAGTTTTTCCTTCGTCCAGTCTTGAAATTTAGTTTGAATCAAAAACAAACTTTCCACAGCAGTCCAGTGCCGATTGCCCGCCTCCCTCTTTTTAAATCGAAGAACGTCTTGAGCTGCGTGTTACGTCATATCTCAGCATTAGCTGAAAGAATAGAAAGAAAAGAATATTTTATAATTAAGCTAGGCACATGTTTTATATAGATATGCATTTTCTTTTTTTAATAAAACTGGACTTGTAAATGTCGCATAGAAGTGTTTAGATTCTGTTCCACAGATGTCGGTAATGCACACGAAAGCTGCTTGCCAACCGAACAACAAGAAGAAAAACACCACGAAGAAGAACACAGTTTGACAACTTTCCGATTGAGCGGGTACAAGATACCTCAATCGGAGTGGGGAAAGGAATATTCCACCCCTTTGAATCAGATTATATATTCATTTGGATTGGCATTTTTCTTTCGGAATTAGGTGCATACAAAGGTTAGATTCTTTCCATTTGAGCAAATAAACCGAATGTAATTGGAATATTTGGGTCCATGTAAACGTGGCTAGTGACTCAGAAGATGTGAATGTTTTGGTGTTGACAATTATAACGTGTTTTGTGTGAAGATTATTACCATTCTGCTCTCAGGGTATCGTTACGTCAGGTGAGATTGTACCAGAGGTGGGACCGTTTTAACTCCAGATTAGCCTCCATTCATCCAGTACAGCTCAGTAGCGTGAGTTAATCTAGTTATTCTAGTGCTAGAGTACACACAGGGACACTTGACTTGAATGTTCTCTTTGAGAGAATACAACAAAGCATAATGAGGGTAATAATCTCAACCGACATGGGAAAGCCCACAAACAAAATGACTGAAGAGGCGTTTTAAAAGCCCTCCTGTCAGTGTTTTGTATGACACAGCTCCATCTGAAGGAGACTAAATCTCATTATGTAACGTCAAGTCCAGCACCTGGAGTATACAACACGTAACACGGCAACTCAACTAAGTCACTACTACTTTTGGACTAATTAATGAGCATCAGTTGCACAGCCATGTGAGACCAGCTTTATCTAAATGAATACAAAAACGAATCATTTCATGACACAACACAGATGTTTATTTAACATCAAATCAGTGGGAAATCCTATTAGTAATGTGTATACTGTAAATATTGTTCTGGCTTAGATACCATCTCTTAAATATCCAGAAGAAAATAGCTTATTTTTTTCCTACCAACAACCAAAAGTAGGCGGCACGGCGGTCGAGTGGTTAGCGCGCAGACCTCACAGCTAGGACACCAGGGTTCAATTCCACCCTCGGCCATCTCGGTGTGGAGTTTGCATGTTCTCCCCGTGCATGCGTGGGTTTTCTCCAGGTACTTCGATTTCCTCCCACATTCCAAAAACATGCTAGGTTAATTGGCGACTCCAAATTGTCCATAGGTATGAATGTGAGTGTGAATGGTTGTTTGTCTATATGTGCCCTGTGATTGGCTGGCCACCAGTCCAGGGTGTACCTCGCCTCTTGCCCAAGACAGCTGGGATAGGCTCCAGCACCCCCGCGACCCTCGTGAGGAAAAAGCGGTAGAAAATGAATTAATGAACAACCAAAAGTTGTTGTTGGTATTGCTTGCCTCTATTAGCTATCATGTCAAGCTGACATGAACAGCAACACCACTACTTGAGCACACTTTAATGTTATATATTGATTATATTGCAACTGTCCAATATCCAAAATTTGACAAATCCACTCGACCAGGGGTTTTGTAGAAATAAAATTTAACAAAATCATGTCAGGAAATGTTTACATGTACTCAAGGCACCTAGAATACCTTTTGGAAAATGAATCAAAATGGCCCCCCATACTTCCACTTTTCATGATGTGGTCCAAGTTCGGACACCCCTGGTTTAGCATATTTGAAAAAGACGGCTTTCTTTATTTTTCTTAAGCTTATTTTTCTCGTTTAACTGGTTATTTATTATCCGACATGTCCGAAGCAACATTAATTATAAATGCCAGCTGAATGCTATAAACGCAGACCTGGAGCTATAGTGGAGCACAGAGACAAGTACAGCGGGATGTTTTAGACACACAGCTGCAGTAGACGATAGCTATACAAGCACTCATGCACCAATAATGCAGCATATTCAAACTCTAATGCCAACAGTGGGCTCTGCGGTGCCTTTAAACAGCTTTCCGACACCAGAATATACAAATGTAGCTAATTATTAATTATTATATTTGAAAAACAATCAGTGTGTTTGTGTGTTTGCCTCCCGTCATCACATCGCTTACTCACCTCGCTTCCTAAAGAGGGAGGTCCACAGTCAGCGGCCCCCCTCTTGGCTCCAGACAGACCTTCATCCACCGAAGTCATCCACTCTCTCCCGGTGCGGGGTACTCGGTCCTGCGTCTCAGCTAACAGCGGACAGACGAACAGGTGCTCCCCTCAGAGAGACAACAAGCGGCGTAGTCTTGGCTAAAAGTCCAAAGGTACCGTCCAAAGCGGAGCGATGCACCATTAGCTAAAAGAAAGTAGCTGCTCCTTGTCTCTCCGTTCGACACAAAGTAGTCACACACGTCCCAAGAGTGGCGTCGTTCACTCGGCTTGACTTCTTCTATTCATAGCCCCTCCCTCCCCTCTGTCCCTCCTCCACCTCCTCGGTGTGGGAAGTTGAGTGCAGTGGCCGTTGCTCGTTGCCCGTTGCCCAGCAACTGGTCATAGAGGCGGGGCTAATGTGTGTTAGGCCCATGCCGCTCACGCAGACTATATTTGCATATGAAGCCCCGCCCCCCATCGGCCTGTGTGTGTGGCCCATGTGAGGAGAGGGAGAACAAGTGATTGTTGTCATTATAACTGAGGACCGCTTGTGTGATGTGGTGTAACACGTAACACAACATGGATCCCAAGGGAGTGGGGGGAAGGGGGATGACAGCCAGTGAAACACGAGTGTTAAGAAATTCGATTGGATCTTTAAGCAAACTTTTTTGAAGTCCCATTTTGTACTTTTTTAAATGATTGTAAAGAGAGGTCCCCCATGTGTGGCTCCATTTGCTATAGTGCATTTCATCCACTTTTTACATGTACAATAGTAGGCCATATATGTTTACGTACAACACTCCTACCCCTACTTAGCAACACTAACATAGCTATGTGAGCTGCTGGCATTACACTCACATATTACTGTAACAGCAGCATCATGCGAGGTTAGCCTAGAAAACAAGAACTTTTTATTTTTTTAACTTTTTATATCTGACTGCTGTGTCCCGCCCCGCTTTTTCTCATGTTTTAACTGTGTATTAATGAATTAATGTTGTATTTTGGTATGTCTTCTACTCTGTTTACTTGCTTTTATTCAACTCCATTGCCATTAAAGTGTCAAAGAGTATTTTGAAAAGCGCTATACAAATAAAATGTATTATTATTATTATAAGAAAAAACACAACAACAACACAACAATCAAGCTGACAGCTCCCATGTATGAAAGGGATGAAAAATAATTGGCAAAGCTCCAGGCTTTATTTCAACATGTGTAGCAAATCCTGTTTTTTCTGCAAGCACACTAAAATAATAAAATGGTAGCTAATACAACGTTTCCATGTTGTAACTGCAAGTGATACATGAAGTGATACATCTTCTCATGCAGCAGGAATTGAGTTGACCCGATTTCGGTCGAGCTGTGCTGTATAAACTCCAACTCTGGCACAAGATTTGGTCTCATTTCTCCAAAAAGGTCACTGACAGTGATTAGGCACCTCAAAGCCAGAACTCCATTTATGTCCAATGATAGCCAAGCTCAAATGGCAGGTGGAACAATAAAAGACTCAGAAAAAGGCCAATGGCTTGTAGTTGTTTATGTGCAGTTTGTCAGGGAGATTACTAGTTTTATCGTGTCTGTGTTTCACTGACAAAGCTAAACGTGCCGATGTTATAGAGAGAGCAGAGAACACTGCAGGCATGCTGAAGATAGATAATGTTACATTCTGTTTCTGTTATTTAATGGTGTGAAATAAGATGCAATGATCCCCCTCAGAGATCAATAAAGATAATCTTCACATACCCTAAACCCTGAAGTTCATTCGGACATGAAATCAAAATCCAAACAAACAGTATTTCACTTCACAAAGTTCAGCTGAGAGCAATGATGGTATGCTCCACCCACTGCTGGCGTTTGTAGTTCAGCAAGATGAAGAATGAAGTGGCAGGAGGGAAGAGATGGCTGCACGCCAAAAGGCAAGGAAAAGTGGTACTAAAGCAGGCAGTGTTTCCCCAAGGTTTACAGATTTGGGGTGGCAGGAGCACAAAACCCACTCACATATGTGTGTGCATAATGTAGCCGACTGCCTTGCAATTGCTACACGACAGTTATATTTCTCAAAAGTTTATTATACAAAGCAATGGATTGACTAAAAATTAGTCCACAAAGTCATAATTAAGACATGTCATTTCATTATATTCGAATAAATATCATGAAATTCCTGTTTGCTAGAGCTGAAAAAGGAGGCTCGAACAGGATGTTTGCATGGTGGCTTTCACTTCCTCTATGAAAAGGTTGTTGTGGGTAGCTTGTCAGTATACGTACTCAAACAAAGCAACAATTGGTGCTAACTGGCCTAACAGAGGGAACAGCACACTGAACCATTAAAGGACTTATTGATCTTGATCGCAGTGACTAACGCCAATGCGGTAGTTGTCAACTGGGGTGCAGTCCATGGGTGAAGTCAATTTAACAGTGGTATGTAATATCTCGGTTTGATTTGTGTTAGTGGTGGGCAAAACCGTTCGTTTCAGTGAACTGGATCATTACGGTTCATTCAGTAAAAAGATCCATTCTTTTCGGTCATTTCAGTCAATTGGTTGTTAGCCTGTGATCTCCCCCTGTGCATAGACTCGGTCAGCCATGTCGATTTCACAAGTCGGTCAGCTAGTGACAGGCTGACAGCACCTGGCAGAGAGTGAACGCTTCCGCTTGGACTCAGTCCTCTCTGTTAGTGCTGTGTCGGTCAAGAATGAACGGCTGACGAGTGGCAGTCAATCTCTTGGTCTCGGTCTTTCAGTCAGCTAACCCCACCCACTCACAAAGCGAGGCGCGATGATAGGGTAAGACAGGCAAGCACGCAGATAGTCCCGCCCAGCAAAAGGAACGGTGAACTGACTCTCCAGTCAATCAAAAAAAAAGCATTTGCAACTGAACAAACTGAACGGTTATTTTAGGGGTCGTGACCTCGTTCATTCCGTTCACAAAAAAAACTAGTTCTTTTGACCCATTGACATTCGTTCATGACCGACACACCACTAATTTGTGTATGCGCATTTGTGTAATTTGTTGACGTACACAATGAAAAGCATGGGTATTAAACTTAAATGATGCCAAAGTTTCAGATAATGAGGTTGGCAAATTTGGAAGTGAGCCTTGAAAGAAGTTTGGGATGGATCAAAACACTCCGTTCTAGAGGGCGTTGCAAAACTGTTCCTTTGTGATGTCACAGAGGAGCAGGCTTCCTTATGGGCATGGCTGTAGGTCAGACACACTCTGTTTCTATTTAAGCTGGTCACAATGGCTCATAAAAAAGTGCTTGTTTGGATGTAAAGGAAAGCCACATTTGTTTACAATTCCTAAAAACACACAAGTGGTTGGAGTTCCTGATTCCCTACTAGCAAAAGAAGTGTATTTTAATCTGCCAACGGCATTTCACACTGGACTGTTTCGTCTGTCAATGGACAAGCCGACAAACTTGTTGAAGCCTGATGCGCTGATTTCCAACCTTACTTGGTCCTGTCGAAGAGTCAGAAGCAAGCAGTAAGTAACAATTTATCAGTGTCCTAACTGTGTTTATTTTTTAAGGTCTTGTCTATGTAGCATTATAGAGTGTGCATACAAAGAGCAGGGTTGCTAATAGCCGTTGCTCTACTGGAGGTTTTTAAACACCAGTAGTCCTTCAAAAAACATTACGCGTTACCGATGCTGGAGAAAACATAACTCAACTCCTATAAAGTTGGGTTCGCAGCTAGCGGCACAACACCGATGTCTTTCTAAGCACTTGGGAGTGTGATCCACCACAGTGGAGTGGACATGGAATTTTTCTGAGATCCTGGAAACTGTAAGCTTCCAATTGAAGCCAGCTTGACACTCTACATTGTGAACTACTGGCAACAGATGAGGTAACATGCATGAGTGACTTTGTTGTGCAAGATTCCGACAAAGACATTACAGCTGCCCCTGTTTGGTTTGCCACTGTCTTGCTAAAATTCTTCACTACTACCACTGCAATGAAAAAATGTCCATGACGACCATATGCATGACTGTATCTGTGCAGCATGCAAAATGGGGAGAGAGAGAGCACTGATCCAGAATTGAACTCATCTGACAGCTTTTCTATTGAGGGCACCCAATCAGCGGCCTAATTAAATAAATAAAAGGAATGGAGAAAAAACATGACCGACCAAATGGCTCCTGATTGACCGGAACATCAAAGGACACTCACCCCACAAACAACATCATTTTTTTGTGGATTTACCTTTTGAAAGTACAAGTTCGAAAGACAGGGCGGCACGGCGGTCTAGTGGTTAGCGCGCAGACCTCACAGCTAGGAGACCAGGGTTCAATTCCACCCTCGGCCATCTCTGTGTGGAGTTTGCATGTTCTCCCCGTGCATGCATGGGTTTTCTCTGGGTACTCCGGTTTCCTCCCACATTCCAAAAACATGCTAGGTTAATTGGCGACTCCAAATTGTATGAATGTGAGTGTGAATGGTTGTTTGTCTATATGTGCCCTGTGATTGGCTGGCCACCAGTCCAGGGTGTACCCCGCCTCTCGCCCGAAGACAGCTGGGATAGGCTCCAGCACCCCCGCGACCCTCGTGAGGAAAAGCGGTAGAAAATGAATGAATGAATGAAGTTAGAAAGACAGGCTAATTATGTGCCTCCTGATGTCTCTTGGAAGAGCATTTAATCCTTCTATCTGTCACTTTATGTCACTGGTAGCTGTCAGGTTTGATTTTCAGACTTTTTCAGAGGTTGAGAAGATCGATGGATAAGAATGGTTTCATATTACGGATGGGCCGATCGCTAATCCGCCACAATGTAAAAAAATCAAACCATAATTAGTTACAACGCAGTTACCAGTACAGACAATGAAATGTGGTGCAGTATTATGCACAGATATCTACTGCATATCAACAATCTGGATACTGCTTGTATGTATGTATGTATGTATGTATGTATGTATGTATGTATGTATGTATGTATGTATGTATGTATGTATGTATGTATGTATGTATGTATGTATGTACGTATGCACATATGTATATGTATGTCCAGTAGGGTGCATCAAATTTGAATGGGAAATTTTAAATTAATAATATCAATTGTCCATAGGTATGAATGTGAGTGTGAATGGTTGTTTGTCTATATGTGCCCTGTGATTGGCTGGCGACCAGTCCAGGGTGTACCCCGCCTTTCGCCCGAAGACAGCTGGGATAGGCTCCAGCACCCCCCGCGACCCTCGTGAGGAAAAAGCGGTAGAAAATGAATGAATTAATGAATTAGGCTGGCATTCCATTTTTTTGTAACGGACATAAAAATGTCTTTTGCAAAGTTTTGAGGAAATCCATTGAGATTTAGGGGTGCCACCTCACACATAAACTTTTGTAAAATTTCGGAAAATGTGCAATTTCTAGTCTAATTGCCAAAAAGTTGACCTGGAAATGTTGAGTACAATGAACTTCTATACAGCATCATTTTCTATAGGGTCATCAAAGGGGGCCCAGACCAAAGACCAAGCTGTGACTGCTAGTCTGAAAGGAACTACTAGTTGTTGAAGGCAGCATCTTAGGAGAGCTGGTGGGTTGTGCTGCACAGTGCCTAAAATAATAAATGAAAAAGTGTATATCAAGTTATGTAGGACTACAGTACCACTCTCAATAAATATGAGGCATCAGCAATACTGTCTACTCTATATTACTGTTGTTGATGTTATGCTTGCTCAGCTACTAGCTAACTGTCATTAGCAAACTGTAGCTAGCTAATGTTAGCTACAGTAGAGGCAATGAGCATTAAATACCTATAAATATGACTACAAATCATTCAAATTACGAAGACAAAACCACAAATTTGCTAGTAATATGTAATAGGAGTATAAATACCAACAAAAACATAACGATCACCTCATAGTTCTTGAGCTGCAGT
This sequence comes from Doryrhamphus excisus, assembly GCF_037039965.1. Taxonomy (NCBI): domain Eukaryota; kingdom Metazoa; phylum Chordata; class Actinopteri; order Syngnathiformes; family Syngnathidae; genus Doryrhamphus; species Doryrhamphus excisus. The sequence goes on from NC_136365.1 coordinate 15,797,827, forward strand.
CTTTGCTGACCTCAAATCTCCATGGCGACCATTGAACTGAACCACTTTATTCCACAAAAACAGATGTATGGTGACACCCCTAAATAATCATGTATTGGAAAAATATTTTGTATGTGTTGTTTCTACATATATTTTAACACTTTTAGTACCCAGCCATATCAAAATTCAATAATTGTGTTTTTTGATGCACCCTAATGTACAGTATGTATGGAATTTGCCCATCACACAAGCTATTGCAGTACAGACAACAAACAAGAATTCTTTAATGTGTTTGTATCTACTTTCTATGTACTTATTTCCGGCTTTACAACTGGTGCAACATGCAATACATTCCATCCAATCATCATCTAAGCTTGTGCTGTATGCTCTCCACACAAACACCCCAGGCAGGGGGTAACCTTTGCAACAGACGGTCTAGACCTGTGGCAACACACACAGACAGGATGAAAAGACACATGCTCCAAAGTTAAAGTAAGGTCATGTAAACTACAAGAGCAGCTAAATCCGACAAACTGTCCTCACTTCCCTCTCTGACTGCAACACTGCCTCAAGCTTGCACTGTATACTGCATTATATAGTAGTCTCACAACTGCATAATAGATGTAGCTGTAAAGGAGTTGTTGACTATTCCAGCATGGATCAGTTGAAGAAACAGCCCTGAATTATTATGCAACTATCTATGAGTGGGCTTACAGTATGTGTGCATTTTTTAATGTATTATAAAAGAACTATGAGTATTGTGCGTATTTGCATGAGCGTACAGGAGGAGGGAAAAGAGGAGAAAGGACGAAGAAAGGGTGGAGGTCATCTCAGGGTGAACGAGTGATGTTTGTGTTCATTAGCAGTCCTCCCGTATAGCTCAATAGTTACAGGATAATCATGTCACTTTGGCAGCAGTGTGTCCTTGACTGTCATTGGTCGGACTCTGCAGGGCCTCGCCTTGATTCCAGACTGTTTATGTGTGTGCGTGTTCAAAACCTAATTAACCCTTTACATTGATGCCAGAAAGTGCAGGAGAGCGTTGCTCCTTCTCTTCCAAATGAACAAAATACAATTTCTCTCCTCTTCATTCAATATATACTAATGTAGAGCAGGGGGCAGATACAGTGCCAATTCATATTCATAGAATATGTTTTAGAATAATACAATCCACAACATTGGCTAGGAAGATTTTCTCAAGATATGACATGAAGGAAATTTGCACTTTTCCTGAGTTTCCCCGGAGTCATACTGTATGTTTTCATGTGATGCAGGACCCACTAATTCCCTTGAGATACGGATTATGATAGTGCCGAATAGAATAGTGCCCAAAAAAAAAAAACATCAAGCTGTAGGGCAAAAAATGAAAATAACTCAGATAAAGTAGATTCTTTTGGCTGTTCAGAACAAGGAGGTTTCATAAAGCAACACAATTTTCCACACATTTTTTGATTCATAAAAAGTGCTAAATGTTGTTTAGGACATAAAGCATTTCAATTACAGTTGTTCTAAATTAGGTCTAAATAACACAGAAAGCAGCCTCACACCTTTACTACATCTAAATTCAAACATTTTGGGGAAAAATATGATATGCTATGCAGATTAGACTATGATGTCAATCAACGACTTCGAGGACAGCCAATAGCTACTTTTCTTGCTGAAAAGTTGGCAACAGTGCCTCGTAATCTTCTGAACTGGATGATGCAGTCAGCAGCGATGAGTGAGGAGAAAGTTTCTGTGCCATGGAAAATTTCCATTTTAAAAGCTACTTAATGAAAGTTTGAATAAAATCAAAGTTGTTTTCAACTGGAAATGGAAACAGTAATAAAGTTGGACCAGCTGGCTAAAGTTATGTTTGATATTTCATAGGAACGCGATTATCCATCCATCCATTTTCCTCCGCTTATCCGAGTCCGGGTCGCGGGGGCAGCAGTCTCAGTAGGGAAGCCCAGACTTCCCAGTCCCTGGGCCCAGGCACCCACCCTTGACCGCCACCCAACACACAATGCACCGGACCCTTGTGCTTGTCCCCGTAGGTGGTGGGTAGGTGGAGCTCCTCCCCCGGGCCTGGCTCCAGGATGAGGCCCCGGTATCCCACATTCGGGCAAGGTATGGTTCCTCCTTTTGATTTTGCTCATAAGGTTCTTCTGAATCACTCTTGGTCTGTCCCGTCACCTCGGACCTGTTTGCTTTGGGAGACCCTACCAGGGGCATATAGTCCCAGACAATATAGCTCCTTGGATCACTCGGGCACTCAAACCCCTCCACCATGATAAGGTGGTGATTTACGGAGGAGAGGAACGTGATTAATTGTGAACAATCACAGAAAGATCATGACAATGACTAATCTGTGATTGACCATGGTTAATCTATGAGGAACAATGATTAATCACAGATTAATCAAAATCACAGTAGGGAGCTTGATTAAGCACAGATTAATCATGACTATTATTAATCATGATTAACGACAGATTCGACATGTGATTAACTTGATAATTTTTTAATCGATTGGCAGCACTAATTAAAATGCCCTTTGAAAAAAATTCCTGAACATTTACAAAAGAAAATATTTATATTCCCGGGCGGCACGACGGTCTAGTGGTTAGCGCGCAGACCTCACAGCTAGGAGACCAGGGTTCAATTCCACCCTCGGCCATCTGTGTGGAGTTTGCATGTTCTCCCCGTGCATGCGTGGGTTTTCTCCGGGTACTCCGGTTTCCTCCCACATTCCAAAAACATGCTAGGTTAATTGGCGACCCCAAATTGTCCATAGGTATGAATGTGAGTGTGAATGGTTGTTTGTCTATATGTGCCCTGTGATTGGCTGGCGACCAGTCCAGGGTGTACCCCACCTCTTGCCCAAAGGAAGCTGGGATAGGCTCCAGCACCCCCGCGACCCTCGTGAGGAAAAGCTGTAGAAAATGAATGAATGAATATTTCTATTTCCATTATTTGCTATGAAAAAAAAATTCGAAATTCAACCAAATCCCAGAATGGACTGTGCCCAGATGCTCCACTCCAGATGCTCCCTCCACTGAAATGATTCCTGGGAGTATTAAGTACACTAATGGGCCCTGCCAGTCTCGACCCCATGCCTAATGAGTCAGTCATTCATCAATAAGATAAATGTGCATTTTATTTTATCCGACTCTGTTGCCCTCCTGTTCTTTCTTGTCTTTGTAGATTATTCTCCTTGGTTTCCCTTCTGTCTCTTTTTAGACAAGCTGCATTCCATCTGCCCGCCCTTATCACTTTCCAAATATTTCCAATTCACATTTCTTGTTATCATTCTACTCAAAACTTCTCCAAAGCTTTTAAAGACTTTCTTCCGCATTCATTTTTCTCCCGTCGATATAACGTGTCATTAGCGGATGTCACGGAAGGGCCACACTGCCAACACCCAGTGCACATTGATGATAAGAAACCGAGCCCATCGAAAAGACAGATTATAATGTGCAATGACAGCGCATTGGTCCAGATGCTTCACAGCCTGGCATCACACGTCATGCAACATTTCCATGGATGTCAGCAGGGCTCACCGTCAACTGGCTGATATATTTGTCTCTTGATCCTATTCGTGATCTGAATGTGAAAAATATCTTACCCTCTCTTTTTCTGCAACTAGGCTAACCTATAGCATGCATGATGTTGCTGTTAAAATGTGAGTGTAAGTGTACATCACTTTATCACATACTACAGTATTAATTGGCCCTGTACCCTAGAAACCGCCCATGAATGATACGGGAAAAGGCCGAAGAAGACTGTTGATAAAATATTATTGTTGAAATATTTTTGCAATTATTGTGTTTATACTGTTTAGATATAATACATGTAATAAACTGAACATTTTCTAGAAACAAAATGGTCTTTTGATTAAATAGTACGTGATAATAAGCTCATGATTAAATAGTATGTGATAATAAGATCATCACATGGTTTGTCTGGTATCAGGCCCAGTATCATGCCTTCGTCTCGGGCTGATACTGACACTTGGGGGCATGGTACCTGGCCTGATACCAGACAAACCATGTGATAACCTATAAGTAGCTATGTTAGTGGTGCTAACATTTGTGTCTTCTTGTCCCACTCCATGTTAGGCTATTCTATATACTGTATCGCATCTATTAATTACTATGTTGGACAAGTGCAGAGTCCTAGTGTGGCTACAGCGCACAATAGCGCTTCTTGGAGCCACATGCTCTGAGACGGGCGTGGCAAAAAACTGCCAAAATTCCAACATCAAGGCTACACTGGGCAATACACCATTGTTGTATTTACAATTGTTTTAAAAAAAATTGTACAATATGAAGCCTGACACAATTCAATTCCTTTCCCATTTGTACATCCATCTGTAACATCAAAAAAATCTAACTAAACTCATACCTGCAGCTTCAAATAATAAAATAAACAAACTGATGGAAGTAGAAGATAATATACGTGCTACACTTCCCCAGTAAAGTGGACCAGCTCCTTCTTCAAGGTAGTAACGGTGTTGTATTTCAACCATGAGTGAATATTTCAAGAGCACTTCTCCACCGAAATGTTATACAGCAACAGTGCAAGTAAAAAGACTTACTGTAGGTTCACTAAAACCTGTCACTCTAAAAGTCAAACATTTGACATTCAAATGCAGCTTTTGCACAGTTATGTGTGATGTTTTTTTTTAATTACATGGTCCAGATGACACTAAAGTTAATGGAGTTATAAGTCCATGAAATTATTAAATATCTATCACACATAAAATCAATGATCCAGGAAAACCTATCTTGGATATAATGTGATTTTATGTGATCTAATTACAGTATAACACTGTGTGGCTGATATGATTAAACATTTTTACATCTAAAATTACACTAATTTTAAAGTTTTAATTTGAACACTTTGGTCAACATGTGTCACAATCCAACATAACTAGTTCTTGTGTGTGTATAAATAAACATGATTATGATTGAAGTTACTATTAGAGGGTTTGAAAGGAAATTAAAATTTGTTTTAATCCATCATCCAAATCTATAAGTTTGATTTGTAGAGAACCCTTTTAAATACATAATAGAGATAATTTACTTAAAAGGCAAATGTAACTATTAGTGCTATCTTTGCAGCAACATACTGCCACCTTGTGGCTATGCAGTCTTGTTACATTTCAGTCCAAACTGCTTGTTTCATGCTTTTTGTGGGATGAGCAGTACAATATGTGATGTAAAACGACCCAAATCTTCACTGTCTTAAAATCCCTTTTAAACCATGACTGACATTTTTGAGTGTCAACCGCTAGTGAATTCCTGGACAGGAAGCCACCAATAAACTTCAGTATGAGCAGCTCCCCTGAACCTTACCTCATTACTAGCAGACTCATACAGTGCTGTAATGAACTTGTCGCCACCTGTCTTTATCACTTAGCCAACATCATCTGTAATATAATTGAACATCATTACTAGACCAGACTGAAGTAGCACACCAATGCCAATAACAGAAACTCAACAAATGTTCATTCATTCATTTTTTACTGTTTTTTCTCACAAGGGTTGCGGGGGGTGCTGGAGCCTATCCCAGCTGTCTTCGGGCGAGAGGTACATCCTGGACTGGTCGCCAGCCAATCACAGAGCACATATAAACAAACAACCATTCACACTCACATTCATACCTATGGACAATTTGGATTGGCCAAATAACCTAGCATGTTTTTGGAATGTGGGAGGAAACCGGAGTACCCGGAGAAAACCCACGCATGCACAGGGAGAACATGCAAACTCTACACAGAAATGGTCGAGGGTGGAATTGAACCCTCGTTTCCTAGCTGTGAGGTCTGCGCGCTAACCACTAGACCGCCGTGCCGCCCGGAAATATAAATATTTTCTTTTGTAAATGTTCAGGAATTTTTTTTAAAGGGCATTTTAACTAGTGCTGCCAATCGATTAAAAAATTATCACGTTAATCACATGTCTAATCTGTAGCTAATCATGATTAATAGTGACAATGATTAATCTGTGATTAATCAGCCCCTTGTGGTTAGATTAATCTGTGATTAATCATTGTTCCTCATAGATTAATCATGGTCAATCACAGATTAGTCATTGTCATGATCTTTTTGTGATTTTTCACAATCACGTTCTTCTCCTCCGTGAATCACCACCTTATCATGGTGGAGGGCTTTGCAGCTGTGCAGCCCTCAACAAATGTTAAATTTTTAAAATCCCCCACACTGTGAGGTTGGCAAAGAACCTCAACTACAAATAAACAAAACCATACAGTGAAGTGGGCAACCAACTAATATGAATAATGGAAATAATCACTTAGAGACTTGAAACGTAGGATGCATAACTAAACATAGCAACAGCCATGGCCTATTTACTTAGTTTCACAATAATTAGTACTGTATTATAACAGTACAGGTACAGTGCTCCCTTGTTTATCACAGGGGATAAGTTCCCAAAATAGCCTGCGGTTGTTACAAATATAACATACTGTATGTGGCTCCATGGCGGACAATTGGTTAGCGTACAGGCCACACAGCTAGAAGACCCAAGTTCAATTCCACCCTCGGCCATCTCTGTGGGGAGTTTGCATGTTCTCCCGGTTTTCTCCGGGTACTCCGGTTTCCTCCCACATTCCAAAAACATGCTAGGTTAATTGGCGACTCCAAATTGTCCATAGGTATGAATGTGAGTGTGAATGGTTGTTTGTCTATATGTGCCCTGTGATTGGCTGGCCACCAGTCCAGGGTGTATCCCCGCCTTTTGCCCGAAGACAGCTGGGATAGGTTCCAGCACCCCCGTGACCTTTGTGAGGATAAGCGGTAGAAAATGAATGAATGAATGAATATACTGTATGTTTTAAGGCACCTCACCATACACTTTATACACTATTCACTCAAAAAAGTTAGTTTGAAAAACCTTAGAATTTTTACTGATCAAGGTTGGACACAATAAATTACAACTGACACATATTTCACTCCTTGAACCGTGCCTTTTCTTCCTGGCGCCATTCCGCTGTACTGTATCATTTTTGTATCCTCGTTAAAACATTACTCCATTCCAGGAAAGGGATTGACTGCGAGCTACTGGTCGATTGCGAAGGTAGTCGCTGGTCCTCCTCCCACGTCAAAAATAAATTGGTGAGCAGATAAGCTACACACAGAGTTGATATTTCATCTTTATTATGGTGATTATGGATAAACTAACTTAGCGGTAAGATGCCTATATGTATCTATAACAAAAGATATCCATATCATGAATAACTACAAATTGTGGCCATTGCAGAAACCCTTGGGTTGCATTGTTTTGTGCATGATCATTTATTTTCTATCTATAATGTTTCATAGCAAATGCTAGAATCCACCGGAAAAAACATGTACATGTATTTCAACATGGCATAATAAGGTGTCCGGTGGGTGTACATGTAAAATATGAGACATTTATGTATCTCACATTCACTGATGACACTCTGAGCAATCTGCATCTCATCTAAATATAATGCATTATTCTTGTTACAAGCATCCCACAGCTCTTTTACATTCAACAATGCTAAATGCTAATTTCACTAAAATGGAAACAACATTTTCCCAGTATAGAAAACTGCTGGGGTGTCCTGATGCTTTGCATGAAAAACATTGTCTACACTCAAAATGGGTCATTTCACACCCTGCTAGCTTGTAAATGGGTCACAAAGTGATGTTCTCCACAGTGTCTCCAAAGTTATTTTAAGATTTTTGAGGTCATAGAAAAGGTTAAAAGAAAGAAATTGAGAACAGAGCACAAGTTGAGATGGATCCTCAAGTGTGCAGGTTGGGTTTTCACAAAGACGTCTGTAACGTGCTTGGTTCTCGCAGCGTAGGACTCATCTTTTTAAAATGAAGGGAAATCCACACTTGAAGAAATGTTCTGTGCATGTGTTTCTGCATATAATTGACTGTCTTTGTGTCACTCAGTGATGGGAAATTAAGCTGTACACAGACAATTGGCGGGCAATAAAAGTTATAATATAGTACAGTAAAGTCTAGTTATATCGATATTGCCGGGAGTCTGAAAAAATATCGATATAACCGGACTGTCGATATATCCGATCCTGCGCCGAACTACATTAAAAGTGGGCAATAATGCACTTTTTTTGTTCTATACTATAGAACAATGTCGAGCAGCTTAAATCAATCTTTGCTTAAGGATTTCAATACCAAAAAAGAACACGGCGAACGGCTGCTTCGAGTCAACTTTATTTTTCACACTTCCACCACCAGAGCGCAGCACACACACCGATTCCCACACTTCCTGGTTCACAGGTCATGCTCAACCCGCCCCACATAGCTGGCCAAACACATGCCTGCGACAGAAGAACCAACTGCGTTCGTGGTTTCTCTTGTGTGTATAGAATCTATACACACGAGAGAAACCACGAACGCCAGCATGTACATATGAAAAACAGTGATTATTGCAAGCGATAAAAAGATATCTGAATACAACACAATTAAATACATGTATTTGTACGCTTGTGTCTTCGTTGGAATAGGTGTGTATGCTATGTCAGTTGGTTCTTCTGTTGCAGGCATGTGTTTGGCCAGCTATGTGGGGCGGGTTGAGCATGACTTGTGAACCAGGAAGTGCGGGAATTGGTGTGTGTGCTGCGCTCTGGTGGTGGAAGTGTGAAAAATAAAGTTGACTGGAAGCAGCCGTTCGCCGTGTTCTTTTTTGGTATTGAAATCCTTAAGCAAAGATTGATTTAAGCTGCTTTTGTATCGACATAAACAGACCAAATTGGCTGGCGGGAGATGAAAAGGGCATCGTAGTAACCGGATTATCATAATAACCGGGTATCGTACTAACAGAACTAATTATATCATAAAAGACTAGAAATTTGCCGGGAAATGAAAATAGTATCGTAATAAGCAGTACTTCGATATAACCGATATCGATATAACGAGACTTTACTGTATATGTAAGTTAGATTTATTTCCAAGAATAAAGTCGTAATATGTCATGGTGTCATATGTGTCAAAGAGAAAATAGCGCATAGCTTTTCTCTTGCATCATTCAAGCTTTTATTCATAGCGTGGCAGCGAAACAGAACGGTTGATCCCAAACAGATTAGTATGCCTGGCCCTTCTCACTTCCGCCTTTCATACCGAGGTCAAATAAGTCTGCCCTTTTCATACATAGCTGTCTCCGGCAATGCCTGTAACATAAAATTACGACTTTTTTCTTATTTTTTTCACATAAATTTACAACTTTCGTTCATTCATTCATTCATTTTCTACTGCTTATCCTCCGCCTCTTTGGGCGAGAGACGGGGTAAACTCTGGACTGGTCGCCAGCCAATCACAGGGCACATATAGACAAACAACCATTCACACTCACATTCATACCTATGGACAATTTGGAGTCGGCAATTAACCTAGCATGTTTTTGGAATGTGGGAGGAAACCGGAGTACCCGGAGAAAACTCACACATGCACGGGGAGAACATGCAAACTCCAGGATTACGAGACATATGTACACAAAAATAATTTTGTGCTACCAGAAAAAACATAACAAGCTCCCTTTTACCACAGTGCCATCTGTAGGTGATGAATGGACCTGTTGTTTATATCAGGGGTCTCAAACTCAATTTACTTGGAGGCCACTGGAGCTCGGGTCTGGGTGAGACTGGGCCGCATCAGGTTTTCCTAAAAAAAACAACCAAAAAAACGCATTTATTAAAAACAAAAAAATGTACAAAACTTTGCTTTGGTTTCAATTTTCTACAAGAAAAGCTCTGATAAAACATTCCACTGTTCTCAAATATCTTACTTTTTATTTTTCTACACAAAATAGGATGAAAAATAAATAAACAAATCAAGAATAAAGAAAATCAATCAATCAATAATACATAAATAAATATAATAATAATCATAATAATAATAAAACGGCAAATAATAAAAACTTAAAAAACCACATATGGGTAGACAAATTATTTTTTTCAGATTAAAATTAACAAAGCATTATTAGAGCCCTGTAGACATGACAAAACACGACTACAGTCACATTTATACTCTTTTTACTTACAACATATTGCGCAACTGCGGGGTCTTGAGACACATGTTAACTCGCAAACTAGAGAGCTAGCGACCTAAACGGTAGCCTTCAAGTTATTTCCTTCAAACTTAAATAGCCAAAAACTTACCACTTCCACACAGATAGGGAGGATATAATTATTAACAGTTATTTAACCTTTAACATGAACATTAATCAAACGTAATAATTTTTTCTGGGTACATGATACCATACAGCATCCATATCAAACTTGCGCGGGCCGCACTAACATTAAACTTTCATATCAAGGCAGGGGCCTCAAACTAGTGTCCTGCGGGCCTCATTTGGCCCGCGGGCCGCGTGTTTGAGATCCCTGGTTTATATCATGTATCCGACTTGTGGTGGATTCCATAAAAGGAAGTGTGTTTACAGCCCCCCCCCTACTCATGACTACACTATGTACTCAAGAGGATGTCATATGTATGAAGAAATCAGAGAGGAAGAGAAAGAGAAAGAGAGAGAGAGCTCCTCTTGCTTGTGGCAGCTTCAACCAACGTTCTTCTTCTTGAGTCAGTTTAAGATGCCTTTTGGACAATCGTTTGGTACACTGATATTACCTTTGTTATCACTATTGGGTAAGCATTCACCAATTTTCTCATGCTTAGCATTGCGTTTGCATACTGCTTATGAAACTGATTTCTGTTGCGTTACATCCCCTTCTTTGACTTAGGAGGACTCCTGGCTTCCACGTCTTCCCTCAGCCTGCCGGCACCTAAGCTTATTATCCATTCATTGTCCACAAACTCAGTGGTCTTAGTCTGTCAGGCCTCAGAGGGCCAACACGGGGTTCATTTCACACTATTCCAATCCAGAGAAGAGGTATTAATTTGTTTTTTGTTTTATTTTGTGGGGTGTTGTGTGTACCTCCATTGGACTTATTTGATTGTTGTTGTCTCATCATGTTTTAAGGTGGCGTCGGTGGAGTTGGAGTCTCCTTCTGAGGATGTTCACTTCACTGTCCAGCTCAAGAAGGGAACTGAACCTGAAATATTTTGCTGTTTGTACAAGAACCTGCAAGGCCTCTACAGTGCTGTCAGTCCCTACTTACATATAGAGCAGCAAAGAGGTTAGTACGCTTTATTTTTTTGGCTATATCGAACATTAAACACCACTCCATAGTGCAGAAAAAAAATCAATCTGCACTGATTGTGCTGTACATTTGGCATAAAATAATAAACACTCCCATCCGCCCCTGCTGCATGCAGGTGCTCCCTGCAATTTCTCATTGTCTTCTGCTCTGCGGGTGTGTGTGTGTGTGTGTGTGTGGTTGTCACATCCTGCATTTTGTATATAGAAAGCACCCACCCACTCACAAGATCAAACACAAGGCGTGCTGCTGACAGTTACAGCAAGAGGTTTGTGGTAAACCATTCCACAATATTACTACATTGAAGATAGTATAAAATGAAAGATAACATGAAAGTACAACAACTACAACTTCCACTCTTTTGGGAAGACTTTTACAAGATTTTGGAGCTTGTCTGTGGGAATGATGTAGTTCAGGGGTGCTCACACTTTTTCAGCCTGTGAAGTACTTTTAAAATGAATACAGTAAGTCCCAAAGTCCCATTTACTATAAACACAGAGCTAATGCTGTCAAAAATAGCGTGTTAATGGCGGCAACTCATTTATTTAATTCATTATCCTAAAATCTTTAGTGTCAAGCCTCATCTCTGACGGCAAACGGAATCAAAATAGCGTCCCCACATTTTCAAAATCATATATCCATCCACCAATCTATTTTCTATGCCACTTATCCTCATTCGGGTATATAAAATTCATATAATTTCATATGTGTATCTTCAACTCACAAACATCTGTAGCCCGCTCGTCCTGGGAACGACACTTCCTCATTGTCACCACAGCGAGTTGCATTCGCTGACACTCGGAAAATCAGAAAAACATCTTTATTATGCGTGTGGTGGGGTCTAAATAAACAGAAAGACAAATAAATACAGAAAGTTGATATTTTTTTGTATCTCGCTAACGTAACTGTCAGTGTGGAAGTACAATTTGCTGCATTTAAATATGTACATTTATAATGTTCAATTTACTTAAGTTAAGTGGTGTCTTTCAATGCAACCCTTTATATAAAATATTTTGTTGCACTAGCATGAGACACATATATTTTCAGATAAGTGTGGTATCTTTTAACTTGATTTAATTTGCCAGTTCATTTGGAAGTGTGGTAAATGGTGATTAATCATGATTAATTCATTTGAAAACTGTACAAGACATGAAAATGATTCATAAAGTAAGTGTAGAAGAAAAGAAAGTGTAGAAAACACATATTTCCATAGTGGATTAAGGCAGCCATCAAACAATGGACCTTTTTTTCTACATTACTACTTAGTTTATCCGTTATTGGAATAATACAGATGAAAGTTGCATTTCCGTGTCTCGCTGGAGACATCTGTTCACCACTTCCTCTGGTGGAGGCCCAATGGAGAGTCAAGAATGTCAGCTGACTCATGTCACATGACATGTACAAAGAGATGTTTATGACATGGGTGACACGTACGATCAACCGGTTATTGTTATAATGGGCAGCCCTGTTCTATGGTTCATATCGCTGGTGTTAGATGGAGTTGAGTTCAGGGTTCTTGCAAAAGTAGCCCATTCCCTGATGCCCTACAGGAGACCTATAGTGTTGATGATCATTTGCCATTGATCAGTCGCCAAAAAACGATTGATAAGTTCATTGAGTAAAATGCGTGATGATCCACTACTACTCAAATAAAATATTGCATTATTTTCCAGGTGTTTCCCCAACTTCAGCCATCCCGTCCCTGCCACCTCCAGTCTTATCGTTGGAGCCCCCCAGCGGTGTGCTGTCTCTATTTGTTTATATATAATACTATGTCACACTGCCCAATTCTAATTGTCCCCTGTTGACTCGTGTGTCCAGACAAGCTGCCTGAACCCACCCTCGTTCTCCAACAACACACACAAGTATGGAATATGCTCTGCACTGGGTCCCCGGCATACCCCGGTGCCATTTTTACCCTACATCTCCTGGACAGTCAACTTCCTGTCTCCAGTCACCGTGTACAAGCCACCAGCCATGAGACCACATTCCCAGTGCCAGTCCAGGACACACTGGTGGCCTTCTACCAGTGCCAGTACAGTGTCCTATTGGGAGCGAAGTGGATTCATTCTGAACGCAGCCGCCCTCTGGCTGTTTCCAGAGGTACTGATAACACTCCTTGTGTGGATGGATTCATAATATTCAGTGTAACATCACAATTGTAACAACAGCAAGACATGAATCCATTTAAAACTCAGAGAACATTCATTCATTCATTTTCTACCGCTTTTCCTCACGAGGGTTGCGGGGGTGCTGGAGCCTATCCCAGCTGTCTTCGGGCGAGAGGCGGGGTACACCCTGGACTGGTTGCCAGCCAATCACAGGGCACATATAGACAAACAACCATTCACACTCACATTCATACCTATGGACAATTTGGAGTCGCCAATTAACCTAGCATGTTTTTGGAATGTGGGAGAAAACCGGAGTACCCGGAGCAAACCCACGCATGCACGGGGAGAAAATGCAAACTCCACACAGAGATGGCCGAGGGTGGAATTGAACCCTAGCTGTGAGGTCTGCGCGCTAACCACTAGACCGCCGTGCCGCCACTCAGAGAACATGTTTTTCTTCAAACTAGAATCAGTAAAGCAAAGGAAAACAATTACATGTAACAATAAAAATAACAACCATGAAATAATCACTAAATAATATACAGGATATTCTATGACTGCTGTTATTTTGACACGCTAATATACTCAATAGACACAAGATGAAGAATTACACTAAAAATACAAAACCAATTTCCTCTAAACTGTATAGAGGGGTGCCACCTGGACCAAGGAAGAATATAAAGTAACAAATATTAATATTTGTATCAATAGTTGAATCCCAACAGATAAAGATGTTACCTACTGCACTCTATTTATTAAAGAAGTCAGTGGTTCATGGTCACACAATTGTGTCTTTGTAATGCGTGTTGTGACATGCAATTTTCATTTATATGTTTTAATATACATTTATCTCCCTTTTTCTTTGATTTCCCACATGGTGATCTAGTCGATTTGCATGTTACATAAAATGTGACTGCCTGCCTTTTTCTTGTCTTTTTAGGTCCTCCACCTCCATCAACACCAGGTAATGTGTAATGAATAGTAAGACTTGAATTTAGGGGCGTCATGAGACATCTAACCCATGAGACAAAAAGTATAATGAAAAAATATGACTGATTAAACAAACTTTTTCAAATTTAACTGCGTCACAAAACAATGCAGGTTCCTTTATTGATCCACAAATTGACTCAAAACAATGTTATTTTCAACACTTTTTCAGACCAAATTAACCACTGCTATGATAACATAATAATAATAACCAGAAATAACTATCATCACAATATGTTTCTTTTAATAAGTAATTTTTACTCTGTAAAGTTGCATAAGTAGTGTTTGTGACATATTTTTCACAGGTGATTCATACTGTCTGTCAAATGTTTGCAGCATTTCTTGAAATGCTGGCTTTAAACCATATAAAAAAGTTGCATTTCTTGATTTTTTTTCCCAAATGGGAAAAATGAGTAAGGTGAAATTTTACTCTGTAAAGTTGCATAAGTAGTGTTTGTGACATATTTTTCACAGGTGATTCATGCTGTCTGTCAAATGTTTGCAGCATTTCTTGAAATGCTGGCTTTTAAACCATATAAAAAAGTTGCATTTCTTGATTTTTTTTTCCCAAATGGGAAAAATGAGTAAGGTGAAATTTTACTCCGTAAAGTTGCATAAGTAGTGTTTGTGACATATTTTTCACAGGTGATTCATACTGTCTGTCAAATGTTTGCAGCATTTCTTGAAATGCTGGCTTTTAAACCATATAAAAAAGTTGCATTTCTTGATTTTTTTTTCCCAAATGGGAAAAATGAGTAAGGTGAAATTTTACTCCGTAAAGTTGCATAAGTAGTGTTTGTGACATATTTTTCACAGGTGATTCATGCTGTCTGTCAAATGTTTGCAGCATTTCTTGAAATGCTGGCTTTTAAACCATATAAAAAAGTTGCATTTCTTGATTTTTTTTTTCCCAAATGGGAAAAATGAGTAAGGTGAAATTTTACTCCGTAAAGTTGCATAAGTAGTGTTTGTGACATATTTTTCACAGGTGATTCATACTGTCTGTCAAATGTTTGCAGCATTTCTTGAAATGCTGGCTTTTAAACCATATAAAAAAGTTGCATTTCTTGATTTTTTTTTCCCAAATGGGAAAAATTAGTAAGGTGAAATTTTACTCTGTAAAGTTGCATAAGTAGTGTTTGTGACATATTTTTCACAGGAGATTCATGCTGTCTGTCAAATGTTTGCAGCATTTCTTGAAATGCTGGCTTTTAAACCATATAAAAAAGTTGCATTTCTTGATTTTTTTTTTCCCAAATGGGAAAAATGAGTAAGGTGAAATTTTACTCCGTAAAGTTGCACAAGTAGTGTTTGTGACATATTTTTCACAGGTGATTCATACTGTCTGTCAAATGTTTGCAGCATTTCTTGAAATGCTGGCTTTTAAACTATATAAAAAAGTTGCATTTCTTGATTTTTTTTTTCCCAAATGGGAAAAATGAGTAAAGTGAAATTTTACTCCGTAAAGTTGCATAAGTAGTGTTTGTGACATATTTTTCACAGGTGATTCATACTGTCTGTCAAATGTTTGCAGCATTTCTTGAAATGCTGGCTTTTAAACCATATAAAAAAGTTGCATTTCTTGATTTTTTTTTTCCCAAATGGGAAAAATGAGTAAGGTGAAATTTTACTCCGTAAAGTTGCATAAGTAGTGTTTGTGACATATTTTTCACAGGTGATTCATGCTGTCTGTCAAATGTTTGCAGCATTTCTTGAAATGCTGGCTTTTAAACCATATAAAAAAGTTGCATTTCTTGATTTTTTTTTTCCCAAATGGGAAAAATAAGTAAGGTGAAATTTTACTCCGTAAAGTTGCATAAGTAGTGTTTGTGACATATTTTTCACAGGTGATTCATGCTGTCTGTCAAATGTTTGCAGCATTTCTTGAAATGCTGGCTTTTAAACCATATAAAAAAGTTGCATTTCTTGATTTTTTTTTTTCCCAAATGGGAAAAATAAGTAAGGTGAAATTTTACTCCGTAAAGTTGCATAAGTAGTGTTTGTGACATATTTTTCACAGGTGATTCATGCTGTCTGTCAAATGTTTGCAGCATTTCTTGAAATGCTGGCTTTTAAACCATATAAAAAAGTTGCATTTCTTGATTTTTTTTTTTCCCAAATGGGAAAAATGAGTAAGGTGAAATTTTACTCCGTAAAGTTGCATAAGTAGTGTTTGTGACATATTTTTCACAGGTGATTCATACTGTCTGTCCAATGTTTGCAGCATTTCTTGAAATGCTGGCTTTTAAACCATATAAAAAAGTTGCATTTCTTGATTTTTTTTCCCAAATGGGAAAAATTAGTAAGGTGAAATTTTACTCTGTAAAGTTGCATAAGTAGTGTTTGTGACATATTTTTCACAGGTGATTCATGCTGTCTGTCAAATGTTTGCAGCATTTCTTGAAATGCTGGCTTTTAAACCATATAAAAAAGTTGCATTTCTTGATTTTTTTTTCCCAAATGGAAAAAATGAGTAAGGTGAAATTTTACTCCGTAAAGTTGCATAAGTAGTGTTTGTGACATATTTTTCACAGGTGATTCATACTGTCTGTCAAATGTTTGCAGCATTTCTTGAAATGCTGGCTTTTAAACCATATGAAAAAGTTGCATTTCTTGATTTTTTTTTTCCCAAATGGGAAAAATAAGTAAGGTGAAATTTTACTCCGTAAAGTTGCATAAGTAGTGTTTGTGACATATTTTTCACAGGTGATTCATGCTGTCTGTCAAATGTTTGCAGCATTTCTTGAAATGCTGGCTTTTAAACCATATAAAAAAGTTGCATTTCTTGATTTTTTTTTTCCCAAATGGGAAAAATGAGTAAGGTGAAATTTTACTCCGTAAAGTTGCATAAGTAGTGTTTGTGACATATTTTTCACAGGTGATTCATACTGTCTGTCAAATGTTTGCAGCATTTCTTGAAATGCTGGCTATTAAACCATATCCAAAAGTTGCATTTCTTGATTTTTTTTTCCCAAATGGGAAAAATAAGCAAGGTGAATTTTTTTTTTCCCGTGGGCAAGTTCGTTTTGTTGCCTTTTATGAATACATCATGCTGGCTTGTTCGTGTTGATAGGCACACCTTGCTTATTAATATTCCCATACTGGGTCTTTGGCATTTGGCTTTCTGAGCATCTTATTCCCTCCTGAATTCTATGAAGTTATTTTGCATTACTCCTCATGAGGCTATGCAAGAGATGCTGCCTCCACCACAGGGACAAAGCGTGAGTGGTCTCACTCTGTTCGCCGTTGTTCTATGAAGCGTATAGAAGCCGAACCAATGCACAGAGTGAACTCTTTTTCTGCCCGTTTGAAGGAGAGCGATAAGGAAAACTTTCATTTATGGTGTGATTAATTCATAAATGTATTTATTATCGTCAAAGAGTGACAATTAATCTCGTCATGTTTTAAGTGTCGCCACACAAGATGCATACAACATACCACTATATGTTCCATTCCCAGATGGTCTCGGAACATAAGCCAATCTAATGCATCTTTATGTCATGTGTGAATGTGTGTAGATGTGCCAAGCGTGGACTGGCCTCTTGTTTTGGGTTCTTTCTCTGCTGTGGTGCTCTTCCTCATCTCAGTGGCACTGGTAGCTGTGGTAATCCAAAAGAAAGGTATTTTACCACTGCACCAGCAACCTCAAACCTTGTCATGTTCACTTTTTTTTTTTCAAAATCCTAAAATGAGCTCTCCATCTCTTCCAAAAATAGTCAAAGCAGCCGCTGAGGAAAAAAAGAAAAGGTATTTATTCAAGCTCATTAGTGCGTTATGATGAATGTCTTAACTGGAAGTATCTTGTTCTTTAATGATTTAGGCAGGAAGCTAAGTTTTGGACTGAAGTTCATAGCAAGGACCATGTTGTCGGTGAGTGGAGCATGATCTTTTCCAGAATTGGATGACTGGATTAATAGTGTTGTTTTTGCAGACCTTTCCGTCAGGTGTTCCAGCGTCACCTCCCAGGTAATTATTAATCATCAACTATAATTTCACTTGCCAACAACAACAAAGACAGGTCACTGATTGATAGTTAAGCTACCAATGATTTATTCCAACCTTTGGAACTAACTTTGTACAAACTGAGATAAGGCTGCTACAATTCATAGGAAAAAAATGTAACGTGGACTCTTTGGAGGAACCAGCTGACCCCAGACAAGAAAAGTCAGCATGTAAATGAAATTTAATTTGTCTTTTAAATCTCTTATGTGTCCATCGGGCAGGGGTGGGAAACACACACTACACTCCTGACTTGCGGTGTATGAACTCAAAAAGTACGCTCTTCCAACCTCGCCTGCTTGAGGAGGATCACTCATTGTCGCACACACTTTGTCAGATGCACCACTAGTGCTGTGGAGCTCAGAAGCCAGACCTGAGGGCGCCGCATGGATGCACAGTGTGTCCGGAATTAAGACAGCTTTCCCGGCGAGAGCACGTTGCTTCTGCCTTCAGCAACAGTTTAATGGATATTTCACATTCATGTTCTCAAAAACTGCCGTTGACAGATGAAAATATTTTTCTCTTCATTATGACACATAATACTGTCAGAACATCATTCATTCATTTTCAAGGGCGCGGGGGTTCTGGAGTCTATCCCAGGCGGGGTACACCCTGGACTGGTCGCCAGCCAATCACAGGGCACATATAGACAAACAACCATTCACACTCACATTCATACCTATGGACAATTTGGAGTCGCCAATTAACCTAGCATGTTTTTGGAATGTGGGAAAAAACCAGAGTACCCGGAGCAAACCCACACAGAGATTGCCGAGGGTGGAATTGAACGTGGGTCTCCAAGCTGCGAGGCCTGTGAGCTAACCACTCAACACCGTGCAGCTCTAAATGTCAATTTTGTATAGTAGAGAGCCTTTAAATAACACCGGTTGATCAGTGTAAACATACATTTCGATCAGCCAGTGAATGCTAGCAATCAACACAACGTCAAGTCTTGAAATAAACGTCTGATTATTTTAATGTGCAGCAAAGTTTCTATTAGCACTGAACAGGTACATTCAGAACAGTCGCCCTGGCAACAACATCTAGGCTATTCTTTCTATTCAAAGCTATAGCCATCAATATGATGTGGAAGCTGGTACTCCAAGGCCAAATGATCACCTATCGTGGCTTTATAGAGAAATGCAGCTCCCCACACTGAATTTCCTCTGTATTTTGTTGACCAAGCGGGGATGTAAGCCGTGTAGAAATTGAAGCCCCGCTGCAGGAAATGATTTCACGCTGGGCTCACTCGCAGCTCGCTCTTTGTGTGATTGTGTTGATGTTGTTTTGTGTGCAGGAATGGGCCAATGGGAACACAACCTCCAGATCCCCATTATGGAACTCCCTCTCCACGTTTACAAACCCCATCCATTAGAAAGCTTTCTTCAGTGTATTTATACTTTGTCATAGTATATGTCCCAAATGTAGCATCAGCTGCCTTTAACGCAGCAGGACAGGAAGAGTAATTTCCTCAAGTTCCTCTTTCATGCAGAGCAGCACACTTGTGTTTATAATTAGACTGAAGGTGGTTTTTGTTATGGATAGTATGACATAAATTGGGACCTTTAATCTGTACTCCTTTCATTTAGTTCAATTTACTAATTATTTTTGACAGATGATAAAGTTTTATATATAATTGTGCATAGCATTTTCAATATTCAATAAAATACACATGTATTTTTTTCTGTAACAAATAAAATCCTGCTTATCAGCGGAAAGGACACTGACCTGAGCACTTTGAACGCCTCACAGGAGAGCCACTTTGAGTGTGGCTGTAGTGTCGCTGACTAAACTGCAGAGGGCACTGTTCATGTATCAAGACAATGTCAATAAGTTCAGTTGATCTTGCTGCACACAAAACCAAAAAATGCACCACAAAAGTCATCTTACTTTTACTTGTATCAAAGAAACAGCACAGAGTAGGCCGAGGGTGTAACTTTCACCTCTTTGGGAGCTTTTATGGGGGACAATAGCTCCTATACTTGGATTATGTCAGTCACACCCGAGGAGCCCTATGAGTGGTTATCATACAATCACCATATTGTGATACAGTTGGCAAGCTATTTTGTTTATATAATGTATATGACCAAATATAATATGGAAGTTGGCAAACACATAGTGAGATACTCGGTCCTTAAGTGTGATCACTGTACATATTGTGATACTATTAATATTCTTGTTCAATTATTGTATCCATCTATCCATTTAATAAAGTATCTATCTAGTGACTAAGGCAATAAATTAAGGCAATACATAGTTTTTGAACAATGAATGAAAACTTATAAATAGAGTAGTTACTGAGAAATTAGTAACTACATACATTTAGAACTAACAAGGAACTAATGAGTAGTGGTTAACATTAGGTAGGTTCATTCTTAATGAACTACTTCATATCTTTATTTAACTTTATTGTAAAGTCTTACCACTTTTTCTCTCATGATTTCCACCTTACAAAGAGTGATTGTTGTGATATTGTGGGCCAGATATCATATCATATTGTAAATTATTCATACCACCAGATTCATTCATGTCTATATACTAGATTCATACCACTGCTAAAAAGCCACAATCTCTGTATCATGATACTACAAAGTAGGATTCAATATTAATAAATTGAATGTTTTCATATTTGAAGCATTAGACGACCTGTTTAGGACTTTCTTAATTCAACCTGTACCTTTATCAGAACCATTCACGCTCATTGGCACAACATTTTGCCTCCTTAACAACATTAGCAGGCTCACAAGCTAGCTAGTTAGCCTCAAAATTCTTTACTGTATGGTATTTTAAAATTAGGAAAGGGATTTAAAATGGAGTGTGAAGAAGAACAAAGAAGCCAAAAACTTACCACTTCCACAATGAATGGGAGGAGAACTTATTTTCACTCTGTCATGACGGCATGGCGTTGACTCCATGTAGCGTGACGGTAATCTCATCTCATGTTTCAACAATGAAATATTACCTATGCTACATATACCTACATTTTTCTTTCAATGGAGACCATTTCAAAATAAAACATTATTTTGCTGTTATAGTATTTCAAAGCAAGAGAGACCGTGACTGAAACTCAACAACAAAGCACCGTAAGTAAAACCATTAAAAGTACAAACAAAAGGGGCTGCTGGGACGAAACTAGTTCAGATGCGGAAACACGATGCAAAATGGTTTGCTTACTGAGTAACGACCCATCAGCAGTACATCGTTAGCAGGGAAAAAATACACAGACAACCAGGATAAACCGCAGGACTAAGTACTGCGAGGACTAATTGCTGAAAGGAATCAGCTGAAGCTGCTTGTGGTTCATGGATGGTATCAAAATATTGTGATAATATCATATCTACTAAGAGCCATTATTAAGCATTATTGTATCATAATGTACAAACAAAATAAAAACAATTGACATGTTGTCAAAATACTTTAATAATACAATATGTGCTGCGTAATATGGTATTCAAAAGGAGGTGACTGATACTGCAATCTTGCAATGTTTGCTGTGTGTCTACAATGTCAGGCTGGTCTGTTTGCAGAGTAATACCTATAGAGGCCTGAATCACGTTGGCGAACTCAGTGGCCCCCACCTTAATCTGTAATCTTCACTGTATGAATGAGTGGTGATATTCCTCATATCCATCACCCTTCCAAGGACAACCTACGTGGTATATTATGAACTTGAAAGAGCACTGTGGTATTTGTTGACATGTCGTCAACACCCCTAAATGTCTTTCCCACACATTTGTAGTCCTATTTGATTGAATCTGACAACATTGGCATTATGCATTTAGCAGGTTTGATTATGTCACGGTGCATGGCGAAAGGGAGGGCTGACATTTCATAATAGCATCAAGGTGAAGGAAAGGTCCCTGATAATGAGTCTATCCGTTTTATTCAACACATATGAGGGCGCTGTCCTTAGTACTGTAGATCTGTATATTTATCTCTACACATTTGTAGCTCAGTTCTGCTATTATATTCTTCTTTGTATTCAACACACACCCACACGCATTATGATACCAAGATGTGAGAAAATCAATCCCACATTCCGATATGTCTTGATGATAGTGAAATATTATAGTATAGTTGTATATTATACAGGGACATGATTTCATCCAAAATACTTATATTTTATGACAACACAATTCCAAATAACCACTGGGCCAATGGGACCAATGTCAATGTCCAGCAAGAATAAGGGGATCAATAATTTACAGCAGGCCACTAAAACATATCTATGACATATTTCTCTGTAAGCACATCTATTCAGATCGTATCTGCCGCCGTTTATCGTCAACACTTTTATAGCTGACATACATTCAAGTGCTCATTACACCAAAAATATGTTTGTCTTGTTATTTCCGGCATGAAAAATACCAATGGATGGCATATTTCCTGTGTTAGATGTATGCTATGAATATAGAAACATCCATCTTTTCTATGCTGCTTTTCCTCACCTGGGTGCTGCATGAAACCAAAATAGTATTAATAACAAAAGCAGCACAAACGTTCATTTTAACTGCACAAAACAGCACAAACGTTGCACTAAAAACTGATACTATTTTGGTTTCATGCTTGGAATGAAACCAAAAGAGTAATAATAACTGTAATATGAAATTCTAATAACAAAACAGCACAAACGTCGCACAAAAAAATTGACTATTTTGGTTTCATTCTAGGCTGCACGGTGGTCGAGTGGTTAGCGCACAGACCTCACAGCTAGGAGACCCGAGTTCAATCCCACCCACCCTCGGCCATCTCTGTGTGGAGTTTGCATGTTCTCCTCGTGCATGCGTGGGTTTTCTCCGGGTACTCCGGTTTCCTCCCACATTCCAAAAACATGCTAGGTTAATTAGCGACTCCAAATTGTCCATAGGTATGAATGTGAGTGTGAATAATTGTAATATGTCATTTCAAAAACAAGAGCAGCACAAACGTCGCACTAAAAACGGAGACTATTTTGGTTTCATTCCGAGCATGAAACCAAAATAGTCGCACAAAAAATTTGGCTATTTTGGTTTCATGCTCGGAATGAAACCAAAATAGCCAAATTTTTTGTGCAACGTTTGTGCTGTTATGTGCAGTTAAAATGAACGTTTGTGCTGCTTTTGTTTTTGGAATTTCATATTACAGTTATTATTACTATTTTGGTTTCATGCTTGAAATGATACCAAAATAGTCTCAGTTTTTAGTGCGACGTTTGTGCTGTTTTGTGCAGTTAAAATTAACGTTTGTGCTGCTTTTGTTTTTGGAGTGACATATTACAGTTATTATTAGTATTTTGGTTTCATGCTCGGAATGAAAACAAAATAGTCTCAGTTTTTAGTGCGACGTTTGTGCTGTTTTGTGCAGTTAAAATTAACATTTGTGCTGCTTTTGTTTTTGGAGTGACATATTACAGTTATTATTAGTATTTTGGTTTCATGCTCGGAATGAAAACAAAATAGTCTCAGCTTTTAGTGTGACATTTGTGCTGCTTTTGGAGTGACATATAGTAATAATAACTGTAATATGAAATTCCAAAAACAAAAGCAGCACAAACGTGCAGTTAAAATGAATGTTTGTGCTGCTTTTGTTTTTGGAGTGACTTATTACAGTTATTATTACTATTTTGGTTTCATGCTCGGAATGAAATCAAAATAGTCTCAGTTTTTAGTGCGACGTTTGTGCTGCTTTTGGAGTGACATAAATAGTAACAATAACTGTAATATGAAATTCCAAAAACAAAAGCAGCACAAATGTTCATTTCAACTGCACAAAACAGCACAAACGTAGCACTAAAAACTGAGACTACTTTGGTTTCATTCCAAGCATGAAACCAAAATAGTTGCACAAAAAATTTGGCTCTTTTGGTTTCATGCTCGGAATGAAACCAAAATAGCCACATTTTTTGTGCAACGTTTGTGCTGTTATGTGCAACGTTTGTGCTGTTATGTGCAGTTAAAATGAACGTTTGTGCTGCTTTTGTTTTTGGAATTTCATATTACAGTTATTATTACTATTTTGGTTTCATGCTTGAAATGATACCAAAATAGTCTCAGTTTTTAGTGCGACGTTTGTGCTGTTTTGTGGAGTTAAAATTAACATTTGTGCTGCTTTTGTTTTTGGAGTGACATATTACAGTTATTATTAGTATTTTGGTTTCATGCTCGGAATGAAAACAAAATAGTCTCAGCTTTTAGTGTGACATTTGTGCTGCTTTTGGAGTGACATATAGTAATAATAACTGTAATATGAAATTCCAAAAACAAAAGCAGCACAAACGTGCAGTTAAAATGAATGTTTGTGCTGCTTTTGTTTTTGGAGTGACTTATTACAGTTATTATTACTATTTTGGTTTCATGCTCGGAATGAAAACAAAATAGTCTCAGTTTTTAGTGCGACGTTTGTGCTGCTTTTGGAGTGACATAAATAGTAACAATAACTGTAATATGAAATTCCAAAAACAAAAGCAGCACAAATGTTCATTTTAACTGCACAAAACAGCACAAACGTAGCACTAAAAACTGAGACTATTTTGGTTTCATTCCGAGCATGAAACGAAAATAGTCGCACAAAAAATGTGGCTCTTTTGGTTTCATGCTCGGAATGAAACCAAAATAGCCAAATTTTTGTTTGTGCTGTTATGTGCAGTTAAAATGAACGTTTGTGCTGCTTTTGTTTTTGGAATTTCATATTACAGTTATTATTACTATTTTGGTTTCATGCTTGAAATGATACCAAAATAGTCTCAGTTTTTAGTGTGACGTTTGTGCTGCTCTTGTTTTTGGAGTGACATAAATAGTAATAATAACTGTAATATGAAATTCCAAAAACAAAACCAGCACAAACGTTCAATGTAACTGCACAAAACAGCACAAATGTCGCACAAAAAAATGAGACTATTTTGGTTTCATTCCGAGCATGAAACCAAAATAGTCTAATGAAACGGAAACCAAAATAGTCTCAGTTTTTAGTGCGACGTTTGTGCTGCTCTTGTTTTTGGAGTGACATAAATAGCAACAATAACTGTAATATGAAATTCCAAAAACAAAAGCAGCACAAATGATCATTTTAACTGCACAAAACAGCACAAACGTCACACTAAAAACTGAGCCTATTTGACCACCTGACTATTGTTTTGAGTGAGGTGGGGTGCCAACTTCCTCCAGTTTCATTCCAAAGTTCAACATTTTACTACATGACTCAGGAGCAGAAGAGGAGTGTTTTTTATTCAAGCATGTGCACTCTGGACCGTCATGACTCACCTCCTAAATCCAGATCAACTTTATTGCACCATAATCCAAATGTAGCACGCTAAGTTGCCTACGAGATGAAGTCTCGTTTGTTCAATCTGGGGACTCACTGAGTGATTCAGAAGCTCATTAGGAAAATGCCAACTTTTTGGGAACATACACAAATACAGCAATTAATTACATATATATCATTCTATGATAACTTCTATAATAATGAGGGATTTGGTCTTTTTTGATAGTAGTGTTGTATTGGAACTCAGTAATCAAAATACTCAAAATGTCAAATATATCATGATATAAACACTATAACTTTGTACTGTAATAAACATATCATAAAAACATTAAAGAAGTGGTGACAGATTGGTTAATGGTTATTGATAATTACATTCATTCAAAAATTAATGATAACCGCACTTGTTTTGTCGTCAAAGGCTTTGAGGTTGTGGTGTTCTTCAACCCGTACCAGAAATAGACCATCTTCCTGAAGGACTCCTCTTACCTCAATCCTTGACCTCGTTCTCCCTCACACTGCTGATCTTCTTAACCCACACTCGCTCACTTCAAAAAATGTTATTTTCGTTTTACTTTCAGTGTCTCTTCATGATTGATGGTCCAGGTTGTGTCCGTTGACCAGGCCGGACTCCCACAGGTGGACAAGAGGGGTCTTCTGTCTGGAGCTGTGGGAAGTCTGGTGGCAAGAATGCACAATGAGAGAGTCAGCTATCATAAAGAAGAAGGTGTGAAGTATGGTGAAAAAAATGATGGATGTATGTGTATTGTAGTATTGTAGTATATGTAGTATTCCACAGTGGTCACGGTGAGTCTGCCACTGGGTGACAAAAATATTTTAGCATTTACAATGTTGGGTAATATGATTGTATAGATGACTATAGGGGTGTTATTTCATGTCTAGAGGGCTCTAATATTATTAAAAAAGAAGGTCCTACACAGGTTTTTGGACACATGAACCGGCTAGTGTGCCCATAAATCTTTGGCGGACTGAAGGTTGTGTAAAACTAAGACAGGAACAACATCAAATTAAAAGCACAAAATGAATACAGACTCATCATCCACCAGTATGAGCCTGGAGTTTGTTTTTCAGAGAGAAGATTATAGGATAGATAGATGGATGGATGGATGGATGGATGGATAGATGGATGGATGGATGGATGGTTGGATGGATGGATGGATGGATGCATGGTTGGATGGATGGATGGATGGATGGTTGGATGGATGGATGGTTGGATGGATGGATGGATGGATGGATGGATGGATGGATGGATGGATGGATGGATGCATGGATGGATGGATGGATGGATGGTTGGATGGATGCATGGATGGATGGTTGGATAGATGGATGGTTGGATGGATGGATGGATGGTTGGATGGATGGATGGATGGATGGATGGATGGATGGTTGGATGGATGGATAGTTGGATGGATGGATGGATGGATGGATGGTTGGATGGATGCATGGATGGATGGTTGGATGGATGGATGGATGGTTGGATGGATGGATGGATGGTTGGATGGATGGATGGATGGATGGATGGATGGTTGGATGGATGGATGGTTGGATGGATGGATGGATGGTTGGATGGATGGATGGATGGATGGATGGATGGTTGGATGGATGGATAGTTGGATGGATGGATGGATGGTTGGATGGATGCATGGATGGATGGTTGGATGGATGGATGGTTGGATGGATGCATGGATGGTTGGATGGATGCATGGGTGGATGGATGGATGGATGCATGGATGCATGGATGCATGGATGGATGGAAGGATGGATGGATGGATGGATGGATGGATGGATGGATGGTTGGATGGATGGTTGGATGGATGCATGGATGGTTGGATGGATGCATGGGTGGATGGATGGATGGATGGATGGATGATGGATGGATGGATGCATGGGTGGATGGATGGATGGATGGATGGTTGGATGGATGCATGGATGGTTGGATGGATGCATGGATGGTTGGATGGATGGATGATGGGTGGATGGATGGATGGATGGTTGGAAGGATAGATGGATGGTTGGATGGATGCATGGATGGTTGGATGGATGCATGGGTGGATGGATGGATGGATGGATAGATAGATAGTAACTACTCATTAGTTCTTTGTTAATTCTTCATTAGTTTCTCAGTAACTACTGTATTTTTGTACCTTATTAGAAAGTGAGAACAAATATTTTTGACTAATTTACACTCTTCTGCACTGTATGTATGTGTGTGTGGCCCCGCCTTCACCCACTGAAACAAAGAGACTCCATAACTAACAAAGGGGCTCACTCCATTCATGCTGTTGTTCTATGGAACAAACCAACTTGTGAGCTCTCTTCCTGGCAAAATATATTGAGTTCATTTTCATTTATTGTGTGATTAATTCATTTATTATTGTCCCAGACCTAGTGTAAATTGTTTTTCTTGTTTTAATCTCATGAGATTTTGTGACACAACGAATTTTTACTGATAAAAAATGAGTTAGGTCAGAAACGTCCCCAAGGTCACATGTGCCACAGCTCTATTATTTATGTTATCCATTGCATTGTATGTCAACCCAAATAGTCGAGAAAGATTTATTTTTAGCTCTTGTGGGGTTTGGTTTTTGGGGGGGGGCGTGGATCTTGACAGTCTCCATACATAAAGTATCTTGAGATAACGTCCATTGTGAATTGGTGCTACAGAAACCATTCCTTGACATTTGGACTGAATTTTTCTATCCCACTACATTTAGGTCAAATTCTGATGGGGGGGGGGGGGTGATTTAGCAAGACTGAGACCTGAAATTGTCTTGTTTATTCTTAAACTTTA
Source organism: Doryrhamphus excisus (assembly GCF_037039965.1). Lineage (NCBI taxonomy): Eukaryota > Metazoa > Chordata > Actinopteri > Syngnathiformes > Syngnathidae > Doryrhamphus > Doryrhamphus excisus. Next base: position 15,826,102 of record NC_136365.1, read on the forward strand.
ATCAGCAATTTGGTCTAACAGATAAGCAAACAGCCAGCGAGAACAAAAAAGTGAGCGGGAAAAGACACGGAGCACGTAATGGAAATTAGTGCAATTGACTTCCCTGTCCTTCTGATAATGAGTGAAACACACACACACACACACCACCACCAACACACACACACACCATCATGATAAAGGTGTGTTGTCAAGTTATAAGATAGAAAGACAAGAGCACACACACATGCAGATAAACAAGCGCTCCCCTTTCCCTCCTTCTTATCTATGAAGACAAGCTGCTTGCTGTGTGTTCTGAACCTTATCAGATGTTTGTGGCCCATATTTGCTGCAAAAGAGATGCTTGCATCCTCTCAGCAGCCTGCCTGCTTTGAACAACTACTCATATTCATTAACACTCAATGGAATAACCCCCCACCCCCTCTGTTTTGCTGGAGCGGAAGAGTTTATTCTAATGGAACTAGATATCTCCTTGACATTATTATTCTCTATAGCGACTGTACGTCAGATCCATTCTTTCACAAATATCGAATATAAACTGTTATACAACGTAATAGCTCAAGAACTGAAGAATTGAAGTAAAAGTGTTAAATGGAGAAGGAACTTTGTTTACCTTTGGCTTGTTTATTGTCTCTTTTTGATCCTGGCCTGGGGGCCACATGCTGAGCTTTCCAACAGCGGGGCGGCCTGGGGGAGGCAGAAACAATTGATTCAAACTTGGCTGCAAAAATGTCAAAGATCCTCTCCGTCACAGGAGTGCTTTGCTGTTTTTAGAATTCTATTAGAAAGAATGCTAGTCAAAAATCCTTTACAGAAATCCTTTACATCCTATTACAGAACTCAGGGCTACTTTTTAAGGATAATAATAATAAATATATTTATTTTTAAATATATTCAAAAAAATAAATATATTTATTTCTATTATTTCTGTTATTTATTATTTATAAATTTTAAATATATTTATTTATATATATTTTTTTAATTTCAGTGTACTTATAAGTACACTTATAAGTGTGATTGGTCGCCAGCCAATCACAGGGCACATATAGACAAACAACCATTCACACTCACATTCATACCTATGGACAATTTGGAGTCGCTAATTAACCTAGCATGTTTTTGGAATGTGGGAGGAAACCGGAGTACCCGGAGAAAACCCACGCATCCACACAGAGGTGGAATTGAACTCTGGTCTCCTAGCTGTGAGGTCTGCACGCTAACCACTCATCCGCCATGCCGTCCTATTTCTATTTATTTCAGTGTACTTATAAGTACACTGAAATAAATGGAGAAGGAACTTTTCCTTTTGCACAAATGTCCATCCATCTCACAAGGGTATGCTGGAGCCTATCCCAGCTGTCTTCTGGTGAGAGGCGGGGTACACCCTGGACTGGTGGCCAGCCAATCACACGGCACATATAGACAAACAACCATTCACACTCACATTCATACCTATGGACAATTTGGAGTCGCTAATTAAACTAGCATGTTTTTGGAATGTGGGAGGAATACCTTCGCAGGACAAAAAAAAAAAAAAATCATAGCCGCACCCTGTTCATGCTTTGTGTTCCTTCTTTTAATACTCCATGATACAACTCAGACTCACACAAAGAGCAGGGGCAACACTCCCTGACAACAAACAGAGACGTGAGCTTCCTGCAGTGTATTATTATTATGATATATATACTTTGGTGTGAAATGTCCAAAGGCACGTTGGATACACATCATAAGGACACGTCATGAGGTGCGCCACCAATATAATGACATTCAATGATAAGAGCTGTCACACAGCTGTTTCCCTGATAAACATGACTGGAAAAGTATCATTTGAATTATTAAAGCAAATATAGAAGCTGGCATTATTATCTTTGAAATGTCAGAAATGTTGACACACCTCTGATATTGAATCTGTTTAGACTGTGGAGGTGTACCACAATATTATCATTTATCATTATCAATACCAATAGAATTTTTGGCTGCACGGTGTTTGAGTGGTTAGCACCTCTGTGTGGAGTTGGCATGTTGTTCCCGGGTTTTCTCCGGGTACTCCGGTTTCCTCCCACATTCCAAAAACATGCTAGGTTAATTGGCGACTCCAAATTGTCCATAGGTATGAATGTGAGTGTGAATGGTTGTTTGTCTATATGTGCCCTGTGATTGGCCTCTCCGAAGACAGCTGGGATAGGCTCCAGCACTCCCCATGGCCCTTGTGAGGATAAGCGGTAGAAAATGAATGAATGAATATCAATATAATTTTTGGCTATTTTTTAGCGAGTGGTTAGCACACGGTGCCTCGCAGTTAGGACACCCAAGTTCAATTCCACCCTCAGCCATCTCTGTGTGGAGTTTGCATGTTTTCCCCGTGTATGCGTGGGTTTTCTCCGGGTACTCCGGTTTCCTCCCACATTCCAAAAACATGCTAGGTTAATTGGCGACTCCAAATTGTCCATAGGTATGAATGTGAGTGTGAATGGTTGTTTGTCTATATGTGCCCTGTGATTGGCTGGAAACCAGGATAAGCAGTAGAAAATGAACGAATATCATTTTTGTGGTTTTCGGGCTTGAAGACCTATATACCAAAACCGAGTTGGGACTTGAACCCACTATCCCTAGCTTGGGAGGCCAGTGTCTTCTCCCCTGGGCCACCTCCATCAACTCCCCAATACTCCATACACACATACTGCAGTACTTACTTCCTGTGGCTCCACTTCCTCCCTTGGAAGGTGAGGCAGAAGAATCTGGAACAGACACTTGGAGGCTTCTTCTCAGATCACCTCCTCCTCCTGTTGTTCCCCCCTCACCCCCATACAGGTGGACCCTCTGCTTACGGAGCTCCCGTTCCCTTTCTTGAGCCTCCCGGATATCCTGCTCCACTTTAATGACATTTGTAGGAGTACGCAGCTTGAAAAAGGGGTTCCTCTTGGACATCATCTCTTCCGCCTCCAAAATGTGTCCTTCTGAACTGGATGGGAAGACATAAGAAGCTTCTGAATCAACACGACTCGGGTTGTCTGCCTCCAAAACGCCACGCTGGAGCTTCTGTCCTGAGAGAGTCATGTTGTTCTCCACGATGATGACCTGGCAGGACATGCCTTCAGATAATCCTGGTCCTCTTGTTGTTGAAGAAGCATACGCATCTCTTTTTTGATCTTCTCTACTTTGTTTCATCTCTGAGCTTTTTACAGTAGATGCCTGCGATGAGCTGTCGTCGTGGGTGTCCACAGTGGAGCTGTCACTGCTGGAGGACCAGGATGAAGCCTTACTCCTGCCTGACACGCTCAAAGGTGGCTCACTGTGGGTTTGAAAGGCCTCGAAAATCAGCTTCTTCTCTTTAAGTTGCCGAACAGTGCCTTTGTCGTAGAAACCGGGAACCTTCCCCAGCTTGACCAGATCTTGTTCTCGACGGAGCTCCTCGCTGATTTCCTGTTGTACCATTTTGTTTGCTAGCTGCCTGTCTAAGCCTTGGAATTTGTCCGAGTTGGAAGAAACAAAGGAGTCGCCAATAGTTTTCCTTACTGGGATCTCAACAAATTCTTTGGATGTATGTGGCATCCCTCTGGATCTTCTCAGACTTTGTTCACGTTCAATGGCACGTCTGATCTCCTTATCAATGGGGGTTTCTTTCAGTGGAGGTGCTTGGGAGTCCGTAGAGATGTTGGAAGTGCTGCGTGGTGAGAAGTCTGCAGATAGTCCACTGTCACTCTGGCTATCATCGCTCGAATCGCTTTCCATACTGATGTGTCCTTGTAGATGTTCTTCCTGCGTTTCGATGAGAACTTGTGACTGGTTCTTTCCAAGTCCGCCGTTTCTCTGTTCTCCTGTTTCGCTTTCACCCTGTGTCCTTTCCCCCACCCAGCCAGCCTTCTTTTCTCTCACAGTGACAACACAGCCTTTATAAGCAGCCCTGCCCTGATTGGACAGCTCCATGGCAACCACACACAAAGGTGCAGAGGTCTGGCCAAGCACCTGTTGAGCAGCTTCCTGGTTTGAGCCCTTGGGGGTAGGTCCTTGTAGACCTTCGGGTATTAGCTCCCCTTGCTGGTTTTCTAAGGGAACTACATCCACAGTTGGGTCTGCAGACTTGGAACACGCCTTGTTTGTCTCCGCTTTGATATCATCAGCAAAATGAGATGTTTGTTGTTGGGCAACCAAACTTGGGATACTTCTAGGTGGACCTGTGTTGAAACTGCTTTGAGAAGAGTCAGCTAGTGGAGCAATCTCCTCACAAGTTGATGATTCTTGAACATTTGGGCGAAATTGAGTCGATATAAAGTATTCATTGGAGTTAACCTCATCAGTGGTATCTTCCATCTTCTCTTTCTCCAGATATGTCTGTCTTTGTGAGGCATTAAGGGACAGACAAGGAGGCGGTTGGATAGCATTTTGATCTGTTTGATTCATGTCGGGTTCCTGATTCGACTGGGAATGCTGGGAATCTTGTACTAGTTCTGGCAGCATTTCATCAGTTTGGTCTCGGAACACGTCATCAGTGTCTTCTTCTGGTTCTGTTCTGGGAGCTTTTGGGTCCAGCGCAGAGGAACTGAGGTTTGCGTCACCTTGCATCTGGCTTTCTTGCGCTTCAAGTGAGTCAGTTGGACCCTCTTCTTTTTGCAGGGACACTGTTGCCATGGTGACGGATCTCTTCTTTTTTTTTTTTTTTAAAAGACCAGTGAGAATCTTTGATCACAAGCCAAGTCAGTCGAGGCTGAAAGGACACAAAGTGACAGAGGAATCATTGGTTTATGACAAAGACAACTACTTCTTCTTTTTGTAACCGGTGCTACTGCACAGATTGCAATTTGATAGTCCACAAAGTAGCCTAAGGCCCTCCGACCCCCCCCCCCCGATTCCTAATTATTATAAGCATATTTTCAACTTTGATTAACATAACTGCTTCAACTAAGTACTCTGCATCAGTGCTCTATTAGACCCTTGTGCAGCTCATGAACTCACCTTTTATTTAATCAGCTTAAAGCCTGGGGGTAAACTCTCTCTCTCTATCGCTCTCTCTCTATCTCTCTCTCACGCACACACAATTCCCATTCTCCAGGCATAAAATGAGGTCCTAATCATCAATCATTAGAGACAATCTGGACTGGAAAACTGGGATTGGGACAAACGTGCATACTGTAAACAGAGACACTGGATATGGCGCCTACTGTACATAGTCATCCCTCGCTACATCGCCGTTCAAATATCGCTACCTCACTGTATTTTATTGTATTTTATCATTGTTCATATTTGATGTCATCTATTTATTCTCCACATTATTGTTTATTATTATAAGGGAGCCAGGCAACGACATTTCATTGGCAATTTCACAGCTGGGTTATTGTACAATGACAATAAAGGAAGTCTATCTATCTATTTGTCTATCTATCTATCCATCTATCCATCCATCCATCCATCCATCCAGCCGTCCGTCCCTCCCTCCCTCCGTCCGTCCGTCCATCCATCCATCCATCCATCCATCCATCTATCTATCTATCTATCTATCTATCTATCTATCTATCTATCTATCTATCTATCTATCTATCTATCTATCTATCTATCTATCTAATCTAATCTAATCTAATCTAATCTGTGGTTGCTGAAGTCTGAATAGTCAATAATACATTATTGAAAGACAAGTTATATTTGGTATTCTGTAGCTTGAGAGAATGAAACAAAACATCTCCTCCCATTCCGTGTGGAAGTGGTACATTTTTGGCTTCATACTTTGGCTTTCTTCCCCACTCCTAAAAACCTTAAGTTTAGACTAAGTAAATTGTGACTGGCGAGTGGTTAGCGCATGATATGATATAAACAAACAACAGGTCCATTCATCACATAATGTATGCGGTAAAAGGAAGCTTTTTTTCTGGTAGCGCAAAATTATTTTTGTGTAAATGTGTCTCTTAATCCGTGTACAATTAGGGCCGCATTGAAAAAAATAAAGACTTCAAGAATAAAGTTGTGAATTTGGGCTGCACGGCGGACAAGTGGTTAGCGCGCAGGCCTCACATCTAGGAGACTCGAGTTCAATTCCATCCTCGGCCATCTCTGTGTGCCGTTTGCATGTTCTCCCTGTGCATGCGTAAGATTTCCCAGAGGACTCCGGTTTCCTCCCACATTCCAAAAACATGCTAGGTTAATTGGCGACTCCACATTGTCCATAGGTATGAATGTGAGTGTGAATGGTTGTTTGTCTTTATGTGCCCTGTGATTGGCTGGCGACCAGTCCAGGGTGTACCCTGCCTCTTGCTTGAAGACAGCTGGGATAGGTTCCAGCATGTGAGGTAGAAAATGAATGAATAAATGAAAAGTTACATCAAGTATTCTGTAGCATGAGAGAGTGAAACAAAACATCTCCTCCCATTCCATGTGGAAGTGGTACATTTTTGGCTTCATACTTCAGCTTTAGACTAAGTAAATCACAGAGGCTAAGTAGTTAGCTGACTAGTTTGCTATGTCACAGGTGGCTGTCGATGTCCCTGCAATGATCCCTTAGCTGTACAATGTGGTGTAAACAAAGAATAATAGGAGTTTAAAGGTGACCAAAAGTGTTGTTTCATGTCTAATAATGTCAAAAAAATGTATCTAGAAAATCATAAACGAGTGCTATAACTACAAAAATATTCAGTTTATTAATATTTAACCCTACTTTGCCAAAATTCACTTATCATGGTCGGGTCTGAATTGAATTAACAGTGATAAACGAGGGACTATTGTACTGCATATGTAAAAAGTGGACATCACAGTGGTGTATCTCCTCAAACGCTCAAAGAGTCCACAAGGGAGCGTGGATTAAAACGGCCAGTTACATAACAGCATTGTGTTTGTCTCATTATCCAAGGGAGATAGTTTTAATATCAAAAGAAAAGGCAAATCTTCACATCATTAAAAATACATCTAGTGCAGGCGGCACAAATTAAAGTTGCCCTCCTTTATGAGAGCAGCAGCGTCCCAAGGTGGTAGAAAGAAATTACTGAAATTTTGCAGAAAAACTGAAACATGAAATCAATGTACTGTATGCTGGTTTACAGTTGCCCTTTGCACCTTATGCAATATTTACTTGTAATGCTCAATTTCCATAGAAATAGCTGCATTTTGTCAGACTATTACCATAATATAAAAGAATATTGCTCCGCTTACCTTCTCACACTCTCGGAATGACACATGTAGCGCTGGAACAACACAAGTCCACTCTCACGCAAAAACACATCTGCACACAATGCTGACCAGCAATCATCGTCTAATCCATTAACCACAATGAAGAATATGCTCACCAGCGCAAGAGGCTTACTTTATTGCCGCTGTGGATTAAGAAATGCTCAACTAATCCTGTTTGGAAGTGACACGTGTTACTTTTGTAAGCTAGACAACAAAAAGAGAAATGTGCTCATAACAACAACCTACAGTTCAGTATCAGTTGGCGTAATATTTTTTATTACAGTAAAGTCTCGTTATATTGATATCGGTTATAACGAATTACTGCTTATTACGATACTATTTTCATTTCCCGGCAAATTTCTAGTCTTTTATGATATAGTTAGTTCTGTTAGTACGATACCCGGTTATTATGATAATCCGGTTACTACGATGCCCTTTTCATCTCCCGCCAGCCAATTTGGTCTGCTTATATCGATACAAAAGCAGCTTAAATCAATTTTTCCTTAAGGATTTCAATACCAAAAAAGAACACGGCGAACGGCTGCTTCCAGTCAACTTTATTTTTCACACTTCCACCACCAGAGCGCAGCACACACACCGATTCCCGCACTTCCTGGTTCACAGGTCATGCTCAACCAGCCCCACATAGCTGGCCAAACACATGCCTGCAACAGAAGAACCAACTGACATAGCATACACACCTATTCCAACGAAGACACAAGCGTACAAATACATGTATTTAATTGTGTTGTATTCAGATATCTTTTTATCGCTTGCAATAATCACTGTTTTTCATATGTACATGGTGGCTTTCGTTGGTTCTTCTGTTGCAGGCATGTGTTTGGGAATCGGTGTGTGTGCTGTGCTCTGGTGGTGGAAGTGTGAAAAATAAAGTTGACTGGAAGCAGCCGTTCGCCGTGTTCTTTTTTGGTATTGAAATCCTTAAGCAAAGATTGATGTCGAGTGCATTATTGCCCACTTTTAATGCTGTTCGGCGCAGGATCGGATATATGGATAGTCCGGTTATATCGGTATTTTTTCCGACTCCTGAAAGTATCGATATAACGAGACTTTACTGTATATCATCTTGTCAGGTATTGCAAACAAATCCCATCCACTTACTAATGCATGCATTCCTGGTATGGCGCCATAGTTATTGTCTGGTATGCTAAAGGAAAGTATGGTGACATCTGTCTACAGAGGGCTACATAGCCAAAATAGGTGTATTCCAATGACTATTGTAAGCTAGCTCATTCATTCATTTTCTACCGCTTTTCCTCATAAGGGTTGCGGGGGTGCTGGAGCCTATCCCAGCTGTCTTCGGGCGAGAGGTGGGGTACACCCTGGACTGGTCGCCAGCCAATCACAGGGCACATATAGACAAACAACCATTCACACTCACATTCATACCTATGGACAATTTGGAGTCGCCAATTAACCTAGCATGTTTTTGGAATGTGGGAGGAAACCGGAGTACCTGAAGAAAACCCACGCATGCACGGGGAAAACATGCAAACTCCAAACAGAGATGGCCGAAGGTGGACTTGAACTGGGGTCTCCTAGCAGTGAGGCCTGCGCGCTAACCACTCGCAATTTACTTAGTCTAAACTTAAGGTTTTTAAAAGTGGGGAAGAAAGCCAAAGTATGAAGCCAAAATTGTACCACTACCACATGGAATGGGAGGAGAGGGTGGAATTTAACTCGGGTCTCCTAGCTGTGAGGCCTGCGCGCTAACCACTCGCCACTCGCGATTTACTTAGTCTAAACTTAAGGTTTTTAGTGGGGAAGAAAGCCAAAGTATGAAGCCAAAATTGTACCACTACAACATGGAATGGGAGGAGAGGGTGGAATTGAACTCGGGTCTCCTAGCTGCGAGGCCTGCGCGCTAACCACTCGCGATAACCACTCGCGATTTACTTAGTCTAAACTTAAGGTTTTTAGTGGGCAAGAAAGCCAAAGTATGAAGCCAAAATTCTACCACTTCCACATGGAATGGGAGAAGAGGGTGGAATTGAACCCTGGTCTCCTAGCTGGGAAGTCTGCGCGCTAAACACTAGACCGTGCAGCACGTAAGCTAGCTCAAATTAAGCAATTTTCTTGTGTTATAATGGCCAGAAAAGGGAAATAAAATGTGTTCATTGGCAAAATCCCCCAAAAGTGCATTTGTCCTTTGAGCGGCATAGAAAATTGTTGATTGACTGATGGAGTAACAAATGCAAATTGTTGTCATAGGGACACGTTAACATGAGGACTGAGAAACCAGTGGCCCAAAGCTTCGAGTTTCCCAATACAAACAAGCAGACAGAGTCCTAATTCCACTTGCACATTCTTGTAATTTATAAAACCACACAATTGAATCAGTTCAGGGTCACGGCGGAACTGGAGCCTATCCCACTGGACTTTGACACACATGTAGACTAATCTTGATTGAACACTGAATCAGCTGAAGTCCAGTAATCTCCAGTTGGATGAATCCTATTTTGCTCATTTTTCGACCCATTGTATTGAGATGTGGACTCCTATAGAGCAGCTACACACAATAACCCTCACAGAATCTGAACCTATTCAAAACCTAACCAAAACGGACTGTTTTAATTTAGCCCCCTGACTTACCGTGTATGAACTCAGTGGTAATGGTAGCGCTCAAGAAAATCCGGATGTGTTGCAACGCCACCTGCCCAAGGAAGAGTTGTCACGCACACTTTGTCACAGGTGCCGTTAGTGTGGTGGAGCTGAGAAGCCGGACGTTAGGGCGGCGCGTGGACGTACAACGTGTCTGAAATGGATGCACCTTTCCCGGCGAAACAGTTTGACAACAGTTTGGCGGATATTTCACGTTCATTTTCACAAAAACAGTCCCGTGTGAAATGCCGTTGACAAATTATTTTTTGTTTTCTCTTGCTTGGACTCACCAAATATAATAACTTGACTGAGCTTGTCTCGTAAACCGAGGAGCAGAGCTTAGGGGAGGGCAGAGAGTTTATATACAGTAAACCTCGGATATATCGAATTCAATTGTTCCCACTGGTTTTGTCCGATATAAGCGAAATCCGTTATATGTGTATACCGGAAAATGTCCGCCACATTCATTACACGGACGCGCAATGCCATGGGGGAACTTTCTTTGATCCATGTTCACAGCCAAAGCTGAAGATTATAACATCTTTGTATGAATTACAGACATGTACATGAGCATGTACAACGAAATAAAAAAAAAATCTCAAATCTGTAGAAATGCCTTCTTGTTGCTACTAGGGAGGTTTAGAAACCAAACGATAAACGTAAACGCAAACGATAATGACATCACAGGCTATTGACAAGTCGGCAAATTTCCATACATTTCAATAGCATGTTAATCTTCAGCTTTGGCTGTGAACATGGATCAAAGATGGATCAAAGGCCACGATGCGGCCATCCGATATATGCGAGGGAAATTGGAACGGGACTGGAGATTTTGTCCGAAATAGGCGAAATCCGTTATAAAAAATCTGATATATGCAATGAATTTTTATTAGAAATGCATTACAGAAAAATTGGTTCTTTTTTATCTGTTCGTTGTGAGCGAATTTCTGATATATCCGAGTCCGATATATCCGAGGTTTACTGTATAAGGAAGTCCACCCCTCTGTGATGTCACAAAGGAACAGTTTTACCACGCCCTTTGAAACCGAGCGTAGGGTTTCATTTCTTTGCATTTTTAGCAATACCTGGACCAGAACTGTCATCAGACGTCAGACATGTGGTGACAAAACAATAAAATAATTTTTGTAAATTCTATTACATTTTGAAAATTGAACAAATTATTATAAACACATATTTTACAATTATGTAAAGTGTGTAGATGTTTTTTTTTTTGGGTCGCCCTGTGTATTTGGCAAATAAAGACACGTGGACACATGCAGCACGACTCTTTGGAGTTCAGTATTGCACAACTGAAAATAAACTACAAAACCAAAGTAGTCTCACTCTAGCATACATTATATGAAGTACCAAAGTGAGGTGAAACTTGATAAAGTGTTTCCAGCCCAGAGACATGTGCTGATGGTCCTTGGGTACCCATACTTACCTCTGTTGGTTTTAGCTGGGGAAGATATATGCTTGTCAACCCGGATATCTAGTTCTATCGGTTTATCGTTCACAGGCCTCATTATTTGTTTGGTTTCATAGTTGATTATGACATATTTGTCGAGAAATATTGAAAGACTGATCAGCAGCGTTGTGCAAGTTCATAGTTGTCATGAACGAGTTCAAAGTTGAGTTGACACAGTATAAATATGAAAAGTTCATGTTCATAGTTCACCATTTCAACGAGTTCAAAGTTCAGTTTGTTTCAATTTTTTTTTAGGTGAAAAGTGAGAACGAGAGACTGACCTCGTTTTGAAAAGAAAACTATGACATCCATCACCACCTGAAACTGTTCACGGTTTACAATTATGAATTGTTCGAGAGGAATTGTATTGTAGAAGAATATTAAATATGAAGTGGTTTTCTTTATTTATGCTTTTAAACATGGATCGATGGTTCCGGAAGTCCTCGGGAACAGCCCAAACACAACGGAGTGGGCGTAACAAGAGGAGGTGGAGAGCAGAAAGTCAACTGAAATACTGCAGAAAGTGTCTGGAAGATATTGTGTGTAACTGCTCTATAGGAGTCGACAACTCCAGGGCATAATAGGTCCCCTTTAAGAATTGCTGGATTGTTATGCAAATGTGTGCAATGTTTCATGGGTAATGCAGTGTGAAGCACGTCGAGTACTACATGTGTCCCGCCCCTTGTGGGCAATTGCATGCTGTTGCATCAAAAGAGCAAATACAGTATTTCACACAAGACCGGATTTGAACACCTTTGCAATAAAAGGAAAACAAAATTGAGTATGCATCAGGAGTTTTATTTGGTCACTATAAAAGACAAAGCTCCTTGTCGGGATCCATCCAGACCGGCTGCCGCAACTTCAGGCACTTGACTTGAGATGTAAACTCCTCCTCCTCTGCAGGATCCAGCTTTCGCCTCTTGCTCAGCAGGTACAGGTCAGTGGTCGTGTGGGTCAGCGCGTCCACGTCAAAGCGGAACAAGACACAGTCCGAACAGGAGGTCGAAAGGAAGGTGGCGGTGAAGACATAGTGCTTCCCCTTCAGTGTCAAGACGTGGCCTTCCGCGGTGGCGTTGAGGGGGTAGGACCTGCACTCGTCTCCGAAACGGTTGGCTTGGACGTAGGTGTTGTTGAAGCCGTGGAAAGTGATGCTGTCTCTCTGCTTGAGGACGCTTTCATCCACCGATCTGTTCAAACTGCCGGCGACCAACGCCCACGTTCCCTCCACATTGCCAACATTCGTTCCAACCAGCGGCTTGATCAGGTCTTCACATGTCTGAGGAACACATGTGACCTCTGAGATAAGGCTGAGGACTGTGATGGCGCACAAAACCAAAATCATTCTGAGCTGGTTTTTGTCACACTGGTGATGCTAGCAGTTACTGCTGCTTTTATAGATTGGGGGGTGGGGGGGGGCCAAAGTTTCACAGTGCAGACACCACAGACCAGACAACCCACCACTGTCGTTGAATCATTCACAGAAATCAAACACGGAACAACAAACAAAAGACAAAAATCTATTTTTCTTGTAAAGAGTAAATTTTTTTCTTGCGTAGAAAATTTACCAGATTGATTTACAATATAAGACAACTTCTTTTTCAAAGACTAGCTTTTCAGAAAAAATATTTTCAGTATCAGTGAAGTAAATGTATTGACTCGAATACAAGACAACCGTGAATATAAGACGACCCTTATTTTTCAAGGCGCATTTTCCAAATTGTTAAAAAACATTTTAGGCCCATTGTTAGAAAAACATGGTAAAACACACAAAAAACACGACTCTAATGAGTATAAGCGGTCTAGAAAATTGATGGATATAAGACGACCCTACATATAATATCAGCCCTCCTTTCTTTTTTTTTTTTAAACACAAAAAATAAAAAAAAAATCTATTAAACATGTTTTAATATAAGTAAAATAAACATGTTGACCCAAATATAAACCGACCCCCCTTTTTAAAGACACATTGTTTTTGCCCCCCCCATTTGATCTGTCAGGGGAATGCAAGAGGCTTTCAAACTTAGAAATAAAAATTTTTGACAAAAAATTGTACCACTACCACATGGAATGGGAGGAGAGGGTGGAATTAAACTTGGGTCTCCTAGCTGTGAGGCCTGCGCGCTAACCACTCGCCACTTAGTCTAAACTTAAGGTTTTTAGTGGGGAAGAAAGCCAAAGTATGAAGCCAAAATTGTAACACTTCCACATGGAATGGGAGGAGAGGGTGGAATTTAACTCGGGTCTCCTAGCTGTGAGGCCTGCGCGCTAACCACTCGCCACTCGCAATTTACTTAGTCTAAACTTAAGGTTTTTAGGAGTGGGGAAGAAAGCCAAAGTATAAAGCCAAAATTGTACCACTTCCACATGGAATGGGAGGAGAGGGTGGAATTTAACTCGGGTCTCCTAGCTGTGAGCCCTGCGTGCTAACCACTCGCCACTCGCGATTTACTTAGTCTAAACTTAAGGTTTTTAGGAGTGGGGAAGAAAGCCAAAGTATAAAGCCAAAATTGTACCACTTCCACATGGAATGGGAGGAGAGGGTGGAATTGAACTCGGGTTTCCTAGCTGCGAGGCCTGCGCGCTAACCACTCGCGATTTACTTAGTCTAAACTTAAGGTTTTTAGTGGGCAAGAAAGCCAAAGTATGAAGCCAAAATTGTACCACTTCCACATGGAATGGGAGAAGAGGGTGGAATTGAACCCTGGTCTCCTAGCTGGGAAGTCTGCGCGCTAAACACTAGACCGTGCAGCACGTAAGCTAGCTCAAATTAACCAATTTTCTTGTGTTATAATGGCCAGAAAAGGGAAATAAAATGTGTTCATTGGCAAAATCCCCCAAAAGTGCAGTTCTCCTTTGAAAAGAGAAATTTTTTTTTAAATCATGTTCAAATTTGAGTGAACATATTAACCCAAATATAAAATGACATTGAATTGATGATAGTTTGTGTTTTTCAAGGCGCGTTATTTGAAAACAATATCTTAACAAAATAACCCAAAATTAATTAAATTAATTTAAAATTTAATTAAATTAATTTAAAAATTAATTAAATCAAAAAGACAACCAAAAAGACAACAATTATTTCATAAATAATGTTTCAATATTGGTAAACATATTTATAAAAAGAGAAGACAACCCCAAACATAAGACATCTCTTCTTTTTGAAGAAATATTATATTTCGCTTCATTGATTACCATTATCATCATAACTCCTCTATGGTTGTCAAACTTGCCAACAACCGTTGAGACTTTTTTGTCGTGTGTCTGCATCTATGCAGATGACTGGTGTGTGTGAGTGGCAGGAAGAAAAGCTCCGACTCACTGAGGAAAAAGTCGTTTAGCGCCACCTGTTGGTTAAGCTTAGCATGTATAAATCTGTAGACCTAGATCATGATGGTCATACCCAGGGGTGGGCAAACTACGGCCCGGGGGCCACATCCGGCCCGCCAAGTGTTTGAATGCGGCCCGCCCAATCTTTCCAAAGTATTTCATTTAAACTCAACATACAACCTGGCATCATGGCCTGAGCCAACCTTTTGATGGTTTTATCAATTTCGTTTTTTGACATGGTCTGTTGTTTACAAAGTGCTCCTGAAAAAAGGGACACAAGCACATAATAATAATAATAATTATTATTATTAGATTATTATAATTATTATTAGAAGTATTATGATTATTATAATTATTATATTAATTCTAATTATTATATTAATTATATATAATATTATTGTTATATTTGCATATTTTACATAATAATATAATAATTATTATTTTAATTTTATTGTAATTATTATAATATTTTATTATTTTGAAATATTTAAATATAAATATAAAATAATAAAAGCAGATTGCATGACAATTTTACAGATACAATAATACCAGGTGGACTGTTACGTGTAAAATATATAGTCTGCCCCCCCCCCCCCCCCGGGTATTGATATTGTCATATCAATGCGGCCCGCGAGTCAAAAAGTTTGCCCACCCCTGGTCATACCGAATACTGAACTGGATTGGGAAATTGGGTACATGTGATGTTGTCAATATTGGTTAAAAGTCCACAAGTGGGGGGTGGGTGGGGGTTGGGGGGAGAAGAAAAAACAGCAAACAATATATAACACCACTTTAATCATTACACCAGCCATTGCAAAAAGTCCTACAAGCACAAACCCTTTTTCTGTATCCAGTATAAATATGTATATACAAAACTTTCTTCAATATGGTTAAATTAAAAACTTTGGTTTTCATATGAATGAACAGGTGTAAAAGTCACCCCGCATATTTAATGTATTAAATAATTCATCTTTTTAAGTCATTTAATTAGAAAAATATCCTCTCTGAACTGCTCTGCATCATTTTAAGCAAGAATACTGTATTTACATTCAAATGAATTATATGTATACATCAATTCACTGATTATAAAATATGTCTCTCATGTCATTGAATCTGAAATGTGCCCTGCGATTGGCTGGTGACCAGTCCAGGGTGTATCCTGGGTTAGAATCCAGCATACTCCTGTCACCCTAATGACGACCAAGGGTGTAGAAAATGAATAAAAATGTAGGTTTTATGACATGTCCTGGAAAAATGCTTTGAGAAATTAAGGGGGTAAATACCCTGCAAAAAATGGGAAAATTAAAAACAATACAAATGTTAACAAAAATGTAACTACTACACTGTTTTGGCTCCTAAATATTCTACAGTATACACTACGAGTCAAACGTTTGGATGCCCAGCATGGGAATGTGTGTCCAAACTTGGGGTAACATCATAAACGGTATTTTAGCATAGTGTCTTGAATGGAACCCTAGAACAATAAAGGTACTAAAAGCTAAAGTAGCATTAGTAATAGTAGTCCTAGCCACCTTGGCTTCAGGTGGGTCCACCATCACCCATCCACCCTAACGACTGTCTGTCATTGGCTGGCAGAGTCCCCACTCCATTGTATCTTAACAATGGTCGTTTGGTCCTTCTTTTTTTGAGGATAAATACGTTAGATCTTGACAAATCACTAGACTAGAACTGTTCTATCTAGTCAGACTAGCATTAGTCCAGTTGCGATGGATTCAATGCCATGAGCACTTTTAATTAGCATGATAATAATAATTGTGACACGTTCTCTGAACCTGCTGCTTAAAAACCCAATAAGGCCGTCAACATTTGAAGATTTGAGATTAACTCAAATTAATTTTTATGTAGTGTTCAATCGCCGCAAAGACAAATAAAAAAGTAACTGTACAATGTTAAGTTTATGAAAAACAGTAGTAAATAAAACCTTGCACTTAACGAAATATATGTATGTCTCTGATAACAATCATGATGATCAGGACACCACATGATTTTTTTTTCGATGTTTTTTTCATGGGGTAATTTGGCTCCATACTTGGCTTAACGAGTCCAACGGCGAAGGACACCAAAGTAACAACTGTTATTGGATTTCTAAACATTATGTGTGTAGCAGAAATTGCGTGCATTTTTTATTTTTTTTGCAAAAAAGCACATCAATCATGATTTCCACTGCAAATCATTTAACAGGATGCAATTATAATTCATATCATATTCATACCACTCAATAAAACCAGGATATTCCTGCAGTTTTTTTTTTTTTGGTCCTACCAGCCTATCCCACTAATACCCAGGATTAAATCATCAGTCAATAAAAGCCCAAACGTGACCTAAGATTCATTTTATCATCACTGTACCGTACCTCAATGATGTAACAACTACAACCATGGAGTTTGGATTTCAACTACGGCTAACAAATTCTAAAAAAGTATTTTCCGGACTGTAAGTCGCACTTTTTTTCATAGGTTGGCTGTTCCTGCGACTTATACTCCAGAGCGACTGTTATGTTACATAAACACTGGACACCTTTTCTGTTTATGTTTATTTTTTGTGTAGATGAATAACCATTGTGTTAGCATATCTTACACCTATTCAGCCTGTTCTCTATTCTTTTATTAATGTTAGAACTTGCCTTCCAAGAGGACGTAATGTCTGTTTTGGTCAAGTAGTTTGGAAAATAAATTACCCGCAAAAAATGCGACTTATACTCCACTGCAACTTTCATTCATTCATTCATTTTCTACCGCTTTTCCTCACAAGGGTCGCGGGGGTGCTGGAGCCTATCCCAGCTGTCTTCGGGCGAGAGACGGGGTACACCCTGGACTGGTCGCCAGCCAATCACAGGGCACATATAGTCAAACAACCATTCACACTCACATTTATACCTATGGACAATTTGGAGTCACCAATTAACCTAGCATGTTTTTGGAATGTGGGCAGAAACCGGAGTACCCGGAGAAAACCCACGCATGCACGGGGAGAACATGCAAACTCCACACAGAGATGGCCGAGGGTGGAATTGAACCCTGGTCTCCTAGCTGTGAGGTCTGCGCCACTGCGACTTATGTATGTTTTTTCTATCTAATTATGCATTTTTAGCCTTATGCGACTTATACTCCGGAGCGACTTATAGTCCAAAAAATATGGTATACATAAAGATTCTTGTAATCTGTGCAGGTTCGGAGAGCATGTCATATCTTTAAAAAAAAGGTGCATCTTCATTTTAAAAGAAGCAGGAGCCAGTGACGTCATGTACTCAATACAAATGAGTGTAAAAAGGTATTTTTCGTAAAGTATGAGGGGGTTATAATATCAATTATTGATTTACATGACACTGCAGCACTCGCAGCTTTTCTTTTTAGGCTCCTGTATCGCCTCTCCTCGTGTCTCTGTGCCAGACGGCTGGCTATCAGAAGCCGTGGTAGCCTCTTCCTTCTGCACGCTTGGAGCTTTGACCTCCTCCAGGAGTGGTACCTGCTCGTCAGGTTCCGCCTCCGTTGTGCGGTTCTCCTGAGTATCGCTGAGGGGAACCTCGTGGAACTGAGAGGCCTTAGCGATGCCTTCGTCTGAGGCTTTTAAGGAAGACGAGTCAGCTGTTTCTGTGATTTCTACTTCAGCTTGTGGAGCATCTGAAGGTTGTGATTCAGAGTAGACCGGCACAGGAGCTACTGGGGGGCCGTCTAGAGGGGCGGCTGTTGATTGCATCACCACCACAGATGCTGAACCTTCCATTTGGTTGTCCTCATTTGTTCCCGTTTGCTCGTTCCTAACTGATTCAATGGAAGCCTCCAGAGATACTTTCACCTTCTCAACCGTTTCTCCAACTGAATGTGGAATTTCCTTGTACTGCTGCTCCTCCTGTGGTGCGTCATCTTCCTCCTCATCATCTGTGATGATCACACGTTCTGCCCTCATGACCACGACCCCTTCATCCAGCTCCGTGTGGGTCAGAGTTGGCACGTTAACAAGCAGACTCGACTCAGCGTTCTCCTCGATTGGTCCATTTGTGGTGTTGGCCTGAGAGTTCCAAAGCTCCAAATCTCCATCATGTTGACTGACGTGTCCTTCCGTCAAGTCTCCGCCGCCATTGGCAATTCCATCTTCATCCCGCCGCCATGAGGTTTGGCTCGCCTTCACGTCAGCGTGAACTTTCCCTGAAGATATGACTTCAATTAATCTCCTGCTCATTAGAGCATCAAATATTAGATTATGACAAGATGGTGCTCTTCATCGTTTAATATGCTCATTTTATTAGCAACCACATCCTTGGGGATGATTGTGTTTCATCGCTTCACTGCAATTAGACTATGCTTTGCCAACAATACATCAGAAAAACTCATTTCTCATTTTTATGCGGAACAGCTCTCTTTGCAACGCCCTTAACGTTGGAAACTGACCAAAGTCACACAGTCAAAGAATGATGATAACCATAGAACTTCATTCATTCATTCATTTTCTACTGCTTTTCCTCACGAGGGTCACGGGGGTGCTGGAGCCTATCCCAGCTGTCTTCGGGCGAGAGGCGGGTTACACCCTGGACTGGTGGCCAGCCAATCACAGGGCACATATAGACAAACAACCATTCACACTCACATTCATACCTATGGACAATTTGGAGTCGCCAATTAACCTAGCATGTTTTTGGAATGTGGGAGGAAGACGGAAACTAATAATAGTCCATGGTCAAACAAAACAGTGTGTCACTTACTAATCAAACAATTAAAAAAAACGTAATAGAGTGAGGTTGCAAGGGACGGCTGTACTCCTGAAGAAAAAAATTTAATTATACTAGATTATCGGTAACTTAGTTGTTTGAATTGCTGGCTTGTCATGTTAATTTAGCCTACTCATGATGCAGCTGAGTTAATGTGTTCTGTTAACATAGTTAATTAACATGTTTACAACATGTCTAAATAAATGCGACTTGTCTTACATACTTTTTATATACTGTATTTCTCTTCATTATGTATTTTTGGCTTTTATCAGCGGTTAACTTATTTTTACACTTGTATGCCAACAGTGTCAATCACCCACGATAAATGTTTTTTAATTAAGATACGTTTGCTATGTGACTAATCACCTTGAGAAGCGCAGCGGGGACAAGGCTGCATAACTTAGTGCCGTCTAAAACTGCAAACTCCAGGCGACACATGGATTTAGGCCCGGGTGGTATTAAAAGACGGTATGCATATGAATGAGCACATGTGCAAATATGAATATATTGTTATACTGTTATACATAAATATAACTCTTTTAAGTTATTTTTATTATATTATTATAATTATATATAAGAATTATTATATTATTTTAATTAAATATAATTATACACCACCCCCTCCATCTCTGTGTGGACTTTGCATGTTCTCCCCGTGCATGCATGGATTTTTTCCGGAGACTCCGGTTTCCTCCCACATTGCAAAAACATGCTAGGTTAATTGGCGACTCCAAATTGTCCATAGGTATGAATGTGAGTGTGAATGGTTGTTTGTCTATGTGCCCTGTGATTGGCTGTCGACCAGTCCAGGGTGTACCCCGCCTCTCGCCCGAAGACAGCTGGAATAGGCTCCAGCACCCCGCCGCGACCCTCGTGAGGACAAGTGGTAGAAAATGAATGAACGAATGAATATAATTATACATAATTATAATTAAATATATAAATACTGTTATAAATATTTAACAGTAACACCCGAGGGTGAACACTAACCGTTCCAAAATGTTGGTTAACCTCCCATCTGTCTGGATTTAGCACCAATCTTTGCCATACAAAATAGATTTTTTTAAATTCAGTTTTCATACAATTTTACATGTAACAACCTTGACCATTTGCGCTGTACTATTTGGTTCAGAATAATTGTAACCTTTGCTTTGCTGACTCACTGTCTGTGCATTTTGTATTGAGTGTTGATTACTAAATAACCCACCATGGGGTCGAAAAAAAATTGTGAGTGACAACAATTTAAAAAAGAAGGTGAGAAACGCTATTAAATGTATATTTTGGAACTGATTAATTGGACTTACATAATTTCCTAGATGGAAAATTCCCTAATAACGTGCAGCGATGCATGACGAGTGGTTTAAACTGAAATTGAAACTTATGGCCTGAGGGAAATGTGACTTTATAGGAGAAGGCTGAAGAAGATTTGACATGGATTCATGTTGACATGAACAAGCTGGTATGTCTGTATCCAATGCATAATAGGCTTCAGGGTGAGTGGATATTTATGACGAGGTCGTATGTGTGTGTTGTTACAAATAGGTCACCTGATCTCTTTGTGTTGCTGTCGTCTCCATTCTGCAGAACGCCACCTCGTAACATTTCTGAAGAGGGAAATGTTTTGTTGTCAAGTTTTGTTCTGCGTACAGGTGTATTGTGGAACTCACATTTTGTTTGGGAGAAGTCAAAATTGGAGCAAACAGTTACCATGTGGCACAGTGTTATTAATATAAAATAAAACACGATGCAGACAGATGGATGTCATCAAGTTGTTTTCATATCTATGAGTCTTCCACAACATCAGATTTTCTGACGTGCACATTGCCATTTTTGTTTAACACCTGCCAAAGAATGAGTCCTCCCACTTACCCACTCCATCCTCTTCCATTTCCACTGCTTCCTGTAAAAAGGCAAATATGTATTTATGGTGATTGAGTTTGTGATAGTGAGCTGCAAAGTTATTGTCTTTCAAGTATGTGAATTCATAAAGCTTCATTAATATCACCATAAAACAGAAGTGCATCGAAGAGAAAAGATCAGCCTGCTTCCAAGATAAAATACAGTAAAAAGATGCCAAAATGGAAAAAAAAAGAAAAGTGACAGACATTTGTTGTCAATTACCCTCAGCGTGCCCACTAAAAGATTTTCTGGCAGGGTTTGTTGCCGGCAAATTGATGTAAAGGTCACACATTAAAGTCTCTTCCATCACAGCCTGCATCACTCATCTACGCTATTCTTTTTTTTTTTGTTAATAAAACTGGCTGATTTTAGCTAAAAGGTTTCCTATGGATATTAAAAAAAACACCCAGAAAAAAAAACAGCAAGAGAAGAGTAATAATGACTTACTTTTCTAACTGAACTTGACTGATGTTTAAATAACTACATCTATTGAGATTGTCGTAATTATATTCCTCACCTGTCAACCTCGAAGAAATTTTGATTCCACCCCCCCGACATGTCCAAACCATCTCAGTCTGGTCTCGCTGACTTTATCTCCAAGGCCTCTAACATGCGATGTACCTCTGATGTATGTATCCTGGTCACTCCCAATGAGAACCTCAGCATCCACATCATTGCTACCTTCAGTTCTGCTTCTCAACTTCAATATTATCTGATCAAGATATTTCAAGCATTTTTGTTACCAAAATAAATACCCGAATGTCTACCTGTCGCCTTGACATTCTCCATCCATTTGTTAGTAAAAATATAATGCAGTAATCCCATGCAACTATGTAATAATATCATGAGGTTATATTGACATTCATAGAGTATTCATATATATATTGACAGTTACAAGTGGCCCTCAATGAAAACGAGATGAACACCTCTGGCATACATGTCTGAATGTAAATGTGAATGTTTGTCTGTCTATATGTGCCCTGCGATTGGTTGGCAAAGACAGCTGGGATAGGCTCCAGCATACCCGTGACCCTAAGCAGGACAAGCAGTACAGAAAACAAATGGATGGAATTTCTCAAATAATAATAATCTAATATAATAATAATAATAATAACTATAACAATCTCTCTCCAAATCATCACCTGCTCCCAATTAACCGCCCGTCCTATTTCCAGATTAGGTAAATAAACATCCCGGCTTTAATTACAGTATTTACTGTACTGTCCATTCACACAGACCAGCTATGTCACAACTCCTCCAGGCAGCATTATTCTGATCAATACAATACTACCATAGCAACAGGAGTTCAGAACATTAGCAACATAAATCCTTTATTTTTTTGAAGTTGGGATAAATCCTCCGAATGGAAGATGATAGAAAAAGCTTGTTTGACACAGATTCTACCTGCTGATGTTCACGATGAAGGCAAGTGTGTGTGTGTGTGTGTGTGTCTCACCATTTGGCCCACTGTGGTCTCTTCTTCCTCCTCTTCCCCTGAAACCTCTTCACTCTTTGATCTAAAATGGGTACATACACACAGAGTCAAAAATGCACTGATAGCAATAATGTACACTGGCTTGTAATAAGGAGAATAGTAGCTCTCTTATTGCCATGGCGACTGAGGAGGATATTGGTGGACTCGCCAACGTATCATCGTAGCAACGTAGCATCAGAGCTAACATTTTTTTGCGCTTATAGATCCAGTGCAAGATGGAAGTGGGCTCAATATTATACAATATTGTATCTATGTACTCTATTTCAACACTGCTTTGTAAACTGAAACATTTTTCCATTGTAACCTCGGTCTAAAATATTAGTGGGCAGGCAAGGACACTTCTCATGTTGTGGTGACATCATTGTACCACACAATGTCCATGTTGAGACACGATGGTTCATGTTTAGCACAAACATCCATTGCTTTGTCTTTTTCAGCCTCAGACACTGGAGTCAGTCAAGGACAAAGGTTCAGTGAGCAAACTACTCTCCATCACGGACAATCCCTGTCGTCCTCTCCTTAACACTTTGCAACAGCAGAGAAGCTGGAAGCAATCTTTTAGGCCATTATTCATTCCACACACTGTGTATTTACTTGTTTCCAATTATGCATATTGACATATAACATCAATGTTATATAGGTTTTGAGTAACATAAATGCAATTGTAGCTCAAGTCATCCGCTACCAAACACTTATCTATACGTCTTTTACGTTTTTTGGAGTGAGAGGCACAAAGAGGTGATGATGCAACTCTACAATTGTATAGATTGTGTGTGGTGTGGTTTTAAGCCAACAAAACAGCCACAAGGTGGCAGAAATGCCACCTCTCCCATAGAAATACATGCTCAGCAGCAACCACAAAGTAAAAAGGCATCTTGTTGGGAAGCGAGAAGGAAAGGGCAATGTTAACGCATGCACACAGTCCAGTTACGAACGTGGAAATTGTAAATTGTTCATGGTGTTATCGTTTTAAAAAAAATGGTAATTTTCACGTAAAATAATCTTTTTTTTTGTTTATGTTGTGGCATCGTTGTTTAGACATTTTGGTTAAATACCGTATTTTCTGGACTATAAGTCGCTCCAGAGTATAAGGCCAAAAATGCATAATTTGGTAGAAAAAAACCATACATAATTCACACTTTTTGCGGGTAATTTATTTTACAAATTTACAAACTACTTGACCAAAACAGACATTACGTCCTCTTGGAAGGCAAGTTCTAACATGAATAAAAGAATAGAAAACAGGCTGAATAGGTGTAAGATATGCTAACACAATGGTTATTCAGCTACACAAAAAATAAACGAACAGAAAAGGTGTCCAGTGTTTATGTAATATAAACAGTTTTTCCATTTATAAGTCGCTCTGGAGTATAAGTCGCAGGAATAGCCAACCTAAAAAAAAGTGCGACTTATAGTCCGGAAAATACTTTTTTAGAATTTGTTAGCCGTAGGTGAAATACAAACTCCATGGGTGTAGTTGTTACATCATTGAGGTACGGTACAGTGACAATAAAATGAATCTTAGGTCACGTTTGGGCTTTTATTGACTGATGATTTAATCCTGGGTATTAGTGGGATAGGCTGGTAGGACCAAAAAAAAATCTGCAGGAATATCGTGGTTTTATTGAGTGGTATGAATATGATATGAATTATAATTGCATCCTGTTAAATGATTTGCAGTGGAAATCATGATTGATGTGCTTTTTTGCAAAAAAAATATGCACGCAATGTCTGCTACACACATAATGTTTGGAAATCTAGACAGTTTTTTCCATTTATAAGTCGCTCTGGAGTATAAGTCGCAGGAACAGCCAACCTATGAAAAAAAGTGAGATTTATAGTCCAGAAAATACGGTATATATGACTACATTTTTGTCAAAGTGAAAGTTATGCTTTTTTTGTTGAGAACTGATATTTTGCCGAAACTTACCTAAGTTCGACTGCTGATTACTAAAGAACAGAAAATGTTTTTTTTTAATTTCCTGATGAAAGATGGGAGGCTCATCGAAATCATCCAAAATGTCTGGGAATGAGCGGGATGGCTTTTGAAAAATTGTTGGAATTGAATGAGTTAATGTAGCTGACAACATATTTCAGTCTTATGCCACTTTCTGTCATCCCCATCTTAAAGATACCCATACAATAATGTAAACAATGAACTTTTACAGCAGTATAGTCGTTGAAAACTCCTTTTAATTATGATGATAGCAATATGGTCACACTGCTGCACACCCATACTTTAAAATTTTGGCTAAACGAGGTGGAGCTGAGCCACTCTACAATAATAAAAGCACATGCAATCATGGGAGCGTCGTCTTTGGGGACTTGACAATGTTGTTCCGTGTGGTAGAGAAAAGAGTTGGCAGAGTAAAAACTCTTGCCAAAGCATACATAATGCACAACAGCAGCACAGCTTACAAGTGAAAGACGCAGCAAAAAGGGGAGCACGGCGTCATAGGTTATGCATGAGGTGTCAAATCACGACTAAAGCATGTCTTCTGTACACTGTGGCTGTGTTCATACCTGTTCTCTCCCACCTCCGGAGATGCCGATGGAAAAGAGCGTGGGCTTTGGGAATCCTGGGAGGATGGAGACAAAGGAGCTCCCTCCATCAACCATTGATCCCTCAGAGACTTCCTCTAGGGGGGAAGACAGAGCGTTGTCACATCAGAAGAAGACTATTAGCCTTGGTGGAGGTCTGCACTATGTAATTGGCCTTGAAGTTATAATTATCTTTTGTCACATTCATCCTCATTATTGTTTCCTCTTCTTTTTCCTCCTGCTGGTTCACTATTGCCTTTTCCTGGCTCACCCTGCATGCCTCCTGTTAAAATAGTACTTCTATTTTGCCCGTATTGCTTGAACATTTCCCAACTCCCTGGGATATGATAGGATATTATTTGTAACATTCTTTAAATGCTCTGCAGGATCTCAAATCCATAAATAGTGGCCTGACATATTATGAATCGAATGCAATCTGTAAAAGATATATCAAACATATTTCTTACTATATACATATCGGGAAAATAAGCAATAGTCCGACAGCGTGTCACATGCTCAGCCTATCTATGCCAACGTGTGTGATCGCACATGTTTGAATCTCATTCGACGTTCCGGCACTTTCCATGGCTGGCAGCACCTTGTTAGCTCATTTTTGTCCCATGAGTGAACTACATATTCTCTCTTTTGACACTTACTAATCTACTGAGTGGTTGGCATGTAGGCTACACAGGTAGAAGACCAGTGTTCGATTCCAGTGTTTGCATGTTCTCCCTGTGCATGAGTGGGTTTTCTCCGGGTACTCCGGTTTCCTCCCACATTCCAAAACCATGCTAGGTTAATTGACTCCAAATTGTCCATAGGTATGAATGTGAGTGTGAATGGTTGTTTGTCTATATGTGCCCTGTGATTGGCTGGCGACCAGTCCAGGGTGTACCCCGCCTCTCGCCCAAAGACAGCTGGGATAGGCTCCAGCACCTCCGCGACCCTTGTGAAGAAAAGTGGTAGAAAATGAATGAATGAATGAATGAATAATCTACTGAGTGGTTGGCACGTAGGCTACACAGGTAGAAGACCAGTGTTCGATTCCGGTGTTTGCATGTTCTCCCTGTGCATGAGTGGGTTTTCTCCGGGTACTCCGGTTTCCTCCCACATTCCAAAACCATGCTAGGTTAATTGACTCCAAATTGTCCATAGGTATGAATGTGAGTGTGAATGGTTGTTTGTCTATATGTGCCCTGTGATTGGCTGGCCACCAGTCCAGGGTGTACCCCGCCTCTCACCCAAATACAGTTTGCATAGGCTCCAGCATGCCCGCGACCCTCGTGAGGACAAGCGGGATAGAAAATGAATGAATAATCTAATTCGGAATTTTCTAAGCACTTGCTCTTGTACTTGCTCGGGTACTTGTTGTTTTGCTACTTTCCATTCAAGCGAGCTCAGAGGTTAGCATTGTTTCTCTGTCTCGGCTTAGCCCTATTCCTCGTCCTCTTTCAGTGATAATGATACTTGAGACAAATATAGTTTATTTCAACCACGGAGGCGAGGATTAGTAACTTGAAAATAGTGGTTCTGCATTCCGGAAGAACATACTTCTCCACAAACTCTGACGCATTGCATTACATTTTCAAGCCAGCCGGCAGGAATAACAGCTAGATGGGATTTCTCCGAAGGTGCCATTGGAAATTCCCAATGCGTGAGTTATGAAAGAATCTGATACCGATACTGGATGTACATATATATTTGTCAAACTGAACTGCAAAGGTGACCTTAAAATAAATGAAAATCCAAAAAAAACTACATTTGCATGGTAGAAATATATGCAGACATCTTCAAACCTAATAAGTGACCTAAAGTTATGTTTAAAAGTAAAATTATTTTCTAGGTCCTACAGCGAGAGAGGAAACACCGTCAGAAAGCCCCATAAAACATGCTCCAGAAAAATCACTTTTTCTGGGATTAGGGGAGGTCCCACTTGTATTATCTTCTCCGAGGAGCCACACTTTATAGAGGTTCCAAAGTTTTATCAAGTAAAATAAATTTTGCACAACAACATGTCTCCAAGGGCATAAAGAAAATATTACACAAAGCACCAACGCAGCAATATTTGGCCACCATGACACGCTTCCGAAATCTCTGTCTCCACTCCAGCCAATGTCCTCCGGTTTCCAAAAAGTCTGCCAACAGTTATTTGCTCGCGTCCTTAACCATAATGGGCACAAAACCATCTCTGTCTTCTCCTGCCGCAGAGAACAAGCTCTTCTCTGTTACCTTGCATGCCCCTTTCCCTGGCTTGATGCAGCCTACCTCAAAACATTCCACCAAGGCTAGGGGCAATATTCAAGCTGATGCTTCTCTTTTCTTTTTAACAAACAGCTGACATTGACAGTGATGGATTAAGCGGAAGGTAAAATACAATAACCCTGCCACAAGTTCTTCCTTTTATGACTGCGACACTATTGTTAAAGGTAATAAATGTACTACTTAGAACTCTCTCCAAAGGACGGAAGTTCATGAAAAATTAAAGCATCCTGCAACTTGCTTTAATGGCCACAACGTCAACAAACTCATGGATGCATGTATCCTACGGGGTGCAGATGCAGTCATACCTGCATGCACAATACGACAGGCTGCACTATAGTGCACAATTTGAGGAATGTGCCGCAGGCTGCGTAACACAGCAGAGTAGGAAGTGGGAAAGGCTGTTGATGTGAAAACAATGGAGGCCCTCTGTGACTTGCACTGGGTGGAAACACTTCAACAGGAGAAAAAGGTTGAGAGCTTGTGAACAGGAAACACACATGAAGGCTATCTGCTCTCTAACAAGTCAGAATGAGTCTACTGAGGAATCTGAGTGTGTGTGTGTGTAAGAGAGAGGTAGGACATGAAGTGAGACATCTTAAGTAATCAGGTAGGTGTCAGACCTTGAGCTGCTGCAGTCTCAGTTTTTCATCCTCCATCTCTCTTTTGGCTCGCTCCTGCTCCTCCTGCAGCCGCCGCTTCTCCTGAAAGAAGACATGTAGGCGGTAGGAAGGCCAGAAATTGAATAAGAGAATGAATTGTGGCATAAATTAAGTAGCCAGATTGGAGAGACGGGCATAAAAGTGATTACTCAATTCATTTATCATTAAGAGTACTGTGTAGAAGTGCTTGATGATTTATTGTGTCTTGAAGCAATGGAGGTAAAATGGAATGCACTACTTGGCTGATGGCAGCAGGGGTGCTGTTGATTCAGTCACAACTGTCAAAAGATGTGCGCTCGATCCACACAGACCAACTCCAAGTGGTATTAAGTCGGCACTGACACTAGCCACGTTTACATGAGGAGTTTTTCTCTTTCCGAATGGAATCTTTCCGATCG
The DNA here is from genome assembly GCF_037039965.1 of Doryrhamphus excisus. Classification (NCBI taxonomy): domain Eukaryota; kingdom Metazoa; phylum Chordata; class Actinopteri; order Syngnathiformes; family Syngnathidae; genus Doryrhamphus; species Doryrhamphus excisus. Next base: position 15,854,648 of record NC_136365.1, read on the forward strand.
ACCTTTCCAAAAGCAATGATATTTGTGGAAAGGAATATTCCAATCGCGTGTCTACATGCGCCGCTACAATCAACCAGAATAGTCAATGGGGCATGCGCAGTAAAGCGTAAACACCAACATCACGTGATACTGACTTCCTCGAGGTTTTCTTTCACTTGTTGGAATAACTCCGTATTGCCAGTTTTTCGTTCGTCCAGTCTTGAAATCTCGTTTCAAAAACAAACTTTCTGCAGCAGTCCAGTGCAGATTGCTCGCCGCCATCTTTTTTAATTCGAAGAACATCTCCAGCTGCGTGTTATGTCATATCTCAGCATTCGCTGAAAGAATGCACCCGGGAACAGGAAAAGATAAAGTTCAATCTTGCTAATATTTTATAATTAAGAATTATTTTCTTTTTTAATAAAACTGGACTTGTGAATGGCGTATAGAAGGGTTTAGATTCTGTTCCACAGATGGCGGTAATGCACTCAAAAGCTGCTTGCCACGAAGAAAAACACCACGAAGAAGAACGCACCCTGACAACTTTCTGATTGAGCGGGTACAAGATACCTCAATCGGATTGGGGAAAGGAATATTCCACCCCTTTGAATCCGATTATACATTCATTTGGATTGACACTTTTCTTTCGGAATGAGGTGCATACAAAAGTTACATTCTTTCCGTTTGAGCAAATAAATTGAAAGGAAATTGGAATATTTGGGTCCATGTAAATGGACAGGATTGATACAGGAGTGATTCTCCAACACCGTAAAAATTAATTAATACACAACCAGTCGGAGTCGAACCCCAGTACGAAGAAGATGTCTTGAACGTGGAATGGTTATTTGAGGATAAACAGCCGTAACTCCTGTGTTGGGAATCCATCTCTCCAGGTCACTGGTGTGTGTAAGTCACAGGAAGAAAAGCTCAGACTCGCTAGGGCTGAAGGTTTTTGGCGTTGGTTTGCATGTATAAGTTTCAATAACGTCAATATAAGATAATTCATCTTTTTTAGATTTTTGGTTCAATAACGTGAATAAAAATGAACAAAAATGGAAGAAATAACAGTGACTAGAACATAAGTGAAAAAGCATGACAGGCATGTCTGTGCCTTGGCCACTGTTAATACTAACAAGACTATACCCCGTAGCGCTCAGTGCAACCTGATGTTGTTTTCCATTCTTTCTAAATTATGTATGAGCTCCCAACAGCTCTTTACAGTGGACTCACAGCAATGGCCTCCAGACGCTGTTTGTACTTCTCCGCTTCATCCATCCTTGCACCTGAGACACAGACAAAAGGGGTCAAAGGTTAAAGACGAGGGATTAAACAAAACAACGCATTGTCCGGTTTGACTGAGTCCACCCGCTCTACAGAATGGACCTTGCTTATTTCACAAGTCATTGGTCATGGATGCATCTTTTCATGCTTCGTTAAATTAACTCTATGGTTGCATTCGTTTGAGTCCCCCGGCCTGAGAAGGAGCTGGCCTTCCAGTATGCAACAAATTTCCATCATGACACAACCCTTCCAAACAAGTTTTTTGAGGAAATGTTTGGGTACCTCCAGTAAATGCCGAGGCATCATTTGAACTTCAGAAAAAGTCACAATGAAAAAAAATGTGCAGGTATGCAGTGTGTGGAACTTGGAACAATGATACTGTACTAAGTTTACACCCTGCAACACAATCCACGAATAATACATTGCATGTTAAAAAGCTTTAATGCTGCATTTAAAGAACAAACACTTAACGAAGATTAGTTAGTTTACGAGGCTCACACTGCATCAATGGCTAATTTAGTCAACACACAAATAATTGAATTCATCCGACTGCTGACACTGGGAAAACCCAAAGAAAGAGAACTTCATTTTGCTACCATTTATTACTTGGGGTTGTGGAAATATTCTTATATAATGAAAACAATCACTTCACAGTAAAAGTCATTCTACCCGGGGTTTGGCAAATGTTCTGCATGACAACAAAAAGATCAAAGCTATATTTTCTTTAACAAATGTCATAATTACTTTCACTAAATTCCATGAAAAGTGTCTTGAGCAGCAAATTCGTTGTTGTCAATGGAATCGCAAACACACACGCTCCATGTACTCTCATAAACTTTTGTTTGAGGAAAGCAAAGGAGAGATTAAACCCATCTCTAGTTTTTACAAGAAATCCAGGCAGCAGTAAAACAAATGCACATTTCACACTACAGTGGAACCAATGTCGGTGGTCATTGGGTCACATAAAAGTTCTGTTGACTTACAAGAAAGCGATGTAAGTCAGATATTACACCTAAATTATACTAAGTATAGCTACTAAGTCACTCGTACTGTACAGTTGTGCCTCGCTTATCGGAGGAGTAATTGGTAGGGTTCAATATTAATGAACAGAATATTTTCGCAGTAGAATTGAAAACCTGTTTGTCACTTTTAAATATTTTTTTAACCATTAGTAGAGCCCTGTAGACATGAAATAGCACCCCTATAGTCACATTTACACTCCAACAACAATAAATAGTGACCAGTAGTGACAACACGAATAAAGTAGTATGGTAATGATAATGGTTTTATTTAATTTGAACATGCATCAGATTACAGTTGAGTGCATCACATAATCAATTCACAGTTCCACATGTCCAAAAGGAGTAGGAAGAAGCAAAGCTTATTAAATCCTACCCCTCCATCTGGTACTTTTACAATCAGTAACTGTTACATTTGTTCACTTCCTGCTTTCCATAATACAATTTGTTTTTTATGTTCACTTCCTGCTTTCCATAATACAGTTTGTTTTTTTTATTTTTTAATTTTTTGTCACGTACCAAAGTACGAGGTGATATGACCATACAATGACATACAATAATGGGTACCACAGTACCTGTCAATATGGTGATATATATAGAATGCTATGGCTTTTTAACGTAGTCCTAGCATATAAGTGTTTCAAATGTAGTTCTTCCCTGAGATCATATTTCTCCTCTCTTGTAGAGAAGTATTAGATTACATTTTTAGGTAATTGGTTATTTTTAGCCTTATGCATTATTTTAGCTGTTTGAAGATTAACTACATCAGCAAGTTAAGTATTTGTGATTTTAGAAATAAGGAGTTAGAATGTTCTCTGTAGGCGGCATTATGAATTATCCTTACTTACCTTTTTTGCAGTACCTTTAGCAAGTGAAGATTGCTTTTATAGTTATTACCCCATATTTCCACACTATAAGTAGGATATGGTAGAACCAGAGAGCAATAAAGAGTGTGTAGTGATTTCTGATTGAGAACAAATTTTGCTTTGTTCAGTATGAGTATAACTTTTTTAATGTGAGTGTCTCTCTGGAAATGACCTGCAGAGAAACAACTAGTATAAAGCTTTCTGTAACATCTGAGGCAAATTTCTGTACAACCCCAATCAGATTAATACGACTACATAAGAAAACCAGGTTAAGGAGTTAGAAAATAGGTGTTCGGCTAAACAAAATCCGGAAGATATACACAAGACTATTTAATGTCTTAGGGTAACCTAGCAAATGTTGTGGTCTTCCAAAGTGATAGATCTTCTACAGCCCTAGGGATGTTAGAGATCACAGTGAAAAATGAATCCAAGCCAACACCTGAGGGAGCCCTAAAACTGCCTTCAGCTATTGGGTGGGTCGTGCCAATGTATCATAAGTCTACTGTGGGAGCAAAAAATGAAAAACGATCAAATAAGAATAAAAACAAGGAAATTAACACTCAGAGTGGTGTTATGAAGAAAAGGGGTGGCAAGATGAAGAACAGAAGATCTACATACTATACTTTTCACATTTGAACCGATATGGTATTGGTATTTGTGGGTGTTTACGTGGTAATTAAAGTTAATTTAGTATTTAATTATTATTTTTTTACATGTAAGGTTATTTATTGTATGTATTTGATACATAATCTTTAACAAATGCATCAAAACAACACTGGACTGTTTGTATTGTAAAATCGCAGTTTCACTAAATTTGTCACTTTAAATTAAAACCCTCTTCATACTCCGTCTCCTTTCCCCTCTGAAGTCACTCACAACTCGCACAACTACAGGGCTGTCCTGCTTTGCTGAGTTCAGTGGGCAAGACACCTTTGGTCAGAGTCTCTGATGTGGCAATATTACGGAATTTGTGTAAAAAAAACAAGACAAAAACCACAAATATTTAGGATCATTACTGCTCTCACTGAGTGGAGATGGCAGCTTACAGTATTAGCCTCCAGAGGGACCAGAGACTTGCATCTCAACATGGCCCCAGCCAGAGATAAACAAGCAAACCCAATTGGCAGCTTTGATGAAGCGATATTGAGGATCTCCCTGAAGACATACACTGACTCCAATAATTAGATGTAATACAGGAGGATAGAGCAAGGATGCTGACGTAGATAAAAAGTTAATACACAGAGGAAGAAAACTTGAAGTGGTCGGATGCACTGCAAGAACCACAGAGACAAGATGAGAAGGGGAATGAGGTGATGTTAGGACTAAAGTCTCTTTCTTATAAGACCCTCATCATTAAGAGGTAAACTGCGGTCACTCGGCTTCCTTGCTTTCCTGGTGGTTCAGACAGCTCTCAGAAGAGGTAGGATGTTACTAGTAGGCCAAAAAATGCAAATATACTGTATCTGGTGGAAGAAAGGAAGCTCATACTGGTTATCCTGTGGAGGAGTATTCATGTGTCTGTGGGAACCAACACTGATTATTAAAATGATCTACAGTTCCGAACCATCTCAGTCTGGCCTCTCTGACTTTATCTCCGAAGCCTTTAATATGTAATGTCCCTCTGGTGTATTCGTCCCTAATCCTATCCATCCTGGTCACTCCCAACGAGGTGCTAATTGGGAGTTTCTTTCATGTAAATGATTTGCATTTGTTAATATTATAGATGAATTGGATTTACATTAATTCCAACAGGAAGAATTGCTTTGGTTGTCATGCATTTCAGTTTTCATCTATCTTATTTGAATGAATTAATCATGACAACCAAGGTACCACTGTAAAAGTTATTAGGTCGAGTTGATACAATATAATACAATCGTCTCATCAATGTAACATTACTGACACCTAGAGACCAGTTTAGAATCTACTGGCGCTATTTCAATCCGAGTGGTATGACCCGCCCGCCCCATCAGTCAAGAAAACAGTGAAACACTGGTGAACACATGGAACAGAAATACAAGGGAGTGCGGTGCGCTGATCACTTTCATTCCAGAATCTTTGTTGTCATGAGATCTTCATTACACATGAAAATACGAAAAAAAACGCCAATCTTGATGATAGTCCAAGCAGAAAGTGATTATGTGCTTGTTAGCTCGGAAATTTAAAGCCAATTAAAACAATACATCAATCAACTGCAATCAGCAGCGAGTGACAGAATAAACAGTGACTTCCTGCACTGTTTCTGCATAACACAATGGAATTATTTCATTACTTCCCAACGTACATGGTTTAAATAAATACTTTAACCATGACAGGGTGGGCTGGCCAAAAACATTCCAAGCAAGCCTGGCTGTCTTCATGGTTTCATTGCACACATTGCTCCTGCCCTGGTGCAAAAGTATATTTACCTTCAGTGCACATGTGCATGTTTATATAAGAGTGTATATTTGCTTAGTAGGGAGCCGTGAATTCTATATACTGAGCAGTACAGGTGCTGTGACATTGGCTCTGCGGGAACAGATGGAAGAACAGCAGGGTGTCGAGAATGAAAATCTTTTAAGATCTTGTTAATATCATAGCTTTTTTAACCAAACAAAGTATCGACACATATTTCCTTTTCATCAAAAGAGTAGAAAACCATGCCTGGAGACTTTAGCTACATGCCAAATTAATCCACAATTAGACGAGCTTTCATCCTATTTTCAATCAGTAATTCCACAAAGGCCAGGCATTAGTATTTGGTCCTCCAACGGCTTAAAGGTCTTTTGCCAAAAGTCAGTATTTACATGCTGTACCTCCAGTGCCCCATGCCACTTCAAGAATGTTGAATGTTGTTGTGAAAGTAGGTCTAACCGATGACATCAGCTTGCTGTCTAGGAAAGGCCAGCGCTTCAGGAATTCAAGTCATGAATGAGGAATTAGTTCATTCAAAGCACGGTTACGGGTGCATATTTTTCGGGTGAGGTTAGGGGACAGCGGCCTTTACGTGACTGGAAGGTGTGGAGCATGAAAACTGCTGCTCAGGCCATTTCTAATGCCAGGCTTCACTGAACTGGGATATTTGTTGACAAAGCCTTGCCGATGCTGAGCCAAGCAGGGAACTACTGGAACTACAAAAACGGATGGTAAAGTGAAGAAGTGAAAAGATGTACTATTCATTCATTCATTTTCTACCGCTTATCCTTCAGGCGAGAGGCGGTGTACAACCTGGACTGGTCGCCAGCCAATCACAGGGCACATATAGACAAACAACCATTCACACTCACATTCATACCTATGGACAATTTGGAGTCGCCAATTAACCTAGCATGTTTTTGGAATGTGGGAGGAAACCCGAGTTCCCGGAGAAAACCCACGCATGCACAGGGAGAACATGCAAACTCCACACAGAGATGGCCAAGGGTGGAATTGAACTCGGGTGTCCTAGCTGTGAGGTCTGCGCGCTACCCACTTGTCCGCCGTGCAGTCCCAGAGATATACTCAGACATGGGAATTCTTAAAAGGTAGGAAATAATGGTAGAAAAGTTACAGCGGTGTAAACACTGTCATTGCACATATGCATAAAATCCCAAGCTGATTGGACGATAGACATTTGTCCAAACAAAAGCACTTTAAAAAGTACAGAACTGACCAAAGTGCTGTGCAATAAACAACACCCACGCATCAATACAAATCAGGCAACGAGGACAAAGACTGCTAACGAGTCAAAAGCCCAGCAATAAAAATAAGTCTTAAAATGAGACTTAAAGACAAAGCCACTGAAGGTAACTGCGTGACAATGAAAGGTAACTTGTTCCAGAGTTTTGAGCCTTGATCACCACCTAATTTGTGTTCTATGTTCTGAGGACTTACACTCCTGAATAAATACACTCCTGATAAAAAAATGTAAGACCCGATATAAATTATAGAAAATAATACTGAACTTTTATGTAAAATGTAACTTGTAAAATGTCCAGGTGTTAACTGTAACCCTGTATTACCGCCAACATTGTAATAGACACATCAGTGATTCAGACTGGTGTGGTTTTATTAAATATACATTTTAAGAAGTAATTATATCAAGTCCTATTTGAATACCATTGTATTTTAGTGATGACATTTAGCTGGTAGGCAGAACCTTGTGCCTGTTGACTCTTATCTGAGTATGTTTTTATTGAGTGGCAATATGGGAAAATAACTATGTGTAAAAGGGGAAAATGGCATTTAGGATACTGCACAAAATACACATAATGCTGGACAGAATATACACACACCCCCCTTCTCCAAATCACAAATAATGAATTTCACAGATCTGGTACATTTCACATTTAAAGCACCAACCACCCTGCTCATGTACAACAGTTTTTCAACAATAGGGAGAAATATAGGGAACAAATATGTAATATAAAAACATCTATACACAAACAACACTAAAAGGGTTTTGGTATATCAGTATATGGAATTGGTTTGTCTATATACTGCAATTATTTACACATTATACAATTTTTTAACTCTTGTATTTATTTAAGTATGCATTTATGTATATTTTCATATATTTTCTATTTAGTTATTCATCTATTATTTAACATTTAAACACTGGACATAAACATACTAATGAGTAATTCTGAGATATGGAGAAGAAGATATAGTATATGCTAAATTCCGGCCTAAAAGGTAAAAAGTTAGTCCTTCCAAACAGTTTCACATGTGCTGGCAAGTATTCCAAGGCCACTGCTAACGGAATACATCCTTCCACTCTTGTCTTTGGGAAAAGGAAGTGCACAAACATTACATTACTCTCCTCCGGACGATTCACGACAGAACATGTAATCGCATAGTCCCTGATCCCTGAACTTGCACATCCTCTGCTTGTCGTCACTGTACGCTGCTCAGGAAAAGACCCAATTTATACATCTAAAAACAGAATAATTCCTAGAGACGCAATTAGAATTGAATGGTGATCTCTCTGGGAGGATTTTTTTCTCGCTTGTGTGCACACAAGCCATGTGCTTACATTAAGAAATCACACTATATTTTTGTATTATTCTTATCGTTATTATTAACCTCCTCGTTCTTGTTCTGCTTTAAACCAACTTCCAATGGTTTTTTTCTGTCCTTCTTCCCAGTAGGTCCTATAGGAAGCGAGTTAACGGGGCATGTTCTTATAGAAATGAACAAATACACAGAACATTAATGCAATTAAACATATGTCAAAAGAAAAGTCCTATTAATTAATGTGATTGCTTCGCCTCCTGATTGCGTTGGCCATCATTCCAATGTCAGTTCTGCGCAAGTCCTTGAGTAAAAATGGCAGTATTTGTTTGTGATGGAGCTTATTAATTGTTTTTAATGTCACTTTGAAATTAGATTGCACGTTAGTAGAAACTGAGATCAAACTGAGCTGCAAGGAGCCTGACAACTGCTGCTAAAATGCCATTCATCAGCCACCGATTTTCCCTTCCTTTATAGACAGTAACAGAAATGACAGACATGATTGGAAATGGATTACTGCTAATCTAGATGGATATGAATGTGTCACAGCGGGATGGAATGAATTTACACATGTATGTTTGCACAGCACAAGCTAATCTATGGGGGAATGGTGGTTGAACCACAATGCAGCCAAGCCACTTTGAATGGCACCTTAAATCAGGAGTGAAATGCATGTCGTTTATGATACAAATGTTTGTTTAAAATGGGACATTTGTCCTTGATTGTGCAGTAGCCTTTGGAGTGCGATGGGGATTACCTAAATCAACAATTCCCATTGCACGTTTAATCCAGTTAATCTCTGTACTTCACAGAGAGGACACACAAACTGTACAATTTAGTGTCCTCCAACTCACAATGTAAAGAGTTAATCATCTATGACAGAAAGACAGAGGTAGAATTGGAGAGACAGGCGATTATTTCAGAAATTTGAAACACTTATTAAATGTAATAATGATTTTGAGTGTATTAGAAATTGGACAGCTCTCTTTGAGTAAACTTCTAAAACTCATCACAAAACCTACTTTTATTCTTTGGCTTTCAACCCAGCATGAGACACTGACCTAATTTTATTTTATTTATTGTTTTATTAGGGCTGCATTTTGGACCAGTGGTTTGTATGTTGGCCACACAGTCAAGACGCCTGGGTTCAAATTGATGACTCAAAATTATCCATAGGTATGGATGCGAGTGTGAAGGTTTTTGTATTTGTTCCCTGCGAATGGCTGTCAACCAGTCCAGGGTGTACCTTGGAATACTCTGGAATAGGTGCAGATTCTGGAAGATCTATAACTGCGGGGGTTATTGTGTGTGGTTGCTTTATAGGAGTCCACAACTCAATACAAAGGGTAAAAAAATGAGCATAATAAACTCACTTTAATAAAAAATGTGCAGTCAAATTGCATATAGTATATATAGTCCTAAAAATAACCACCAGTTACACTATGCACAATGTCAATTTAAGGAATAAAATGGTTCATTATCCAACAAATTAAACCAACTAGCTGGTTTACAATAAAAAATAAAAAATCAGTATGCAGCTCTCAGTAGAAAAAGTATGAACACCCCTAATTTAAACCAATGATTATGCTGCTGCTAAGTCAGTGCTTCTCAAACAGTGGGATGAGCCCCCCTGGGGAATCCGGTGAACACAACTGGGGGTGTAGACCAGCATGCCAACATGTATAAATTTGTCATACTCAGCATGCAATTTGACTTTTGAATACGCGTGTATGTTTCACTGCTTTTCATTTTGTTGCATTTTGCTGTTTTCAGTCTGTATAAGTACAGATAAATAAATAGATACCAGTGGTGGTGGTGGTGGTAGGGGGTGTGCACAAAAATATTTGTTTTTCTGTCCCCCAGTAGCAGCATGACAGAAAATAATTGAGAATCACTGTGCTAATTGCAGTTCTAAAAATGCTATGCAATCAGCAGCTGTTTTCCTGCACTCATCTCTGCCATGTTACCATGCTTTCCAAATAATGTTGAACAATTACACGTGAAAATGTATTTCTTGTCTTGATGGAACAGGAACAACAGCATTTAATTTGCTTTTAGCTTTGGGGTTTTTGGTCAGATTTGCATTACCACAACGGGCCAATACAGTATGTTTCAAACAAACATGGTTTGTGGTATTATCAAGCAAACCCACTGAAAGTCTGATAAGGTTGCACACCAATACAATATGCAGTATACTGCATATACTGGCTACTTTTGGGAGTAAATTGGAAACGTGAAGTCACATTGACTTAAAGTTCTCAATACTGTCAGAGCACAGTTGCAGCCACAATCTCGTCGGGCACACACATGATTGATAGAGCACTTAATTCTTGATATAGCTGTGAATGGCTTGATATTGCCCTCTGAATGGCTCCCAATCTGGACACGCGTCTGATAACAAGCCATGTCAAATTACCATCTGCCACCCACGTTTAAAAAAATGAAAAGTGGAAAGATTTTCTGTGAGGAAAATCAGTTTTACAGCCTCTGAGCTGTGCAGTAGATTTCAAGTGACAGCATGGTGACGGTTTTCTACAAAGCTCATCTGGGGCCCTCATGTTATTGCGGCCGTCTGGACTATATATAGTAAAAAAAAATGTGTATTTGAAATTAGTCATCTTGGCTTGCTAAGTGTGATGAACATGGTGTTCCAGTTTTAACGGTTAATGTTATTTCCACGCATGCTTTATATTGTCTTTCCGCTTCTATGGAGACGCTATCTAATGGTTTTTATAATTTGACTCGGTTTTGAAATGCACTTTCAATGAAAGCCAGTGATGTTTCATACAATATTTGGATTGCAGATACATTGTTCCTTGTGCATGTTAATGTTTGATTTTTTTTCGGCCATGTACATTGATGATATAGAATGGCGTCGAACAATTTTAAAAGTAAAATATGCCTCACAGGGTTTGAACCACCATCGTAAATTACATAATGTGAGTTGTCAGCAAAATTACACAAGTTAATGAAAAACAAGCCTACCTAACCCGAACCACTACCAACTACTCTAAATTTACTGTATGTACCTTAGTTATTAGTTGCTCATTAGTTCCTTTTGTGTACCTTGTTGTAAAGTGAGTATATGGTCTTTCACCTCCAAGGAGCTCAAAGCATATTTACCTACTGATGACATCTGACTTCTACAGCATTAGGAGCAACTGGGGGTTCAGTATCTCGCCCAAGGATATTTGGGCAGGATACATGATCATGGACCAAGTATCCTTGGGCATGATGCATGATCATGGACGGACGGACGGACGGACGAAGGAACCAACCCGCAATCTTCAGGTTTGGAGACGACCACTCTACCACCTGAGCCACGCAGCCCCGAGACCTTAGCGCAGGGGTCTCAAACTCAATTTACTTGGGGGCCACTGGAGCTAGGATCTGGGCGAGACTGGGCCGCATCAGGTTTTCCAAAAAAAAAAAAACGCATTTATTAAAAACAGAAAAATGAATAAACTTTGCTTTGGTTTCGATTTTCTAAAAGAAAAGCTTTGATAAAACATTCCACTGTTCTCAAATATCTTACTTTTTATTTTTCTACACAAAATAAATAAACAAATCAAGAATAAAGAAAATCAATCAGTAATAAATAAATATAATAATAATAATAATAAAAACTTAAGAAACCACATATAGTTGGTGGGTAGACAAATTATTTTTTTCAAATTAAAATTAACAAAGCATTATTAGAGCCCTGTAGACATGACAAAACACGACTATAGTCACATTTATACTTTTTTATTTACAACATATTGCGCAACTGCAGGGTCTTGAGACACATGCTAACTCGCAAACTAGAGAGCTAGCAACCTAAACGGTAGCCTTCAAGTTATTTCCTATAAACTTATATAGCCAAAAACTTACCACTTCCACACGGATAAGGGAGGATAACTATTAACAGTTATTTAACCTTTAACATGAACATTAATCAAACGTAATAATTTTGTCCGGTTACATAATACCATACAGCATCCATATCAAACTTGCGCGGGCGGCACTAACATTAAACTTTCATATCAAGGCGGGGGCCTCAAACTAGTGTCCTGCGGGCCACATTTGGCCCACGGGCCGCATATTTGAGACCCCTGCCTTAGCGGATATTGAAGTGTTCAAAAACAGATGCACCGCACCTTGACACAGGGGTCAAGAGAACCGCCGACAGTGGCTGCCTTCTTGCACGGCCAACGAGGCAACTCCGCAGACGTGCAGGACATGTGTCACCTGGTTATTTTGGAGATTTTTTGTGTTTTTAAGAACAGAGGTTAATGCCAATTGAAGATGAGGGGAGGGGAGTCACTGTTTAGCAGAGTAATTTAATTTTAATAAGTGATACTTACCAATAAGTAAAGTGCTAAAATGGTGAGTAAACTAAAGGTCTCGACTTCTAAATGCTTTGGCATTTATGGACCATCACGTCTGTCGCTTAATCCCTCAAAGTTTGTGTATAGACAGTCAAGCCACATACGATAAGAACATGAACATTGTCTTTTAAATGCGACAAGGAATGCTGTGTGTGTGTGTGTGTGTGTGTTTGTTGTTCCGCTCTGCCAATGAATAGGGATTACAAGCTTGCAGTATTTTCATGGGGCACTCAGACAGCATGACTAAAGGCAAATTTGTCTGGAAAAACGGTGACTGAAGGTCATTACAGCGGTTCACCTTCAGATTTACAAACCGTGCGGTTTTGTGAATTATCACTCATGTTGTTCTAATCTAAACAATTACAACAAGTACAAACTGTGTCTTATCTCAGTTTGATACCATCAAATAAAAAAAGAGAATCAGAAAGAGTCACACAGCGCTCATACAATTGCTGACTAATCTAATCAGGAAATAGGTTGAATTAAATTTGCAAAACACAAGTAAGCAACAACAACTGAGGGTAAAATAAGACATCATGCGCATGGAAAACACCGCAAAGGGCGAGAGGTTTCAAAACGACGGCGTGTTGCTAAGACGGCGACTTTGGTGACTGTTCTGACAAGTCTCGACAAGGTACTTGAGGATGCGATACATTCGTTTTGTCACTTCACTAAAGAAACCTCAGTGACGCACATGAAGCTCACACCACTATGTCACCATGCTTACTTGTCTGGACATGCACATACACAAACACTGACAGTAAAGGTCCCATATTATACTAGTTTTACTCATTTTAGAGGTCCCACAATATGTGTGCTGGCCAAAATCTACCCTTGATTCTGTAGCTTAGAGTTGACAGAGCTCCAGGCTTAATTTTAAGACTTTTTTTACGCTGTCCTGTGGTGAAGTGGTGGGCAGATACATGTAGCGAGACCATTTCGCTAGGGGCAAGTCAGACGTGGTATCATGTCCATGAAGCCAAAACTTCAAAAACGAGGATTATATTCTCAAAAGTGGAGCAAACAAGTGAGAGAGATGGTATACTTTTTTTTTATGTTTGGTGCTCATAAACAGGCTCTTGAGACAAATATTAATGTTATACCAACAGCAGAGGCACTGTTGATTCAATCCTAACTATTTTGTGTACTAAATATTAACTACTATACGATGTATGTTGAGCCATCCATATTATGGCAACTCCTCCATGTAACACAATTGCGCTTTTAACTGCCTTAAAACATTTACAAATTGAAATTCATGTCTAGCCAGCTCAATACAAACCTGCAACAGTCCTGATTGGCTAAAGGAGAATCTGCCCATGGTGTTCGGCATTCTGATTGGTTGACAATGGTCTACAGCCAATCTCCTTCATGCAACACTGTTTTCTGTTGTATGATCATTAGCTGTTTGCTAGCGATTATACATGCTAAAGGAAAGTAGAAGTTACGCAAATGTAGGGCGCCTTTATGGAAAACTGGAAATTAATCTACAGTTCAAGGAGGAGTAAAATACTACTACAGGAGCAATATCCTTTAACGAGGATACAAAAACACCACAGCCGAACAGCACCAGAACAATGCATGATACATATGAGTCATTTCATAATTTTTTATGTCCAACCTAGGAGGATGATCATTAAAATTACAAACAAAATTCAAACTTTGAGAGTGATTAAACAAGAGAGAAATGTGAGAAGATGGGTTGTAATAGGAGGATTCTATAGGCAGACTAAGTGAATCCCATGAAGTGTATGACTAGCTGCCACATGCTAGCAGTATTCAATATTTAGATTGCACAGAAACGAGAAAGACGTGTTCATGTTTGACTGTGGATGATGAGACTTTTTTTAAAGTACAGTATGCCTTTAATCACTCACGATCATCGTTTCTGTAATTACATTTTTGGAGTTGTTCTTAATCAGTTTTTGAACGCCTCATGAACACACATGAACGCGCTATTCTTGTCGGTAATCATTCTCCCTGCACCAGTGTTTCACTTGCGGTGACTTTGTTCCTGTTTGCAAGATTTGTATATGTGAGAATGTCTGTCAAACAGGTTTGGAGCAGAATGCAGCGCTAGTGTAATCTGCCCTCAGCCCATTTGCACTATTGTCAAAAAGTATCAAAAGCCTGTAGGCTTGTGTGCTGGGAGCCACAAGATGTTGCTCTCTTTACAGCAAAGAATCAACATACTATACATACATACTCAAATACAGGAGGTGCTCAGTACGTCGATTGCGTCGATAACGTAAACGTCACTTTGTTGATGCCATATGACATCAGTGAGCTGACATTGAGAGTTGTTATTCATTTTTTTGAACAATTCTTAAGGTACAGTTAACAGTAAGAGGATAGTCTGTGGGATACATTGTGGTCATCTATGAGAATTCATTTTAATCTGGTCACGTAAAAAAAAAAAAAAACATCTGAAACTCAGGCAGGCCAATATTTAACTTTCCTCCTTCCCAATTATCTTTGAGGACAAACATGGAGAGGACATTCCACACCACCCCTGAACAAATTAGACTGATGACACCCCCAATTTAGTGTCTGGTGAAGGACAAATTGCTACCGATATTATGCATAGTTGAAATAAAGGAAAAAAAAAAACTTGTGTGCCAAAATGACCTTTAAATCCAGCAGTTACATCAAACATTTACGTCATATAACCATTAATACCAATAGCTAAAGCTGGGGTCGCCAACCCATCGATTGGGATCGACCAGTCAATATTTGGGACTTGCCCAGTCAATGGCTGATCTAAATTCTCTAATAAAGCAACGTTTTGGTCATATTGTAAATTCATCGAGCAGCACCTGCATACTCCTAGCTCCCTGCTACAATTGTGCAAATATTAGGAAACATAATGCATTAGTACATTAGTGCTTTCCTATTCTAGACAGAATAGAATATTCTATTCTATATCCTGGACATGCATTATGTTTCCTAATATTTTCACCATTGTAGCAGGGAGCTAGGAGTATGCAGATGCTTCTTGATGAATTAAAATATGACCAAAAAGTTGATTTATTTCAGTAATTTAGAATTTTGACCATTGAACGCGCCATACGGTTTCCTAAGTTCACAGATGGAACACATGGATTTAGATTGATTACCAAATAAATAAAACCAAAGCCAAGACTGATTATGGAGGTACAGCTGAAGAACAGGAAGTCATGATCTTCTTAACCAAAGAGTATTCTCTGTTCACAGTTCACAGTTTGTCAGTATGATTTACTTAATGCAGTGTCAATACAAAGCTGCTTACGGAGCAAAAGCCTCCAAAAACTTGGGTTGAACTCACCAGGTTCTCCACAACAGAATTCTCCTCAACATAATCATATGTTTCATGAATGCTGCATGTCTCCGTAAACGGAAAATGAAATTCTTAACAAATACTAAGACACAAAAGAAGGATATTTATTTTGTACATCCTGCAAGCAAAGGCCAACAAAGTCCGGTAAAATGAGGAAAACAGCGTCCCACATCAATGTTGGGAAGATGTGTAACAGGAGAAAGCTTGCTGGCAACTTGCCTTTAACATCCGGTACAAAATTTGGTCTGATTATGTGCTCCATTGTTGTATTTGGGGCGTGTCACCAAAAGCATATTCAAGCGGAGGTTTGGTTGATGAAGCGGGAAAACAACAACAATGCCGACAAGAGCGAAGGAAAACAAAATTGTAGCCTAGCAGTTGCGTACTACAACAGAACATTGTAATTAATTCCGTATCCAGATGCTCAACATTCGAGGTTCCAGAATTAACTTGTGATACAAGTCCCAGGACTCCAGAATGCAACGCTAACGACAAAGAAAGTTGATCACCTTCACAATCACACAATACGTCCTTACAGTCTAATCTTTGTCTGCTGGCTCAATACATTGCAGTCGGTGTCAAAAGAAGGTCAAGAGGATAGCAAAGTCAGAACAACAGAGTAAACAGAAC
Source organism: Doryrhamphus excisus (assembly GCF_037039965.1). NCBI lineage: Eukaryota > Metazoa > Chordata > Actinopteri > Syngnathiformes > Syngnathidae > Doryrhamphus > Doryrhamphus excisus. Next base: position 15,871,077 of record NC_136365.1, read on the forward strand.
GTGTGAAATGTTTTTCCCTCCTCCACCCTCTCTACTTCAACAGGACATCTGAGACTTTAAATCAACAGATAATTGCAAATGAAAGTGTGTTTTCTCCACACACACGCTGTCCTTGCAAAGCAAACATCAGAGGACAGTTTGCACTTTCATGTTAAGGCATGAATACAATCTCAGACTCAGAATCATTTCTTTGTTAGCAGGCAAATACAGGCCAATTTTAAATAATACAGGCAGTCTTTGATTGCCCCCAAGACTAAAATCGATGATTAATATAAAATCATACATTTCAACAACTTCAACAATTGATTAGATTTTTTTTTAAAGCACGTCTATCCATCATTAATGATATCTGGATTCCCTCCTGTGTTGTGGCTATACATGACCTTTCTTTTTTTACGTACTTCAAAATGATGTACTTTCAGTTCTAGACCGTTTTCATACTTTATGGACACAATCATCAAGCACAAGCCTGCATCATGTGTACACCGACTGAAGGCATAGTGAAAAATAATAGTGAGGCTCATGAGTCCTAGTATGATGGAGTTATTATTCACCACACCTGCTGTCAACTGTACACAAATAAGGCCATTGTCCTTGGAATCTCTGGTTCATTCATATTAACAGAAGTGACCCAAGGGATTTTGTGCGATCTTTAAACACAGTTTGGATGGAATGCTAAAATGGTCATTGAGCCAATTGCTCAGGACATTCTAGTAGTCCTTGGATTGTTGGCATTTCCAGGATAGTGCAAGACAACTTTGTTTAGGTGAACTGGGCTTCGTACAATGGATCTTAAAATTCGCCAAAAGGAAGGAAGACTCCACCACATTGTTCTACACACATTTTGGACTTCTTATCATTGGCGCAACTTGGCGCCATTACATTTCAGTGGATTCCAATAGGCGGATTGTTTGCGCCATTACATTCCAGTGGATTCCAATAGGCGGATTGTTTGCGCCATTACATTCCAGTGGATTCCAATAGGCGGACTGTTTGCGCCATTACATTCCAGTAAATTCCAATAGGCGGATTGTTTGCGCCATTACATTCCAGTGGATTCCAATAAGCGAAATTTGGTTCCACTTGGTGGACACTTGCATCAAGCAATTGGCGCGACAAAGATTTTACACAAATTTGAAATTTTCTTGCCGCCAAACTAAATTTTTGCCGCTGTTACGAGCCACCACAAGCCATTTAGAGGCAGTTTGAGCCACTGCACCCCACGAGGCACCTTATTGGCGACACTACTAGGTGCCACAGCAAATTACATTAGCACGAACTGACACCAACTGCTACCGGCCTAGTGGACTCCTAGCATCATGTTCTCGCCAAAGATTATGTGATTGCCACGTAGTGGTTGTGGCGTTAAATTAAGAGCAACATGGCAACATGCCAAGCGAATATAATTCAGCGCCACAGCAAGCAACTACGCGCCAATCACATAATCTTTGGCGTGAACTGGCACCAACTGGCGCCGGCCCAGTGGACTCTTAGCATTAGAAACAACAACATGCTATTTTTATGAAAGACTGTAAAGCAGGGGTCTCAAACTCAATTTACCTGGGCGCCACTGGAGGTTTTCCAAAAGAAAAAAAACGTATTTATTATTCATTCATTCATTCAGGGTCGCGGGGGGTGCTGGAGCCTATCCCAGCTGTCTTCGGGCGAGAGGCGGGGTACACCCTGGACTGGTCGCCAGCCAATCACAGGGCACATATAGACAAACAACCATTCACACTCACATTCATACCTATGGACAATTTGGAGTCGCTAATTAACCTAGCATGTTTTTGGAATGTGGGAGGAAACCGGAGTACCCGGAGAAAACCCACGCGTGCACGGGGAGAACATGCAAACTCCACACAGAGATGCCCGAGGGTGGAATTGAACCCTGGTCTCCTAGCTGTGAGGTCTGCGCACTAACCACTAGACCGCCGTGCCAACGCATTTATTAAAAACAGAAAAATATACAAACTTTTTCAGTGCTCTGGTTCCGATTTTCTACAATAAAAGCTCTGATAAAACATTCCACTGTTCTCAAATATCTTAATTTTTATTTTTCTGCACAAAATAAGATGAAAAATAAATAAACAAATCAAGAATAAAGAAAATCAATCAATCAGTAATAAATAAATATAATAATTATAATAAAACGGCAAATAATAAAAACTTAAGAAACCACATATAGTTGGTGGGTAGACAAATTATTTTTTTCAGATTAAAATGAACAAAGCATTATTAGAGCCCTGTAGACATGACAAAACACGACTATAGTCACATTTATATTCTTATTATTTACAACATATTGTGCAACTGCAGGGTCTTGAGACACATGCTAACTCGCAAACTAGAGAGCTAGCGACCTAAACGGTAGCCTTCAAGTTATTTCCTTTAAACTTAAATAGCCAAAAACTTAGGATAGGGAAGATAACTATTAACAGTTATTTAACCCTTAACATGAACATTAATCAAATGTAATATTTTTTTCTGGGTACATGATACCATACAGCATCCATATCAAACTTGCGCGGGCCGCACTAACATTAAACTTTCATATCAAGGCGGGGGCCTCAAACTAGTGTCCTGCGGGCCACATTTGGCCGGCGGGCCGCGTGTTTGAGACCCCTGCTGTAACGTGTAAAACTGCTACGGTCATGATGTTGCTCATAATGGAAAAGAGATGAGATAGTCCAATATCACCAACTGTGGATAGAGCCGGAGAGATACACCAAGAGCATTGCTGAAGTGAGGAATTTCTCTCTTCCTGAAAATCCATCCATCAACCAGTTTGACAAGTTAGTGTAAGAGGTGAATTTCATCTCTCCTTCCTGCCACATCGGATTTCGGTTCCAAAATCTCCCTCCATCTCCCTTTTCAGTCAGAATATCCCCCTTTTTTTTAATAAAATAAATTACGTCTTAGCCCGGATTTACACTTCAAGGTTCACGTGTCTGACTTTTTGCTCCCAAGTGTCCCGATTTTGATATGCATCATGGCAGCCAAAAGAGAAAAATTAATGCAGTTCGATATCCTCAGCTCTGAATCAGGCTCTTCCAAATAAAGATGCATCCGATATGAATCTGACATCTGTCAATACAACAGCACAATAGACGGCTACCCCGTCAATGTGAGGCTAAGGTGCAGCACACATTTAAACAAAAGCTACATCACAACAACAGCACAAGAGCAGATGTTTTCAAAGTGGAAGGCAGACAGAAGACTTCAGCAATGGTGCAGCAGACAGATGGAGATAAATACAGTCACTGCTCTATCACTTGTTTTCAAATATATACTAGTCAATAAATGATTCATTCTTATGTAGTCTTGGCCTAAAGTTAAGCATTTTTAAGCATAAAATTGGCTGAAAGAGCATATATATAAAATACAAGGCATTCAGGAGACCCATTTAAAGAAGTGCTAGGTACTGTAGTATTCTACACCGGTCACTAGATGTCAATAATAATAGTTACTAGTTACTGTAATTTTCAGTGACATGCACAAACACCAGACTTGATCTCCAGAACACCACAATTTCATTGCAGGTATGAATTATCTTACAACAGACACAATAATCCTGAATCAAAATATGGGCTGCTGTTTTGTTATTTAAAAAATGGTGTTCGCAGGTAGGCTGTATTGCAAAGAAATAATGTATAAATGTATATATGCATCTTTTTTTATGGTAGGAAACATTTATTATGAAGAATTTATTTGTCTCATCTGCCTACGTCACAGCCAGCAAGCGGCAAAAAGATGATTAGGACACTATGGGGTGTCCTAATTTTAAAAATTATATTTTTAAAAAAATGTTGTTGAAATCTCACACCCATGAGCTTGTCAGCGTGTACGAAATTAGGTGGCGATTCCACTAAGCACCCAAAAGTATGATCGCATTCAGATGTGTGAGAAATTTCAAGTCAATCCAACTTGTGCAGTCCAATTTTTAGATTAAATAACAGCGCCACGAAGTGGTGCATTCATCATAAAACATAATAGCACAGGGAACTCATTAGCCATGCATCATTTCTCGAACTTTCACTGTTTTGTGTACAACAGTTCCACCATTGGGTGTGCTATATTTTCACATAACTATCATATGCATCTAACAAGATGTTCAATCAATATGACATTGTCATCTGGAAATATTCTCTCCACATCAGCGGGAATATAAAAACAGCCTGAAGGTGCTCCCTGAAGAAGGAACACCAATGAACCAAGGTTACGTCACACTCACAAATCAAAGGAATGTGCAACAAAAAAAATAACTTTCAGTTTCTTCTATAATCTCATGACTGTCTATTTAAGAAAAAAAGGCTGACTGTTTGTGAGGAAAAACAAGCAGGGCAAAGTTCCCCCGATGCCTTGTGATGAATTTAGGCATCACAAATCATTTACAACATTTGAAGCATGGCTGCTTCTTTTTTGTCGAACCTTGAACTGTCTGAGTCAGCAGCTGCGGTTCAATTTGTATGATGTCTTTTTAAGGATAATGAAGATTTACAGAGCAGCAAATCAGCAATGGAGAGTTTTCTTTCACTCATTTTGCTGTATTCTCAATATTCCCCATCTCAGTGAAACCTCACCCCCTAAAGGGCTGTTTACGCTCAGCTGCAACAACTTTTTTGGACTTCAAGAGAAAATATACACGGGCCGACATAATTGCTACTCCACGTTAAACACTGTTGTGATCACGTCTGCTGGACAGACCTGCTGAGGCGTAGTCTGGAATCGACTGCTTGTATCGAATTGCTAATATCTGAGATTTTTAAATGCAGACCAATACTCATTGATCTCTTTCTTTGTTTTAATTATTGATTCTGTTTGGAAATGATTGTTTGAAAATAAATAAGAGCAAGCACTGTTTGTTCTGACTTCATTGCCATTTACCGTATTTTTCGAACTATAAGTCACACTTTTTAGGTAGGTTGGCTGTTCCTGCGACTTATACTCCAGAGCGACTTATCAATGATAAAAGTGTATGTTACGTAAACACTGGACACCTTTTCTGTTCATGTTTATTTTTTGTGTAGCTGAATGGTAATGGTAATATTTCATTTGAACATGCATCAGATTACAATTGAGTGCATCCCGTAATCAGTTCACAGTTCCACATGTCCAAAAGGAGTAGGAAGAAGCAAAGCTTATTAAATCCTACCCCTCCATCTGGTACTTTTACAATCAGTAACTGTTACATTTGTTCACTTCCTGCTTTCCTAATATATATATATATATATATATATTTTTTTTTTTTTATCAAGTACCAAAGTGCCAGGTGATATGACCATACACAATATAACCATTGTATTAGCATATCTAACACCTATTCAGCCTGTTCTCTATTCTTTTATTGTTAGAACTTGCCTTCCAAGAGGACGTAATGTCTGTTTTGGTCAAGTAGTAGCAAAAAGTGCGACTTATGTCCATCTAATTATGCATTTCTGGCCTTGTGTGACTTGTGTGACTACTCCGTAGCGACTTGTAGTCCAGAAAATACGGTACATGACAAACCTTTCTAAAAATGGCAATACAAGTACAAGGCTCCTCTAATCTAAAAACACCCAAAGGGGGTGACGCTCCCCTGGAAGCAAAGGCCTCAAGGCTCTTCTGTCTGGAGCTTGACAGAAGCAACAGCATTTGAGAAGCTCCTGCAGGAATCTTTGCTTATAAATCAACATTCTCTGTTGCATGCAAAACAGCGTTTGTTTGATGCATTGATCAAATGAAGTTTCTTTGCAGACCAAGAATAGGTGTCCAGTTGCAATAGTGTTGCCATTAAGCAAACCTATGTGAGTCAATAAAGCCTGAAAACAAGTGTGTGGTTAATGTAATGGAACTCAATACCATGCATATATAGTGTAAGATGCTACTGCTTGAAAGTGACGGAAGATAACCCTGCTGTTTAAACTACCGCATCATAAAGGTGTCACAAATAGCTTGTAGACTTGAGGCTTTTGAACTTTATGACTCATAAAAGTGTTCAAAAGCCACACTTGCAAACTTTAAGAGTTCCTGGCACTCTGATACAAAATCAACAGTCTACTGTTGTACACAAACAGGTACAAGTGGAATGACTTTTTGCATCATGAGTGTGAGTGACGTTTGCATAATTTAGGTCAGGTTTGAGGTTTGGAAAACAAAAGTGACATTTTAATCCCAGTTTAACTCTTCAGGTCAAACAACTTCTGTCTGGGCTCACTTTCTGCAGCTGCACCCCTTTCAATAATGTATACAATAATAATAATAACAATATAAGAATACAGCTTTAAATCACATTAAATATCAAAAGTGAATGTACACTCACCTGAATAGCTTGACACTGTACAGTCCAAACCAGCGAGGAGTTAAAGAACAAAAAACAAGCGGAAATAAAAACAATGTTTTGGTTTAAAACGACGATGACGTTTCCTGAACACCTGAGTCAACTTTCTCCAACTTAAAGATGTAGAAAGTTGACTGGGAAGTTTGGTAGCGACATCGGTAAAAACGAGAAAAACACACCCGGGATACAAGCACTCTCCTCAGGCGTGTTTGTGTGTGTGTGTGAGAGAGAGAGACAGAGAGAGAGAGGAAGAAGCCAGACGGCGGTTACCTGACTCCGGTGGTGAGTGTGTGTGAATCGGCCCTCTGACTCCTCCTCACAGCACAGGCAGGCGGATTCGTGTTACCAACAATGCTCGGCTGTAGCGAACAACAATTTGGGGATGCTCTGCTTGCTTGAACTAATGCCATCATGGCCATCATGGCGGAAGGCTGGCTGCTGAACGATACGAAATAGTAAACAACAGCTGTTCACTTTCACTAACTCTTTAGCTAATCGTCATGTTAATCAGTCAAATGAAATCCCTATCAGTATCCTATATATCCTATCAGTATGTAAAAGATCGAATTTTGATTGATTTGTAAAGTAAAAAATAACTTCAATCAAGGCACAACTTCTACTCCGGTCCTCTGGGTGGCGCTAGTGCGCATTATAAAGTAATTCAACAGTTTGCAGTCCAGTGCTGTAGGAAACACAGCTCACTTGACTTCACTCTATTGTATTATTGAATTATATTATTTAGTTAATTATTACATGACTTGGGTTCTTGTTCCTTGGCCCATGAAAACCTACTGCGATCAGAAATAGACATGTTGGTCCTTGAATATGAATATCAGCTATGAATGAGTTAGCAAGACTCCCAGGCTATATTTACAGACTCAGTATTTTGAAAGAATTAAACATACAGTACCACATCTGTTTTTAGTGTGTAACTTTTTTTTTCCTGACTGCTGTGCCCCACTTTTACACATGTTGTATTTTAATGTATCTTTTACTCTATTTTTTCTGTAAAGCATCTTTGAGTATTTTGAAAAGCGCCATACAAATAAAATGCATTATTATTATTATTATTATTATAATTCACTACCCAGTGTTGCGTCTATGTAGAATTTGCTCAATTTTGAGGGAATGTACCATTTTATCTCATTTGATTTGAGTGGGAGCGGCTCATTTATTTGAAAAGAATGTCTGTAACAGCTGCTCAACCACATAAATTAGTCATACAATATGCTTATGAAATACTAACATTGATCCTGCAGAAGCAAATGTTTTGAATGAGTGACAGCAATTGATTGACTGGCAACCAGTTCTGGGTGTACCTTGTCTGTCGCGCATAAGTCAGCTGGGATAGGCGCCACTCACCTGCAACCATAATGAGGACAAGCAGTATAGAAAATGGATGGATGACAAACCAAAGCCATATACTGTATAATAGTTAATATATAACATATTTCATGAAGCATTGTTACATTTATGCTTGGCAGGATTGGCATAACAATCACATTTAAATCAATCATATTTACTCAGCTCTTCGCCAGTCTTTGTATATGTTCTCTATCAATGAAATATATAGCATGGCTGTATTAAGCTACATTGTTCTTGGCGGAGATTCACAGTAACGGTGTATGAAATGAGCACAGCCACTGGCTCGGCCTACTTCTGATTTCCCTTGATGACATGAGATGGTCTTCCTCGTGAACACAAACAGACATGCTCACATCACATGGCTATCTCCTAACAATATGACAGCGCAGTCCCTCACTTTTTCTCTTGCGCGTGCGTATGTCTGGTTGGGGATTTGTTAGTAGTGCTTTTTGTCATTAACAATGCAGTGAGCTTGTGCTTTTGTACCTGGGTGTCCATGCGTACGAGGACCAGAAGCTTCTAAACGCTGCCCTTTGTTTGCTTGTGTGTGTGTGTGTGTGTGTGTGTGTGTTTGTCTGCCTGTACTGCACCCTGCACACAGAGCACATACTCAGTTTGTGTAGCATGCACAAATAAATTGGAATTCTAAAGTGAGGCTACAAAGTATATCAAGTATCATTGTGACAAGAACACAGCATACAGTTATTATGTATTGTTAGGAGTATTTTTGTTGTCCTTTTTTCATCTCAACAGTAGAATTTTTTAGCTCAAAACGCTCAGTTTCAGAGGGCATTGTGGGCAACTGTTCTTTTGTGATGTCACAGATTTCCTTATGGGCATGGATGTAGGCGCAGAACACTCTCTGCCCTCCCCCAAGCTCTGCCTCTCTGTTTATGAAACAATCTCAGAAGTTATTATATTTGGCCCACCCACAGTTAGGAGACCCGAGTTTAATTCCACCCTCGGCCATCTCTGTGTGGAGTTTGCATGTTCTCCCCGTGCATGCGTGGGTTTTCTTCAGGTACTCCGGTTTCCTCCCACATTCCAAAAACATGCTAGGTTAATTGGCGACTCTAAATTGTCCATAGGTATGAATGTGAGTGTGAATGGTTGTTTGTCTGTATGTGCCCTGTGATTGGCTGGCGACCAGTCCAGGGTGTACCCCGCCTCTCGCCTGAAGACAGCTGGGATAGGCTCCAGCACCCCCGCGACCCTCGTGAGGAAAAGCGGTAGAAAATGAATGAATGAATATTATATTTGGCACTTCCCAGCAAGAGAAAAATATTTTTATCTGTCAACAGGACTGTTTTTGTGAACATTAACGTGAAATATTTGCCAAACTGTTGCTGAAGCCAGAAGCAGCGTGCTCTCGCCGGGAAAGGTGTGTTAATGTCAGACGCGCTGTGCGTCCATGCAGCGCCCTCACATCCGGCTTCTGAGCTCCACAGCACCAACAGTGCCTCTGACAAAGTGTGTCCGACAATGAGTACTCCTCCTTGGACCGGCAAGGTTGGAGGCAACGCCAGACGTCTGACTTCTCCTGAGCGCCACCGCTCCAGACTTTGGCCCTACTTTTACATTATTGTCTGGTCTAATTTACATAAGACGACTCTGACACTGAGTTTCCTTACTCGTGACCTGGCGTACCTTGGCACAGCCTGCAGTAGCGGGTGGCGGGGGAACAGAGGCTCAAAAACCTGCTGCTGTTTAAGATACTGGCAGTATTCTGACCAACGCATGCAACCAATATTTTATTGAGACACCTGGAAACTTTTAATCTGTGGGAAAAGAAGGCTGACACACTACCTCTACTAAATAAGACATCTGAAACATCAAAATTTATCAACGTTTATATGCACCAATAAAATGAGAATCTTCCTTCATCACAAGGCATCACTTCTGGCCAGTAGCCAACATGGCTGTGGAACTTTTTGCATTGAAGATGACTGACATTTCACTGATAACAAACCCCCAAACCTAAGGCCATGATCTTTATGCAGCAGAAAGCTCCTTCACAACCATCAAAGTAGTCCACTGCTTGGCTAACGAGCAAAAGCCTCACACATAATAATAATGACCTGGCCCCCTTCTTCACATGATTGAAGCCTTATGAGAATTTGTGTGCTGGGCTCAAACGTGAGATTTACACCAAGTGAAGATAATGCGCCTCTTTGAACAGTATCTGGGAGCCTGTGATTGCTGCTTCAGCGAAACTTGACCATGAACTGATTAAGAAACTCAGCAGAAGGATGGTAGTTGTTGAAAAGTAGGTTGGCTATATTGGTTGGTGAATCTGCTTGAAATGCCAAAATATTATATAAAGGTTATTTTCGACTTGTTTTTTAAATAAATATTTGTGTGGGGGATTTGGAATATCACTACCAAGTAATTGTGCACACTCATTGTTATATACATTAGACCAGTGTTTTTCATCCTTTTTTGAGCCACGGCACGTTTTTTACATTGGAAAAATCTTGTGGCACACCACTAACCAAAAATGTTACAAAATGTCACCACGACCTCACACGGGGCATGTCTATCGGAGGAACAAGGTAGATGTTGCCACACGGACCAATATTACATTGCTCTGCCAGTCTTTACACCACAGACACTCGACAGTAGCCACGTTTTTACATGACGACTTTTTCTCTTTCCGAATGACCTTTCGGGAACCAATGGTATCCATAGAAAGGAATATTCCAATCTCTTGTCTACATGCGCCGTGAAAATCAAACACAATAGTCAATAGGGCATGCCCAGTAAAACGTAAACATCAACATCACGTGATACCGGCTTCCCCAAGTTTTTCTTTCACTTGTTGGAATAACTCCGTATTGCCAGTTTTTCGTCTGTCCAGTCTTGAAATTTAGTTTGAATCAAAAACAAACTTTGCTTAGTCCAGTGCCGATTGCTGGCCTCCATTTTTAAAAGTGAAGAACATCTGGATCTGCGTGTTACGTCATATCTGAGCATGCGCTGAAAGAACGCACCCGGGATAAATTTAAACGGGAAAAGATCACATTCAATTTTGCTAATATTTTATAATTAAACTCAGGACATGTTTTATATAGATATATATTTTCTTTTTTAATAAAAGTGGACTTGTGAATGGCGTATAGAAGGGTTTAGATTCTGTTCCACAGATGGCGCTAATGCACACGAAAGCTGCTTGCCAACCGCCAATAAACAACAGAAGAAGAAAAACACCACGAAGAAGGCGGCACCCTGACAACTTTCCGTTTGAGCGGGTACAAGATACCTCAATCGGATTGGTTAAAGGAATATTCCATCCCTGTTCAATTCTTTCCGTTTGAGCAAATAAACCAAATGCAATTGGAATATTTGTGTCCATGTACGTATACTATTGACATAATTGCTATTGACATAATATTTGCAAATTATGATTAATAAATGTTAATGATAAAAAATGATATTGGATAATTCCTCACGGCACACCTGACGGTTTCTCAAGGTACACTAGTGTGCCGCGGCACAGTGGTTGAAAATCACTGCATTAGACACTAAATATATCAATGACTGTTATAAGACTCATTTCAGATTAGATAAGCAATAATGATACAGAAATTTAAAGATAGATCTGAAGATCAACTATTTTTAACACATATTAACGGAATAGATGAGATGTTCACATTAGACACTGATACGGAAGAAAAAAGGAACATGAATGAGGCAAAATCCAATGGACTACGAAACTGTTCTGATGAGGCCGTTGAGCTTTTTCGAGAGCGTAGTAGATTGAAAGTCATTGAAAAACATTTAATTCAAGGGGCTGCGGCATCTCAACTGATTTCATTCGTGCTCTCAGTTCCCCCAAAATTTTGCTCATTTGCTTCCCTTGTGTGCAAGGCTGTTTTCAAGTGGCACTTCTTTCAGCTACACTGCATGTGCTCTTGAAATGTGTATGAGCATGAGTTACCATGGGAACTGCAGTGTGTCATCTGTGACAACACAAGATTTGATCACATTTAACAGACGACGGAAAAAAAGCAAATATGCTGCGAGTGGTCTGTGAACACTCAACAGAAGTTATTTGCACTGAGCATTTAAATGCATCATTGTATCTGGTATATTGTTTGAATGTATACACTGACCAGCTATGGCGGCATTCTTTGACATGATGACACAAAATATACATGTTAATATTATGACGATACAGATTTACACATGCACTGGAACAAACTCTTCTAAGATTTTAGATAGGACAGTCACTTGTTGCTAGGCAGAAATCATCAGGCTCAAACGTAACTGCTCCTTTATAAAACTTTTTTTTCTATTTTCACACCCACTAGGTTTTTTAAATGCAAACGAGAGGCTGACGGCAGGAATATTAATTCAGTATGATTAGAACTGTGAGGGCAGTGTGGGTTTTCTCTGGATACTGCGGCTTCCGCCCACATCCCAAAAATATGCATATTATACTAAATGGAGAGTACAAATTGTCCATAGGCGGTAATATAGCAATATGGAATGGGACACAATGACTGGACAGACTAAAATACTGCAAGTAGGAAGTAAATCTACAGTGGTGTGATTTATTTTATTTTATTTTTTTGCTTGTTTATCACACTTTGAGATCATCAAAAAAATTAAATATTAGTCAATGACAACACAACTGAATACAAAATGCAGTTTTGAAATGAAAGGTAGGAATCCAAACCTACATGGCCCTGTGTGATGTGAAAAAGTGATTGCCCCTAAACCTATCAAATATAACTGAGATTGATGAGCTCCATCAGTCTGTTAACCAAAGCTTTGGGACTCCAGCGAACCACAGTGAGAGCCATTATCCACGAATGGCGAAAATGTGTGAGTGTCCTAGTCAAAGTCCTGACCTGAATCCTATTGGTCAGCTTTTTTGTGGTTGACTATGGCGTATTATTATTATTATTATTATTATATAAAAAAATGTATACATCGAAAGTCGGACGTACTGAGCAAGAAAGATTGTTGCTATGTGGAGCACATCATCACTCCTGCGCCGGTATTATTAGCAGCAGAAAAAAAACGAAACTGATATGAACAGTTAATAATAACAGCAGATATTATTGGACATTCCTTAAATTTTCATATTTTTCTCATCTATGCCTTGCCAGAAAAAATCACATTGAGCAGCTGTGGTTACTACATTTCTAGGACAGAACTGAACCTTAACAGCTATTTTTATATTGTTTGACTCAAACCCGAATTTAGGTAGATATATGTTTTGGAGTAATATATAATTTATTTTTAGAACGAAATAACTGACAAACAAAAGACGGACGAAGAAGTAATACCAGACAGCCTGGGATCGAACACAGGTACTTTGCCATTGTAGGTTGGTCTGCATATACTATTATAGACCCTATAAAGGCTCTTTCATTTTATTTTGTCTTTGGTGACGGAGCAGAAAGAAAGTTTGGAGTAAAATCTCATGTAAATCTCCCCATCATTCATTAATGTCCAAAAAAACCCCCACATATCCTATCTTCCCCCCTTTTACACAGCCCCTGTTAATGCCACTGTTGATTCTCACAGGAATAAGTGACAAATTGTCCTGTGACAAAAGGGACTGGTACTTTTTTTTCTAAATACTGGATGATTTCATTTTTCAACACAACTCTTACTAGTACTATCCATTCATTAAGTAATTTTCTACCGCTTATCCTCATGAGGGTTGCCGAGGTGCTGGAGCCTATCCCAGCTGTCTTTGGGTGAGAGGCAGGGTACACCCTGGACTGGTGGCCAGCCAATCACAGGGCACATATAGACAAACAACCATTCACACTCACATTCATACCTATGGACAATTTGGAGTCGCTAATTAACCGAGCGGGCGGCACGGCGGTCGGGTGGTTACCGCGCAGACCTCACAGCTAGGAGACCGGGGTTCAATTCCACCCTTGGCCATCTTTGTGTGGAGTTTGCATGTTCTCCCCGTGCATGCGTGGGTTTTCTCCGGGTACTCCGGTTTCCTCCCACATTCCAAAAAAACATACTAGGTTAATTGGCGACTCCAAATTGTCCATAGGTATGAATGTGTGTGTGAATGGTTGTTTGTCTATATGTGCCCAGTGATTGGCTGGCGACCCCGCCTCTTGCCCGATGACAGCTGGGATAGGCTCCAGCACCCCCCGCGACCCTCGTGAGAAAAAAGCGGTAGAAAATGAATGAATAAATAATTAACCTAGCATGTTTATGGAATGAGGAAGCCCGAGTCCCCAGAGAAAACCCACACATGCACAGGGAGAACATGCAAACTCCACACGGAGATGGCCGAGGGTTTTTACTTTATTTTACTTTATTTTACTTTCGTACTCGGCAACACTTGGAAAATCCTCATTCAGAATGCATGATGTGAACTGTTTCACAATATACGCTGAGTAAAACTTAGAAATGTGCTCAAATTCCACACAAAAGTAGGAAAAACTGCTGGTGTGCTTGTACTTGCAGGCCTATGACCCATTTAGGACCAGGTTTCGGAGCACGCCCCACTTTTAGTTCTGCAAGGACACTGCTTGACACTGCTCACATCAGCTGATGTGATATAATACAGTACAGAGAGTCACACCGATTTTGTATTTTTATGTGTATTATGTTGAGTTTTGTAATACATGGTGTATACCAGTGCTGATTTAATGGGTTTTTAGAAGTGCAGCGTGTCTTCCATTTTAGCCACGGTTCTCCGAGACATTCAGATCTCTACCATTTGGTCCTCCTCTCTCAGCATCCCTCACTCGGCACACGTTCTGGCCGTTTCATGCTCCCCGTCTCTGCTCCCGCTGTCACATTCTCGTATTCCCATTTCCCACCCTCTCCTTTTTTCCCCCCTTCTCTCCACCTCTCCTCTCCCACACAGACATGCAGATGCGCACACACTTGCACTCCCTCCCCCTCTCTTTCCTTCCCTCTACATCATCTCTCACTCACCAGCAACGGCGGCACACAGCATCCTGAGCCTGTGGATCCCTTTACTTGACTAATTAGCCTTGAAGTGCCGTTGAAGATCATCATGTTCATCTTGGCAACCTAGCAGCGGACTGCAGACAGATAATTGGTTGGCAGGGACGGTGCAGGGTTGTCTGGCACGGGTGTGCTCTCTGTTCACTCATCTTGGACTTTACAGTGACCAAGCAGTAGAAGTGAAAGGAGGTTCTGCTTGTGAAGAGACCAGAGACCAAATCACAGAATGGACTGCTGGGGCGAATCCTAATAAAGACGAGGACTTTACGGAAGCTCTGGAGATTGCTTGAAACAAAGAAAGGTTTAAGGTGAGTTTTCGAGTGTGTGTGTGTGTGTGTGTGTGCATGGATGCAAATGTAGCACCACTTGTTGGACTGACACAAAAGTTAATATGTATATTTTTGTGACTTATATTTGTGTATTATTTGTGATGAGGATGTTATCTGTAAGTGTGCGGTTATGTGTGTGTGCTTGTGTGCGTACCAAACTGGTACTTTGTGCCCACGGAAAGCCTCTGGAAGCGCATCAATGTGAAAGTACAGCAGCACAAGAGACAATCAGTCATGCCAGCTTTATGCCCGATGGCATCTCTTGCTTTGGAAGATGGGCACATGAAAGACCCATTTTACTGTAAACTGTATTTCCCGTAAAATACTTGTGTGTGGGTGTGTGCGTGTGTGTGTACAGTATAAGTACTTATGCATTTTATAAAGAAGGATTTAGGTCGACAGTATATTCAGAACAGCTGTCAATTTAGCACAGTGTGCAGCACAATTTGATTTACTGTATAGTGGCAGAGGCGTTTATTATCCCAAAGGCATTTAAGGATATTTAAGGACAGTATCTATAGAGTGGAGGGTGTTAATAAGTTTTTTAATCAGGTTATATTCATTCATCATGAATAATCACCATTTGCAATTATATTTGAAATATGCCAATTTTTTATGTATTTTATAAACATACATTTGTATGTAACCCCTGTGTTGAGGCTGGTCCTTCTTTAGAAATTAGTGTCACAATAGCAAGAGAAACAGCAACATACACTTGCAGAGTTTATCCTCTGAAGCTTGCTGAACTGCACTGTAAGCTTAAACTCCTTTGGAAAACTTCAGCTTTACAGTTGCCATGATGGTGTCAGAAGATATAGTCAAGATAATTACAGACGACTGATGGGGAAAAAGGAGGCTTCTATTTTATGATGGACCGGATAAGTAATTGGGACACGGCGTCTGACACAGATTCTATAAGACATCAATACGGTACTGTCATTAGATCGGGGAGTTACGGCTGGTTGAATTGCAATGTGCATTTATTTCATTGTTGTAAATCTCCCCATATTATCAATGCAGGCTCCTATCTTGTAGGTTTATAGAATGCTGTTAAATTCATTAAGAAATTTAATGAGTTGAGACTCAGCTCATAGTGAATACAAGCATAGTGAATTAGCATCTCCCACGAGGAAGACTGCAATACAACGGAAAGAGGGCCATGTAAAGTATAAGATCACCAGCATGAATAATTAACCCCATCACTATTGTTTGAAGTGTACGTGTACAGTATATTTGTATGCACACTGCATACTTATAAGTCATATTACACAGCTGAAGGTGGAGGCTGGAAGTCTTTGTGACCTCTTTTCAAACAGCAGGAAACAAGCTTTGTTCTGGTTCACACATCAAATTACAAACCATTTAGAGGTTCTGAACCCATCAAAAATTGATTTGATTCCTGAGCGGTTGGTTCTCTGCCGGGACCAACAGATTTTAATTTTTCAAATGTGAAATGTGACGGCATCAGTGAGTGCATCATTCTTTACATCCCATTTTGAAACAGCCTTGATTCAATTGGTTCTGCTTAAGTCTTGTTACCCAGCTTCAGAATGAAGTATTTTACCTCACATTTACTGAATGTGGTCATCAACTTACTGTACAAGCACTACCGTAAAATGTCACATTGGTGACCTGGATGAGAGTGCAGTTTGGGGGGAGTGTAACGGATGCCAATGTTGTTTCAGTATGTTAAAAGAGTTTCAGCTAAATTGAAAGGAAAGTTATACAAAACTGTGGTGAGACCAGCCATGTTGTTTGGTGTAGAAACAGTGCCAGTGAGGAAAAGACAGGAAGCAGATCTGGAGGGAGCAGAGATGAGTAAGCTGAGGTTCACATTGGGAGTGACCAGGATGGATAGGATCAGGAACGAGAACATCAGAGGCCTTGGCGATAACGTCAGAGAGGCCAGACTGAGATGGTTGGGACAAGTCTAGAGGAGAGCTATAGTGAATATATTGGTAGTAGGATGCTACGTTTAGAGCTAACAGCTAGGAGGCGTAGAGGAAGACTAAAGAGGAGGCTTATGGATATAGTGGAGGAGGACATGAGGGTAGATGGTGTGAGAGACAGATGCAGAAGACAGGGTTGGATGGAGGAGATTGATTTGCTGTGGCGACCCCTGAAAGGAAAAGCCCTAAGAGAAAGAAGAAGCAACAAGATGCCAACATAGTGCTGGTTGGACCAGATGGGTTACACATTGAAAATATATCTTAGTAGAACCAACTACAACTTGTTCAAAGGAGATTTGACAAAACACAAGAACATGCTTGACTCAGTTCTATAGACGTCCCTCATTTATCATGGTTAATTGGTTCCAGAATCGACCACTATAAGGGAATTTCCGCAAAGTAGGATTCAATATTAATAAATTGAATGTTTTTCTATTATACCATAAAAACCCTGTTCATGACTTTCCAAAGATTTTTTTTTACATTACTAAACAAGAAAATAACAAGAAATAACACCCCTATAGTCACCTTTATACTCATTCATTCATTCATTTTCTACCGCTTTTTCCTCACGAGGGTCGCGGGGGGTGCTGGAGCCTATCCCAGCTGTCTTTGGGCAAGAGGCAGGGTACGCCCTGGACTGGTCGC
This sequence comes from Doryrhamphus excisus, assembly GCF_037039965.1. Taxonomy (NCBI): domain Eukaryota; kingdom Metazoa; phylum Chordata; class Actinopteri; order Syngnathiformes; family Syngnathidae; genus Doryrhamphus; species Doryrhamphus excisus. The sequence continues at coordinate 15,888,647 of NC_136365.1, forward strand.
CAGCCAATCACAGGGCACATATAGACAAACAACCATTCACACTCACATTCATTCATACAGAGATTGCCGAGGGTGGAATTGAACCCTGGTCTCCTAGCTGTGAGGTCTGCGCGCTAACCACTCGACCGCCGTGCCGCCACCTTTATACTCGTATTACCAAAGTATAGTAGACATGGGCAAGCAATAATAAGGCACAATAACTCACTTAGCATTGGAAAGGTTCCTTATCATTATAGTAGTAGTATCTTGAACATAACATGGATCGATTAATAAAATCGATCAACATTAGCCTCACTATGACATTTGTCATTTAATTAATATGTTCATGCCAGCCTGACATCAATCTGGCAATCATAGGCATACTATACATTCCCACTGTACTGCTAGGTTTGTTTATATCACATTGCGCCCCGCTTATGCGGAGACTATGGGATCTCACAAAGCAGAGCAATATATCGAGCTAACTAGTTAGCGTCTGAATTATTTATTATAAACTTAAGAATGAGTTTGAAACTAAATGAGGACGAAAGACAAAATAAGCAGCCAAAAACGGACCAGTTCCTGATAGAATAACAGGCAATTATTTATTCATGAATACATTTTTGACAAAATGCGATATTCGCAATGTAACGCGGGGCGACTGCATTCGCTTCGGTTTTCTGACAATGGAGGCGAATGACTGTCAGGGTTGTTAGTAAGTCGACACATTTTTTCCACAGGTAGACGATGCAAGTAAAATGGTGGTTACGATGCAATGGAAAAGAAGCGTAAAAGCAAAAAGCTATCAATTTGCGGGGGACGTGGGATAGGTACCTTAGGTACCTTGACAAGACGAGATAAATCTACATAAATAAAATACACAGGGTGATAAACTGTACACCGAAAAGAGGAACGGACTGAGAGAAACTAGCGAAGTAAAATACAAGCGGGTATTTAAATTGGCAACATTCATTCCCACCTATCTCTAGCGTTCAGGTTCTCTGTGCTTTGTAAACCTGCCTTCTCAACAGTAACAACCATCGATCGGGGCACGGGCGACAAGGTGGCAATAGCTTTGCAGTTGTCATCATGAAGATAAGCATGTGAGACCGCAACCATCTGGTGTTCAACTACATCAAATAACGGAATACTAAAATAAAAACTGTCCCTTCTGGGCTTTTGATAAAAATATAATTTTGCAGCTCTGTGATGTTAGCAATACGAGTGTTGTAGTATCTGATCACATTGGAACTTTAAAAGCTTTTTTGTCCCAAAATGGCCTTCGCCTTGTTACTGCCTCTCCATTCTTTTGTTCCACTTCATTCACAATCATTATGTGAAACATGAACACATTTTTTTTTCCTTTTTCTAGTGCGAGAAAACGAGTTAATATAAGCTAGCTAGCAACCAGCGTCATAGGAAAATTTGGACGCTAAACCACTCAACCTAAAAAAAACCCCAACACTGTTCCATTTACATACCTGACTTGTATATTAACCAAGCTACAGCAATATTATTATTATTATTATTATATAGCAGCTAACATGAAAAACAATTTTTAGCTCATCAACTAACACGACACATCGCTAATCGCTAGTCTCAGCGTCATTCACACACAGAAGAGTGGATACCTAGCACTCACTTTCTCTGCAAAGACTCAACAAGATGCTCATTTGCCGTCAGCATTTTTCTACCTGAGGACTGGAGCACACGTCTTGTGCTGGAAGACACAGCCATCCCATGTCACCGCTTTTGTTGTTGACAAAACTAGCATAATATGTATCAATGTGCCGAGAATGGAATAGTATAATTGTATGTATATTGTAATTAGAGATCGACCAAAATGCTTTTTTGGGGGCCAATACCGATTTTTTTCCATCACCCTTAGCCGATGGCCGATTTTGCTTGGGCCGATTTTGCTTTTGCTGGAAGACACAGCCATCCCATGTCACCGCTTTTGTTGTTGACAAAACTAGCATAATATGTATCAATGTGCCGAGAATGGAATAGTATAATTGTATGTATATTGTAATTAGGGCTCGACCGATATGTTTTTTTTGGGGCAGATACCGATTTTTTTCCATCACCCTTAGCCGATGGCCGATTTTGCTTGGGCCGATATATGTGGCCGATATTGCTTTTGATCCCTGAATTTACATGAAAAAATGACCATGATAACAAATATTACAGGTCTCATGTTTAAACAAATATTTATTGAAATGTAAACTCTGAACACAGTAGGATTCAGCTTTCTTAAACACACATTTAAACGGCATTATCAACTTTAAAAGGAATAAATATTCAACCATGTGCGTAGTTTAAATTTTCTCCGCAGTGTGACGCTAGTGAGAGTGCTTTTATTCGTCTGTTGCGTTGGTATGTGATGTTTTTGGTCTTGTTGTCACACCATGACATAAACTGTTATGCCTAGCGATCACCCAGTGAAATGTGATGGGCTTAGTAAAATGTTAAAAGCAAGCTAACTCTATTACCTTTGAAATCACGCCCTTGTTGTGATTCAACAGTGGGGGCGGGGCGACTACGTGTGTTGCGGAGTCGTCTGCCGCAACACAAAGCTGCCCCGGCGGATGCCGGACTGTAAATCATGCGGTGGAAAAATACATCGCCGAACCCACGCGAGTATCGGCTGATACCGATACAAGGAAAAAACGCAAATATCGGCCGGCCGATGTATCGGTCGATCCTTAATTGTAATATAAATGTACGCTCTCATTGGGATGCCGACTGATGGTATAGCTGTATCTTTCAGCACAAGACGTGTGCTCCTTGTTGAGCTGGTAACTTCAAAATAGTCCTCAGGTAAAAAAAAAACAAGACCAACTTTGAGATTCATAATTTCCCAAAAAGTGCAGTTCTCCTTTTAGGTTCCTTTTAGAATTGGAGAAGTTTACCAATCAACTTTTATCATTTTAGCTCCCTATTATTATTTTCGACTGCTGAGTCTGCTTGCTTTCACCCTCTCTTCTTCTTCTTCTGTGAATATCTGCATCATGGCTTTGTCTCTCTCTTATCTTTTTCTATCAGGCTTTTGTTTTTGATCATCACTTCTATGCTTTCAGTAGTCTTCTCCTCTTTCTATCTCACTTTGTCCTGAAATATTCTTTTGATTGTCTAACCTACCTGTCTACCTACCTGGGTGTGTGTTTTGTGTGACATGAAGAGGGATTTTCTCTTAGTGGGAATCACTGCATGGGCATGTACTGAACGGTACTGTCAGAGTGGGTCTACATAAAAATACACTTAGCAGACGCTTCATAAGATATACTTGAACAAACAATGGGTGCTCAATCAAGCAAAAAGGGTAGTTGTTTTTTTGCAACGTGTGGAGCTGTACTGTAGGCAACATCCCTTTTGGGTTTTTTCATTTGGGTATAAGGAATATTTAAAGTATATTACTTACGTATATTTGGATTTGAGAGATGTATACATGAAAGCCAAGAGGTGGCACCAAACCACTTCTCTCTTAAGCTTGAAGTCAGTCCTAAAATGTATTTTAGTGGTTAGCACACCACTCACAGCTAGGAGACTCGCGTTTAATTCCACCCTCGGCCATCTCTGTGTGGAGTTTGCATGTTCTCCTCATGCATGCGTGGGTTTTCTCCGGGTACTCCGGTTTCCTCCCACGTTCCAAAAACATGCTAGGTTAATTGGCGACTCCAAATTGTCCATAGGTATGAATGTGAGTGTGAATGGTTGTTTGTCTATATGTGCCCTGTGATTGGCTGGCGACCAGTCCAGGGTGTACCCCGCCTCTCACCCGAAGACAGCTCGGATAGGCTCCAGCACCCCCGCAACCCTCGTGAGGATAAGCCATAGAAAATGAATGAATGAAAATGTATTATTTTCAAAAAATGGGTCTTGAAAAACAGGTTGTCTTATTGTCAGAATTGTCTTATATTCTGTAGTTAATTTCTCCGCCCACGGCACTCCTCTAGGTACGCATACTCGCTGTGATTGGTTACACTCCCAAGTGCTCCTGAGGACTTCCGGATATGTAGCTCCGTGTTTACAAATTGATTTAATCGCATGAAACAACACTATTATTTGTTGTGGTTTTTGTTTACAGGGTGTGAAGAAATAAACACACATTCATCATAGGCTAAAAAGCATAAATAAAGAAAACCACTTTATATTTAATATTGTTTTACAATTGCACTAGTAAACGGTGAACAGTTTTAGGTGGTGATGGATGTGATTTATTAGATTGTGTTTTATTTTAATAACAAGGTCAGTCTTTAAACTAGTTCAAAATCGAAACGGTGAAATATTATATATTTGAACTACTAAAATTTATACTGTGTGAACTGAATATAAAAAAAATATTATTATTAATATATATATTGCACGACACGGAATGAAGTTTAAGATTTGTGTTTTAGATCCCATTCTGTAAAATGTGTTGCCTAGCTCTCCACTATGCTCTCAGTGTGCCACGGCAGCTGACAGCGCACTGATTGCGTGTTAGAGCACGTATTGTTGCTCAATGAGAAGACAACCTGCGATCAGTATGTGTTTTCACTTTTACGTCCTCGAACACCAGAAAACTCTCTATCGACACCAGAAAAAGTAGCAAGATTTGGGGCTGGTCGCTTTTGAGAAAATATGTCGCTGGGAGTGATTGGAATATCGCCAGCTTTAGCAACAAAGTCGCCAAGTTGGCAACACTGCTGGGAAGAAGGTCAATATTGACGGACTCATTGGCTCATAATGGCTACTAAAAGTCATCCAAAGTGTGGAAGTATTTTGAAAAGGTTAAAGATGGCTCCAGAAAGTGAAATGCAACTTGTGTCAGCAACCTCTTACATATGACATGACATCAACCAACAGTGTATCATTCAAAACAGCTAAGGCTGTTACACAATTACATTTTATATCCTGCAGGTACATTTTTTTGCAATAAATTAGGCTTTGGCAAGTTGTTTTTTGTTCTGTGTGCACTATGACTGAGTTTCGGTTTCATTCATCTTGCTTTCTGTTTGGTTCGTGAGTTTTGGCCTCTTCTGCGATTGACTCTGTGACCCCTGATATAGCCTATCATAACCACACATGACTCCAAATTGTCTGAGACTGCTTTTGTGAGTGAGAGTCATGAATAAATACATTTATCCGAGTTGAATTAATATTTTTTATCAAGTTTAACTCACAAAGGCTGCATGGTGGACGAGTGGTTAGCGCACAGGCCTCACAGTTAGGAGACCTCGGTTCGATTCTCCACTCGGCCATCTCTGTGTGGAGTTTGCATGTTCTCCCCGTGCATGCGTGGGTTTTCTCCGGGTATTCCGGTTTCCTCCCACATTCCAAAAACATGCTAGGTTAATTGGCGACTCCAAATTGTCCATAGGTATGAATGTGAGTGTGAATGGTTGTTTGTCTATATGTGCCCTGTGATTGGCTGGCGACCAGTCCAGGGTGTACCCCGCCTCTCGCACGAAGACAGCTGGGATAGGCTCCAGCACACCCGCGACCCTCGTGAGGATAATCAGTAGAAAATGAATGAATGAAAAGACACAAATTTTGTGTTTTATTCCTTTGTTTGAACTTGAAGTGTTCCCTCATTGTGCATCCCCAAGCACCCATTAGAGCACTCACACGGAACAAACGAAATGAACTGAAGCTTACCAATGACCCTTCCAGATGATTGACACACGGCTGGTGGCCCAGAGGCGGGAGATGAAACTTCTTGAGGACAGAGGCCAGCAGAAGACAAGCACCTATATTGTACCCTGCTTTCTCCTTGTTGAGGTGAGTGTGGATGTTTGACACCGAATGATGGTAATGGTAATGGTTTAATTTCATTTGAACATGCATCAGATTACAATTGAATGCATCACATAATCAGTTCACAGTTCCACATGTCCAAAAGGAGTAGGAAGAAGCAAAGCTTATTAAATCCTACCCCTCCATCTGGTACTTTTACAATCAGTAACTGTTATATTTGTTCACTTCCTGCTTTCCTAATATAGTTAATTTTTTTTAAGTTTTTTTTTCTATTTGCCACGTACCAAAGTACAAGGTGATATGACCATCCAATGACATAATGGGTACCATAGTAACTATCAATATAGTGATATATATAGCACATCATGACTGGTTCAAGACTCTTCATCCTTGTATTTAGCAAACATCAACTGCTTGTATTGTTTCTTGAATTGGCTCATCGTTGTGCATTGTTTGAGGTCCTTACTCAATCCATTCCATAGTTTGATTCCACATACTGAAATGCTATGGCTTTTTAACGTAGTCCTAGCATATAAGTGTTTCAAATGTAGTTCTTCCCTGAGATCATATTTCTCCTCTCTTGTAGAGAAGTATTGGATGACATTTTTAGGTAATTGGTTATTTTTAGCCTTATGCATTATTTTAGCTGTTTGAAGATGAACTATATCAGCAAGTTAAGTATTTGTGATTTTAGAAATAAGGAGTTAGTATGCTCTCCGTAGGTGGCATTATGAATTATCCTTACTGGCCTTTTTTGCAGTACATTTAGCGAGTGAAGATTGCTTTCATAGTTATTATCCTATATTTCCACACAATAAGTAAGATATGGTAGAACCAGGGAGCAATAAAGATTGTGGAGTGATTTCTGATTAAGAACAAATTTTGCTTTGTTCAATACTGAAATATTTCTGGCCACCTTATGTTGTATATTTGTAATATGAGGTTTCCAGCTCATATTTTTATCTATTGTGATCCCCAGAAATGTATTTTCCTTCACCCTTTCAATGTCTACACCGTCTATTTGTATTTGCTGGTGCGTGTCCTTTCTGCTGTTACCCAACAGCATGATTTTAGTTTTATGGGGACTCACTTTTAACATAACATGAATTTTAAAATCTCATCCAGTCACAAACGTTAAAGTTCTACGTCGCATTCAGTGCTACAAAACTGTTTGCACTTGTCTTCTTCGCTTGGGTTGCACATACGTTGCGAGAGCAGACCAGCTGGTCCTAATTAGATATGCACGTGGTGGGAAGAGGTGCTGCTGTGTGGTTTTATGTAACATCATAGTGCATCATTCAAATGATGAGGATATAGCTGTCGTCTACAACCAACATAAGAACAAATGCATTCATCTGAATAACGGAGTGCTGCTATATGAGTTAGTGTACAGTATATTATAATGGAGAGATGATGACTCCACTTACATATCTGTTTGATGGACAAGTGGCTCATTTGCATATGAATGTTCCCTTCATCTTTGTCTTCTCTTACTCTCACTCTGTTGCACAGTTCTTTTTTCCGCGGCTTCACATGCTTCTTAGGGCGGATTAAAAACAACAATGAGCATCAGCTGGGAAAGTGACAGAATTAGCAGGCTTTTATTCAGTCCACTGACTCCCATAACATGATGGATTTGATTAATTAGCACTTCTGGAAATGATCAGAGGATGGCAGTTCCAAATTAACGCGAGATAGATAGATTTCTGGTACAGTTTGGGCCATGAGAAGACATTCCTGTGTCGCTTAGCGTTTATGAAAGTAGAGACTGGGGCTTGCTATTGAAGTCTTAAATGTCATACAAGTGGTAACAAGCAGGGGGACGTGGGCGTCGTCACATTGGTACAACACAGTTACCATTTGCATCAGTACATGTACAGTACATATGAATACTGGTTCATGTTTAGAGGGCTCTAGACATGTTAAAAGCTGTATTTATACGATCATAAACACGTTTTATATGCCACAACTACAAATAATTTCCATTTATTATAATTGAAATGATAAACAAGGGATGAAAAGGTACCCTTAACATGTGCCTTCTTACTTGTCTAATCTTCCGCAATATTAATTTTACCTGATTTACCTGTTTACTTTTGGGGAAGGATCTTAACAGTTTTTAGGTAAACCAAATTTGCAGGTTCCTTGTATTGTTTGAAACCACACATAGTTTTGCACTGCATTATGATAGCAAGGAATCTTGGCGAATTCTCACAAAAATGCATTGCCATGGTAACTGATGCTCCATTCCACTTTTGTTCCAACAGGGTATGAATTTTTTTTTCTTTTTAATAAGATAACAAAACCACAGTTGGCCTAGTTGTTATGGATATTTGACATTCTGATTGTAGTGAGGATGTTGAGAGAGTGTCTGAGGAAGTTCAGAGATAAGAGTATTGTGGCTTCCCCAGACGAGCATCATGTTTGAAGACAGATGTTATGTGCTGGATGTATTGCTTTGTGATTACTGACCTTTACTTAGCCGACTTAACTTTCCGGCTTTAATTGTATGCAGTCATACTAATTATCATTCATCACAGTTAACACTGGAGGGATATATCCCATGAATATTGTCTTGAGGTAAATGGAACCAGTAAAAAAAAGGTTCCACTGTTCAAATTGAAATCAAATTCACTGATCTGGAAGGTAAGGGAATTTTAATGTATTTATGAAAAAAACTGGTTTTTTTCATATATATTATTTAATATATTATTTTATATTATATATTTATATATTGTATAAATATATTATATTATATATATAATATATGTGATATATTTATATTATATATTATTCATATATTTTTAATATATTAATATATTATTTATTTATTATTATTTATTATTTTATATATTTTTTATATTGTCTTGGGGTAAATGGAACCAGTAAAAAAAAGGTTCATCTGTTCAAATTGAAATCAAATTCACTGATCTGGAAGGTATGGCAATTTTAATGTATTCATGAATTTTTTTTTTTTTTTCATAAATACAAAAAACCCACAGCTTTTTTTAATGGCAATTTTAATGTATTTATGAAAAAACAGATTTTTTTCATAATTACAAAAAACACAGATTTTTTTCATAAATACATTAAAATTGCCATACTTTCCAGATCAGTGAATTTTATTCATGAAAAAAACTGATTTTTTTTTCATTAATACAAACAAAAAACACCGAATTTTTGGTCATAAATACATTAAAATTGTCATACCTTCCAGATCAGTGAATTTGATTTCAATTTGAACAGTGGAACCTTTTTTTACTGGTTCTATTTACCCCAAGACAATATTCATGGGATATATCTCTCCAGTATTAACTGTGAGGAATGAAAAAAAATTCAGTTTTTTTTTTCCTGAGGAAATCCATTGTTTCATAAAATATTCCTTAACTCTTCCCACAACTTCCATCATTCCCTGTCTGCTCAGTGTAATCCTTGAAGGAGCCAATGGAATAAATCCCTAATAAATTGACCTAATTAGGAATGAAACCCAATTAGCCTGTGCCACTGCAGATGCATTCCAGGCCTGCAGGTCCTCTGAGCCGCACTGCAACAATGAGCTGAATGAGCTTTGTTCTCGTCTTTCTGCTCAGCGATGTCAATTATTAAAGCGTTGAGGTTTAAGAATTGAATGGCATTCTGACAGGATAAGTCCAAAGTCCAGGTTTTGAGATAGTGACTGCAGCTTAGTTTGGAGGAAGAGACCTGAGATGCCTGTAGGGAGGACATGTGATACGCATACTACGGTATAGATTGTTGTTTTATGGGATGTAAGATCCCATCTCTTGGTGTTGTGTTATTTCCAAACATCCTCCAACCTGCGACCATGTCTTCTTAGTGTAGCATCCAACGCATTAATACTCTTATTGTGTACAACAGGACACACATGCCATCACACAATATCCTGCAATCCCTGCAGGTTCACTCAGCGCATTAAGCTCGCTTTTATTTCTCCTCTTGTTCTCTTCCATTGGCTCATTCTCAGCATCCTTTAGAGATAAAAGGATGTTTTCAGCTTTCTTTTTTTTTATTATAACACTTGGTGCACTGCCCATTATTCTCTTTGACAGCCTCTCAACCTCTCCCCTGTCGCTCTTATTCGGCAGATCCAAGATCCATCAAGTGTCACTGCTCTCCAGAACTCATTGCCTTGAGTAATAATGTATATTTTACCTTCCGGAGCTCTACATGATCACCCCTCTTTGCCTCCTCTCTCCACTCAACATATGCATTATGTTTCCTATATTCCATGCTCAAGTGAGGAGCTCAGCCATCCGGGAGGGGCTCAGAGTGGAGCCGCTTCTCCTTCACATCAAGAGGAGTCAGTTGAGGTGGCTCGGGCATCTAGTCCGGATGCCTCCCGGACGCCTCCCTGGTGAGGTGTTTCGGGCATGCCCAGCCGGGAAAAGGCCCTGGGGCAGACCTAGGACACGCTGGAGGGACTATGTCTCACAGCTGGCCTGGGAACGCCTTGGTGTCCTCCCGGTGGAGCTGGAGGAGGTGGCCGGGGACCGGGGAGTCTGGGCTTCCTTACTAAGACTGCTGCCCCCACGACCTGGACCCGGATAAGTGGAGAAAAATGGATGGATGGATATTCCATTGCACCTCTGTCTGCAGTATTTTCAATTTTTGTCACAGGTCAGCAGACCTGTCTTCTATGGTAAACCTTCCTATGCACCTATTCAGTGTGTGCACACCATTCATTCATTCATTCATTTTCTACCACTTATTCTCACGAGGGTCGCGGGGGTGCTGGAGCCTATCCCAGTTGTCTTCGGGCCAGTCTCCATATATTCTGATTTGGCTACCATGTTATTGGCACCTGAATGAGAGTGTAAGTATATTTACATGTATGAAAACAAGCCCTCCCGCTGTTGTGTTCCTCTTGAAGCAGCTTGCTGTAACATAGCAACATAGGGCGCTCACTCCTTTGTTGTTTTACATTGCCATGTCATTACCTACGTATGTCTTTATTAGTTCATTTCTCTATATTGCAGTGATGTTGCAGACTCCCTGCTGCTCTTTATTTCATCGGCCATTTTCCTCATCCAGAATGAATGCGATGATGGCTATGTTCCTTATCAAGGCCGGTTTGTCATTATCTCTCTGTCTTGGGCTCAAACTTTCCAAGTTTCAACTCTCTACTTTATCCTTTACATCTCCTGTGAGTCATCATTTTCTTTCCATTTGCTCATTCTTGAATGTGAAAGCCAGCATTTATTTTACCATTCCCAAAAAGCAGAAATATTGTCTTATAGATTATAATCATTACAACACTATCCGGTCGTCCCTCATTTATTGTGGTTAATTGGTTCCAGACAGCAAGTAGGATTCATTATTAACTCATTTGCTCCCAAATCATTTATATGCCTTTTACCTTTTTTAGGCGAGAGGTGATGATGCAACTCCACAATTTTACAAGAGCTCTGCATGCATCTCTCCCATTGACATACTGTGCATGCTCAGGTTATGCATTGAAGGGCATGTCCACACACATATTTGAATCTTGCTCCTCAGTATAAATACGCTTGGCACATATTATGTTTATCTTGTGCTCGATATTGAGAAAAATAAAGAAAAACACCTCCTGAGTACACTGATGGTAAGTTCATACAGTGAGAGAGAAAACAAAGTCTGGAGTGAGTAGAAAGCTACAAAGAATATGCTCCAGAAGTAAAACGTAGGGTGTAATCCCGATAGTATTATTGTACTGTGTATACATATTATAATCTCTGAGGATAGAATCACTGTGCCGCACATCAACTCTCAATTACGATTTTTTTTTCTCCCGTCTGGCCATGTTCAGATATGGTTCATGGCACCGTTAATGGAAAAAGATGGAATGGAAAAGATGGAATATAAATAGGATATCAATGAATGGCACGGCTGCACGGCAATCGAGTGGTTAGCGCGCAACCCTCACAGTTAGAAGACCGGGATTCAATTCCACCCTTGGCCATCTCTGTGTGGAGTTTGCATGTTCTCCTTGTGCATGCGTGGGTTTTCTCCGGGTACTCCGGTTTCCTCCCACATTCCAAAAACATGCTAGGTTAATTGGCGACTCCAAATTGTCCATAGGTATGAATGTGAGTGTGAATGGTTGTTTGTCTATATATGCCCTGTGATTGGCTGGCGACCAGTCCAGGGTATACCCCGCCTCTCGCCCGAAGACAGCTGGGATAGGCTCCAGCAACCCCTGCGACCCTCGTGAGGAAAAGCAGTAGAAAATGAATGAATGAATAATTGGATACTGAATTAATCATCAATTAACTGATTAATCATTGCACCTTTAATTTCTGCCCTAAAAAAAAAGTATGAAAATGACAGATTCTCATATATTTATGATCTTGAGAAACCAGAAGATGGTACCAAACGACTACTCCACAAGTGAATCGGAGCTTTTCTTCTTGTCACTCACACACACACACACCAATGACCTGCAGAAACTGTCTCAAAGGGTGTTGGTGTACCCTGCCTCTCGCCTGAAGACAGCTGGGATAGGCTCTAGCATCCCCTCGTGAGGAATGGCACGGCTGCACGCCGAGTGGTTAGCGAGCAAACCTCACAGCTAGGAGACCGGGGTTCAATCCCACTCCCGGCCATCTCTGTGTGGAGTTTGCATGTTCTCCCTGTGCATGCGTGGGTTTTCTCCGGGTACTCCGGTTTCCTCCCACATTCCACAAACATGCTAGGTTAATTGGCAATTCCAAATTGTCCATAGGTATGAATGTGAGTGTGAATGGTTGTTTGTCTGTATGTGTACGGCCGAAGACAGCTGGGATAGGCTCCAGCACCCCCGCGACCCTCGTGAGGATAAGCAGTAGAAAATGAATGAATGAATGAATGGCACTAAACTGTAAAGTCTCACAGCATCGAAATACCGTGATCAAAGTCACATGTCTACACAAATGACTGTACTGCATAACATTTTATTATGTAAATGTTATCGGTAAATCAAAACTATAGTGAAAGCATAGAATAGACCATTAAATGAGGAAATCTTTTTAATATTGCATTATTTCAGTAGTATTTTTGACATGTGTGCATGGGTCACTTAATAATACATGTAAATTAACAGTACACCCCCAAAAATCATTGCAGTTACTTACACCTGGAGTGTAAATCCAAGCATAGATGCGCCTCATATACTAGCTCATATGTGAAGATAACCCCTGTTAATATTATTAGTCACATCAAAGTCTTCCAGAGAAAGCTTTCATGCCCTGCTTTATTATTGTTTGTTTTAATGGTCATCCTCTGTTAATCACCCGCTGAGATCACAGCATGCAGACAGAAGGGGTGGTGTTCTTTCTTCATGACTGTTACGAATCCAGCACGGCACCGACTGCACCAATTATAAATAGCATCTCAACTGCATCAAGTGCACAGCTCCTTACAACAAAACATCTTCCTTTCCCCTTTTGCATTCACTCTTCATCTTTATTCCCATCCCGGTTTGACACTGCTTCCTTGCATTGTCTGCCTGCAGGCAATACTTTTTGTTCAGTCTGTTAGCTCCTCCTCCCTCGCTAAAAAAAAAAATCTTTTCTTCCAAAAAGTATTATTCTTGCCAAAACACACCCCCAACCAAATTTAACCTCACACTTTCTCCATGTGTGAAAGACCAGCCACACTCGCTAAGTGGCTACCTTCTCACACATACACTACACCAAATGAAAAATGCTGGTGTCTAACCTCCCAATTGGACAATTTCTAGCACAACAACATGAATGAGAATCTGCACACTTGTATTAAAATCTCAGTGATTGAACTCTGGAGTTCATTTTTATGCTTATTTAATTAAACACCTTCACACAAATTCTATTCAGGCCTCAATCCCTCTTCAATATGCACGTTGACATGGATAATAATGTATAATACGCTCACCACGGCACAAAGACACAGTACTGTACTTTCCCATCCCCTCATTATTTCCATGAATAGCACCTGCCTGACTTGCTGCTGTGCTGGGAATTCTCGGCTGTCTGGAGGAAACACTTGTTAGATGCCTGCTTCCCACCTGTTACCACTTGAAATTGAGTTGGGGTGGTGGGGGTGGGGGGGTACATTACAGTAGGTACAGTAGGTCCTTATCGCTCTGTAGGCTGTGGCACTGCAACCTAATTATCTATACTAGTGTCAAAACTGAATTGATTTTATTTGACATAATCACATCCTCTGCACGGTGGTCGAGTGGTTAGCACGCAGGCACAGCTAGGAGACTAAAGTTCAATCCCACCCTCGGCCATCTCTGTGTGGAGTTTGCATGTTTTCCTTGTGCATGCGTGGGTTTTTTTTGGTTTCCACATTCCAAAAACATGCTAGGTTAATTGGCGACTCCAAATTGTCCATAGGTATGAATGTGAGTGTGAATGGTTGTTTGTCTATATGTGCCCTGTGATTGGCTGGCGACCAGTCCAGAGTGTACCCCGCCTCTTACCCGAAGACAGCTGGGATAGGCTCCAGCACCCCCGCGACCCTCGTGAGGACAAGTGGTAGAAAATGAATGAATGAATCACATCCTCTTTCCACTGCTCATTATCTCATCTGCATGCTCTGAATGAGGTCAAGTACCGTATTGACCCCCATGATAAGTCGACCCCTCTTTTCAAGATCTTGGTTCATAATTGAAGGACTGCCGACCCCAAATTACATATAATATACTGATCACTAGGTGGCAGTAATGTTGTATTGATGAGACATGACATTGATCCTGCATGGAATCAGCCACTTTCTCATTCTTTGTGTATGCTAACGACCCGCCACCACTCCAAAGAGAATGTATGACTGACAGAAAGGGCTCACTCTATTCATGCCGTTGTTCTATGGAACAAATACACCAAGGTGCTGAAACCAATGCACAGAGTGAACTCTCTTCCTGGCGGGAGGTCAGTAAAACATGCATACACATGGCAATATTCATATTTATTCAAATTTATGGTGTGATTAATTAATTCATACAATATTTGCTGGAGGAATGAGACACCAATCAAAATGATGAATGCACGACAGTTGTTGATTTGAACAACACAAGCAGTAGAATTAGGAGAATGGTAATGGTTTTATTTCATTTGAACATGCATCAGATTACAATTGAATGCATCACATAATCAGTTCACAGTTCCACATGTCCAAAAGGAGTAGGAAGAAGCAAAGCTTTAAATCCTACCCCTCCATCTGGTACTTTTACAATCAGTAACTGTTACATTTGTTCACCTCCTGCTTTCTTAAGATAGTTTAAGTTTTTTTTTGATGACGCACCAAAGTACCAGTAGGTTTTTAAGGTTTTTTTTGTATTTTTGTTTTTTGTAGTTTGTTATTTAATTTTTTTTTTTGTCACACACCAAAGTACGAGGTGATATGAGCATCCAATGACACAATGGGTACCATAGTAAGTGTCAATATAGTGATATATATAGCACATCATGACTGGTTCAAGACTCTTCATCCTTGTATTTAGCAAACATCAACTGCTTGTATTGTTTCTTGCCCCTCTGACCTGTCTACTGGTAATGTTCAAGTAAAGGAAAATTTTAAAATATATTTCACACAGCAGAAGACGCCATTTAAATTGGTCATCATTTTTAATGGGAAAAATTTTCACTGAAAATATGAAATGATACTAAATGTGGGGATATTTTTAAAAACCTGAATAGGTACCAAACCAGTTCTTAGATTTGTTTGAATTGGTTATGGAGGAGTCGACAAAAAAATGTCCTGTGGTGTAGAATCCAGGTTAACACTTTTTCATCTTACTTTGCCCTGAATATGAACTCACAGTTTGTAACTAGACCGTTTCACGCTAAAAACACACACTGATTTCATAGAACGGGTCTCAAATTTTATGTCAACAAAAGTGGTCGGCCATATTCTTATTTGTGAATAAGAACATACTGGTGGCTTGTCGACATAAACAGGAGCAAGTTGCACTGTTTTATGACAACTCATTGTTTACTAGCTGTTGCGTATACATTTAATAAACTTATTTTCAAGACCTTTGCTCATTTAAAAGATAAATTCTATAATATATAATTTATAACTGAGACTGAGAGGAAAAGGAATGGAAACAATCATGGGAAAAGCTATGAATTCCAGATAAATAGGCACAGAATGAGGTGGGAAGTGGGCAGAAAAAGGTGGCATCTGGTGAAGATGTTATGATCCTCTTCCTCACACTTGACCATTTTTATATTAAATCTCCACGACACCCTGCAGCATATTGTCATTCATATTTGTTCACATCCTCTTCTTTTTTTCTCGTCTCTGCTGCTACCTTCAATGTTTTTTTTTTCTTCCAGAGGTTAGCTCTGCCGCATTGTATTCTTACAACTGTTCATCTTCTCCATTTCCGCAGTGTATTGTTCCTAATTCCCGCTTTAAGGTTCTGTCCCTCTGGCCTGTCTACTGTCCGGCTTCACTTAGCTTATCTTTGTTCATCCAACTTTGTGCATTGTCCTGTAATACCAGTTTAGGACACTGGGAGGCGTGCTAACCATGATTATTCCCATATGTGCAGCTATGAGGATTTTATGTTCCATTTGCATTGGTATATGGTTTGTCATTTTTCATCCAATAACAAAATCAGAAATTCATTCATTTTCTTGTCCTCATTAAGGTCACAGGTGAGATAGAAAAACAGCTATTCACACCTGTGAAGAAAGTAGAGTCTCCAATTAGACTAAAAGCAAAGATAACTGATGTAAACCCTCTTTTGATGTTTTCGGTATGATTCAAATGAGCCATGAAGAGGGAGTTCATGTTTATGATGTCATGTTTAGAGCTGATTGAAATATTACGTATGTTGTCTTTAATTTGGGGATGACTTAGCGCTCCTCTTGTTTATATTGCTCTTAAAGGACATTTTTAACTGCTGCACAAATATAAAAAGCAGGTAACCACTATAAAGAATCAAAACAACATTAATTTGGGATACCGTATTGTAGTTTGCCGTAACTACATGCACTTTTATTTACACAATCCCGCCCACCAGGTGAGTGGTTGAGCATGTCTGCTTCTGTATCTGCTGTGAATTATTTTAAAATTAGCACCATTACTTGTTTTAGAACTTGCCAACACCCTTTGAGACAGTTTCTGCCGGTCATTGGTGTGTGTGTGTGTGAGTGACAGGAAGAAAAGCTCTGACTCACTTGTGGAATAGTTGTTTGGTACCATCTTCTGGTTTCTCAAGACTTCAAATATATGAGAATCTGTCATTTTCAGACTTTTTTTCTAGGGCAGAAATTAAAGGTGCAATGATTAATCAGTTAATTGATGATTAATTCAGTATCCGATTATTCAGTCATTCATTTTCTACCGCTTTTCCTCACGAGGGTCGCAGGGGTTGCTGGAGCCTATCCCAGCTGTCTTCGGGCGAGAAGCGGGTTACACCCTGGACTGGTGGCCAGCCAATCCCAGGGCACATATAGACAAACAACCATTCACACTCACATTCATACCTATGGACAATTTGGAGTCGCCAATTAACCTAGCATGTTTTTGGAATGTGGGAGGAAACCGGAGTACCCGGAGAAAACCCACGCATGCACAGGGAGAACATGCAAACTCCACACAGAGATGGCCAAGGGTGGAATTGAACCCTGGTCTCCTAGCTGTGAGGTCTGCGTGCTAACCACTCAACCGCCATGCAGCCCAGTATCCAATTATTCATTCATTTTATACCGCTTTTCCTCACGAGGGTCACGGGGGGTGCTGGAGCCTATCCCAGCTGTCTTTCTTCGGGCGAGAGGCGGGGTACACCCTGGACTGGTCGCCAACCAATCACAGGGCACATATAGACAAACAACCATTCACACTCACATTCATACCTATGGACAATTTGGAGTCGCCAATTAACCTAGCATGTTTTTGGAATGTGGGAGGAAACCGGAGTACCCGGAGAAAACACGCATGCACGAGTCTGAGGGTGGAATTGAAACCATGCAGCCCGGTATCCGATTAATCAACAACTATTTTGGTATTCTAGTAATTTTTTTTTAATTTAAAAGTGAAAATATCCTCTGATTTTTGCCGAGTCTTCCATTAAAGCAGATGTTTGTGTTTTAGGCAAAACAGTGATTGACGTGTTTGCCTCTTTTCTGATTCGTTACGGACGACTAACTCCTTGAAAACCATATCAGGCATTAAAATGGAGCTTGGTCTTGGTGTCCACCACATCCTGAGCTGTGTGGTGTGTTTTCTCTCAGCGGGATTCTTTCTAGTGCTGAGAAGGACAGCACCCACATACATATTCTCACCCTCTGCGGACATGTTTGACTTCTCAGTTGACTCTTTGGCCATCTGGCTCCAGGGAGAGGACATGCAGCACTTTGCAAGCTCACACTTTTCATCCCAAGAGACATTGTTCCCATCACGGGTTATTATTGCCACATTTTACTTTCCACGTTTGTGGTTGAAGGGCTTTTAAGAAGGATTTACCTCTTTTCCCTTGTCACAGCAGTCTCTTTGATTTGCTTGCATTTGAAGTTGAGAGGTGTGTTCATTAAGGCTTAATTGCATGGTCTGATAAATCCTTTTAGTTTACTAGGCCAGTCAGAGGGAGGTCATCCTCCTTAATCAGCTTTATTTCATCAGCTCTGGTTGCAGCTACTTTAAAAGTGACACATTATTTTTTGCTCTAGTTCTGTTAATTGCGTTAACATTCCCAAGTTTTTTTTTTCATGTCCAGATTGTGTGTAGTTCTCATATTTAAAAAAAAAACGGAGGTTATATAATGAGATCTCATCAAGGAACGATCAAACATTGCTGAAGTCTTCTCTCATAATTGACATGATTGACTGTTGCAGCAAGTGTATACATTTTTTGGGAGAGTAAAAGTTGAGAGGAATCACTTTTGTTGAGTTTTTTTTTTTGACTTAAATGTTGTCTGGGCCCACCCTCGGCCATCTCTGTGTGGAGTTTGCATGTTCTCCCCGTGCATGCGTGGGTTTTCTCCGGGTACTCCGGTTTCCTTTGCAGTGTACAT
The DNA here is from genome assembly GCF_037039965.1 of Doryrhamphus excisus. NCBI lineage: Eukaryota > Metazoa > Chordata > Actinopteri > Syngnathiformes > Syngnathidae > Doryrhamphus > Doryrhamphus excisus. The sequence continues at coordinate 15,907,344 of NC_136365.1, forward strand.
TTGGCCCCACGCTTCAACAAGCTGCCCTCAAGGTGTCAAAGGAAATAGCAAAGGTGTTACTTCATGTAAATACCTTGACTTCACACAAAACACCTGCTTAGTGTTGAAAGCCATCACGAGTACCCTTTAAAGGGGACCTATTATGCTCATTATTCGGCCCTTTGTATTGAGTTGTGGACTCCTATAGAGCAGCTATACACGATAACCAGCACAGAAAGCTTTCTAGTTCTTCCAGAATCTGCACCTATTCGGCTGTATTTTTGGGGGATTTGTTGTTCCTCTGAAAGTGGTCTGTTTTAATGCATTCCTCCTCCAGGCACGCTTACTTCTCTGTGGTTGGTCACATTCGCTCGTACTTAAAAGGATTTCCGGTTTGTGTTGCTAGCTGCTAACAGAGCTAATGTAGTAATAGGAGTTGATAATAAACAGTGTTAGCGCGCAGATCTCACAGCCAGGAGACAAGGGTTCAATTCCACCCTCGGCCATCTCTGTGTGGAGTCACACAAAAAACATGCTAGGTTAATTGGCGACGCCAAATTGTCTATAGGTATGAATGTGAGTGTGAATGGTTGTTTGTTTATATGTGCCCTGTGATTGGCTGGCCACCAGTCCAGGGTGTACCCCGCCTCTCGCCCGAAGACAGCTGGGATAGGCTCCAGCACCCCCCGCGACCCTCGTGAGGAAAAAGTGGTAGAAAATGAATGAATGAATGTTGTCTGACTTGCTATGAGGTTAAACCCTGGAGTCTCCTCATATGAAATTGAGTGAGTAAGAACTATGGATGTGAAAGACTTGGATATGACCAACAAATCATGAGTTCTTTCATCTAACAACATGATCCTCTGAACCGCTTTCACTGCTCTCAGTCCTCGCTGAAGTTTCTCGTGTAGAATCATTTGAAATGACCCAACTTTTCACAGTTGAAGTTGCAGGTTTTTGTGACTGCTTGGTTGTTGTGCTCTTAGAAGGAATTTTGGTTAGCCGGCCACTCCTGGGAAGGTTCACCAATGTTCCATGTGTTCGCCATTTGTGGATGATGGCTCTCACTGTAGTTGGCTGGAGTCCCAAGGCTTTAGAAATGGCTTTATAACCTCTTAATAATAATAATAATAATAATACATTTTATTTGTGTAGCGCTTTTTTCAAAATACTCAAAGACACTTTACAGAAGAATAGAGTTTAATAAAAGCAAGTAATTAAAATACAACATTCATTTGTTAATACACAGTTAAAACATGAGTAAAAGCGGGGCGGGGCACAGCAGTCAGATATAAAAAGTTAGTCATTAAAAACAGATTTAAAGACTGGTAAATCTACACTGGTAGATTTCAGGTAATCCCAGTTATGTTTTAACGAGGGAATCACTTGTTCACACAGAGCCATTTAGGTTTGAATTGTGTTTTCTGCTTTAATAATAAAAGGTTTCATTTAAAAACTACATTTTGTCTTCAGTTGTGTTGTCAGTAGCCACGTTTACATAAGGAGTTTTTCTCTTTCTGAATGGAATCTTTCCAAATGACCTTTCCGAAAACATGGTATACATGGAAATACATGGAATTTAGTTTGGATCGAAAACAAACTTTCCGCAGCAGTCCAGTGCCAATTGCTCGCCTCCATTTTTAAAACTGAAGAATGTCTCGATCTGCGTGTAACGTCATATCTGAGCATACGCTGAGATACACTGATCAATTTAAACTTATCAAGATAAAATTAATTCTTGCTAATATTTTATAATTAAACTCAGCACATGTTTTATATAGATATATATTTTCTTTTTTAATAAAACTGGACTTGTGAATGGCTTATGGAAGGATCAAATTCTGTTCCATAGATGGCGGTAATGCACACGAAAGCTGCTTGCCAACCGCCAATAAACAACAGAAATAGAAAAACACGACAAAGAAGAACGCAGTTTGACAACTTTCCGTTTGAGCGGGTACAAGATACCTCAATCGGATTGGGGAAAGGAATATTCCACCCCTGTGAATCCGATTATATATTCATTCGGATTGGCACTTTTCTTTCGGAATGAGATGTATACAAAGGTTAGATTCTTTTCGTTTGAGCAAATAAACCGAATGCAATTGGAATATTTGGGTCCATGTATACATGGCTATTGACTAATACTTACATTTGTTTAATGATCTGAAACATTTAAGTGTAAACATTTAAGGCAAACACTTTTTCACACCTTTTTCACACAGTTAAATTTGATTCTAAACTGTAATACAGGGGAAAACATGAGGTATCACTGCATGTGTGATACCTGTTTTATAATGAATCATCATGTTTCAGAAGTAACATCTCTCTCCACTGGTAGTCCCGCAAAAAACGTGTAATGACCACATTACATGTTACAGATGCTGTAGAAAACGCTAAAATGCTAACGCTACTTACCATTGAGAGATGTCTTGAAGTAACCTCTTTTCTTGAAAAACATCGCACTGTCCAGTCTCTACTTCCGGATCAGATTTGGAATCGAACACATAACGCTGTATGTTAAAAGCAGACATTTTAAAAAGCTACTGTTTATTCATTCATTCATTTTATACTGCTTTTCCTAACAAAAGTCGCAGGGAGTGCTGGAGCCTATCCCAGCTGTCTTTGGGCGAGAGGCGGGGTACACCTTGGACTGGTCGCCAGCCAATCACAGGGCACATATAGACAAACAACCATTCACACTCACATTCATACCTATGGACAATTTGGAGTAACCAATTAACCTAGCATGTTTTTGGAATATGGGAGGAAACCGGAGTACCCGGAGAAAACCCACGCATGCACGGGGAGAACATGCAAACTCCACACAGAGATGGCAGAGGATGGAATTGAACCCTGGTCTCCTAGCTGTGAGGTCTGCGCGCTAACACTGTTTATTATCAACTCCTATTACTCCGTTAGCTTTGTTAGCAGCTAGCAACACAAACCGGAAATCCTTTTAAGTACGAGCGAATGTGACCAACCACAGAGAAGTAAGCGTGCCTGGAGGAGGAATGCATTAAAACAGACCACTTTCAGAGGAACAACAAATCAAAAAAAAAAAAATACAGCCGAATAGGTGCAGATTCTGGAATAACTAGAAAGCTTTCTGTGCTGGTTATAGCTGCTCTATAGGAGTCCACAACTCAATACAAAGGGCCGAATAATGAGCATAATAGGTCCCCTTTAAAGGGTACTCGTGATGGCTTTCAACACTAAGCAGGTGTTTTGTGTGAAGTCAAGGTATTTACATGAAGTAACACCTTTGCTATTTCCTTTGACACCTTGAGGGCAGCTTGTTGAAGCGTGGGGCCAAATGTACACTGCAAAGATGTCACAGTGTGACCTCACCTGTCAAGCCCATCTTGACCCTTTTTGACCTGAATGCAGTTAGTCAGTAGCTGCTTTGTCTATTTTGTGTCTATTTTATGCAAATTTAAAGGCCAAGGTGACTTTGAACAGAATGTGAGTCTCAACGCAAATTAGAAACCATTTACATAACATTTATGAATATTCAGAGAATGCTCCGAAGACATTGAAGAGGAAGTTGTTATTTATGTTCTTATTTGTCTGAGCTCATCAACTGTCCATTAGATCAGTCAGTTCTTATGCTTATGAAATGAAATACTAAATCCGAAATGACATGCAAAACCTCCCCGGGGAAGGCTGTCTTGTTTAAACACTGCTGGATGATAGTCAACCCAGCCTCCTACTCTCCCAGACCTTCCATCCCTCGCTTTTTGCCTCGCTTCCGCCATGGCGCCTTCGATACTTCAACGAGCGATGGACGGATGATGAGAATCATTCAACGCTCTGTGTTTGTGTGTGTGTGTGTGTGTGTGTTTCAGAGTTCCTCCTCAGAGGCAGGAATGCACCCACATGCCGACAGACATGCTCACACTGCAAAACCACACACACATGAATACTCCCACACAACCAACACACACCAAACTCATGTTGAAGGCGACAAACATGGAACTGGAGGACTGTGGAACGAGCTGTTTGATATTGTTGGCCTATATATAAAGTCAAAGACGGACGGGGGTGTTGGTAGGATGTATGTGTGCATATGTACGTGTGTGATTTTGCGTTCATCCTCATTTTAAAGCAAAAAGGATGTCGAAGAAAATTGGAAATCATTGGGCTGCACGGTGGACAAGTGGTTAGCACACAGACCTCACATCTAGGAGACCAAGGTTCAATTCCTTCCATCTCTGTGTCGAGTTTGCATGTTCTCCCCGTGCATGCGTGGGTTTTCTCCACGGATTCCAGTTTCCTCCCACATTCCAAAAACATGCTAGGTTAATCATCGACTCCAAATTGTCCATAGGTATGAATTGTGAGTGTGAATGGTTGTTTGTCTATATGTGCCCTGTGATTGGCTGGCCACCAGTCCAGGGTGTACCCCACCTCTCGCCCCAAGACAACTGGGATAGGCTCCAGCACCCCCCGTGACCCTCGTGAGGAAAAGCGGTAGAAAATGAATGGGAATGGGTAATGGTGTTCATGCTGGTAATATTATTTACAACATCATCTACATGCTCCAACTATGAAAATATTCATTTTATTAATATTAATGGTAATGGTTTTATTTCATTTGAACATGCATCAGATTACAATTGAATGCATCACATAATCAGTTCACAGTTCCACATGTCCAAAAGGAGTAGGAAGAAGCAAAGCTTATTAAATCCTACCCCTCCATCTGGTACTTTTACAATCAGTAACTGTTACATTTGTTCACTTCCTGCTTTCCTAATATAATGTAAGTTTTATTTTTTTTGGTTGTTTTTCTTTTTTCACGTACTGAAGTAAATCCTACTCTGCAGAAATTCACTTATCGAGGTTTGGTCTGGAACCAATTCACTGCGACAAACGAGGGACAACTGTACTTTACATAAAAACAACCAATGAAATGGATACATGAACATTTAACATCTCTTGTAATTTTATTGAAGACTAGAAACCACAGATGATTTTAGTACATTACAAACCTATTTTAAAGAATGGACGCGATGAGAGCTGTATACTAGGGCTGCAAATATGATCATTTTAATAACTGATTAATCAGTTGATTATGTATTTTGATTAAATCGATCAATACAATTTTAAAGGGGACGAATTTGTTTTTTCCACTTTTCTGACCTATAAATGTAGTTAGAATGTTGTATTCTCATTTCAAACGATGCCAAAGTTTCAGATAATGAGGTTTGCGGATTTGGAAGTGAGTCCTGAAAGAAGTTTAGGATGGCTAAAAATGCTCAGTTTCAGAGGGCGTGGTAAAACTGGATGTGTGTGATGTCACAGAGGGCCGGACTTCCTTAAATGGGTCATAGTTAGGTAGCACTTTCCGTGTGACCAATCACAGTGGAGTAGGCATGTCCGGAAGTGGGGCACGGGGGGAATAAATTAAAACAGACCGTTTTGGCAGGAAGCACAAATGACAAATCAAAGGAAATACAGCTGGAATCGATGCTCACAAACTTTATTCTTCTATAAATACAACTTTCTTCTCATAATATTTCAACTTTTTTCCTGTCGTATACATACTTTTTAATTTTCAGTGTGGCCCGATTATTCCTTCATGGAAAGACGAGCATGCAGAATATATTAAGGTGTGATTCAGGTCTCCATCTCACTTCCATATTAAGGCTGCCTTGTGTAACAAGTACAGCATTCTCTTCATCTGCATAATGAATTAGGCTAGCTGGGAGCTTTGATGGAGGCTTTGAATTTCTTTGAATAAATCACTAGTAAATCAGCGCAAACATGCATGTCATAATAACTTAAATGGCAATTCTGTTGCCTATTTATTATGGTAATGTCATCCTGATTTGCAGCATTAAAAGGAAAGTGTTGACGAAGCCTGAAATACATGCAAATGTTGCTATGGTAAAAGCAAAATACAGTTAAAAACAAAAATGAGCGGAAATTTTTTTTTTAATTTAATGATTAAAAAAATCGTACTACTTCTTCTTCTTCTTTCTCTTTCGGTTTTTCCCTTCAGCAAATGAACTGCCTCCATCCAACCCTGTCTTTTACATCTACATCTACCCTCATGTCCTCCTTCACTACATCCATAAACTTCCTCTTTGGTCTTCCTCTACGCCTCCTACCTGGCAACTCTAAACGCAGCATCCTTCTACCAATATATTCACTATCTCTACTGTGGACTTTATCTCCAAGACCCCTAATATGTAATGTCCCTTTGATGCATTCATTCCTGATCCTATCCATCCTGGTCACTCCCAATGAGAACCTCAGCATCCTCATCTCTGGTACCTCTAGATCTGCTTCCTGTCTTTCCCTCAGTGGAACTATCTCTAGACCAAACAACATGGCTGGTCTCACCACAATGTAGGCCATTTTGGGTCATTCCCATAGTTGTGTAAAATTAATTTGCTTGCAATTAATCAATGTCATCAGTTTGCCGACTAGTGATGTTGCCATTCTATTCGTCCTGTCTTTGCAGAGGAAGAGAAAGAGGAAGTGTTTCTGAAATTTTCGGAATAATTTACTTTTGGGGCTGCATGGTGGCGAGTGGTTAGCGCGCAGGCCACTCAGTTAGGAGACCCGAGTTCGATTCCAACCTCGGTCATCTCTGTGTGGAGTTTGCATGTTCTCTGCATGTATGCGTGGGTTTTCTCCGGGTACTCCGGTTTCCTCCCACATTCCAAAAACATGCCAGGTTAATTGGCGACTCCAAATTGTCCATAGGTATGAATGTGAGTGTGAATGGTTGTTTGTCTATATGTGCCCTGTGATTGGCTGGCGACCGGTCCAGGGAGTATCCCGCTTCTCGCCTGAAGACAGCTGGGATAGGCTCCAGGATAAGCAGTAGAAAATGAATGAATTAATGAATTTCCTGTTGGTTTGGAATTCAAGAGTATAGATCCTCTGATATTGTTATGAACATTTTTTTCATGTATTCCTTATATGTGAAGTTTGGAGCATTCATGAACTTTCTAAAAGTTCATTTTTTGTTGATGTTTTCGGAAATGTTAAAGCGTTTTGCACTTCCCGGCCACTTGTCATTCTATGAACATATTATTGTATGTTGAGTTTTGAACTCCTTTTTGAGCTCTCTTTTACTGGCCTCTCAAGCAGCAGACCCTTTACACTTAGCGTGCTGATAGTGTTTGTTCTATATTTGCCTCCTTGTTATTCCGTTCTGATTTTCTGCTGTATGGCTATTTGCTAAAAAGGTCATATTTCATGCTTTGTGGCATGCGTTGCAAAATGTGTAGCTGGTGTTTTATTCAAAAGTAGAATTCTAGCGTGGTATGATAACTGGGGTCATGCAAGCGTGTAATTTAGCCTACCCTTTTGCTCTGCCGGGCTTTTTGTCAGCATCTTGCTTCGTCTTCTTTTAAGCGCTCTGCTCTAATTCACGCCATCTGTGCATCATCCCCCTCTTCCTAGCCTCCTCCAAAAAGTGCTCTCTCATTGATGCGTTTCTCTGCCTGCTCGCACAGCTGAAGGGATCCATCTTTTTTCTGTGTAGCTTTTATCATTGCGTTTCTCCCCCTTGTCGATATGTCTTCCTCCTGATTTGTCTCCCGCCGTCCTCCATCGCTAACTTCCACCCTCCCTCTCATCTCCCACCCTCCCTCTCCTCACTATCCTTCCATGCACACTTGATTCATTTTACACATCACGCAGGATTTCAGCATATTCTTCTGTAAAGGGAATTTCTTTCACTATTTTCAACTTGTCTCCTTCACTTTTTTGTGTGGATCCGACCCCCCCTAAAGCTGGGACCACTATGTTCTATTTCCAGCTGGTCATCATGGCAGGCACCGTTTTGTTGGCGTACTACTTTGAGTACACGGACACCTTCCCCGTGCACATCCAGGGCTTCTTCTGCTTCGACAAAGCCTACTCCAAGCCATACCCAGGACCGGAAGACTACAGCAAGGCTCCCCCTGTCTTGGTCTATTCCCTCGTTACTGCCATCCCCACTGTGACGGTGAGTTAGAGTTAATCAGAAAAATGACACACTTCCATGGGTCTGGTAAGATGTGTGCGACAAACACACACACACATGTAGGTGTTCTCCTCTCATGCACATGGTCGCTTGTGGATTGAAAGAGGAGCGAGGTGTGTAGGTGTGCGTCCTCGTGGTCTGACTTCTCCTCTGTTTGTGCGTGCACGCGTTTCCTGTCATAACCATGGCAACCAGCACTAAATTTGTCTTCCACGGTGCGCTGCGGTGCTACAGTGTCTGTTCAACCAGATTAAGCATTGCTTTATTTGCTCTGCTTTCACCGTGACTTTACTATACAGCACATGATGATGAATATTGAACCCTCTTTACAAAATTGCAATTTCTAGCTCACGCATAAGCAGAGCCTCAAGTCACTTCATGGTGTTAATTTGTGTATATTTCTTTTTAACCATCTAAACATACACATTTTACATTTTACAGTGTAGTTACACTTTCTTGACTGAGCATATTATTATTTAATAATGCAACAGCTTCACGTCCTCATCAAAGCTCTGTCTCCGTGTCGGCCTTGTCCCCCCTGGGCTTGTTGTCTCTTTGATGTCCTACAGTAAAGTGGCATTGCAACACGGTTGCCTCTGTGCAACACAGACACACACACAGACACTCTCGCTTTCAAACAGATGCCCATAATCACACACCAGTGAGCCAGCTCGTTTCATTAGGCTCCGTACTGGCTAAAGCATATCATTGCTATTTAGATTGTGAAGGCAAAAGGTCGTGGGACACATTCTTTTATTTATTCATTCATCCGAGTAGCCTTACATACCCCTGAATGTATTTGAAGTTTACTTAAAGCAGGGGTATCCAAAGTGCAACCTCGGGACCATTTCTAATGAGAATATCATCATCATGAGGAAAGACAATGTTATTTTAATAACATAAAGATTAAATATTAACATCTAGGAAGATTGCCCTGCGATTGGCTGGCGAACAGTGCAGGGCAGGGGTGGGCAAATATTTTGACTCGTGGGCTGCATTGAGTTAACAAAATTGTCCGGGCGACCAGGACATATACTTAACACACACACACACGCATATTTTATGCTTATAATTGTCCTTGAATTATTTGTCTAATTTTATCTGTAAAAGTGTTATACTATCACCTGTATGTTCTCATGTCCCTTTAAACATCAGGCCACATCAAACGATGGTAATGGTTTTATTTATTTTAAACATGCATCAGATTACAATTGAATGCATCCCATAATCAGTTCACAGTTCCACATGTCCAAAAGAAGTAGGAAGAAGCAAAGCTTATTAATTCCTACCCCTCCATCTGGTGCTTCTACAATCAGTAACTGTTCCATTTGTTCACTTCCTGCTTTCCTAATATATTTTTATTTTTATTTTTATTTTTATTTTTATTTTTATTTTTATTTTTATTTTTATTTTTATTTTTATTTTTATTTTTATTTTTATTTTTATTGTAATTTAATTTTACATTTATTTATTTTTTTAACTGTTACATTTGTTCACTTCCTGTTTTCCTAATATAATTTTAATTTTAATTTTAATTTTAATTTTAATTTTAATTTTAATTTTAATTTTAATTTTAATTTTAATTTTAATTTTAATTTTAATTTTAATTTTAATTTTAATTTTAATTTTAATTTTAATTTTAATTTATATTTATTTTTTTTTTAACTAAATAAGACATCCGACTTGCAAGTCATATTGCCAGTTTGTATATAAAACGTTAACATAGTAGCACTTATATAATACTTAGAATACTTATTAATACTTAGAAAGCAACTGGCGTTGCCGGATTCAAACGCTTGTTGGGCCGCATGTGGCCCCCGGGCTGTAGTTTGCCCACCTCTGGTCCAGCGTGTACCCTGCCTCTCGCCCAAAGTCAGTTGGGATAGACTCCAGCATACGGCCAAGATCCTAGTGGGCATCAGCGCCATAGAAAATGAATGAACGGAGGTTTTAGGAAGAACAACAGAAATGGAAAAATCAGGTGTCATTCTGTCATGTTCATGTCACTTCCGGCCCTGCGCTGTTATTTTGGTGTGCTGCACTTCCTGCTGAGGGGAAGCTGCAGCCACTTTAGTGTAATTGTGCACGGCTGGTGGCAATTACAATCAGTTGGGTTGAAAAGCCAAGTGTCGCCGCTTTGCAACTGACTCGTGTGTCCTCACCTGTGCTGTTACTTAAAGTTTTGTACCTGTTGTTTTGCGTCTCAGAGCTTTTTGTTTTGCTTCTTCTTGTACTTCATAAAATAACTTTGATATGCACTCTTGAAATACTAGTTGAAATATTCAGAAATTAAAAAAAAAACTAAAGCAAGAATACGAAAAAAAGAGCTGAAGTTGATATAATGTACTTTTTCGCTTATATCACAAAGCTGAGATGCTGTATAACTTCTAATCAGCGTGACCCCTTGCTTCCTTTCATTTTTCACATTTCATGAGGCCCTCACTGGAAAACGTTTGGACACACCTGACTTAAATATATAGAGCCCTGACCTCAACCATAGATACAGTTTCCGGTCACCTAGAATGCCCTTCCCATGTAGATTAGAGACTGAAACAATAAAATACTTTGCCTGAAAATGTTTTTCTGTGTGGGTAGCCCCTGGAATTAATTTCTAACACACACACACGGCAGGTACGTGATCTGAGCTTGCAGTCGATGAGATGGGGGCTGCAGGCGTGAGACTCATGTGAGCTTTGCAGAGTGGGAGTGAAGTGGCATCATTTTGCCTGGAGTGTGAAGTTTTATGAAAGTCAGAGCATCTGTGTTCACTATTGCTTCAGGAAAGCGCCCCATCCTACAAGCCTCTCTTTAAACACGGAGGGGGGTGGGGGGGTCACTTTTCACTCTTCACTCCAATCTGACTCAGGCTTTGCTTTTATGTGAGGAATAGCAAAAAAAAAATGTTCTACTGACATGAAGCGAGAATTCCCATACAAGTATATGGACTCAAAATGTTGGTGTTATTCTGTGCTTGATGAGAACAAATATTTGACCAAACTGTGTTTTTACTCAAAGCCAATCTCTGTGGGTGTTTTTAAATCAGAAGCCATCCCACACAAAAAGACTCAAAAGTAACATTCATGCAGTTAAATAGGTGTCTATTTAACTCATTCACTATCAAATTCGTATACAGTATCATCCCAAAGGCGTATATATGTCTTTTAGGTTTGTTTTTGCGAGTGTAAAAAAAGAGGTGGTGATGCAACTGCACAATAGGAGAGATCATGTTTGGTGAGGTTTTAAGCCATAAAAACGTTCACAAGGTGACAGAATTGCAGTTTTTTTCCCTGTGTTTTCATTGTTGCATGTTTTTCTTCATTGTTTAAAAACTGAAATTTTGCCAAAACTTACCAATGTTCTACTGCTGATTACTAAAAAACAGAAAAAGGTAGAAAGTAACTGTTTGTTTTTGATCAAAGATGAGAGTCTAATCTTTCTTATGTTATATAAGTCCTAGAACACAATATTCCGTGTGTCTTGGAAAAAAAACGGTAAAAATCGTCATTAAAAAATGGCCGGTACTAAGAGGGATGTCTTTTTGAAAAATGGCTTGGCTAAGTTACAGTGTTACAGAAAACATAATTCCTCCTTGCGAAAAGCTGCAAGTGCTGATGTACAATCCTGGAATACAAACAAATCAGCCTTATTTATACAGTCACGGCCAAAAAACATTGCCATGACTGTACACAGTCACAATTTTGACACTTTTTTTGATTGATGATCCGATCTCTCCTGCATGAGGTGTTAAAAATGTGTAGCGACACATCTAATTAAAATATACTTATTAACACTATATTTACGCACTGTCTCAGTTATCATACAACCAAACATTGCACCTAACAAACTAGTCAGCTTGCCCGTGAAATTGCGTGCCCAAACAAAGGATCCCACGCGCTGGTGACTCAAACTTGTTGTATTATTAACACACAACAAGATTCCTAATGTTTCTTTATAACAAAACGTGCCTGTTGGCCTGCTTAAAGCTTCTCCCCCAGTTCTGTTACCCCCCATCATGACGTCTGCATTGGTTGACTCTGTAGTTATTATTATTGAGCACTGCTGCAACATAACCAACCATGGGGGCAAAGAAAGTAGCAACTGCTAGCCACTGCATAGTCCAGTAAATGTAAATAGTAGTTCACACCGAGCCTTACATCCAAAAAGACATAGCGACCGCTAATGGAGACTTTCGGAATTCTAACCAGATGCACGTATTTTCCGTACTTTGTCTGTATGATTTAACAACACAGTGCTACCTAAACAATACTGAATGTTGATTGGCACCTCACTTGACCCAATAGACAAATGTTTACCAAAAGCACTTTTTATGTTTTAAATAAATGTAGCTTTCCCGTACTACTGAAGAAACACTTCCTGGGAGATGTTGCTAACATTGTAAACAGAGAAGCAGAGCTTGGGTTAAGGCAGAAAGCGTATCTCGACTACAGCCATGCCCATATAAGGAAGCCTGTCCATCTGTGACATCACAAACCCTCCAGTTTAACAACGCCCTCTGAAACCAAGCGTTTTGAACCATCCCGAAATTCTTTCAGGACTCGCTTCCAAATGCACAAACATCATTCTATGAAATTTCAGCATCATTTAACACAAGTATACAACATTATAACTCGATTTATAGGTCAGAAAAGTGAAAAAAGCATAATAGGTCCCCTAAATAAATACAAGGACTTGTCGCGACACACTTTCATATAAACTCTGAGTGAGGGGATGTGCGTTGACAATCCACCCACACACTCACCTTCACTGCTGCACTGAAAGTTGCAGCAGTATTTCCAAGTACCACACAAGTGCCTATTTAACTCTTTCTCTTGCTCACTTCCTCTCACTTTGTGTTTCTCTCTGTGCCTCATATACCATCACACCAGTACATGACTCTTACTCTCATAGTTTAGCATTAATTAGTGGGGCAATAAACATTTCAAACCCTACAATGTTATTGTGAAAACACATGCATATTATATTTTCATGCTTTACGTCAGGGGTCTCAAACTCAATTTACCTGGGGGCCACTGGAGCTAGGGTCTGGGCAAGGCTGGGCCGCATCAGGTTTTCAAAAAAAACAAAACAAACGCATTTATTAAAAACAGAAAAATACACAAACTTTTTCAGTGCTTTGGTTCCGATTTTCTACAATAAAGCTCTGATAAAACATTCCACTGTTCTCAAATATCTTTCTGTACAAAACAAGATGAAAAATAAACAAATCAAGAATAAAGAAAATCAATCAGTAATAAATAAATAATAATTAAATGGCAAATAATAAACTTAAACCACATATAGTTGGTGGGTAGACAAATTATTTTTTTCAGATTAAAATTAAAGCATTATTAGAGCCCTGTAGACATGACAAAACACGACTATAGTCACATTTATACTTTTTTTATTTACAACATATTGCGCAACTGCAGGGTCTTGAGCCACATGCTAACTCGCAAACTAGAGAGCTAGCGACCTAAACGGTAGCCTTCAAGTTATTTCCTTTAAACTTAAATAGCCAAAAACTTACCACTTCCACACGGATAGGGAGGATAACTATTAACAGTTATTTAACCTTTAACATGAACATTAATCAAACGTAATAATTTTTTCTGGGTACATGATACCATACAGCATCCATATCAAACTTGCGCGGGCCACACTAACATTAAACTTTCATATCAAGGCGGGGGCCTCAAATTAGTGTCCTGCGGGCCGCATGTTTGAGACCCCTGCTTTACATGATCCATCAGGCTATGCTAGCTGGAACATGTAATATTTGGGGCTGATTTTTGTATCTATTACATGCACAGTGTATGTATGCAATGATGCTGTGTTGTTTTATGCTAATTGCATGCTTCAGTCCGCCTGTCAATTGACGCTGTTAACCTTTGACCTAAATATACATGGCGAAGCATACAATTTGGAGTTTATATCTGCAAATTAGTACTCAATGTGCAGCATATGCAAAATGCTAAATACTTTGACCCGGCATATTTCTGTGCTAATGCTGCTAAATATAAACCTCTTAAATGGCATAGTACAGCTAAAAGAGGGCACTTTTGGAAATGTTACTGCTGCCGACACAACTCTATAGAAGGATAGAGGAACACATGAAGAAGAGATAAAATCAGGAAAAACGTAAGCATAAAGAAGAGACGAGTGAGAGTTTATTTGCGGCTGTCTGCTAAAGCTCCACTAGAGCCATCATGCATCATGCAGCTCCGTGACAGAGATTGGGGCAAATCATGGCGGAAAACCATATCATCCAGACATGTCAGGTTTTATTTCGTAAGAATTGTGAATGCATGAAAAATTGTACTGTCATATCGTCTCAGCCAAGCTGGACATAAACAATGCGTCATTGTGCTTGGATGGTTTTGTATTTTCTGCATGAGTCAACCTTGGTGCGGAGAGTTGAAGCGGGTCAGTGGCTGCATTGGTTACAACATTCAGTGGTGCGATTGTATTAATCCACATTTTTGGGCTTCTGATCTGATCTTTTTTTTTTTTTTATAATACGCTTTTGTTACAAACATGAATTTTTGGAATTGAATGAGGTTATGAAAGTCGCTCTTCACAGCATTAAAAACAAAGTATTGCTGAATTTAATTGATTACAATATTGTTTGGCTATTGTAATAAACCTCTGTGAGTCAGGTCCCTAATCCAATGAAAGACAAAATGGGGAAAAAAGGGAACGCAAAATACTTTTAGGGTAAGACTAATCATTTGACATCCTTATCGATCAATTTGTGGGACAATTGAAGGATGAAGAGTCTTGAACCAGTCATGATGCTATATATATCACTATATTGACACTTACTATGGTACCCATTATGTCATTGGATGGTCATAACACCTCATACTTTGGTACGTGATAAAAAAATAATTTACTTAAACTATATTAGGAAAGCAGGAATTGAACAAATGTAACAGTTACTGATTGTAAAAGTACCAGATGGAGGGGTAGGATTTAATAAGCTTTGCTTCTTCCTACTCCTTTTGAACATGTGGAACTGGGAACTGATTATGCATTCAATTGTAATCTGATGCATGTTCAAATGAAATAAAACCATTACCAATTAAGAATATATGATTCCCTTCTATGCAATAATAATTTCACAGTCTTTAGTATAAACAACCAGCGGTCAGAGCAGCTCTTCCCGTGTGAGCTCCCCGCACAATGACACAGCAGTCCAGGCACAGTGAGGGGAAACTACTGCTGTAGCTAAGGCGTAAAATATCCAACGTACAACGTGAAAATAGCTTCGCCACGGACGTTATTGTATGGTGTTGTGTTTTCTTCTTGCGGGTGGGGGCTGTAGAGTGGTAACCAACTCCTACCATGTCAGAGTGTAGCCCAGAGTTATGAACGTTATACGGCAAAAAGATCAACACGATCTTGTGGTGGAAGCCGATTTTATAAGATATTCAAGATACTACAAATCGGTAGCTCGGAACTGGACATCCTTAATCGGTACAATTTTTTTCAGATTTGGAAATATTCATTCATTCATTCATTCACAAGGGTCGCGAGGGGGGCTGGAGCCTATCCCAGCTGTCTTCGGGCGAGAGACGGGGTACACCCTGGACTGGTCGCCAGCCAATCACAGGGCACACAACCATTCACAAACACATTCATACCTATGGACAATTTGGAGTCGCCAATTAACCTAGCATGTTTTTGGAATGTGGGAGGAAACCAGAGTACCCGGAGAAAACCCATGCATGCACAGGGAGAGCATGCAAACTCCACACAGGAATTGAACCCTGGTCTCCTAGCTGTGAGGTCTGCACACTAACCACTCGTCCGCCGTGCAGCCAATTTGGAAACAATAAAAATTCAGAGTATATTATATTGACCCAAGTATAAGACGACCCCTTTTTAACAATATTACAGGAATGATGGCGTCTTGTCACCATGATAACACCACCTCACATGCCGTAGATGGTGTTTTTGCTCTAGGAAAAATGTCTAAAAATGCCAGATCATCTCATATCTGGGTTGTAGAAATTCATAAATATACACCAAATAACCTCTTCTTCCTGTCAGTCACACACACACACACCAATGACTTGGTGAGATGTAACCTGTGACAGAGACAAAGCAGTAATATGACAAAAATTCATGCAGTAGACCTTGCTCCCAGGGACAAAATGATATATCCGTGTTATAGTGTAGTACCCCTGCATGATTCGAGCCCCTGTCACGCTGCCCGTCTGCTGGATTGTTATGTTAATTTTTGCAATTCAGAAAATGTTGGCTTTTGCTGTTTTCATTATTGGCCATTCACTTTGTATGTATTGTTTGTGGAGTCTGAAAGTGTCAGGTTTGATCCTATACATTCACAATGTGACATAACAGCTATCATCCTGGGCTATGACTTCTGATGATTGCAGTTGTCATCTGTTTTGCAACACGCTGTCAATGTGCAAACAAGCACTAACACACACACACACACAGAAATCATATGCTGATATGCAAATTGTCCATAAGTTTGCATGTTGTTAGCTCGGAGACAATCTTTCATGAATAATGGAGCCCAATGTGACAGACAGTAGCGAGTTGGAAGGACTACAGAGTAGAAGATAAGATTGGTGTCTTGTACTGAATCTCATCCCGGTTATTTGTGCCAACGGATTGTTTAGAAGATCACTTCCCATGATGCCTTCTTCCTCGGGACGTTGTAGGAAAGACGATGAGGTCATGTATTCTTTTGGATTTCTATACAAAACCTCTTGAAAAATCCTGTGTTTGCAATGGCGCTCACATAGTGATGCTTGTCTTCTCGTCCCCGTCTGTACTTAAAAAGGAACTATTATGCTTTTTCCACTTTTCTGACCTATAAATGTAGTTAGAATGTTGCATTGTCATGTTGAGGTGAGGCCTGAAAGAAGTTTGGGATGGCTCAAAACGCTCGGGTTCAGAATGCATTGGAGGGTTTTGATGTCACAGAAGGGCGGACTTCCTTATATATAACAACAGTGGTTGTCTGTGTAGCATTATAGAGTGTGCATACTGGGAGCGGAGTTGCGAATAGCCATTTCCCGCTACAATCAGTGTATCTACCTGATTAATGATCACATTACACGTCACTGATGCTGGAGAAACGCTAAAAAGCTAACGCTACTTACCATTGAGAGACGTCTTGAAGTAACCTCTTTTCTTGGGAAACTTCGGACTACTTCCGGATCGGATTCGGGATCCAACACATATGGCTGTACGTTAAAAGTGGCAACTCCTATACCGGTTATCAATTCCTATAAAGTTGGGTTCGGCAGCTATCCGGAAGTCCTCCTGAGCACTTGGGACAGTGACCAACCACAGCGCAGTTGGCGTGCCTGGAATAAATTTTTGCGGCGATCGCAAAATCCAAGACATACCGGAAGAAACTTCAGACTACTTCCGGATCGGATTCGGGATCCAATACATATGGCTGTACGTTAAAAGCGTCAACTCCTATACCGGTTATCAATTCCTATAAAGTTGGGTTCGGCAGCTATCTGGAAGTCCTCCTGAGCACTTGGGACAGTGACCAACCACATCGCAGTTGACGTGCCTGGAATACATTTTTGCGGAGATTGCAAAATCCAAGAAATACCAGAATAGGTGCAGATTCTCGAAGATCTACAAAGCTTTCTGTGCTCGTTATCATGTGTAACCATTCATTCATTTTCTACCACTTTTCCTCACGAGGGTCGCGGGGGGTGCTGGAGCCTATCCCAGCTGTCTTCGGGCGTGAGGCGGGGTACACCCTGGACTGGTGGCCAGCCAATCACAGGGCACATATAGACAAACAACCATTCACACTCACATTCATACCTATGGACAATTTGGAGTCGCCAATTAACCTAGCATGTTTTTGGAATGTGGGAGGAAACCGGAGTACCCGGAGAAAACCCACACATGCA
Source organism: Doryrhamphus excisus (assembly GCF_037039965.1). Lineage (NCBI taxonomy): Eukaryota > Metazoa > Chordata > Actinopteri > Syngnathiformes > Syngnathidae > Doryrhamphus > Doryrhamphus excisus. The sequence continues at coordinate 15,925,221 of NC_136365.1, forward strand.
CGGGGAGAACATGCAAACTCCACACAGAGATGGCAAAGGGTGGAATTGAACCCTGGTCTCCTAGCTGTGAGGTCTGCGCGCTAACCACTCGTCCACCGTGCCGCCTCATGTGTAACCAATCTATGGAGAAATAAACCACTCAACCACACACAATAAAGATGATTAAAGTATTCCAGGGCCGGAGTCTGTTTATAGTTTCCCAACCCTAAAAGAACCACTATCAATTCTTCAGAAACTGAGTCACCATATGCATCTATGCTTTGTTTGTGCACTCATCATGTTTGTCCGATGCACTGTCTAGCCCCTAGGATAACCAAAACACATTTGTGGCAGTACATTCGAAAACCAAATACTATGAAAACTGGGACATATGAAAACACTGAGGTGGACCAATACAGCTTATTAGCATTAAAGACACAAAAAACAGAGTGTTCCTGGTAGGGCTTAGTAAAAGCACTTAAACCGACAAATTCCAGCATCAAGCTAGATTTGAACAACACACTTTCAATATAAAATTGCGGGACCTCTGACACTTATTTGCTAGAGATGGTCTTGATTGATTTGGGATGGTCTTGAACTAAATCATCACTCTATGGAACGATCTATGGAACACATCGTACAGATCATGATGTCAGCAGTTTTGTCTATAAGACGGAGCAGTGAATAAAAAAAGAGCAGTGGGATAATGAAGGATAAGCATGGCTTTACCCTTTCAATCACGTAAAGCGATGCAGACAGGCGGCCATGTTGCCCCATGACGATACGCCTGACCAGCTCTTGATGGTCTGTCTGTAAGAAACATTTCAGCTCATACATGAGAGTCTCTAATCCTTCAGTTCTCTCCTAGTATTGCAAGATTAGCCGTTCCCACATGGGGACCAACACAAAATCCTTGATGAAAACAGACCCATCACATAGGAAGTAAAGGAGAAGAGGAACCAAGCCGAAAAGGAATGGGGTCATGTTTCATATTGAGCTAATCTTCCCCTTCTTCTGACAGTGGGGAGGAGTTTTTTTTTCTTTTTAAAGAGAGCGAGAAACAGAAATAAACAGTAAAATAATTACATTCACTTTTTCCGGTAGCCTAGTTTTTCTTCCTGACAAAGACTCGGGAAAGCTGCCCAGGCATAGTGACTAAAAGCAGGGCGAGACAGGAGATGGATGAAGAGGATGTGGGTGATGATAATGGAGCTGTAGCTAAATTGTCATGGTTACCATCGTTGGTGTGCGAGAAGACTGTCTACATCCTTGTGTGTGTGTGTGTGTGTGTGTGTGTGTGTGTGTGTACTGGGCTTGTAATGTCCACATATAGTATGTCATAGGGTATCAACAAAGGCCCTTCAAGAAAAAGGTCCCAAACACGTGGCCCGTGGGCCAAATGTGGCCCGCAGGACACTAGTTTGAGGCCCCCGCCTTGATATGAAAGTTTAATGTTAGTGCGGCCCGCGCAAGTTTGACATGGATGCTGTATGGTATCATGTACCCAGAAAAAATTATTACGTTTGATTAATGTTCATGTTAAAGGTTAAATAACTGTTAATAGTTATCCTCCCTATCCGTGTGGAAGTGGTAAGTTTTTGGCTATTTAAGTTTAAAGGAAATAACTTGAAGGCTACCGTTTAGGTCGCTAGCTCTCTAGTTTAGTGTCTCAGGACCCTGCAGTTGCGCAATATGTTGTAAATAAAAAAAGTATAAATGTGACTATAGTCGTGTTTTGTCATGTCTACAGGGCTCTAATAATGCTTTGTTAATTTTAATCTGAAAAAAATAATTTGTCTACCCACCAACTATATGTGGTTTCTTAAGTTTTTATTATTTGCCGTTTTATTATTATTATTATATTTATTTATTACTGATTGATTTTCTTTATTCTTGATTTGTTTATTTATTTTTCATCTTATTTTGTGTAGGAAAATAAAAAGTAAGATATTTGAGAACAGTGGAATGTTTTATCAGAGTTTTTTTTGTAGAAAATTGGAACCAAATTTTTAAATTTTTTAGTTTTTAATAAATGCAGGGGTTTTTTTTGGAAAACCTGATGCGGCCCAGTCTCACCCAGACCCGAGCTCCAGTGGCCCCCAAGTAAATTGAGTTTGAGACCCATGTCATAGGGTCTCAACAAAGGCCCTTCAAGAAAGGTTTCTTTTCCCCAAAAAGATCTTACGTATCATTTTGGAGAAAGTATTCTACACCCACAATCACGTAGATGATGCATTTAATGCCATGACAGATATAATTCACCGTTAGTGGTCTCACACAACAAAGCCCCCAGATGCAAGTGATGGGAGCTTATCAAACCGAAAATTACACACTTCCACACTCCCCCTGGAGCCCGTGTTGCTTTTTATAATATTGTTGTGACATCAAACGGCCAGTTACCTCTGCATGACTTGTTCCTGTTTTATGAGACACATGTTGTTGTTCTACGACCTGATGTGTATGGAACTCATTAGCTCATGGATAGCATGAATATTCCTTGTAAAGGCACTCATTACAGTAATTGGAAATCTAATGGGGTACATAATATTCGTTTATGACTCATCCCTGAAGAGATGTGTACTATAAACACAACCACTATATACTGTGTTAGCATTCTTGTTACATTTTGTGACTTGGCTAAAAGTATACATTAGTATTATGCAAAAGCCCAGCTTTACATATGTTGTTGTAGCAACACTCAAGACCACATTAGGGATGGAGACGATCTGTTTTAGTATCAACAACGGGTTCTGATACCAGCGTGTTGACGGCCACACTACACAAAACTTCAAGGTTGCTATGACTTCAAGTTAGTTAGCCTCAAATTTCTTTCAAAAAAAGTTGGAGAAGGACAGAGTAAGAAGCCAAAAACTTACCACTTCCACACAGAATGGGAGGAGAACTTATTTCAGGTTGACTCCATGCAGTGTGAAGGTAATCGTTCGATATTTTTGACTACATGGCCATATTATTAGTATATATTAAAAAAATTATTATTATTCTATTATTATTAATTAGCTAATAGTGAGGGAGCACAAATATATTAAAAAAGACTGAAAATGGTATACATGTTTTTAGTTAGTCAGTGGATGACACAGTATAGTCTCCACAATTTGTGTCCCAATTAATAAAACAAAATAATAATAAAACAAACTGTCTAAAATATGGCATTTCTCAATATACACAGGTATCATATAATTATAATTGCACATGACTTACAGACATCAATTTATGTGCTTGTTTCACAAGCTCAGCTCAATGAATTATTGCTATACAACACCACCCCACTTTAACTTAAGCACAAATTAAAATTATAGATAATAATAATAATAAAATAATAATAACATAAATACATTTTCACAAAAACGATGATAAAATATATGATGTATTGTCGTAAAAATATGTAAATTCATGGAGATCCTCCACTATTTAATGTTGCCAGATGCGTTTTCTTGCTCTTTTACCCACTAATTCTGTTTATTAACTCCAAAAACGTGTATTTTTTTTAAATAATCATTGTCAGCGTCCTTTTCATTCCCATTGGTGGTTTCCTGTCAGGCAGTGCTTGCACATGCACACATACTACAAAGGCAGCGTCCACCCACATGCTTTTGGTGTCACTTTTCATCAAGGAGAAAAAGATCATCGCACATCTGACTGTCACCTTGTCACAAAGACTACGGAATGAAAGCGAGCCAATTAGGAGCAACTCAACAGCAACTTGTCGTCGGTACAATCCTGTTCTCTTGCCGCTCTCTACACTTCTTATTCTCTCAGACATCCTCGCAACTTCACTTCATCTCTGTATGCGTGACACTTTCAAAGCTTCCAGACGCTTTAAGGCTTCCTACATGTTGAAAAGTCTTACTATATGGATTCAGAGCAAGGGGGTCCTTATGATCTCTTTGGGAGGAGAAGATAGCTGGTGTCAGTCATTTCTATTATTCACAACTTCAGGGGTGGCCAAACTTTTCCACTGAGCCCCGTCTAGAATATATTTAAAGGATGCAGGTTCCACTTTGATGTTCTTCACTTTTTTAATGATAGACAATTTAGGTAAAGAAATATGTTATGATGGCAAAAATTATTGCTATTAGGATTACTTTTTTATTCATTTTCTACCGCTTATCATCATGGGGGTTGCGGGCGTGCTGGAGCCTATCCCAGCTGTCTTCAAGCGAGAGGCGGGGTACACCCTGGACTGGTCGCCAGCCAATCACAGGGCACATATAGACAAACAACCATTCACACTCACATTCATACCTATGGACAATTTGGAGTCGCCAATTAACCTAGCATGTTTTTGGAATGGTAATGGTAATGGTTTTATTTCATTTGAACATGCATCAGATTACAATTGAATGCATCACATAATCAGTTCACAGTTCCACATGTCCAAAAAGAGTAGGAAGAAGCAAAGCTTATTAAATCCTACCCCTTCATCTGGTACTTTTACAATCAGTAACTGTTACATTTGTTCACTTCCTGCTTTCCTAATATTTTTTTTTTGTCACGTACCAAAGTACAAGGTGATATGACCATACAAGGACATAATCGGTCAATAATGTGGGAGGAAATCGGAGTACCCGGAGAAAACCCACGCATGCAAGGTGAGAACATACAAACGCCACACAGAGATGGCCAAGGGTGGAATTGAACTCGGGTCTCCTAGCTGTGAGGCCTGTGCGCTAACCGCTCGTTGACCGTGCAGCCTGTTCTGGTAAAATGCGATGTAAAAATGGTCATACCTTTAAATAAATAGAAATGTCATTAAATAACAACAAATACTATATATGGGATATCGGGATGAAAATTATTGGTACCGATAATTATCGGCCCGATAATATTGGCTGTTTTTCATTCAATTACAATTTATTTTTATTGCATGGCCTAATCATACTTCATACCATTGTATGCGGGCCAAGAAAACATAAGCTATGACACACAAATGGCCATCGAGCCGGACTTTAGTTCTTATATTCCCACAGCTGTCTCCATACGACATCACCCATCAATGCAGTAGAGTCGTGCAAAGTACTGCCCGTATGGCACCTAGGGCTTATTTTTTATTCCAGGCCATCTTATTCTCCATTGTGTACCAAGTAGACACACACTTCCTCCAGGAGTTGCTGGAGAAACGGTGGGCATTGAAGATTAGACATCGGGATTATACTCAGGATTATCCAGTCACCCACCGCCTACAGTGATTATGGCTTCATTAACCCTTAAGGCATACTTGTCCATAATGATAACTACTCTCAGCTTCCCAAGTACTGCTGTAAATGTATACTACTACAACTCGGAATAGACAAACCTTATACTCGCACTGCCAGCAGTAAGTTGAGCAAGTTTCCGATGAACGTTTGCCTCCGTCAAGGTTGCACTTTGTCACCTATTCTGTTCATAATTTTTGAAGAATTCCTAAGTGCAGCAAAGGCGTCAAAGGGGTCCAGTTTGGGGGGCTTTAGGATCACGTATCTGTTATTCCCACGATGTGATCCTGATGGCCTCATTGGACTGTGACCTTCAGAGTTTACTGGAGCGTTTTGCAGCTGAGTTGTGAAGATTCTGGAAGGAGACTCAGCACCTCCAATTCAGAAAAAGAGTGGATTGTACCCTCTGGATAGGAGGTCCCGTCCCAGGTGGAGGAGGTTCAAGTATCTCAAGGTTTTGTTCACAGGTGAGGGAAGGTTAGAGTGTGAGGTCATTCTAAAATAATTCTGTAGAATCATTCCATAAATCAATCATTCATTTATTAACGCTTACCGTGAGCATGCTGGAGCCTATCACAGCTGCCTTCAGGTGAAGCAGGGTGTGCTCTCCTCACAACACGTGTCTGTATGCTGCTAGACAGCCAGCAAACCAATGAAGAAAACTCTGCATACAAGGCTTGTTTTTCTTGCTTTATGAAGCTTTCTTGTCAAAATAAGTAGTAACTGAAACATACAGAAAAAATAAAATAAAATTCCAATACTGCTCATGTTGCAGGCTAAACACACATTAGCTAACAGTTAGCTAACACACGTACACTAACTGCAAATGCAAGCTAGCAGTAGCATGAAGCTAGCGAACTTTACAAAACAGTACAAACAAAAAAGCAGATGCGTCTATGTAAGTGCTTTATACACCAATATACCTCCAAAGACGATAATTTCCCAATAAACAAGCGTTTAGAGCAACTTTCAGCGTGTTTATGAGGTTCCCCGTTTCGCTTCTGCCGTGAGGTCAGTCTGCTTTTCACCGAGAGAAAAACGACAAAGCTTGTCTATACGCGAGAGCACTCTCTAGTGACCCCAAACGATACCTTCTAGAGAAGATGTCTCACTCTGTAAACTTTTTAACCTTAGCCTTTTTAACAATATTTATTAGAACTTTTAGCTATTTATTACTTTCATTTTAACTAACTTGTGAAACTTATGAATTATTAATGTATTTGATCCAAAGACATGACACAGGGTACACCCTGAACTGGTCGCCAGCCAATCACAGGGCACATATAAACAAACAACCATTCACACTCACATTCATACCTATGGACAATTTGGAGGGTGGAATTGAACTCGGGTCTCCTAGCTGTGAGCCCCGTGCGCTTAACCACTCCCACACCATGCAGACTCCATAAAACATTCATTCATTCACCGCTTATCCTCACGAGGGTCGCGGGGGTGCTGGAGCCTATCCCAGCTGTCTTCGGGCGAGAGGCGGGGTACAGCCTGGACTAGTCGCCAGCCAATCACAGGGCACATATAGACAAACAACCATTCACACTCACATTCATACCTATGGACAATTTGAAGAATCAACCTAGCATGTTTTTGGAATGTGGGAGGAAACCAGAGTACCCGGAAAAAACCCACGCATGCACGGGGAGAACATGCAAACTCCACACAGAGATGGCCAGGGGTGGAATTGAATCCCGGTCTCCTAGCTGTGAGGCCTGATCGCTTAACCACCCGTTCGCCATGCAGCCTCCATAAAACATAAAAGTCATAATTAATCTTCCATCGTCTGGAAGACTGCTCCAGATTTTAAACCAAAACGCAATCCTGACTCCGGGCACCCGCAGGAGGCCGCTCCCTGACTCCAGCAGCAACATTTTGGATGTACAGCAGCTGTTTTACAGCTTGTTTATTATTAGTGAAACGTGTAATAATATTGTAATAATTGCAAGTTTGCACCCTTCAAACAGCGTTAGACGTTTCCAACAAGCGAGGGATTTCCCTGGATGGCAGCAGAATGCATGAAACAAACAGATGTAATATGGGTTGTTGCAATAAATAGATTATGGCATGCGGTGGTGATATTTATGTGATAGGACATCTAAATCTGTCTTGCTCATAGCAAAAGTTCAGCTACTGAAACAGGAAAAAAATGCAGCAGCATTTTCAAAGCAGACAGACATACTTCCTTCCTTCCCAAAAGTACCTTATATCAGTTCTTGTCTTTATGAATATGGTAATGGTAATGGTTTTATTTCATTTGAACATGCATCAGATTACAATTGAATGCATCACATAATCAGTTCACAGTTCCACATGTCCAAAAGGAGTAGGAAGAAGCAAAGCTTATTAAATCCTACCCCTCCATCTGGTACTTTTACAATCACTAACTGTTACATTTGTTCACTTCCTGCTTTCCTCACATAGTTTAAGTTTTTTTTTATTTTTTGTCACGTACGAGGTGATATGAGCATCCAATGACATAATGGGTACCATAGTAAGTGTCAATATAGTGATATATATAGCACATCATGACTGGTTCAAGACTCTTCATCCTTGTATTTAGCAAACATCAACTGCTTGTATTGTTTCTTGAATTGGCTCATCGTTGTGCATTGTTTGACTTCCTTACTCAATCCATTCCATAGTTTGATTCCACATACTGAAATGCTATGGCTTTTTAACGTAGTCCTAGCATATAAGTGTTTCAAATGTACTTCTTCCCTGAGATCATATTTCTCCTCTCTTGTAGAGAAGTATTGGATGACGTTTTTAGGTAATTGGTTATTTTTAGCCTTATGCATTATTTTAGCTGTTTGAAGATGAACTATATCAGCAAGTTTAAGTATTTGTGATTTTAGAAATAAGGAGTTAGTATGTTCTCTGTAGGCGGCTTTATGAATTATCCTTACTGACCTTTTTTGCAGTACATTTAGCAAGTGAAGATTGCTTTTATAGTTATTAGCCCATATTTCCACACAATAAGTAAGATATGGTAGAACCAGAGAGCAATAAAGAGTGTGGAGTGATTTCTGATTGAGAACAAGTTTTGCTTTGTTCAATACTGAAATATTTCTGGCCTCTTTATGTTGTATATTTGTAATATGAGGTTTCCAGCTAATATTTTCATCTTTTTCATTTATGAATCTGATATGAATCTCACTCAAGTGTCGCATCCGTCTACTTTGGTGAGCATCTAGAAAAGGGGTCTCAAACTCAATTTACTTGGGGGCCACTGGAGCTCGAGTCTGGGTGAAACTGGGCCACATCAGGTTTTACAAAAAAGAACAAAAAAAGGCATTCATTAAAAACAAAAATTTTTTAAAAACTTCGCTTTTGTTCCAATTTTCTACAAGAAAAGCTCTGATAAAACATTCCACTGTTCTCAAATATCTTACTTTTTATTTCTCTACACAAAATAAGATGAAAAATAAATAAACAAATCAAGAATAAAGAAAATCAATCAATCAGTAATAAATAAATATAATAATAATAATAAAACGGCAAATAATAAAAACTTAAGAAACCACATATAGTTGGTGGGTAGACAAATTATTTTTTTCAGATTAAAATGAACAAAGCATTATTAGAGCCCTGTAGACATGACAAAACACGACTATAGTCACATTTATACTCTTTTTATTTACAACATATTGCGCAACTGCAGGGTCTTGAGACACATGCTAACTCGCAAACTAGAGAGCTAGCGACCTAAACGGTAGCCTTCAAGTTATTTCCTTTAAACTTAAATATATAATAGCCAAAACCTTACCACTTCCACACGGATAAGGAGGATAACTATTAACAGTTATTTAACCTTTAACATGCACATTAATCAAACGTAATAATTTTTTCTGGGTACATGATACCATACAGCATCCATATCAAACTTGCGCGGGCCGCACTAACATTAAACTTTCATATCAAGGCGGGGGCCTCAAACTAGTATCCTGCGGCCACATTTGGGCCGCGGGCCGCGTGTTTGAGACCCCTGGTGTAGAATATTTGTTCATCTGACATATGGTGACAGGCAGAACAATTAATTGTTCTTCCACTAGTTTGCGACATAATTAACTGTGTATCCTCCTGTTACTATTCAGACGTTTATTTGATGGCGTGATGAGGTTTCCTTTATGTAAAATATGTGTGTGTAATGCAAGGCTGAATATCAACACTAACCACCACATACTGTATCCATTATGGCTTTAAATGAACCACCCCATACCCAATGACCCAAGCACTACACAAGCTAGCAGTGCTACTCCAGAGACCTCATTTATGCTGAACCCCCCCCCCATATTTCTCAGTGGAGCGTCCATTAGCGACTCTCATTCTCCAACACCAGTGGCAGCATCCATCAGTCAGTCTCACCGGTGCACAGTGAGCTCCCGTAAATGTGCGGTGCATGCACGACGTCAATACCACTCCAGGCCATGTGAACCATGCATTTTGTATGCGCTTCTAACCTACATCGACAATATCAGTACTTCTGTCAGCAGTCCTATGTTCCAGTGTGTGCGGGAATGCTAGAAAGTTCATTCATTCATTCATTTTCTACCGCTTTTTCCTCACGAGTGTCGCGGGGGGTGCTGGAGCCTATCCCAGCTGTCATCGGGCGAGAGGCGGGGTACACCCTGGACTGGTCGCCAGCCAATCACAGGGCACATATAGACAAACAACCATTCACACTCACATTCATACCTATAAAATGAAATTCCAATACTGCTCATGTTGCAGGCTAAACACACATCAGCTAACAGTTAGCTAACACACGTACACTAACTGCAAATGTAAGCTAGCAGTAGCATGAAGCTAGCGAACTTTACAAAACAGTTCAAACAAAAAAGCAGATGCATCTATGTAAGTGCTTTATACACCAATATAGCTACAAAGATGATAATTTCCCAATAAACAAGCCTTTAGAGCAACTTTCAGCGTGTTTATGAGGTTCCTCGTTTCGCTTCTGCCGTGAGGTCAGCCTGCTTTTCACCGAGAGAAAAACGACAAAGCTTGTCTATACGCGAGAGCACTCTCTAGTGACCCCAAACGATACCTTCTAGAGAAGATGTCTCACTCTGTAAACTTTTTAACCTTAGCCTTTTTAACAATATTTATTAGAACTTTTAGCTATTTATTACTTTAATTTTAACTTGTGAAACTTATTAATTATTAATGTCTTTGATCCAAAGACATGACACAGGGTACACCCTGAACTGGTGGCCAGCCTGTGCCCTGTCACAGGGCACATAGTATAGACCGGGGGTCAGCAACCCACGGCTCCAGAGCCGCATGTGGCTCTTCAGCCTCTTTGTTGTGGCTCCCGTCACAATGCTCAAGTATTTTTTTTAACACCCGAATGGGGAAAATACGCATCTTTGAAAAAAAATCCAGACTTTCTGTGAGACCAAGACTACTTGATCAACTCTGAACTACTTTGATACCCCAAAATTCCCTCCAAATCTGGAGCCTATCCCAGCTGTCTTCGGGTGAGAGGCGGGGTACACCCTGGACTGGTGGCCAGCCAATCACAGGGCACATATAGACAAACAACCATTCACACTCACATTCATACCTATGGACAATTTGGAGTGGCCAATTAACCTAGCATGTTTTTGGAATGTGGGAGGAAACCGGAGTACCCGGAGAAAACCCACGCATGCACGGGGAGAACATGCAAACTCCACACAGAGATGGCCGAGCGTGGAATTGAACCCTGGTCTCCTAGCTGTGAGGTCTGCGCGCTAAACACTCGAGCACGTCTCTGCTGTTTTTAAATTATGTTTTGCGGCTCCAGTCTATTTTTCTTTAGTGAGCCAGGAGGTAAAATGGCTCTTTTGATTGTAAAGGTTGCCGACCCCTGGTATAGACAAACAACCATTCACACTCACATTCATACCTATGGACAATTTGGAGTCGCCAATTAACCTAGCATGTTTTTGGAATGTGGGAGGAAACCGGAGTACCCGGAGAAAACCCACGCATGCACGGGGAGAACATGCAAACTCCACACAGAGATGGCCAAGGGTGGAATTGAACCCTGGTCTCCTAGCTGTGAGGTCTACGTGCTAACCACTCGACCGCTGTGCCGCCCTGCTAGAACGTTGACATACTTAAACGAAGATGTAACTGAATGTTTGTGCATGTGGCTTTCCAAAAGCGGCCAAATGGCGAGTGGAAACCAAAAGCAGGCAGGCCAAGACAACATAAAAACGCCGCAAGGCAGAAGGGAGGAACTCTCATGAATAATTTTGCCTTGCACTACATTTAACTGACTATTCATTGTGGCTGACCAGCGCTTAAACACACACTTAGTATTTCCCATCTGATTAACTAAATGTTTTTTTTTGCTATTTCTTCTTGCTTCCTTTTGGGTCTTGTGTACCAGATTCTGATTGGAGAAGTGACCGGTTTCTTTGTCAAGTCTGAAGGAGCTCAGGAGAAGACCATCGTGACCGCAGACTGCTGCTATTTCAACCCTCTTCTCCGGAGGATCGTACGCTTTCTGGGTCAGTCGGAGCTCTTTTGTTAAAAGTCATGCAGTCTGAGGACTAAGCTGGAAAAAGCTGTAGCTTTAATTTGGGGCATCGGACTACTTTTATGTTTGTGGCCAGTGTTTTTTTTTATTTATACACTTTGACACTTTATGAGGCATACTTGCACACTTGAATGAGATCCATTATGATAATGGAATTTACTTGGTCATCGGGGAAAATGATGTGTATGCTAATGTACAGTAGATTCAGTGGCAAAATCATAGCATTCATTCATTCAATGGGTGCTGGAGCCTATCCCAGCTGTCAAACTTTTTCCTCTGAGAAAAAAACACTGAAAAATGAACGGATGCAAGCGCCACAAGTATATTTGCTAAGAAGTTTTTCTTTATCAACATCAATAAGTAAATTATCTTTTTGTAATATTCTGACTTTATTCCCATAATAACTTGATCCTCACGAGGGTCGCGGGGGTGCTGGAGCCTATCCCAGCTGTCAAACTTTTTCCTCTGAGGGAAAAACACTGAAAAATGAACGGATGCAAGCGCCACAAGTGGATGTGCTAAGAATTTTTTTTTATCAACGTCAATAAGTAAATTATCTTTTTGTAATATTCTGACTTTATTCCCATAATAACTTGACTTATATCTTCTCCTCCAATCTAATTCTTCCAAAATTGCAACTTTATTTTGTTTTGTTTCTTAATAATTGCTTTTTTAAAATAATGTATTTGTTTCTTTATATATATTACTCTATAACGCTATGCTACAAAAATGACATTATTGTCATAACATTATAAGTTTATTTTTGTGAAATTGCATTTTTTTCCTCATTCATTCATTCATTTTCTATGTACTTATCCTCACAAGGGTTGCAGGGGTGCTGGAGCCTATCCCAGCTGTCTTCGGGCGAGAGGCTTGGTGCCAGCCAATCACAGGGCACATATAGACAAACAACCATTCACACTCACATTCATACCTATGGACAATTTGGAGTTGCCAATTAACCTAGCATGTTTTTGGAATGTGGGAGGAAACCGGAGTACCCGGAAAGAACCCACGCATCCACAGGGAGAACATGCAAAATCCACACATAGATGGCCGAGAGTGGGACTGAACCTGGGTCTCCAAGCTGTGAGGTCTGCACGGTAACCACTCGTCGGCCGTGCAGCCATATTAATATATTCATTCATTCATTCATTCTCTACCGCTTATCCTCATGAGGGTCGCAGGGGTGCTGGAGCCTATCCCAGCTGTCTTCGGGCGAGAGGTGGGGTGCACCCTGGACTGGTCGCCAGCCAATCACAGGGTACATATAGACAAACAACCATTCACACTCACATTCATACCCAGCATCCACGGGGAGAACATGCAAAATCCACACAGAGATGGCCGAGGGTGGAATTGAACTCGGGTCTCCTAGCTGTGAGGCCTGCGTGCTAACCACTCGTAGCATGTACCATCTAATCCCAATTCTAATCCCCACCTATATCATGATGTCACACACAGGCGTCTACTCCTTTGGTCTCTTCACAACTACCATCTTTGCCAACGCGGGCCAAGTGGTAACAGGAAACCAGACACCCCATTTCCTGACTGCCTGCAAGCCCAACTACACAGCTCTGGGGTGCCAGTCCTCACTACAGTACATCACCGAGCAGCGGGCCTGCACAGGAAACCCTTACATGGTGGCGTCCGCCCGTAAATCCTTCCCATCCAAAGACGCGGCACTCAGCTTTTACTCAGCCATCTACACCGTGGTAAGAAGATCAATGTTGAAGGACACATGATATTGTCTTCTCATTATTAGCATGACAAAAAGCATAAAGTGAAATTTTATCAGATAAAAATCCAAGTGGAAAATTGTGTTGCCTCTCACCTTCATATGACTGCGTAGGGCCCCCACTTGTGGCTTACTCAAGGACTGCATGCATCAGGATGTTCAATTTCCTCATCTTATTGTGCTTCAGATGTACGTGACCCTGGTGTTCCGTACCAAAGGGACCCGTCTGACCAAGCCGACATTGTGCCTGGTGCTGCTGTCCCTGGCCGTGCTGGTGGGGGTGGTCAGGGTGACGGAGCACAGGAACCACTGGAGTGACGTCCTGGCTGGGTTTGTCACTGGCGGAGCCATTGCTGCCTTTTTGGTGAGAAGGGACTACATGGATGAGGTTTAACGAGTTAACGACTTTTAGTGACTTTGTGTCGTTTTTTTACTCGCGAAGGTGTCTTGTGTCATTAATAACTTCCGTCCGGCAAAAACGGTGGGGCAGAGGCCCCCTTCGCCTCCAACTACGCAGCCGTTGGAGACCCCAGCCGGTATTCCTCTGCTGAGTCTGCCTCGTGTTGAGAGTCCACTCGAAAAGTTAAGTGGCCATCAGGTAAGGGGTGGGGTGAAGAAAAATGAGAAATGTACATAAATGTAGAAGACATAAGGACTGTAGTGTTCGTAAATAGTATACATATATAACAGCATATCATAGTATGAGAGCGCAATTCTGGATCTGGTTACATTTGATACTACTAACAGGTTGCAATTATTCTCACCTCAAATCTTTCCAGTCAAATACAAGAAGTCTGACGTAGCGTGTGCTGATATCGGGCCGATAATTATCGGTACCAATAATTATCGTCCCGATATCCCATATATAGTATTTGTATTTATTTAACAACATTTCTATTTATTTAATTTCATTTTTACATCGCATGTTACCATAATGGGCTGCACGGTGATCAAGTGGTTAGCGCACAGGCCTCACAGCTAGGAGACCCGAGTTCAATTCCACCCTTGGCCATCTCTGTGTGGAGTTTGCATGTTCTCCCCGTGCATGTGTGGGTTTTCTCCGGGTACTCCGGTTTCCTCCCACATTCCAAAAACATGCTAGGTTAATTAGCGACTCCAAATTGTCCATAGGTATGAATGTGAGTGTGAATGGTTGTTTGTCTATATTTGCCCTGTGATTGGCTGGCGACCAGTCCAGTGTGTACCCCACCCACCATATATTTGTCTATATAAGATAAGATAAAATATAGACCAGGGTGTACCCCGCCTCTCGCCCAAAGACAGCTGGGATAGGCTCCAGCACCCCCGCGACCCTCATGAGGATAAGCGGTAGAAAATGAATGAATGAATGAATGAATTTTGAAAATGTTAAAAAGTCGGCTACACTACATGCAAATTAATAAGAATAATTATTTTATGACATTAGAATGGAAACCCACTGTGGACCAATTAATCAGATCCCGGTTGTATTATTTCTAAAGAGTGATTTTTGGGGAATTTTGCCCATCTTTCAATACATATTTCTGTGAATTATGACGTGAGAAAACGAACTCATTTGTTACATGCAACATGGTACGAGAACCCAGACATTGTACAAAAACTGAAGACGAAAACCTTTGGTGATAATCAAATTAAGATTCAGATTAAGATTAAGATATGCCTTTATTCGTCCCTCAGTGGGGAAATTTGCATTGCACAGCAGCAAGAGTACAGAATCAGTTAAGTGGTACAAAATACACAAAATCAAAAAATAAACAATATAAACAATCCAAGTATTAACAAAATTTTTTTCACAGAGTTATATACAATACAGTATGTAGATAATATGAAACGAGATGAGATATATGACCAGTCTATACACTGAGATCTTGCTAATGAGTTAATATGAGGCATTATGGAAATACTTCACATAGAACTTAGTATATTGCATTTAGAGCCCTTAATATTGCACATGGAGGTTGATCAGATATTGCACAGTGAATGGGGTCTAGAGTAACTATACTGACTATAAAAGCAAGTATTACACAGATGTACATATGTGCCCTGTCATTGGCTGGCCACCAGTCCAGGGTGTACCCCGCCTCTCACCCGAAGACAGCTGGGATAGGCTCCAGCACCCCTGCGACCCTCATGAAAATGAATGAATGAATGAATTAAAATGATAATTTATTAAATCAGTTGTAAATTAATCAAACTGAAGTAATTATTCATTCATTCATTCATTCATGTTCTACCGCTTATCCTCATGAGGGTCGCGGAGGTGCTGGAGCCTATCCCAGCTGTCTTCGGGCGAGAGGGTCGCCGGCCAATCACAGGGCACATATAGACAAACAACCATTCACACTCACATTCATACCTATGGACAATTTGGAGTCGCCAATTAACCTAGCATGTTTTTGGAATGTGGGAGGAAACCGGAGTACCCGGAGAAAACCCACACATGCACAGGGAGAACATGCAAACTCCACACAGAGATGGCCGAGGGTGGAATTGAACCCTGATCTCCTAGCTGTGAGGTCTGCGTGCTAACCACTAGACCGCCGTGCTGCCTAAAGTAATTATATTCTAAAAAATATATAATTATATATATAATATATAATAAATATACTTATTTTTCTAGCAATTTCTATCCTGCATGTGTCATGTGTAGTGGCTATCTTGAGGGATAAACATGTGTTTATATTTTCTGAAAAAAAGTCAGGTCAGTGCAAATAAAGTAATTTATTGGGGTAGGGCATCCATTATCTATTATATAAAGGCCAACTGCATTTTCCTCAGCGCACTCCACAATTAACGTTTCTGCTCTCTTTGTGCCCCCCACCTCCACCTCCATCTTCTCTCTTAGGCTCCAGGGCTACCGTATTCTGAGATCACATGACCATCAGCCAATCCCACGCCCCACCCCTGTGCACCATCCCCTGCGGCGGTGCCTCACCAGCTCAGTCTAGACCTGCCTGGTGACGGTGGCACCAACCTGCCCTGCCCCACCCACCAGGGGGGACGGCTTCCTCTCCGTCGGGTGAAGTCCACCCGGGTGTGAAAGTCCATGCACAGAACTGCATTGCGAGACAGACTTATGGCGGACTTCTGTCTTGTTAGACGGGCCTCCATTTTTGGGTAGAGCAGAGCCGAGGAAAGGCTCATTAAAAGCCAGCACTGTTGAAGCAATACATCGCCTCCTATTTCCTTGGCCCCCACAGAGACTCCACAGCAAGTCCTGTTGGCTGCTGATGGTTTGATGAAAGCTATGAACACTAGTGGATCACACTCAGGACTATTTAATGGAGGGAAAAGGATGATTAAATGGCAACGCTGGTTCAAGCCAGTACTTTAGTCCAGGGGTGTCCAGAGAAAAATCATCATAAGTACAATATTCTTCATATTTTCATTCATTAAAATCAATTCAAAGTGGGTGACAATGTGCAAAACTATTTTTACTGTTACTATTATTATTATTATTATCACAGCAATTAAACCTTTTTCAGAGCTTTAACATTGCCAAAAAATGACCAAATCTAATCAGGTGATCCATGTTGGTAGTGGCAAGATCCTAGAGGCGTCACAAGACACACGATATGCGAAATTGGGTCTACGAGATGAGACAGGATTTGAACTTTACCTTTAGAAAAATATATGACAATACACAGTGATGTGAAAAAGTGTTTGCCTCTTCCTGATTTCTTATTTTTTTGCATGTATGTCACACTTAACAAAAGTGTGTCCCATTAAATGTTAATTATCTGTTTTCTGAAGTTAAACTGTCATACATACACTATTGGAGGGACCCTTGCCAGGACCCTCTACTGAATAAAAATATTCATTATGCCTCCCAAATGACCGACATTTTAAAAAAATGGTTGCATTCTTATGTGTTTTTGTTGTTTTTGTTGTAAATATATAATTTAACAAGAAAAGTAAAAAAATAGCAGTAAGTTTACAAGTATAAATTCTAAATATTAACAACAAAAGGTTGCAATTTTAAGTTTAATAAAAAAGTTGTAATATTATAAAAAAAAACAAACAAACAAAACAACAAATAAAGTTGCAGTTATTGGATAATTAGGATGCGGAAAAACTTGAACGTGCAGAAATGATAAAAACAGCTGTAATTTTATCAGAATAAAGTCAAAATGTTAAGAGAAAACAGTCATATTCAAATAAGAATAAGTCATGATTTTATAAGAATAATGTTGCAATATTATGAGAAAAAATAATGTCAATTTACTAGCATAGAGTTGAAATATTAATGAAAAAAATTATGAGAAACATTTGGGCTAAAGTTATGACATCAAAATATTATGTGAATAAAGTTTAAATATTACATTACATCTGCTGTAAAAGTAATGCCAAATTTCAGAAAAAGAACATCATACCAACAGTAAAATATGGTGGTGGTAGTGTGATGGTATGGTGTTGTTTTGCTGCTTCAGGACCTGGAAGACTTGCTGTGATAAATGGAACCATGAATTCTGCTGTCTACCAAAAAAAAAAAATCCTGAAGGAGAATGTCCAGCCATTAGTTTTTGACTTTCTCTAGAAGGACAATGATCTAAAACACACCAGCAAGTTCACGTCTGAATGGCTGTCAAAAAAAAAAAATGAAGACTTTGGAGTAGCCTAGTCAAACTCCTGACCGGAATCCTATTGAGATGCTGTAGCGTGACCTTAAATCAGACTATTATGCTCATGTTTTGGCTTGTGGACTCCTATAGAGCAGCTACATACAATAACCTGCACAGAAAACTTTCCAGATCTTCCAGAATCAGCTGTATTTCCTTGGGTTTCCAGAATGTTCTGTTTTAATTTATTAAAAAAAAATTAAGAAATCATAAAAAAAAAATCAGGAAGGAGGCAAACACTTTTTCACACCACTGTACATGACAATATATTACAGTCTTTCAATTAATTTCTATTATGTTACACACTTCTGCACTCTGTGTGTGTATGACTGGCAAAAGGGCTCATTCCGTTCATGCCGTTGTTCTATGGAACCAATGTGCCAAGGTGTTGAAATCAATGCACAGTGACCTCTTCCTGTCTGTTTGGGGGCAGGAGATGAGGAAACCACGAAGCGGCACCTTGGTATCATTTATTATCGTGGGAAACATGAATTCACTAGCAAGAAATATCAATGAGTTGGACGTCAACACCTTCAAATTTGTGCTTCACTGAATTACTAATAACTAGCGTTATTTTCTGGAAAAAATCAGATACAGATGTTTACCGATTATGCTGATATGGGGCCGATTATCGGTCACTCGATATTATCGGCCTTCTCTAGTATTAACATTTTGGGCATAACATAACTGCATAGGAATTTAACTGATGGCATTGTTGGCTTTCCGTTCCTCCTCTCCCTGTGCAACCAGGCTATTCATGCTTTTATTGACAGATGAAAAATAGTTTTTAGGAAGGTGGTATCAAGTGTTCTTGCTCTTTCCTCTTATCCTAATAACCAATAAACACGATGACACAATGATAAAATCATGATGAACATTATTGATCCTGATGCCTGCATAGCTCACAGATACAAGGCTGTTAACTTTTGAGAGTTAACCTATAGAATATGTTTTGTACCTCCCAAAAAAACAAACTCGGGGTTGCAAATGAGCCCTCACAAGCCGCACTTTGGACACCCCTGCTTTTATCTAAACGTTCTAAGAAAGGAGTAACGGCACTTATGCTTTTTGTTTTGGGGGTGGCTTGATATCTTCTGGTGCACTGAGTGCAGTGGCAGCAGGGACAACTCCATAAATTCTTTTTACTGACATGAATACTTGTTGGAGGTCCCGTCCTTGCTTCTCACATGCTTCACTCTCATTGGTAACGCCCTGTGCATCATATCACCTATACAACGACTAAAACCAGAGGCTCAGAACCAGCGTGCACCAACAAAATGTGTACGTTTTGTACAGTTAACTAAAGGTTTCTTTACACAATATATGCTATTATCATTATTATAATTGTCGTTATGTTTAATGTGAGAGAGAAGTGTTAAACAGACCATATCCTGTATTTCATTTTATGTTTCAAATGTACTAATTGTGTACTAATCTACATGATGTCAGACCTTACCTTACGTTGCATTACATTAACACTGTATGACGTCAGTCATGGCATATCCAAAATGATAAAGTAGAAAAAAATGAACTCCTCCCATCCAGTGTGGAAGTGGTAAATGATTGGCTTTTTAAGTTTAGAAGACATTTTCAATTTGAGGCTAACTGGTTAGGTCCCTAGCTTGTTAACGTGCCAGCTAGTGGCCGTCTCGAATCTCTGCAGCATAAAAATTACAATGCATCTATAAGGGGTGTTATTTCCTGTCTACATGGTTCTGGTAATATATTTAGAAAGTCACAAACAGGTTTTCTTTGCTATAACTACAAAATATTCAATTATTTTTACATTGAATATGGTTGGATCTGCAACCAATTATGCTCTATAAATGAGGGACAGATGTATTTTTTTAAACTACACCCACTTGAATGGAATATTATATTAAAAATGAGCCTTTTCATGATTAAGGGTAGGAGTGCAGCTTGGAGGAGTGTGTGTCCAAAAGAACAGGAAGAAATGATTACAAATATGATGGTTTTGTACTCTGTACTGTGTGTGTTACTGAGCACATTGAATGACAGCACAACTGTTAATTATCTGTTTTCTGAAGTTAAACTGTCATACATACACTATTGGAGGGACCCTTGCCAGGACCCTCTACTGAATAAAAATATTCATTATGCCTCCCAAATGACCGACATTTTAAAAAATGGTTGCATTGTGTTTTTGTTGTTTTTGTCCTAAATATATAATTTAACAAGAAAACAAAAAAAATGTATTTTTTAAAACATCAAAAATGGGAAAAAAAACAGCAGTAAGTTTACAAGTATAAATTCTAAATATTAACAACAAAAGGTTGCAATTTTAGAAGTTGTAATATTTTTTTTTTTTTAAAAACAAACAAAACAACAAATAAGTTAGTTGCAGTTATTGGATAATTAGGTTGCGGGAAAACTTGAACATGCAGAAATGATCAAAACAGCTGTAATTTTATCAGAATAAAGTCAAAATGTTAAGAGAAAAAAGTCATATTCAAATAAGAATAAGTCATGATTTTACAAGAATAATGTTGTAATATTATGAGAAAAAATAATGTCAATTTACTAGCATAGAGTTAATGAAAAAATATTAATGAAAAAATATGAGAAACAAACAAAATAAAGTTGTACTTTTTAGAAAAATTTGATTGGAATAAAGTTATAACATCAAAATATTATCTGAATAAAGTCTAAATATTACTAAAAGAAAATTGATGAAAATTATATAAGAAGAAAGTTTAAATATTTGAACAATAAAAAAACGGAAAAAATGGGAGGAAAAAAAGGCAAATACTGTAGTTCCTATTAATAATATAGGTTTCCAACTATATCACAAAGCTGAGGTGCAGTTTTTTCTTGAAAAATATGTAACTTCTTAGCATATCTAAATGACCCTTACATCCTTTCATTTTTCAGTTGTGGACCTTGATGTAAAACGTTTGGACACACCTCTTCTTAAGTGTTTTTTTTTTAATAAAAAAGCAACATTGCCATCTAGTGGACAAATGTAAAAAATGGAAGACTGTAATACATAGAAAAGTAAGTGATTTAAATAGCTATTAATATTAATATACATACATGTGAGATTTTTCAAAATCTAATTTCAACTGGACTATTTTGTCATTAATGTATTGCATTTAAATCCAATTTAAGGAAAACAAAACCATTTTAAATGTTTTTATTTAGACTTATATTCATTCAACGCAGCCCCCAAATATTACATAAAAATACATTCAGTAACTAAAAGTGAATAATCAAATAAATAAAACTAATAAAATTTAAATTAAATTAAAATTTCTAAAACATGTATCGGTGCAAGCTGGGATAGGCTCCAGCACCCCCCGCGACCCTCGTGAGGAAAAAGCGGTAGAAAATGAATGAATGAATGAATGAATGTATCGTATGTAATTGAGATACTAGTGGAGAAACACTGCCTCCTAGTGGGCACCAATCCGCTCTATCATCATGTAGTGAGAGACTCCAACCACTTGGTGTCAGTGTTGAACGCCAAATAGTACTCATGAAAGTCTCAGCATATTATCAAAGCAAACATTGGGTATAAAAATGTGCTGACGGTAGAAAAGAATACTTTTTTACTAAAAAATGTTTTCACTGGAGAAAGCCACAAAGCACATTTCTAGCATTAGTTCACTAAGCTAATAAATGCAACTTAATAGCGCAATTACTCTCTTTCTCTCTCCTACCTCTCCCAGCTGGCAACAAACTCTCCCCGCCCCCTCTTTGTGTTGCTTTGACTTTGTGTACGTCAGTCTTGCTAGCAACGCACACACACACACACACACACACATGAACAGAACACTGCACTCTCTCGACAACATTATCTTTTCCGGAAATTGCTTCTCAAGAACAGCCGGAGCCCCATTAGGAAAGAAGAGCTCTGCTGTAACCTTTTTAAAAAGCCATTAGTGATGCACCTGCTTCTATCCCTCTCTCTCTCTCTCTCTCTCTGTGTTCCTATTTGTGCGTCCTATTTGTCTATCTTGTTAACACTCTCTCACACACACACATATTCTCCATACTGATTGTCAGTCTCTTGTTTCCCAATCTAGGGAGCAGCAACAAAAAGCTCTTTCCTCTCCAACTGGACCATGAATCACGGCCATGTTGCCCATTTAAAGCCACAGTGAGCTACAGTAAGAAATGTTTCATAATAATTATAATAAATAATACTTGCCTCGCATTGAATATTTACAAATACTAAGCAAAACTTCATTGTGCTTCCTGTTACAGTTTTTTCTCAATTGTTTACACACAATTTGTGATGCCTGAGACACAATGAGCACAACATATAACCAATGCACCAACTCCATGAACCAAGTCTGCTAAACTATAAGCACAATTCCTGCTTTACACTCAGAATGCAGATCTACAACACACTTTTTTCAAAACACTACACCCAATTCTGAGTTTTGGCACAATTTTCATGAAGTAAACTTCTTGTTTTCACAAAGAACACAATACCACTCAAAACTGTAAAATTAATATTCCAATTAGCGGTCTAACAATGACGGAGGCTGGGCAAAGGGTCAGAAATCCACAAACACACAATCCCCTTCTCCAAGCTATGGAAGATTCATGTGGAGAGATTCCAGCGGATGCTTTCCATGGCTGGATTCGCCATGCTAAGCGATATTTCCCCCGCTGCTTGGCCAGAGAAAACCTTGCATGTGATGTAGATGAGGTGCTGTGGCCTGACCCAAACAGAAGTCGTGATGCAACATAGTCTTTTGCTTTGTTATTGATTGATTTTTTCTTTATGATTATTGTTATTTCTTTAACTGAAGCTGTATACATTTAGATGCAGACCACTGTATGAGGAACTTTGTGTTGGCTGTGATGAACATAGATTGTTTTTCTGTGAAAAATAAAAATATATATTTCTGTGTAATTTTGTGTTCTGAGTCAAAAAAAAATACCAAAAAACAATTCTAAAATATTTTGCAAGAAGTGTCACAGTGAACACAAAAAGGCCCAAGTCATGATGAATATGATGTAATCACAGTGTTTTACACTGAGCACATCAGTGTTTAACTGGTTCATATAAATGTGTGTTCATATAGTGGTTTGTGTGCATCATTTGGAGACAAAACACCATTTTGAGAAGAATGAAGAAATGTTTTGGATGTAAAGTTTCATTTTGCAGGATAATTAAGGGGTTTTCAGAAATGTGTGAGTGATTTTTGGATTTGTGTGTAGAGTTCTGAGAATATGAGGCATCCTTTCAGAAAATGTGTTTAAACAATCGAGAAAAACTGTAACATTTGTAACATTTGGGACTTTTAAAGCAACAGTAAATCATACTTCTCTTAATTTATAACCACTGCCTTTTTTTAAAGCAACAATACACCCACCTCCGTAGGCCTGTGTGAAAAAGTGATTGCGCCCCCATTAAAACTTAACTGAGATTAATTGAGATCTATCAGCGTGGGAAAGGTTATAAAGTCATTTCTAAAGCTTTGGGACTCCAGCCAACCACAGTGAGAGCCATTATCGACAAATAGTGAAAACACATAACAGTGGTCAACCTTCCCAGGAGTGGCCGGCAAAACAAAATAACCCAAAGACTCATTCAAGAGGTCACAAAAGACCCCACAGCAACATCTAAAGAAGCGCAGGCCTCACTTGCCTCAGTTAAGGTCAGTGTTCATGACTCCACTGTGAGAAAAACAGCCTGCATGGCATGCTAGCTAATGCTAGCACTAGCGATTTAGCATTGAACTGATTTATTATGTATTTCGTAAAAGCACTAAATAAATACAGAGCCACTGTGTAGACTTTTGTTTTCAGACAGGATGTGTACCACAATTATGCAAATTAGCACTTAATAAAGTAATTAAATCTTATATTTATGCATTCCCACATAGTATCAGCATTTGGGAGCAAATATGAGGTAAAAGAACATAAATATACATCCAAAATACATCTGTCTGAGCATGGGAGAACATAGATGGTATGTTCAAGGACCGTCAAACAAAGTAGGACAAATGGCCGCTCACATTAACCATTCAAAAACTGGGAATTTCTAAATAATAGTTACAGTATTGTAATGAAATAATATTTACTGTAATATAATTATTATATTTATATATTGTAATGACTGTGTTTTAAAAACAAATTAATTTAATTATTTTTTCAAATATTTTTATTATTATATTTATTACTTATTATTTATTATTTTTTAATTATTTTAGAATTAATTAGAATTTAAAATTTGAACTAAATGTTCTCCTCAAAGATAAAATTTGATATTTTCATTTATACATTTCATGAATGAAAGGAGGAAAATATTTAATAACAATCATTTCTGAATGTTCCTATATCGGATTTTTTACTCACAAACCGAATTTATTTTGAACTGGCACTGTAATAAAACAAAAAAAACATGTTTGTGTCAGTGTGAGAGATCTCACTCGCTCATATTTAGTATTTGCTGAACCTTTGTAGGCGAGTTTAAGAGCTAATAAAGAAAAATAGTCATACAAAAATATGCTTGCTGACTGTTTGTTTGTATTTTTTTGAATATATAAGTTTGAATATATACATTTACGAAATTGATATCCCATTCATTCATTCATTTTCTTCCGCTTTTCCTTACGAGGGTCGCGGGGGGTGCTGGAGCCTATCCCAGCTGTCTTCGGGCGAGAAGTGGGGTACACCCTGGACTGGTCACCAGCCAATCACAGGGCACATATAGACAAACAACCATTCACACTCACATTCATACCTATGGACAATTTGGAGTCGTCAATTAACCTAGCATGTTTTTGGAATGTGGGAGGAAACCGGAGTACCCGGAGAAAACCCATGCATGCACGGGAAGAACATGCAAACTTCACACAGAGATGGGTGGACTTGAACCCGGGTCTCCTAGCTGTGAGGTCTGCACGCTAACCACTAGACCACTGAAAGAGATTTCCCCTATTAATTATAGATTCAAACTATATGCGATTAAATTTTGAGTTAACTATGGACAAAGTGTGATTAATTGCGAAATATTTTAATCGATTGACAATCCTAATATATATACATTATGTGTGTGTGTGTGGTTGGCTGCATATGTTGCATACACATGTATAACAAATGACAAATGTTCACCATGCTGCACTCCCCTGATTATGCCCAACGCTCTGCCTCTGACAATTATGAAGCCATTAACACGGTGTGTGTGTGTGTGTGTGTGCTGTGACTGAGAGACTCCATGGCTGCTTATTTGAGGAAATAATCTTTTATTAGCATCTCAGCCCTCAAATGTCACATTTAAACCATGTCTGCCTGCTTCCTCTCTTTCTCTGATCACAACAAAGACAAATGAGCTCCACTGTGCTGTTGTGGTAAAGACGTCAAAAATATATTGACAAAAGCCAGTGTATTACTCCTGTGGGGAGTTTGTGTGGATCATTAGTGAACATCCAGTACTAACACACACACACACACGCACACAACACACACACTTGTTTTTGAGGTGCATCTCCTTTACAGACCACCAGATGAGTGGAGGATTACAAAGGGTCTTAGCACCAATCCTGCCCAGCATGTCCGCCCAGGAAGGACCATCAAGCGGATGCAGGCATCCCAGGGGACTGGATTAGTAGGAGGAACACTCACACTGATGGAGAAACCCTGCAGGGCACATCAGTGTGGACACCAATGCGCTATTTCATGATTCCAGGCCTTACTGGCCAACACAACCTAAATGAGGCGCCATGTTATCGGATAAGGTGGGGGCGGCTGACACTTTTAACACGGCAAACAGTGAAACCACGTTCGTATTCTAAAGCAACGTTAAGGACTATTTGGTTGTGGTCACGGTTTTATTTGTTCCTGACATGTTTAAGGAAGATTACATGTTTGCACTTGCATACTTTTAAAGCAACAGTAGGGAATATTTGTCTCACCTGCACTCCATTTTCATATGTAATCATGTGCAATTATTGTGACTTTTAAAGCTTTTTTTTTTGAGCACTCTAATTACCCGTGCAACATTTGTGATTGCTAAAGCAATAGTTCTCTTAATTTGCAATTATCATATAAGGGATAAGGGACATTTCGACATTTCTGACTACAGTAAGGGATATTTGCACTCCCTTTATGCTTTTAGGAATTAGAACTTTTAATAGAAATTGTGACTTTAAAAACTATTTTGACTTTTAAAGAAACAATAAGGAATAGCTGTCCTCTTCATTTGCCATTACTGCTACTTTTAAAGCAAAGCAAAGGAAAAATTGTCACCCAAACTGCAGTGCACTCCTCTTAATTTGCTGTCATTGTGACTATTAAAGCAACAGTAAGGAATATTCATTCATTCATTTACTACCGCTTATCCTCACAAGGGTCCCACGGGTGCTGGAGCCTATCCCAGCTGTCTTTTCGGGTAAGAGAAGGGGTACACCCTGGACTGGTCGCCAGCCAATCACTGGGCATATATAGACAAACAACCATTCACACTCACATTCATAGCAACCTAGCATGTTTTTGGAATGTGGGAGGAAACCGGAGTACCCGGAGAAAATCTACTCATACACGGGGAGAACATGCAAACTCCACACAGAGATGGCAGAGGGTAGAATTGAACTCGGGTCTCCTAGCTAGGTGGACTGAGCGCTAACCACTTTCTGCCGTGCAGCCTGTAAGGAATATTAGTTCTTCATTCATTCATTCATTTTCTACTGCTTTTTCCTCACGAGGGTCGCAGCGGGTGCTGGAGCCTATCCCAGCTGTCTTCGGGCGAGAGGCGGGGTACACCCTGAACTGGTGGCCAGCCAATCACAGGGCACATATAGACAAACAACCATTCACACTCACATTCATAGCAGCCTAGCATGTTTTTGGAATGTGGGAGGAAACCGGAGTACCCGGAAAAAACCCACGCATGCACGGGGAGAACATGCAAACTCCACACAGAGATGGCCGAGGGTGGAATTGAACTCGGGTCTCCTAGCTAGGTGGCCTGAGCGCTAACCACTTGTCTGCCGTGCAGCCTGTAAGGAATATTAGTTCTTAATTGGTGATTATTATCACTTTGATTAATATTTGCTGTCTTAAATTTCCATAAATGAAGAATATGTGTTCTTTGCATCACATATACTTTTCTAATAATTTGCAATATTTGTGTTTTTTAAAGCTACAGTACGGAATATTTGTAACATGCTATTATTGTGCCTTTTATAGCAACTTTACATTTGTAATCAGCCATATGTCAAAGGATTACCGTACACCACATAAATAGATGTTCTTTACTGTTGCTCGCAATGCTGCATATACCCAGCCTCATTTGTACTTCTGCAGGGACAAAAAGAGCACAAAGTGACAGTGAATGCAACATTAACAATTCATGCTGACTTCTTGCACATAATGGAAATAAACAGGAAAGTACACCACCGTGCCTTGCCACATCACCACAACAAAGAAGTCATTAGGGCTTTGCCTTAAGCCCCTCCCATTTCCTCATCAAATGGCAAGACCATGCAAATAATGATAATCTACTCCTGTAATTACTTCATGGAAAGGATGCTTATAGTTAACTTGTGTACCAGTTCTGCCTTTATACTTATTTATTTTTCTGTTATTTTCTAATACAAATTTTCCAATACTTAAATAAAATGATCACCTCTTATCATGTCATATTAGAATCAGAAGCGTGGTATCGGTAGTATCGACGTTGTGGTATTTCGGTATAGATCCACCCATCACTCATCTGAAGGTCTTATTAATTCTCGTGAGCCAGCTGAGGATAGGGGATAAGAAAAGATCACCTTTGACCTTTAGCAAGCAATTACAAAGCACACAGTCATGCAAATACAAATTGTCATTTATTTCCACTCTGCTATGTGAGAAAGGAAATAAAAGGTCAAAGTATAGCGAACACAAAGCAGGCTCCATTATTGGAGGGTTGCACATCAAATAAGGCAAACTCAAATGTGATCATAAAAAGAGAATTATATCTCAATGCAGACCTTTAACAAAAGCTATGGAATCATCATGTGATTGCTTCTCCACTCTGCTATGCAAAAAGTAACATTTCAACACTGAGATGCTTCACCTACTGAACACCGTCGAAACACATTATTTCAGAGTTGACATATTTCTATCATAAAAAGAAATTATAAAAAGAAGTCATTCAACCCCTTTCAGTACCGGCTGTTTGGATGATTTTGACTCATCTTTCAAGGCGCATAGAATATTGTGTTCAGTAGCTATATAAACATGGAACCGACCAGAAGAAAGGTTAGACTCCCGTCTTTCATCAGAAAAAAAAATTAGTGGCTAACTTTTTCCGTTCTTTAGTAATCAGCAGTAGAACATAGATAAGTTTCAGGAAAATATTCGTTCGAAACAAAACAAAACAAATATTTTTTGCTTTTGTGACTTAAACCGAAACGATCCGTTCCTGGACGGTTTTTTTTAACCTATGGCAGTTTGTTGGTGTTGTTGCGCATATTTTAATTTTGATTATTTTGTTTTCATATACAGTAACACCGCTATTTTCATATGACCCCATTCACTGTGCAATATCTGATCAACCTCCATGTGCAATATTAAGGGCTTTAAATGCAATATACTAAGTTCTATGTGAAGTATTTCCATAATGCCTCATATTAACTCATTAGCAAGATCTCAGTGTATAGACTGGTCATATATCTCATCTTGTTTCATATTATCTACATACTGTATTGTATATAACTCTGGAAAAACTGTTGATTTTGTTAATACTTGGGTTGTTTATATTGTTTATTTTTCTATATTGTGTATTTTGTACTGCTTAACTGATTCTGTACTTTTGCTGCTGTGCAATGCAAATTTCCCCACTGAGGGACAAATAAAGGCATATCTTAATCTTAATCTGAATCTTAATTTGATTATCACCAAAGGTTTTCGTCTTCAGTTTTTGTACAATGTCTGGGTTCTCGTACAATGTTGCATGTAACAAATGAGTTCGTTTTCTCACGTCATAATTCACAGAAATATGTATTGAAAGATGGGCAAAATTCCCCAAAAATTACTCTTTACAAATAATACAACCGGGATCTGATTAATTGGTCCACAGTGGGTTTCCATTCTAATGTCATAAAATAATTATTCTTATTAATTTGCATGTAGTGTAGCCGACTTTTTAATATTTTCAAAATTCATTCATTCATTCATTCATTCATTTTCTACCGCTTATCCTCATGAGGGTCGCGGGGGTGCTGGAGCCTATCCCAGCTGTCTTTGGGCGAGAGGTGGGGTACACCCTGGACTGGTGGCCAGCCAATCACAGGGCACATATAGACAAACAACCATTCACACTCACATTCATACCTATGGACAATTTGGAGTCGCCAATTAACCTAGCATGTTTTTGGAATGTGGGAGGAAACCGGAGTACCCGGAGAAAACCCACGCATGCACGGGGAGAACATGCAAACTCCACACAGAGATGGCCGAGGGTGGAATTGAACCCAGGTCATTTTCAAAGTTCCCCGATTATATACATTTCTAAATTGGCCGACACTAAATTTCAAAATGTTATTGCAAAATAAATTCTGCATAACTACTTTGTCAATATTGGTCCAAAACTGGAAGAAGTGATTCCAAAACAGAGGAAAAGGGAGGAAAGGAATGAAACAATAGAAAGGAATTCTAATTCTATGTTTCTGACAAATATAACAAAAAAGGAAATCATTGACGTTGTCAAAAACTGTAAAGCAAAAACATCAACTGATTGTAATGGAATCAAAATGGACACTTTAAAAACGGTAATCAAAGAGATCGTAGAACCGCTGATGTACTTCAGTAATTTATCTTTTCATACGGGAAAATTTCCCCAAGAAATGAAAACAGCTAAGGTTGCTCCAATTTTTAAAAATGGTGACAAACACCAATTTACAAACTCAGCCAGTCTCCTTACTACAACAATTCGCCAGAATTATTGATAAGCTATTCAACAATAGGCTGGATAAATTTATTAACAGGAACGAATTACTATCAGAAAGTACGGATACAGAGCTTTAATTTCTACCTCCATACCACAGATCAAAATTCGAGAGGACATCACTAACGCTATAGATCATAAAAAGTGTGCAGCCGCAGTATTCATGGATCTGACAAAAGCCTTTGATACAATCAATCATGACATCCTAATAACTAAATTAGAAAGGTACGGAATAAGAGGATTAGTTCTGAACTGGGTCAAAAGCTACTTAGCTGACAGAAAGCAATACGTAAAGCTAGGAGAATACACATCTGCAAGTTTATATATTACGTGCGGAGTACCCCAGGGGTCAATACTGGGACCCAAATTGTTCAACTTCTACATCAATCCAAAGTCATGAAAGACTGGTATTATTTGCAGATGATTCCACTGCTTTTTGTTGCGATTTACCAAAAAATGTCATCCAATACTTCTCTACAAGAGAGGAGAAATATGATCTCAGGGAAGAACTACATTTGAAACACTTATATGCTAGGACTACGTTAAAAAGCCATAGCATTTCAGTATGTGGAATCAAACTATGGAATGGATTGAGTAAGGAACTCAAACAATGCACAACGATGAGCCAATTCAAGAAACAATACAAGCAGTTGATGTTTGCTAAATACAAGGATGAAGAGTCTTGAACCAGTCATGATGTGCTATATATATCACTATATTGACGGTTACTATGGTACCCATTATGTCATTGGATGGTCATATCACCTCATACTTTGGTATGTGACAAAAAAATAAATAAATTAAATAAAATTTCACAAAATAAAAATTATATCAGAAAGGCAGGAAGTGAACAAATGTAAGAGTTACTGATTGTAAAAGTACCAGATGGAGGGGTAGGATTTAATAAGCTTTGCTTCTTCCTACTCCTTTTGGACATGTGGAACTGTGAACTGATTATGTGATGCACTCAATTGTAATCTGATGCATGTTCAAATGGAATAAAACCATTACCATTACCATTACCATATCTTTGCAACCCAACACTCATGCCTGTATATGACATCTGTGGCACACCCATATGGGCTGCGGTCAAAATGCTGTGGGATACATGCTAGCATACACGCTATCCTCCAAGTTTTAATGAGCCACCTGTGCCACTGCAAAGTCATTTCACTTCATGGCAGCCATGTTTTTCAGCCATAAATTAATTCATTTTCTACCGCTTATCCTCATGAGCTGTCTTCGGGAGGCAGGGTACACCCTGGACTGGTGGCCAGCCAATCACAGAGCACATATAGACAAACAACCATTCACACTCACATTCATACCGATGGACAATTTGGAGTCGCTAATTAACCTAGCATGTTTTTGGAATGTGGGAGGAAACCGAAGCACCCGGAAAAAAACCCACACATGCACGGGGAGAACATGCAAACTCCACACAGAGATGGCAGAGGGTGGAATTGAATTGATATCCTGGCTGTGAGGTGCTAACCACTTGCCGTTTTTCAGCCATACTAGATTTTACACACAAGTCCTCGTCTGTCCCCTAAAGGTGTGTACCAAATTTGGTGGTCATGGGGCCAAACACTAGACAAAATAAAAGCACAGGCAACTTGATGGGGTGCATGTATTGCCCAATTTCCAGCCCATCGTTGGTTCAGACGTAGAAGACCAAATAACATTACACATTCCTTCAAATGAATAAAAACATGTCATTGTCTGCTCAGTTAGAGTATATTCAAAATTAAATAAAAACATTTTTTAACAGAAATGATCCTCAAAAACATCTCCTGAAAGACAAACAAATTTTGTGGAGATTCGACATGATTTTATACTAACAGCTCCATTTCCCTCTTAAAGACGGTGATAATAAATATGATGTGTTTCTCTACATTGATTCCTTCTAGTAAGACAGAGGAGGAGCAAAGAGGAAAGGAGGAGGAGAAAAAGGAGGATGGAGCTGACTTGCATGAGATGCTGATGCTGTTGCATGCTGCCTCCATCCCTCCCTCTCTCTCCCTCAGTCGTGGTGTGGTGGAGAGGATGGGGGGGGGTAAAAAACAAGGAGTGGTTGTGTGATTCCCGCTTAGCGCGTGAGACAGAAAGAAACAGCACGAGGGTGGAGGAAGAGGAGGAGGAAGAGGAGGAAGAGGGGGAGGAGGGCGTTACCCCCACAGCACTTCAGCATGGATCCAATGTGGAGACAAACGGAGCCAGCTTCTTCTACTGAGCATTTGGAAGCGGTAAGTTCAATATCTCATTTATTGTTTTTCTGTTATTGTTGTTGTTTTGTTTTTGTTTTTTTTTATCCTATCATTCCAATAAAGAAAAGCAATGTGAGCTTCAGATGGGGCCGCCACTTTATGACAACGTGATCCTTCAAGTGAATTCAGCACGACTGAAAGGAGCCAAAGGAGGCTCTGCGTTCTGATTGGATAGAACCAAACAGAAAATTCAACCTGATGGGAATAATGCAGCAATAGGAGAGAGGCGTGTTGGAGACAATAATAGGGGGAAAATAAATTAAAAAAATATTTTTAAAAAATATTATAGTATAGTATGAGGTATGAGGCAATACTAAAAGGGGGTTACCAGTTGAGCCCATGCTTTCCAGTAAAAAACACCACAGTAGACAGGTTAGGTGCTGGCTATCTGGGATATCAATTCAATTGGGAACAATAGAGGAAACCCCATACAATATATTAAAGTTTGACACTAAAAAGTTTGGATAAAAGCGAGTTCTGCAGCAACCTTTTTTCACATTTATTTTACTTTATTTATTTTTATTTAAATTTGACTTTTTTCTTGGATTTTTGTATATTTGGATTTATTATTTTTTTATTATTATTATTTTATTTTGTGTATATTTGGATTTATTTTTATTATTATTATTTTATTTTTTTCTCAGCATTTCTTTCCCAATTTATTATTATTATTATTGTGTGTAGCAACTGTGGTCATGCTGTGTAGCCCAACTGGAGGCTTACAGCGTCATCATCATCATCATCATCATAGCAGCCTTTAGTTCCAAGCAATTAAGCAGCAATGCAGCATGCACTCCCTCTTGTGTTTGCCTGCACATGTGAAATGTCAGGTATATAGCATGTACGTATATACTGTAGCACATACAGGTATACGCAGTAATAGGCCTATGGGAGGAGACACCAGCAGCATGGACCCTGCAGACTGAGCGTCATGCATTAAGGCCCTCCAGCTGGAGCCAGTTCACTTTTAATCAAGTCAATTGAGGAAACCGATTCCCTCCTAAATAGGAAAAACCAGATGTCTTTTGCCGTGAAATAAAGTTAGCGTTACGCAGCGCAGCAATAAATGAAAGGCTAATTATGTGAATATGTGGATGCGGGAGGAGGTCATGTGATGTAAATGTTAAAGTGCACCTCCTTCTCCGCCGCCCCAGAAAGGAAAAAAGGGGGAGGTTGATAGAACATCCCAATGATTGGTGACTGTGTGAAACCCATCAGTCCAGTTTAATGAAGAGGGCAGCAGTCAGGTGTATTTTGACACCCTCATGAAGCTCAGAGAACAGAAGACACGTCCACTTGACTTGTCATTAGCACTCACATAGACAGCTGGACAGATGGATGATGAGAGCAGGCCATGCTCACTAATGAGGGCTCACCTTCTTCATTCACACCTATGGCAATTTGGATGGAGGCATGGATATTTCAAGTTCCTTCATCAATACATCTCTAAACTTAGTGGAAAATACATCATAGTTTTCACAAAAACATTTTTTTGCATTAATATCTGTCAGAAAAGCTTAAAAAAAATTTTTCGAGCATCACTCTTAACAAAAGCATAAACAACAAGCCTAACTCACACTTGAAGAACCCTCTATCGTCACTCAAATGACAAAAAGCAGTGGTCGTTCCGAGCCATCTGTAACAGAATCCACTAGCGATAGTCCAGTTTTGCTTCAAACAAACAAAAACCTGGGCACTCACAAACACTTCACTCCATTCACTTCTTGTTTTGGATCGTATGGATGCTAGTATATGTTAGTGTGGATTGCGGTCCAATGAAAAAATTGGACTTGACCGTGATAATTCAATTTCCGTAAAATAGGAATATTGAATATTTACATAGTTATAGCATCAAAAAAAGGGTTTACAGCCTTCTAAAAATACAGTTTTTAGCATCATTAGAGCCTTCTAAAGATGAAATAGCACCCCTATAATGACCTTTACACTCATATTACGCAATATAGTAGATATAATCAGCAAAAACAGGCCATTTAAGACACAAATACAACTAGTTTTTGTGTGTGTTACATTAAATGTGTTCCCAAGGGAACCTTAATGGCAGGCGGACAGATGTTTGGAGGACAGGAAGCGACGTTGGGGGTTGAGAAATGAGTTTTAGCCAGTCTTGGTTTGTGGTCACAACAGTGACCTGTGTTATTATTATTATTATCATTATGATATAATTGAAATCGGCAATAAATGCCTGTTGGTCTGGTGCTTGTCTCACCAAACAATTACTGATATGTAATGACTAATGTAGAATACCACACACACAATTAGAATACTTCTCCTGCCTTGTATTTGTATTTTTGTTCATTTACAGGAGTTAGTTCATTTTGCTATTTTTATGTTTGAAAATTTGTAATTTTAGGCACAAATATGCGCACATATTTTTTTGTTAGTAGGCTGTATTCAGCTACAAAACAGCACAACTCCACACATTTCATCTGAAAGGGAAGACATGCAATTTCTGAATTCAACTTTCTGCACTTGAGATCTTCTGCAACCCGTTTCAATGGCAAATTAGAGGAGCCTGTGCAAGCAGCCAGGATATTATACCGTTTTCACCAGTCTCCATTGTGTGGGTATGTACAGTATTCTCGTGTTGCTGTCCAATGAAAAACATGTAACAAATCATTGGACTATGTTTGCATGTACTGTAACTTCCAGCACAAACTCCTTCTTTATTTGGCATTATCAATCAATGCTGTTGGAGCCTCTACAGAACTTCCTGTTTGGATTCCTTCTGCAATCCATTTGGTCGGAAAACTGTTTCAAACAATCCACATTGTTGCAATGCTTTAGCAGCTGATTTAAAAAAAAATGTATATATATATATATATATATATCAAAACAATAGCTTTTCTACAGTCCCTAGTTGGACCTGAATCCATTGTACAAATAGTGAACTCCATTAAGGTTTCTGTTCATCATCATAAACAAATGGTATAGTAGGAGGCAATTTCTGTCTGTTACTGCATAATATACAGTAATATTCCATAATTACTGGACTAACTGCATCTTTTCTTGTTATTATAGAAGCTACAGGTGTCTTTCTAAACTGTAAATGTAAACAGTAATTCTTACAAAAGTGATGGTAGTTGAATTCAAACGTGCTTAAAAAGGCATCACGTTTACATTTGCTAAATTCAACATGTCTGAAGAGTAGCAGGAAGAAGCAGAATTCGTTTAATCCTACCTCTCCGCAATTACTGTGTTTGACAGTTTACTATGTTGTAATAGTAAAAGAAAAGGATAAGAAGTATAGTAGTGAGTAAGTATAGTAAGTAAAGTCTATCGAGTTTGTCAATAGCTTGTACAATATATATATTTTTAATGTAAAAACTAGAAAAGCTGAAAAAAATCCGAACACTTGTATGTACACACTGTGTGTATAGAAGGAAATAGATGGAAGAGTAAACAGCAGCAAGGTTAAAAGGGTGGAAGAAGAAAAAAAAAACCCACTAATGTTAGTAAACCAGATAGTTCTCTGGTGGGAGCTGTCCTTGGTGCTGATGCAACATGCTGTCAACCCACCACCCACTCTTTACCCATGGATGCACCCCCACCCCACTTCCACTGGATGTTTGATTGACAACGACTGCTCTCTAATTGGCAAATGTGTAGTCTGAATTTATTCTCCACTGAAAGGTCCGGGGGGGGGGGGGGGCGGGGAAGGTGGGGGGCTGGCGATGAGGACAAGACGTTTATAAGGAAAGGGACTGAGTGAGAGCGTGAATGAAAGGTGGTGGTGGGGAGGGGGGGGGGGTTGAGGTAAGAAGCGAACATGTGTATTTGATAATGGGTGAGCAAACCCCCGCCCCACCCCCCCACCCCCTTTTGTCAGTGCTGTGATACAGCAATACAAAAGGGACCCGCTTTTGAATATGTTTACTGAGATGCATTCAGATGATTAGCTTGTGTTCCAGCTTGAAATTCTGCTGCATCCTCATTTAAGCATGATTGTCATCTCTTCTGTCCGTCTTCTCCGACATAGGTGCTGTCCTACCTCCTTACGGGGAACAAAAGACGAGAAGACCATGGCCTCTCGGATCCATGCACTCTCGACCACGGGTATTCTTGGGTTGATAATACAGATGTGGATGTTATTGCTTGAGAATACGCGTAGTCGAGTGGAGGCTTTATCATCTACGCTGGACCTCAAATGGGCATTGGTCACAAGGTGGGGAGGGGTGGCGCGGCTAATAGAGGTGGCTTTTAATGGGTAAGCTCGAGACAGGATGCAATCATGATCATCAAATCCACTCGCTTCAATGTTGATTTCATTTACTGCCCTAGGTTTATCAAGCGTGCCCCTCTTAACACCTGTGGAGGAAATGAGTTTGCACGGATCTCCTGCAAGAGGCGACCTCCTGCACTAAGATCGGCCCAAATCCAACCCCCACCCCCACCCCCTTCCCAGGCTCCTTCAAGGCATTAGTTCAGGGAGATTAACACTGAAGTCACATGTTAATTACAAACCTACTCTTGTCGGTCAGCCGTGCCCCCGAGAGGGACTATAATCTTATCACCGGTGAGAGGATTTCATGAGCCTGTTTTCACCACCATTTTGTAGGATTTTGTACAAAAAGTATTGCGTTGTTTTTGAGTAGAAAAATAATCAACTGAAATTTCAATATGTATTATACATATTTTTATTACCTCTGCATATTTTAAATATGTATGTAAATTGTCATTGTACTTTAAACACAAATAAATACAAAATCATTTATTTTATTGGCAGATTGTAATGCATGTCGGCCATCTTTGTGGAAACTGTTGAGTTTGTACTTGCTGCAAAATGATCCCTTTCAAACTCAATACAGCAGAATATGAAATGAAAGAAGACATATTGTGCTCATTCTCAGCCCTTTGTATTGAGTTGTGGACTCCTACAGAGCAGCGACACACAATAACCTGCACAGAAAGCTTTCTAGATCTTCCAGATTCTGCCCCTCTTTCTGCAGTGTTTCCATGGATTTCCTGCTCTCAAACGGTCTGTTTAAGTTACTCCAACCCCGGCCTTCCTCCAGGTACGCCAATTCTGCTGTGATTGCTCACACTACCAAGCGCTCCCGAGGACTTTCAGACAGCTGCTGAGCTCATTTTGTCCAATTATTTATACAAAACAAATACTGATAAATTCGTACTCACAGGCTTGCTGTTCTGACTCTTCAACATGAACAAGTAACATTGGAACTGTTTACAAAACAGACAGATGAGCATATTTTTCTCTTGCCGGCCGGGAATCGCAAACTCCCACCACTTCTGCCAGTGTGCCTGATGCTTGCCTCTGGAGGCAAGATAGCTTTCCCTCACACCCATTTCCTGGAAGCCGACATGCTAATATGGTGACATTTTCCACAAGCGAGTGAAGTGGGGGTTGGCCTACAAGCGTGTACCCTGGTATGGTCATATAAGGAAGTCTAAGCATTGACGTCAGTAGAACTCTGAGCATGCAGAGCCATTCAAAACTTCTTTCAGGGCTCACTTCCAAATGCCCAAAACTCATTATCTGATGCTTTGGCATCGTTTAACACGAGAATACAACATTGTAACAACATTTATAGGTCAGAAAAGTAAATAGGTCCCCTTTAAAGTCAGCATAAAGACAACTAAATGATTTCCTTCAGTAAAAAGTATGATGAGAACTATAGAGCAGTATGAACAATATGACTAATGTGACAATCATAATAAAAGAAGAAAAAATGACTACACACTGCTGTCAGCTTTATTTGGTTTTAGTTATTTTGCTCTGCTGTGCTTTTTTTTGTTGTTATACTTGTATGCCAGTTTATAATGTCAAAAATTGCCTGCGTAGAACAGTTTGAGAGTAGAATGGATATTTTTGTTTGTTTTTGCTATGCCACCACAGAAGGGTAACAGTGATGAACTGGCACATATTGGGACATAAGAAAGCAATTCAGTACAACATGGCTAATTCTATAATCAAGTCATAATAAAAGACAAAAAAAAATGAAGTACACACTGCAGTCGGCTTAATTTTTTCTTTATGTGAAGAGACTGGCCTCACAAGCACTACCGTCAATCCTTCATTTTACACTTGTATGACAATAAATAATGCAAAATATTTCCTGTACAACGGATTCACCCTAATCCTAATCCATTTCTTATGAGAAAAAGAAGTTTTTATATACAAACAAAAGAGATTGTGTTGGATTCCAGTGAAATATCCTACTCTATTTTTTACAGGAAGATGCAGTGATACATTTATTTTTCTACAGATGTTCAAGAACTGGATGCTAATTGATTTGTATAGTGGTGGGATTGCAACTACCTTCAATTCTTTGAGGCTCGGTATAATATTACACAACTCCGACGATTACTACTGCTACTACTACTACTGCATACATTTAGCCACATAAAAAAATCTGTTTTTTTGTATGTGGATAGTCCTGAGCCCATGTAAGAATGCACACACTTCAGCAAGGTTCAGGCGCTACACAATCCAATAGGGAAATAAGGCATTGATTGTGCTTATATGCTACTATTTTTAGCCAGAATGATGGATGTTTATGTCTTTTATTGATCAAGTTGAGGTGCGGGTCGCTAGGCATGCTGATTAATCAGGACGGCGACCCTGTTGAAATAAAACATTTGAGTTCCATTAGCATGGCTGCTAAGCATTTCACTGCAAAGTCAGCGATATATGTTAGCAAGTGTGCACATGATGGATTGTGCTCATACTGTATGACTTAATGTTGCATGATTTTTAAGCACTGCCTAACCAAAGCACGCATTCAACAGAGCAGAATGCAATTAGGGATTTTAATGAGAATTTCACTCTGGTGTAAACTTGTTGATTGGGCAAAGCAATGTGGGCACACTTTTGTTTGTATTTTGTGTGTGTGTGCGCGTGCACTAAGCAACAAAATGACTATTGTGAGCACAGCTCCAGGTGCCTAGCAACCACATCGCTGTTTCCCTGGCAACAGTTGCCTCGCACTCACTGTGTGGGTGATTGGCAGCCTTGGCAACACAGACGGGGTGACCCTTGACCTCACGTGCTGAATGAGAGACGATAAAGACCAATAGAGAGGGGGAGGGCATGCACACACACACACGCACACGCGCGCGCACACACACAGACGCCGACAGAGCAGAGGCTAAGTGATAATCATTCTCCATTGTAATCATCCTCCAGCATGTTTCATAAGGTGTCGTCAATAGCGCTCCAGCTGGGGTCCATCATCAAATGCAACACACACGCACACATCGCATTTATTGTCACAGGATACTTCTTTGGTTTGTGATCACCCACCTTTTGTGTACTGTGCTTTATGATTAGAAACTATGATGGGAGCATTTTGACAATTGACAGTATAATTACGGAGATATGTTCTGGTCGGAGCATGTTAAATAAAAACATGTTTTGCAGTAGAGCATTTCCGCTCAGGACCTACCGTGTGCCGTATTGCCTTAACAGTACAGAACATAAATAACATAACAGACTTTTTTCAACCGAAATTGTGATTGTTAAAATAAGTTTGAAAGCATTTTACTCTGCTATAATTATAAAAAGTCAATTTTTTTTTTTATGTAGAGCAGAAGTCTCAAACACGCGGCCCACGGGCCAAATGTGGCCCGCAGGACACTAGTTTGAGGCCCCCGCCTTGATATGAAAGTTAAATGTTAAATGCGGCCTGCGCAAGTTTGATAAGGATGGTATCAAACTATGGTATCATGTACCCAGAAAAAAATATTACGTTTGATTAATGTTCATGTTAAAGGTTAAATAACTGTTAATAGTTATCCTCCCTATCCGTGTGGAAGTGGTAAGTTTTTGACTTTTTAAGTTTAAAGGAAATAACCGTTTAGGTCGCCAGCTCTCTAGTTTGCGAGTTAGCATGTGTCTCAAGACCCTGCAGTTGCGCAATATGTTGTAAATAATAAGAATATAAATGTGACTATAGTCGTGTTTTGTCATGTCTACAGGGCTCTAATAATGCTTTGTTCATTTTAATCAGAAAAAAATAATTTGTCTAACCACCAACTATATGTGATTTCTTAAGTTTTTATTATTTGTTGTTTTATTATTATGATTATATTTATTTATTACTGATTGATTTTCTTTATTCTTGATTTGTTTATTTATTTTATTTCTTATTTTGTGTAGAAAAATAAAAATTAAGATATTTGAGAACAGTGGAATGTTTTATCAGAGCTTTTATTGTAGAAAATCGGAACCAAAGCAAAGTTTATTCATTTTTCTGTTTTTAATAAATGCGTTTTTTTTTTTTGGAAAACCTGATGCGGTCCAGCCTCGCCCAGACCTTAGCTCCAGTGGCCCCCAGGTAAATTGAGTTTGAGACCCCTGATGTAGAGTATGTTTTAGGGGACCGCTTATGTTTTTTTTTTTCACTTCTGACCTGTAAATGTTGGTACTATGTTGTATTCTCCAAGTAAACAATGCCAAAGCATCAGATAATGAGGTTTGCACATTTGGAAGTGAGCCCTGAAATAAGTTTTGTAAGACTCTGCAGTTCTACCAGATCTGGACTTCCTTGTATGGGCTGAAGATCGCCTACACTCAGCAAACGTGGACCTATGTATCCGGAAGTCCTCGGGAGCACTTAGAAGTGTGATCAATCACAGTGGAATGGGCGTACCTAGAGGAGGTCTGGGGGTGGAGTAAATTAAATATAGGCCGTTTGGGTCGGAAGCAGGAAGTCCATGGAAACACTGCGGAAATAGTTACAGAATCTGCAAAACGTAGAAAGCTTTCCTGTCGGGTTATTGTGTGTAGCTGCTCTATTGGAAGCATATTTAGCGCTAAATCTGCATTGCGTCAGCTTGTTAGATTCCTTCATCACGAGTGAACAATGGTAATTGAAGAGAGACAGGAAGGGCTCTTTTAAATCTTATCCAATAAGTCATTTTTATTGCAAATACAGATCCAAAATCAGAGGAAAACAATGTCAAGCTATCAAGGGGGTTTGGAGGCAGAAAAAAATGTCAAAAATGTAAATATTTATTGCGGTCTCAATTACTCTTTCACCAAATAGTATAGGTATTTGTAACACTAAGAGTATCTATTCCCTAAATCAGATATCGGATTAAACAGCTACACTAGAGTTAAAATAAACATCCACAGCACTGGTTAGTGACATTATGTCTTACTGCTCTTTTATTTTCAAAATAACCCAAGTCATAGCAACCTGAAAGTGTTTGGTGTTACAGTGGCATAGGAAAATAACAAAGCACACTAAAATATTGTGTGTACATCTTGTTACTACCACAGAAGACATAAAGCAATTTAATCAAACTAGATGACATAAACAGGAAAGCATACATGTATTTTTGCCTCACTTTAACGACCTGCTGCTGTGAGGATGAGGGGAGCTGTGGGTCGTTATCATCATCACCATCATCATTACAGGACACGCTGCATGTAACAAAATGTGACATCATCACAGCAGAAGGTAGTTGAGCTGCATTTTTGGATAGGTTTCGCTCATTAGATACACTTATGCAGGTGTCTCTAACACGTCATTTCTGTCTGGATGTCACAGGCAATTAAAAGAAAACCAAATGTCTACAGTTGAAAGTCCTTGATGACAAAGAGTCGGGGGTTGGGGGGTACAAATTGTAGAAGGTGACACTGCAAGAAAAGAAAAACTACTGGGGTCTTATTTGGAGTTGTGGGCTAAAGCTTTGCAGGTAGGAGTCGCCACCTGTCCACATGGTCACAAAAGTAGAATTATATGCACAGTCCCAACCTCCGCCAGTCCTGACAGCAGACCAGGTCCATCAGGGCTATTGATTGGCTGATTCACATGCATCTATCCAATCGCTGTATACGTCAACTGGCTCCGACAGGTCTAAAGAGTGAGGGGGTTAAGGATAATGACTGTCATCAGCGTCGACTGAATGTATTGTGCGACATTAACTTTGATACCAACTGTGGAAATGTTCATACTAAGACATTAAGGAGTTGATCATATCGTGACTAAATAAATAACATTATTATAGCATTGATCACTGTCAAAACAAGGAAGGAGTATGAAATAATAGTTATAAAGTCTTCAATTTACAGATGTCTTCATTTTATGTTACCATTT
The DNA here is from genome assembly GCF_037039965.1 of Doryrhamphus excisus. Taxonomy (NCBI): domain Eukaryota; kingdom Metazoa; phylum Chordata; class Actinopteri; order Syngnathiformes; family Syngnathidae; genus Doryrhamphus; species Doryrhamphus excisus. Next base: position 15,967,568 of record NC_136365.1, read on the forward strand.
TTCAAGAAAAAGACAATGTTACAACAAAAACAATCTTTAAATTGTAATACAATTGTATGACAATGAATGGAATTATATTACAAAACAAAATTCACAGTTTTACAAGAATCTGTAATATTAAGAGAATGAACTCATGTTATCTTTTCATGAAAACGATGTAATGTGTACCAAAAAAAAGCCGTAATTGTTAGAGAATAAAGTCATATAACAAGTATATTCCATATTTCATTGAAAGACGTCATAATTTGACAACAAAAAAAGAATTACACCATGAAATTTACGGGTTTAAGTGCTGACATGAGTTCATCCCACATTCCACAGCCTTGACACAACTTCAGTGACAAACGGCAGTCATGAAATGCTCGCAACAACTTATAAGTTTTAAGGCCTCTATTGATGTTCTATACAATAAATTCATACATGAATGCTTTCCTTGAGCTTTCTTTACGTCAGATTTGCCCTCGCCCCAGACTCTGACCATAACCTCATATGCTACATCAGCTGTCTGGGTGCGGATGAGGGAGGCGCCAAATCCTCAATTAGGAGTCGTAGAAAAAACCATCAAGACTTATGATGCAGCGATAAATCTGCGGTTAAACACAAGGGCCATAAGATTAAGTTGAAAGCTTCCAGTAAATGGACGGCTGTGGTGAGGAGATTTCTCTCAAGCTACTGAAAGTGTCCCAAGAGTTTATCATTCAGAAACATGCATGCGTGCATAGCCTTATGGATGTATATTTGCAAATATGCTGCTTAATAATCCACAAAACAAACACCACACCACACTGGTCCCGCTTATAGCAGTTGGTCACTAATGATATGGTAAGTACTCTATAGCGTATCTCTGGCTGTAACAATACTGGCTTTTTAGTCTTAAGATTTGATATTTTTACAGTGGTGAACTTCTAGTTTGACACAAAGACACAAATCACAACATTTGCATACGAGTACCAATATCCCGTATTAGCAAGAGCACACGATAAACCCCGGCTGCTTTTTCTCCTCTGAACTACAGTAAAGTCTCGTTATATCGATATTGTCGGGAGTCGGAAAAAATATCGATATAACCGGACTGTCGATATATCAGATCCCGCGCCAAACTGCATTAAAAGTGGGCGATAATGCACTCGACATTGTTCTATAGTATAGAACAATGTCGAGCAGCTTAAATCAATCTTTGCTTAAGGATTTCAATACCAAAAAAGAACACGGCGAACGGCTGCTTCCAGTCAACTTTATTTTTCACACTTCCACCACCAGAGCGCAGCACACACACCGATTCCCGCACTTCCAGGTTCACAGGTCATGCTCAACCCGTCCCACATAGCTGGCCAAAAACATGCCTGCAACAGAAGAACCAACTGCGTTCGTGTGTATAGAATCTATACACACGAGAGAAACCACGAACGCCAGCATGTACATATGAAAAACAGTGATTATTGCAAGCGATAAAAAGATATCTGAATACAACACAATTAAATACATGTATTTGTACGCTTGTGTCGTTCGTTGGAATAGGTGTGTATGCTATGTCAGTTGGTTCTTCTGTTGCAGGCATGTGTTTGGCCAGCTATGTGGGGCGGGTTGAGCATGACCTGTGAATCAGGAAGTGCGGGAATCGGTGTGTGTGCTGCGCTCTGGTGGTGGAAGTGTGAAAAATAAAGTTGACTGGAAGCAGCCGTTCGCCGTGTTCTTTTTTGGTATTGAAATCCTTAAGCAAAGATTGATTTAAGCTGCTTTTGTATCGATATAAGCAGACCAAATTGGCTGGCAGGAGATGAAAAGGGCATCGTAGTAACCGGATTATCATAATAACCGGGTATCGTACTAACGGAACTAATTATATCATAAAAAACTAGAAATTTGCCGGGAAATGAAAATAGTATCGTAATAAGCAGTAATTCGTTATAACCGATATCGATATAACGAGACTTTACTGTACTTCCAATCCATCAATTTTCTACATTAGGGTCACGGGTGTATGTTGGAGCCTATCCCAGTTGTCTTGGGGCGAGAGGCAGCGTACACCCTGGACTGGTCGCCAGCCAATCACAGGGCACATATAGACAAACAACCATTCACACTCATGGACAAATTGGATTCGCCAATTAACCCAGCATGTTTTTGGAATGTGGGAGGAAACCAGAGTGCCCGGAGAAAACCCACGCAAGCACAAGGAGCTGAACTACGTTGACCCGTAGGTCAACATATGCTAAGCTACCTGAAGAACTGCACTAACTTAAAAATAATACAGCTTAAATAATGAAATAATAATATTTGCACAATATGCTGTGGGCCAATAAAAAAAAACTGCAGGACAAAAATGGCCCCTGCGCTGTAGTTTGGACACCTGTGATCCATCTATTTCAGCTTTATTTATCATACATTTGCGATTACACAATGTTTGTTAGTTTTTACTTGTCTTTTTTCTTTGTTGTTATTTAATCAAAGGATTATTCCCTATATATTTTGTAGTTAATTGTCTATTACACGGCATTTCTATCATTTCTTCTTGCTTTCTTCCAACCAAATTAGCTCCACTTCTTCAAAACCCTTTTTGGACATGCTGAATTATGCAAGTGCAGACCTGCCAACCTTGAGTACTCTACCTCCACCTCTACTGTGTGTTATTGCTTCATTTTGCAGGAGAGGAAGTGAGCTACCGTAGGTAGCCAACACTGGCACCTCGACAGAGGAGCATAATCAAGGGTTAAAATGCGTGCAGCATACAAAAATGCATAAAAAGCGTACCTGTGTTGTACCTTCATGTAACATGTTAAATGTTCAACCATTGCCAGTACAGTTACTAAACGGTTTCTGATGGACACAGTTTGACACTGGAACTGATTGTTGAGTGGACTAGTTTCTAATATAACTGTCCTTATGGGCACAAAAAACATACCATGAAGAAAGGATACAAGTAATTGGCGTCTGGAACTCTTCCAAACAGACTGAGCAAGATATCACTCCAGTATTTCTGCTTCTATCCCTGTTGACAGAGGGAGAGGAGGAAGTTAGCAACTGCCAACAGAAATAGCAACATCAAAAAGGTGAACCGGTGTGTTGATTTACATGTGGACGTCACATGACTTCTCGTGGTTGCAGAAGGGACATGAAAACTGAGAATCCAGATTCCCCGTCATCTTCTTTTTAGGAGGCGGCTTTCGTTTAGACTTGCGGCGACCCATCGTTCAAAAACTGATGCTTACGTTCTGTGAGTGGTGTGTAGTGGACAAACAAGGCAGAGAAGTACAGTGCGAGATTAGAGTACACAACACAACTTGGGTTAGTTAGCAAGTTAGCATTAGCGTGCCTGTTCTTTGATGACAAAGAACGCACCAAGAAAACCTCGCCAATCACGATGTAGACATAATCGCGGATCTCTTCATAACATAACTTTACTTATACCAAAGCAACATGAAACTAGAGATTATTTACCTGTGTTTGGGGAAATACACGTTACGTTACACGGGGAAACAACTTCCACAAGACCCGCCTTTGCGATTAAATGATTGGACCCGGTCCGGTACAGTAGACGCCCATCATTGGCCCTCATACACGTCAATCACGTCGATTAGCTTTGACGCAGGCTAGTTGGCAATACCCGCGTGATGGCGTCAGAGGCTCCAGATACACGGAGGGTCCGCTGAGGTTAAAGTACAGTTAGTTTTTAACTGTTTTAGTCATTTTGACATTATCTACAGTTTTACGAAAACATCTTTTCCTATTTTTTTTAAACTGTTTTGCCAAGTCTGGAACTAAGGTGAGCCAGAGCTCACGGTGGAATAGGTGGCACGTCAGCTAAAAACATTACAATTATCTTGTATGTTGGTGAACTCGAGTTAAAGATGTTGTATGTCAACTGCTCAAGATTATACATATTTTTTTCAACCAAAAAATATAACATTATCAATACTCCTAGTGGTTGAAAAGAACAAATTGAACAAATAAGCAGTACACACAAACACACAAAAACAGAAACAAAGAGGCAATTAGCAGTTGTGATAGGCTACATTCAATGATAGCTAACGTGAGTAGCTAAACCTAGCCAAATTGCTATCATTGGGTGACAACAAAAAACTAATGCGCCTGTAGTATGTTCCTTTGTAGGCAATTGCTTTAATTGCACAATTGTGGGCCACCTATACATTGTAGCACCTATATACTGTATACAGTATAATGTAATGTAATGAAAATATTTACATGTTTCTTCCTACATTAAGGATGTCGATGTGGACAGTCAAGATGGTCAGCCTGGGAGCGGTGGCCCTCTCCCTCAGTGTGGAGCTGCTCTGCAGGCTACTGCATCGCCTCAAACCGCCAAGAACCCTAAACGAGGTTCTTTTTTTTCCCTCAGAGGTGGCCTGCGTGGAGCACATCTTCTCCCCTGCTTCCCCTCAGTAAGTGAGTCTTTGTACTGAGCATAATGAAGCTGCTGTGATTCGTTGGAAAAATAGCGAGAGAGGAGCTTTGTGTATGTTTTTTTTCCCTTTTGTGGCCAAATAAACGACGTTTGCAGAGACAAATACGGCTTTCAACTGACTGACGTCCTTGGAAAAATAAAAAGACTCAATAATTGCCAAACAAATGTTATTCAGCCTGTCATTGTGTCATTGTGAGTCTTCGAATTGGCGAAAGCACATTCCGTGCCATGGATGTAACCTTGGTTTTGTCACAGCTTTTGTGCATATACTAGCATTAGAATTCAACATATGTCTCTTCTACTGCACATTGTAATACTCCTCATCTAGAATGAATTGTGTGATACTGACATATTCTATGACAACGTCTATTATTTGAAATTGTAACTTTTAACACGAAATTGTTTTCTATTCTTGCAGCTCCTGCCCTTTGCCTCACGGTGTAGAGACATCCTTCTCCCGTCTTCTCCACGTCCTCCTGTCAGCTTCGTCTTCTCTCGATTTATGCATGTTTTCATTTTCCAACATGGACCTGGGCAGGGCTGTTGTACAACTTTACCGAAGGAGAGTAACTGTCAGAATCCTGGTTGACAAGCATTACTCTGCCATCAACGGCTCCCAAATTGGAGCCCTTCGCAAGGCGGGTAAGTGAAATTAGAATTTAGAAGGAAGTAGCACAAAAAAATATTATGTTATATTATGTATATAACGTTTTACCTATTTTGACCTACTGAAACATTGAAGAACGAAGTTCACCTATAAAGGTTCATCTTGAAATTTTACCAGGTATGTCATTATGTGCTTATGAGCGAGGCCGAACAGGTAGCAACAAATCTATTTGCGGTGGACCTCCATAAATAAATAACTGTATGGGAAACACTTCCCCTAACTGCCAAACATAGGTTTAAACAAATGTTAATCACTGTAAAATAAATAAAATAATAAAAATACACCTGACAGAGATGTAATGAGAGGGAAGAGGAAGTCGTTTGTGGAGCAACACTGTTACCTGTTACCTACACTGTTAAAACGGTGTTTTATTAGCATTGCTGGAAATAGTAAGTGTTGTGTTTAGGCAACCTAAGAACCAAATGATCTTTGTGGTGATTTCAAAGTAGTGCCCTGTTTAACCAATTGCGTGTTGAGCATAATGATCAAACTTTGTGTATATATAATTGAATAGCCAGACACTTTGCTCTGTCACAGTAAGTTCAATTACTGGTTCTTCCTCAAACTGCACGCCGTTGGGCTTCATTTGGCATCAGATGTTCTTCTGTATAGATTAAGTGACATCAACCACTCTGGGGGGTAATTATTTGGAGGTACTTGGCTGGGTATATGGGAAATATGACTCAGGTCTGCTCCATCGAAGGTGTTCACTCTGTTCCCGGACTATAAGCATCATTGCCAGGAAGTCAGAGGATTTCTGAGGGTCCTCAGTGGTGAACGGGGCGGGGGGATGACAGCAGATGTCTTTGTGTCGCATGTTTCACTTACTCTCTCGCCTAGGCTTCTGCATTTGCTAAATTGCAGCTACTGCGTATTTGAAAGAATGAAGTGAGTAAGAATTTGGCAACCCGAACAGCGGATCTCATTAAGCCAAGTGTTCCTAAGTGCACGTGTTTGTGTGGATGTCAACCACTTGGCTACAAGGCACAATCTGTTTTCTTTTCATCCATGTTCTATCTTGTCTTTGTCCTGCAGGGTGCTTTCATGCTCAAATAGCTGAATCAGTGGCATGGGCACATACAAACATTCAAGCCAGCCAGTGTTGCACTTCGATTCTATTAAGTTCGAGCTCGTTAAGACAAGAGCCCACACAAAGCCGCTGTTTTCACGACTGTAATGTTATCTTGAATATTGGCAAATCAAGGTAACATTTTTAAAAGAGAGGAAATCTCCACAATGTGTCCTTAACCAGAAGAGCCAAAGTGACTAGAAATAAACAAAAATAACTTGTCCTTCATGAAAATCCATCATTCAAACAGCCAATATGTAACACTTGCTTGCCAATATACACTACAGTGAATGCAGTATAATTACAATGACACTACAATAAATCGTCCTTGCAGTAGCATGGCTGCCTTTTACTGAATCAGCCTCAGCTGAGCAGAGCTGCAGTTGGTTTTCATCCAATGTAATAAATAGTTGTATTTCATCCTCTCTTTAGTCGAACAAGTGAGACACACATGCACCGTCTTGCCCTCTTAGCAAGACAGGCAGACTAGCTGGAAATGCACTGCAAGCTCACATTTTTACTTGATGGCTTTTCCTGCAATGGGCTCTTGTGTTATTTTTGTCTTTGGGTGGCGAGGTTCTGTTTTACAATCTTGTGTAGTTCTGACATAAAAATTCTTTACTGAGCCAGCAACCGTGCATCTGTCGAGTACTAATGCAAATTTCCCCATGGGGATGAATAAAGTATCTACCTACCTACCTACTATTATTTGGTTGCTCAGGAGGTGATATAAGCGCTAACAATCGATGTCTAGATGATTACATCGATTTTCCAATTAATCGACATGGTATTTGATTAATAATTTTTTCATTTAAAAAAGCAAATATCCTCTTATTTCAGCCTGTCAAAAGTGTATATTTCAATTTCCTGAGTAATCATTTGTATTTTAAGGTAAAAAAAAAAAAATATATATATATATATAGTCACACACAAACCAACTGTTTGTGTTTGGTTCATATTGATTTCGAGACAACAAGCTTCAGATTTATCGACAGAGAAAGTCATCGTTACTTGCAGCCCTAAGTGATACCGAGTAATAGTAATAGATTTATTTACCATATTTCTTCAAACAGTGGCAAGATGTCGCAATAAATCGCCGGCGCATCGTCCACCTGTAACAAATACGCAGCTCTCTCCAAATGCTTCCACTATCTGTACTTTAACTCTAATTACTTCTGTGCATGCTCCAGAGTGTTTTTTGCCCCTTCAGATTTACCCCACCCTCTATCCCTATCCCTCTGTTCTTTCTATTGTCTTATTTTGTTTAAAAACATAGTTTCACTGGACAAAAACGTATAAAAGCTGAATGGAATGGGCCAAACAGAAAAGCATCAGAATCTAAGGCTTAGAGCTAAAGGCCTTCACATTGAGTTGCATAAGTCAAATGAAACAAAATAATGTCCAGCCTTGTTATTATTATTGTTGATGAATATGAGCATGTCAGACCAGCTTGACATAGCCATGTTGAAGCGAGGCAGGCATATTGAGGGGCTACCTTTTCCAGTCTGGGGAATCTCACTGACTTTCCATCAGTTTTGTTTTAGGCATGTACTGTATATCACTGAAATATTTTTAATAATGTTTTACTTCAAAGTGGTTCCAAATGCCTCCTTTTTGTTTCCAATGGCAGCGGCTTTAGGCAGTAAAATAATCAGGCCTGAATTAATTGCACCCTTGACTACAGTAAGCAGTGCAATCCTATGCCTGCATTTTTTTCAACCCTTGGCTATAAAACATAGCCTTGTTGATTCCAAATGCCACATGACCAACAAAAATCTTATTGGTTAGAAATCAATCTATGCATACTCTTTCAGATTGCAAAAACAGAGTGAAGAGATTGTGCTGATGTCAAAGAAGCATTTACTACCTGGCAATAACATTTGTGAAATATATCCTCTTGCTCATATGTCTGCAGCAATGAAACATATGGTATAATCTTTGCAGAAACTTTCCAACAGCACGATTTTACTCTGTTTATGTCAGCTTCATAGCTTCCAAAGCACCACAGTTCATCCATAATGCATTGAAAACTTGTCATTCTTCTCCTCCTCCTCCTCTATAGGGATCTGCGTGCGCAAGGTGGGCAGCTATATGCACATGCATCACAAGTTCGCGGTGGTGGACGGCAGGCTGCTCATCACAGGCTCCCTCAACTGGACGCTGACAGCAGTGCAGTGCAACTCGGAGAACATCCTCATCACAGAAGAGCCAGACCTGGTCAGGCCTTATGTGAGGGAGTTCAGTAGGTTATGGGCAGACAACGATCCATCTCAGAATGGACCCTCAAGTAGCCAAAAGTTAACTGATATGGACTAGGGACTGATGAGCTGTAGGGAATATTAATACAAAACTAAACAGACCATTCCAGTCAGCATTTCATATTTAGAAGTTCTTTTACTTTGTGTTTTGAAAGATCTGCTTGGTTATAACGGAGGTGTTATGTTGATGCGTTTAAAAGTAGGATCCTGCTGACAGACCAGTATTCACGCTGAAACTGTTTCATCTTAGTGTGGTTATGCTGCTCATTTTCTAGTTTGGGACGGGTTGACTTTTTATTTGAGACTCTTATTGTTTCTGTAATGTTGCACTTTTTTCCCTTACTGTGTCGAAACAGCATCCGATCAGATTTATTTTATTTATATATCATATTTGTATGGAAACTGTGTCTTGCTATGACTAGCTGTCATGAATCGAACGGCATACAAGTCCTCAGTTGGCACTTTGTTTTTGTATAGATCTGAGTCAAAAAATATACTTTTTTAAATGGAAGAAAAAATATTTTCAGGTTTTAAGTGGGTGTCATGTTGTACCAGTTGCTTTTTGAAAGAGTTTATGTTGGAATCATTTAGAAATGATTATCATCAGGTTATATCAGGGGTTTTTGGTCATTGTGGTTTATTTGCTGTCACAGTGACTCGGTTCCAGTCACAAACAAACTGCTTTTGGCGTATTAGATGCATCCTTATCCACCCACATCTACAGTTTTTCCTCAATTTAAATTCCCATAGAGGCTTCACAGCGCCAAGAGCTGCGTTATCAATAGCGAACAATGCAATGCATTGATGTTGATCTGGTGTTTACAACCAATGCTTGCATGACTCCTTGCTTGATGCTTGATTAAATAGCGGCTTGTCTCACTTGAAGCCTGACCTCATTCACCATCAAGTTATGTGTAGTAAATGACAATGTCAAACACAACAAATCAGCTGCTGGATTATGTAAGATCCAACTTTTAACTAAAAGGTCATGAGTTTACAGTACTGTAAACCAGTTTGGAGGAGCCGAAACATATTTGAGTTGACTTTCAAAATAAATGCTAAAAGATGCTTTAAGCTAGGTTAATAATTAGTCATTTTGTAATTGAAGGAAAATCCAATCCTTCTAAGGTCTTTGACTATTGTTTATAAACAGATGATCTAATTATGTATTTAGCTCAATTTTCTGCATTCAAAGGACAAACTAATGTTAAGTTAATTTAAAAGAAAATTTTAGGCAAATTTAAGGAAAATTGGATTTCCCCACAGCACAGTAGTTGGGAAACACAAAGTTAAATTAGCACTTAAGTTGCACCTGGTTTTCTCTTAATTACAGCGAGGAGTCACCTTGTTTGGTTCAGTCTCTGCACAACAGTCCCCCAAATTGTCGTGTAAAAATGATGTCATTGTGTTTGTGCTCTTGATCACACTTGAATTGGAAGTAGTTCTGTTTTTCAACTCTTGCAATAGCGATCTTACTTCGAAAGTCCAGACCGGAAGCTCTCTGTCGTCACTACGGTGCGCTTCACCGCTTGCACAGTGGACGTCCCGGCAGCGAGCACATGCAAAGATCCGGGAGCGGTCCACACTGATCCCCCTTCGGAGGAAGAGGACGACGCGGGACGGAGGGAGCAGACTCAGCCAAGGTAGCGACGACGCACACACCCCCACCCCGCCCCCCCAAAAGTTATTTTGTTAAACGCGGGCATGTTATTGTGTGTGAGTTCAGTAACTTTACTTTTCTAGTCATATTGTGCGCGTGAATAATTCAATTAGTTCTGAACGTCAACAAGTGTCCTGATCCCCTTGTGACCCGAAGCCTTGTCACATCCGCACTCACGTAGCCCAGTTGTGTTGGCTCGGTAACACGTGTCGGCACCTTCCCCTTCCTGCACATCAGAAGTTTTGTGTCATAAGTCCATCACTTTGTTGTGGAGCAACGTGTCATTGTGTGTTTTGCTGAGACAGTCTCACTTTGTGGCGATGGGAGCGGTAATGCAGGTCCCCTGGAGAGATTGCAGCAATCATGCAGGACAGCCAGATTGAGGAAGGTGGGCGGATGTGAGGGTGAATGCATGGTTCAGCATCTTTATGATGCCTGGAGATGGGTGGAAGGAGGAGGAGGATGGATGATGGCACCCGGTATGAACAGATGAATGGATATGAAGGAGAAGATGAATAGGTGGGTGGATGAATGGTCAGAAGAATGATGGATGAGATGCACAGGCCTTTCACCCACCGCTCGGCATCGACCGGCGCCATAAGTTCCTAGTCCACGTTGAGAAATCGCAGACGAGAGTGGTGGGTGACAGAGGGAGAAAGAGTAGGAGGAGCACATCCCGGACCATGATTTATAACCTAGCGAGAGAGAAAGATGGATTGTTTTTAAACCAACACTTCCATTTAGCATTTACTCAGCTATTACCTTGGATGGATCTCAGATATGTGAGCGAGCCGACACGATTCTTCAACACGGCATTGTGGACCTTTTTAGACGTATCCCCCATACTCCCTAGTCAAGATTCTTATTTATATTCAGGCAAATCACAATACACGTTGTATAAGGCAAGAACATTTGCAACATTTAGCTCCCAAAAAAGTAAAGGGTAGTTGACACTCTTGGCATTCTTGGCTCTCATCCAGCCGACCCTTGTTCAAGCCCTGCATAGGTGAGTGCAGGGGCGAACCAGATGCCTAACACTTTCTTGCAAGCGTGGGCGAAAAGTTAGTGCCAAATGTATTTGTGGCAGTCCAAATGTATTGGACTTTTGTAAAATGAAATACTGCACACCAGTAGTGACAAAAGTGCGGCGCAGGAGCCGTTATTGGTCCCATACTGTATTCTAAAAATATAATTTCATTCATTCATTCATTTTCTAACGCTTATCCTCACAAAGGTCGCGGGGGTGCTGGAGCCTATCCCAGCTGTCTTCGGGCGAGAGGCGGGGTACACCCTGGACTGGTTGCCAGCCAATCACAGGGCACATACATATAGACAAACAACCATTCACACTCGCATTCATACCTATGGACAATTTCATTCATTAATTTTCTATCGCTTTTTCCTCACAAGGGTCGCGGGATGCTGGAGCCTATCCCAGCTGTCTTCGGGTGAGATGCGGGGTACACCCTGGACTGGTCGCCAGCCAATCACAGGGCACATATAGACAAACAACCATTCACACTCACATTCATACCTATGGACAATTTGGAGTCGCCAATTAACCTAGCATGTTTTTGGAATGTGGGAGGAAACCGGAGTACCCGGAGAAAACCCACGCATGCACGGGGAGAACATGCAAACTCCACATAGAGATGGCCGATGGTGGGGTTGAACTCGGGTCTCATAGCTGTGAGTTTTGCGCTCTAACCACACGACCGCCGTGCGGCCCAATTTGTTATTAATGACGTATATTATTGGATGTTACACTAATTTGCTTATGTAACTTATAACACAGGATATTCATCATCATTTTGATTGAACCAAACAGATGGCATCAGCCAGAGATTCAGGAGCAGGCCGCGAAGAGAGAGACGCAGCCGACCAAAATTTTGACTACATGTTCAAACTCCTGCTCATCGGGAACAGCAGCGTGGGGAAGACGTCCTTCTTGTTCCGCTACACGGACAACTCCTTCACGTCGGCATTTGTCAGCACAGTGGGCATCGACTTCAAAGTCAAGACCATCTACAGGAACGACAAGCGCATCAAGCTACAGATCTGGGTGAGCCCCCGATAACATGATTTCGATATTTACGATCGGATAGGGTATAGTGATTCTTAACCATAGGGCCGCGGCCCAAATTTGCACCAGTGGGCCACGAGGGCCGTGGAACTGTGTGGTAGGTTATCAACTGAAGATACCAGAAATAGGCTTGTCACTATGCTACTGTATGTTATCCATTAGACTCTAAGTTACAGTGCAGCTTCCGACCATATGGGGGCGGTTATGTGTCAGTCAGTTGTTTAACAAGCTTACAAAAGATCAGAAGAAGACATTCAACTCCAACTAGCAATGGATACATTTTTAAAACGAAAAAATGAAGACAAAAGTGGTGCCAGTCCCCGCAAAAAGAGTAAATTGAGTACAATCCTGACTTCATCAAGTACAACTTTTGTATATGGAGGAAGAGCAACATCTGGTTTTACCTTGGTGGCTTGGTAAACTGTGAGTGGATTTGATTTATTATTGAAAACTAATTAATGAGTTCAATTAAATCTATATAGTGTCAATATTTAATGAGCCCCGGGCCACTCTGCGCTGGAAACATCGGGCCTCAACGTCAAAAGGTTAAGAATCTTTGAGATAGGGGATGGAACCACAACTGTTGTCACTTTAAAACCTTTATTTTTAACAGTAGAGGCAGTAAAATTGTAACATTCTGTGTGTACAAGTAAGTTAATCACTACTATAATAGTGAACGACAGTAATATATAAAACCAATAATCTTAAGGTGAAGGTGTATTGGAAAATTTTTAAGTGTAACAAGAAGTGAACCACTGTCAACAGTATAGCGTATGCTACTTGAGCTTTGACAAGTGGCGACACATGGTTATAATGTCCAATTCTGATTTTTTTTGTTAAAATTGGATCTTTTATGTGGTTGTTCAAGTCATCCCCAAAAAATACAATTTTTAAAAATAATTTTCTGATCTTTCCATTGGTGAGTACCTTTTATCCAAGTCTTGCACCATATAACATGCCTTTTAATGACATATGGGTTGCATATATGCAGTCTCACCATTCAGATCGCAGCAGCTTGGATACATATGGAATTTTTGAAGAATTCAAATTGTACTCTTCACACTGACACAGGTCACAAACCAGCAAATGAATTGGAATTGACCTGCAGTGTGAACATAGCTTTACTGCTTTCAATGTGAGTCAAGTTCGGCAAAAAAGCAGAACACACATGCTACGTGTTGATGCCAACAACTTACAACTTACTTTCCATACACATTTCGCTCTAATAAACTGGCTCTCAAAAGCTAAGGTTGATCTATGACGGCCATAAGCAACACCAATGCACATGGCCACTAAGGAAATCAACACTGATAATGTCAAAGGACAAGAACACATTCATACTTTTATACATTTATGTGTATGTTTAATTCAGTTTTTAATGGCCATGACAGTGGTAGCTAGTTTTGTTGCAGCATCTTCCAACAGCTGCACACAGAGCACTTCCTTTATTGGTCTATCTACTTGCAAACCTTTTTGTTCACCCCCACATCCACAGCCCTGGAGCTTTACTAAAGAGCCGATCTCTCTATGAATATTTAAAAGAAACATGAAACAACACACTGTCGGGATCATACAGCTCCCCAGTGCACCGTGTAGACACACATGGATTTGAAATGCAATAAAAATACGCAATTGAAAGACGTACAAATCTTTTTTTTGTTGTTTTTAAAAACAAGCAGATTATTTGAAACTGTAAATCAGTGTGATTTTTATGTTGAGAACAAATTATCTGTTCTTGGTAAAACTGGAGCTGTAAAATTATTAGAATAAAGCCATAAAATTTGAAAAGAAACTTGTGAAGCCACAGAAATGGTCTTAAAAGTATGTGAATAAAGCCATAAAACGACAAAAAAAAGTCTTTAGAATAAAGCCTTAAAATTATGTGGAAAGAAGCATTCTGGGGGAAAAAATCACAATTTATTATTAAATTGTAAAATAAAATTAATTTTATTAAATTATAATTTATTGATTTATTATAATACAATTTCAATATAATTATAATATATATATTTTTTTTGTTTGTTTGTTTTTTTACTAATAAAATTACAAGAAGAATAAACAGGGTTCCTGCACAAGTATGAATATTATCCAATTCGACTTTGTAAATTTCTAGGTATGGAAATGGCCAAAAAATGGAAACCCACTTTTGGAAAAATATTCATGTTTCCAAGACTGTTACCGCTGTACGGCATACATATTCAGAAGAACATCATTTGTTTACATGATACTAGGGCCGCAACTATCAACTAGTCGATTAATCTGAAGCTTGTTGTTTCAATGAATCAAGCAACCAGTTTGGCCCCTTAGGAACTGAATCGATATGAACCAAACACAAACAGTTAGTGGTTTGGTCGGCAACATATAAGAAAAGAGGCAAAAACATCGATAACTGTTTTCCAAAGACAAAGTTGCTGTATTTGAATGTCTTTCTTTGCCAAAAGCACAAATATAGGTTTACTTTCATGGATCACAAAAGAAATATTCTCATTTGAGAGGCTCAAATCAGAGGATATAAAAAACTGTTAATCGAATACCATAGTAGTTGTCAATTAATTGTATAATTGTGAATTGATTGTATATAACGATACACGCTTATTCAGTGAGTTTGGGATCAACCCACACTACCATTGCAATTTAATGGGCACCCCTCTAGTAAAGAAAAGCTTAAAATCACACGAAAGTTGCAAAATAAAGACGATAAAGTAACAAGAACAAAGTGGTAATATTACCGGCAACATATAGTTAGCTTTCCCGAGAAAATAAAAATTTTGACTTTATTCTCATTGCATGATTATTTTTCCCTTTTCGCTGTATTCCTACTAAGACCTACTAACAGATAAACATAATTCTCCAAGGAAAGCAAATTTGACAGATATTATATCAACAAAATTGTTAGAAAAAGGGCAGCCTTTTAAATGTCAGTGCTGTAAATTCACTTAAACTAATAAAAGCTGAGGTTAAAAGGTTCTAGAATTCAGCCTCAGAGGCTTGGAGACCATTGTCAACACACACAGTGCACGCTTTCCCCTCACCCCGGTTTGGCCCCGGCTTGGCTGGCATGCATATGGCATCAAGTCATTTCTCACGCGGCAGCGTTAATGCTAGTTGATGTTTAACACGGTCCCCAGACAGTACACTTCATGAAATATGCATGGCTTTGAGCTGGCGGGGGCCGAACGCGCTTACAATGCAGCCCGACACCCACCAGGACAGACTCGCCTCACTCACAGCACTCCTGTTAGATGAAAGCAATACATTCTTTTTTTCCTCCTTTATTGTAATGTATTCAGCAAGCAAGCATTCTGTGCACATCGGGAGCGATGATAAAGTTGTGTTACATGAAGAGGAGCTTCAATGGGTTTCATGGGGCCGCTGAAAACATTCATTTTGTTAGCGCCAAACATTAACGCATTTGCATTACTTTTCATAAAGGCACAGCATATTAAATTCATCTGTTTAAGTCTACTGTGCCTCCGCATGATGACACACGTTTCCCCGCAGACTGCACATAAAGAAGACAAATAACATGCTCATATTTGTGAAATATTGATGCCGGGCCATGGGGCCAAGCCAAAAAGCAGGGAGTGTACTGCACTGTATATCCTGGTGTGCTTTGGGTGGTGCAACATTGTCTCCTGTTTGGAGGGCTTTACTTGAGTCCACAGTAAATCATTCACCTTCCCTTGTGGAGATTACCAAGTGTACGCTTCCTTTCAGAAGATCCAAATAATAAAACCACAAGTTTTTACAGTGCAGTGCCATGTCAATACAAACGACATCCCCAATACACAATTCACTCCGTGCTTGCCCCGACCTTCACAGTTTCAAAAAACAACTAAAAACCCACCTCTTTAAATCTGTTTTTAATGTCTAACTTTTTATACCTGACTGCTGTGCCGCGCCCCGCTTTTACTCATGCTTTAGCTGTGTATAAACGAATGAATGTTGTATTTTAACGTATCTTTTGCACTGTTGCACTTGTTTTTATTCAACTCCATTTTTCTGTAAAGTGTCTTTGAGTATTTTGAAAAGCGCTATACAAATAAATTGTATTATTATTACATACACATAAGAGTCTTGAACCAGTCATGATGTGCTATACAAATCACTATATTGACACTTACTATGGTACCCATTATGTCACTGTATGGTCATATCACCTCGTACTTTGGTACGTGACAAAAATAAAATAAAAAAAAATAATAATAAAATTAAAAAATAAATAAATAAACATAAACTATATTAGGAAAGCAGGAAGTGAACAAATATAACAGTTACTGATTGTATAAGTACCAGATGGAGGGGTAGGATTTAATAAGCTTTGCTTCTTCCTACTCCTTTTGGACATGTGGAACTGTGAACTGATTATGTGATGCATTCAATTGTAATCTGATGCATGTTCAAATGAAATAAAACCATTACCATTACCATTACATACTTGCTCAATAGAAGTACCTCAAATAACACCTTCAAAATAATGTTAATGGTTCCCTGGCTTGTAATAAGAAGACGTCAGTGGTAGAAACAAGAAGAAAGTTTTGTATGGTGGATGACTTCACTGTTTGAAACTTCAATAGTTGACGTTTCTTTCCATTAGTGATTGGGCAAACTTGGAGTTGTCGACTTTCTATTTGTGTTGACAGGACACTGCGGGCCAGGAGCGCTACCGCACCATCACCACAGCTTACTACAGAGGAGCCATGGGCTTCCTCCTCGTATATGACATCACAAGCCAGGAGTCTTTCCTCTCTGTGCAAGACTGGTAATCACCTCATATAATATTTTTATATACATTCATGTATTATGAATTATGTGTCATAAAGAATGTGTATTTGGTTCCCAGGGGAACACAGATCAAGACATACTCGTGGGACAACGCCCAGGTGGTCCTGGTGGGCAATAAGTTGGACTTGGAGGAAGACAGACAGGTCCCCACTGAGGAGGCGGAGAGACTCGCTAAGGAGCTAGGTCAGTGTGCACCAGTGGCATGGCATTTTTTATCTTTTTTTTTTTTTTTAATCCATTTTTGATGTCGACCTTTTCAGTTTAATAACCCATTGTGTGGCAGATTTTTAGTTCAACTGTGCTTTGTTTAGTTTTTTGCAGCCAAATCCAAGCTTCAAGTAAATCTGACCCATGAAATGGAAGCACAATGTTAGCAACCAGGATGCTAACATCTGGTTTTGCTAGTCAGTGCCACTGCTTAGAACAGGGGTGGGCAAACTACGGCCCGGGGGCCACATCCGGCCCGCCAAGTGTTTGAATACGGCCCGCCCAATCTTTCCAAAGTATTTCATTTAAACTCAACATACAACCTGGCATCATGGCCTGAGCCAACCTTTTGATGGTTTTATCAATTTCATTTTTTGACATGGTCTGTTGTTTACAAAGTGCTCCTGAAAAAAGGGACACAAGCACATAATAATAATAATAATAATTATTGTTATTATTATTATAATTATTATTAGAACTATTATGATTATTATAATTATTATATTAATGCTAATTATTATATTAATTATATATATATTATTGTTATATTTGCATATTTTACATAATAATAATAATAATATAATTATTATTTTAATGTTATTGTAATTATTATAATATTTTATTATTTTTAAAATATTTAAATATAAATATAAAATAATTAATAATAATAGCAGATTGCATGACAATTTTACAGATACAATAATACCAGGTGGACTGTTACGTGTAAAATATATAGTCTGCTCCCCCCCCCCCCCCCCCCCCCCCCGTAAATTTTGTCATATCAATGCGGCCCGCGAGTCAAAAAGTTTGCCCACCCCTGGCTTAGAACCATCCTATGAAGCAGAATAGAAACCTTAGGAGAGAAAGTGGTCAAGCTGATAAGTAAGGATTATACACCGATCTTAGTAGCTAGGTAATATTTCAAAACCCCTAATGAGATGAGCAGAATGCTAACATGCTAACAGTTGGCATGCTAACATAAAGCTAGATACCAACCTGAGTAGAGAATGGGCTAAAGCAAATACTTTTTCAAAACACTACTGAGACAAGTGGAATGCTACCATGCTAACAGTTGGTCGGCTAAAATATAGCAAGATAGCACCTTGAGTAAAGAAAGGGCTAAAGCAGATAAGTAAGGAATATGAACCAATCTTTGTAGCCATGTACTATTTCAAAACAGTAATGAGAGAGGTAGATTGCTAGCATGCTAACAGTCAGTATGCTAACATATAGCAACTTCAGCAGCAAAATGGCTAAAGTAGATAAGTAAGGATTATACACCGATCTTAGGAGCCAGGTATTATTTCAAAACCCTAATGAGATAAGCGGAATGCTAACATGCTAACAGTTGGCACGCTAACATGAAGCTAGATAGCAACTTCAGTAGAGAAAGCAGATAAATCAGGATATTTGCAGACAGGTGCTAATTCAAAACCTTACTGAGATGAATGCAGTGGTAACATGAGGCGGGCCATGGATGATCTGGATGATCTAGAAAGCTTTCTGTGCACGTTATTGTATTTAGCTGCTCCATAGGAGTCCACAACTCAATACAAAGGGCCAAAAATGAGCATAGCAAGTCCCCTTTAAAAAAAGTGCAAAATTTATAAAATTGGAAATTATTATTTAAATTTGTCATATTCCCTGTTCCTGTTCTCTTTATTGTAGGCTTCCAGTTCTTTGAGGCCAGTGCGAAAGACAACATCAACGTGAAGCAGGTTTTCGACAAGCTGGTGGACGTCATCTGCGAGAAGATGAACGAGAACGTCAACAGTGATGCCTCTCCATCGGCCAATCACAAGGGAGCTGGCCTGAAGGACACACCCCGCAGCATCTCAGGAGGCTGTGCATGCTGATAATTAACAGTGGAATTCCATACACTCCGGCATGCACACACACACACACACACACACACACAGAATACTACGCTTGCCTACCAATGCTTCATCTATTCTTCTTTATTTAAACGTGACTGTTACACTGGTATGCCAAAGAGCCGCTTTGAGAACACGTGCCTCTTACCTTTGTCCCATTCTAGTTATCATTTCCTATCAACGTGGTAGCAGGCAAACCAATGGCCCAAACCTGAGCATGAGCCTCACTGAGTCTATGTACCTGTGTAATGCTACCCCCTTGTGGCTGGTTTAAGAAGGTGCATCACTGTGACTGTTGTCTCCTGACGTCCTTAGGAGGAAACGGCCTCACTAACTTCTCAATCAAACCTTCAAGGTCATTCCACGTTTCAGGAAGTTGTAATTGTTTTTTGGAATGGTTGGTGGGGTTTTTTTCTTCTAGTAAATGGTTAATTACAGTACAACACTTCCTTTGCCACTTTAATTAGTGCCTTTTTAAGAAAACTAAGGGGCGCTTTGCAGCATGTCCTTTTCAAATAAATGATGTAATATATGACACAAAGTTGATTTTTATTCCGGCATAGTATAGTATGACCTGAAAGCAGGGTCTTCATTCAGGCATTCATTCTATATTTGCCCTGTGATTGGCTGGCGACCAGTCCAGGGGAAGTCCTGCTTCTCGCCCAAAGACAGCTGGGATAGGCTCCAGCATACCCCAGCGACCCTAATGAGCAATGTAGAAAAATGGATGGCTAGATGGTGTTCAATTGTATTGTTAATACAATATAATTGTATTCATATCATACATTTAGTCTAGTTAAATGCCCATTCTTGGATTGCAATGATGTAAACATCACCCCATTTTTCCATGCATTTTTCTACTGTCTATTTCTACTATAGCCTTAGACTCTTTTTATGTGTAGCTTTGATTTTGCCCCACTTGCTGTGATGTTGCATTATTGCAACATCTTTTGGCAAATCATCTCTTTCTACTTTGTTCACAAAGAGCCTTTGGAAAGTACCCGTGACTTCTGTGAAAGAAAAGACATTTTACGGACACAGACGGATCATGCCACATGCAGCTTCAGGTACACGGTTAAGCTCATTTTACCATTAACAGTTACAATTTTACCATTAACAGTTACCATTTTACCATGAGTTTGATATCATTGCTGTTTCCAGGTTGTCAATGCTGTATTAGACAGTTTGACGCTAACTTAACCTGTTATTTGTAAGGTTTCCTCAGTTAGGTTGGCCTTTGTGAAATGACCCTGTTGTTGTTGACGTTTACAGATAAGAAATCATTAATCGAAGACAGTATTTTTCTATTTTGAACCTGCATCAGCTGTAAATCCATGTGGTTGGTCATAAAGGTTGCCATGTCTGAAGGGACTTTGGCCCCTCGGAAACGTTGCTTATCTGCCAGCAAAGGAAAAAAGTCAGTGACGTGCAGGCCGTGAACTCCCCCTTTTCGTCTCTATCTGCATGCTATGTGTCTATGAGTGTATGTGTGAAACTGGAGAGAAGATAAAAGAGGACACGGAAGCACATTGTCGCACAATCCTGATTGCTTAACGGACGTCACTGCAGCACAGGTATGAGCTCCATTTCATTTATTTGTCATTAAAAAGTTGCTCAGGTGATCCGCTCCTATTTGGTTGGCGGACAGAACTTGAGGTATTTTCTGTTAATATTACTGGATGAACATGAACTTGTCACTTTGAGTTGGTTGGAACTGATTGAAATAACTAAATAAGTAATGGATTTAATTTTTTACAGTAGTGCACTGCATAAACCAATTATGTTTGATCTCCACGTGGATACTGTTCAATGAAAAACATGCAATTTCGCATTTGTTTTCCAAAGTCAAATAATGCATTTGGAGATGAGTGCTTTTATTAATAGGAAATAGTGTCACTCAGGGGAAACGCAAACAATCTATTTAATGCTGTTATAATACATCACAGCATATCATAGCAGGCCACAGATATCAACAAAATATGCCCCAAAGGGCCTTGTTTGAGTGACACCAAAGGATGTGCTGTAACGTTATGTCCTATAATCTCACCTTTGACCTTCTTGGCGAGAAAGAACGCCATTTTTTAAAACAGATGTAACATTACATTACAACGTATTTTTGTTATATTGTGTTAGGATTTTTTTGTGTAATATTACAGCTTCATTTTTGTAACTTTACAGCTTTTTTGGGAGATATATAAATATTTTGTTCCAAGTCCAAAACCACCGCTGAAGAAAACATTTTGCTAATAAATATCTAACCAAGTGGTTAGCGTGGGCCACACAGCTAGGAGACCCAAGTTTGATTCCAACCTCTGGCATCTCTGTGTGGAGTTTGCACGTTCTCCCCATGCATGCGTGGGTTTTCTCCGGGTACTCCGGTTTCCTCCCACATTCCAAAAACATGCTAGGTTAATTGGCAAGGATAAGTGGTAGAAAATGAATGAATATATTGATGATCCTCTAGACCTCTAGGACAGAAGAGACAAAAGTTGACCTGTATGGAAGGTCTGTGTCCCAGTAACCACATTTCAGAAAAAGAAAATCATACCAACAGTAAAATATGGTGGTGGTAGTGTGATGGTCTGGGGTTGTTTTGCTGCCTGGAAGACTTCCCGTGATAAATGAAACCATGAATTCTGCTGTCAACTAAAAAACCCTGAAGGAGAATGTCTGCCCATCTGTTGGTGACCTCAAGCTGAAACCAACTTGGCTTGTGCAGCAGGACAATGATCCAAAACACACCAGCAAGTCCACCTCTGATTGGCTGAAGACAAAATGAAAACTGTCACGGGGTCTCACCAAAGTCCTTACCTGAGTCCTATTGAGATGCTATGGCATGACCTTAAAAAAGTGCTTCATGCTGGAAAACCCTCGTTGCCACTAAGGTGGCCCAACCAGTTATTAGGTTTAGGGGGACAATCACTTTTTCACATCCATGTAGGTTGATTTTTTTTCCTTCATTTTTTTGTTGTGATAGTTTGTAGTGGTCCTAATATTAATTCATAGCGAATTAAAACTGGGCTGCACGTCGGTCGAGTGGTTAGCGTGCAGCCCTCACAGCTAGGAGACTCAAGTTCAATACCACCATCAGCCATCTCTGTGTGGAGTTTGCATGTTCTCCCTGTGCATGCGTAGGTTTTTTCTCCGGGTACTCCAGTTTCCTCCCACATTCCAAAAACATGCTAGGTTAATTGGCGACTCCAAATTGTCCATAGGTATGAATGTGAGTGTGAATGGTTGTTTGTCTATATGTGCCCTGTGATTGGCTGGCGACCAGTCCAGGGTGTACCCCACCTCTCGCCCAGAGACAGCTGTGATAGGCTCCAGCACCGACCCTCGTGAGGAATAGCGGTAGAAAATGAATGAATGAATGAATGTTTCAAGTATTAAAAACCTGTGGAAAAGACAGGAAGTAGAACTGGAGGTAGCGGAGATGCGGATGCTGAGGTTCTCATTGGGAGTGACCAGGATGGATAGGATCAGGAATGAGTAATTAATTAAAACTGCTATTAAACACAGTTGAATGAAAATTTCCCAGGAAGTTCATGTTTTTATTATATCGGCTACTGTTTGTTCTACCCTCGAATGAATTCCAATGCTGACGACGTTATTGTCTTTCGGGAATAAATTTACCTAGTAGGTCGCTGATGTGAGTCAGAGCAGCAATAAGGAAGATAAAAAAGATAACTACCGAAGACCTCATGCAAGGATCAGAGGGTAACAAGGGTGTGTCTGGCTGGTAAACAAGGTGTGTTGTGTGTTTTATGCCCCCCCTCTGTGCTACCTGCAGAGTAACTGAATGATGCCTTTGCTTCTGCGTCATTAAGTAACCATGCTATCAATGGCCAATTGAATAAGAGGATAACTTTTGTCTCCATGATATGAGATAGTGGAAAAAAGATACCTTTGTACTGCCAGCATCTTAATTATTAAACAAATCATAGGCTAATAAAATTTTGATGTAGGGACTTTTTCCATTGATTGATTCTGCTTGGGATTACTTCTACTAGATACAAACATAACTATTTGGAGTGACTTTTACTGAAACTTAGCAAGGGTGTCTGCTACTTTGACTGGTTAATGTCTAACTAAAGCAAATGTGAGCCATGTTGAAGGCGCCTCATGTTATACACACTGGGTGTGTACCACCCTTTGCTTCCTGCCGGACTAACTAAAATTTTTGTTTCATTTTCAACAGTGTAAAAAATATCCGCCAAGATGTGTTGCACAGGATTCCTCAAACTGATGATGTTCATCTTCAATGGTACCATCTTTGTAAGTTATGAGCGGGTGGTGGTGAAGTGTGTGTACACCATAACATAAGTACACTGACACACTTTTTTTTTCCATTCACACAATCTGATGAGATCCAATACAACACTGGACTCCTATAGAGCAGCTATACACAATAACCCATACAGAAAGCTTTTTAG
The DNA here is from genome assembly GCF_037039965.1 of Doryrhamphus excisus. Taxonomy (NCBI): domain Eukaryota; kingdom Metazoa; phylum Chordata; class Actinopteri; order Syngnathiformes; family Syngnathidae; genus Doryrhamphus; species Doryrhamphus excisus. The sequence continues at coordinate 15,991,027 of NC_136365.1, forward strand.
ATCTTCCAGCTTATACACCTCTTCGGTGTGTTTAATTGACTCCACTGTGATCGGTCACCATCCCAAGTGCTCCCAAGGACGCCCGGATACCTAGATCCGTGTTTACTGAGCACAGGCAATCTGCAGCCCATATAAGGAAGTCGGGATCGCATTGACGTCAGGAGAACACTGTAAAACCAAGCGTGTAGAGACATTAAAAACTTCAGAGCTCACTTCCAAATATGCAAACCTCATTATCTGATGGGTTAGCATGGTTTAACACAAAAATACAACATTATAACATTTATAATTCAGAAAATTGGAAAAGGTATAAGATAGCAAAGCATATTCATCAGGTGTGGGACATACTGCAAATGTTGGGAACGATCCGATACCAAGTAAATACATATAGATACTATAGCAGATACCAATACTAATACTGATACTTTTTACTTGGACAATTTTCAAGATCATTGAATGAGTCCACCAGTCCAGGGTGTACCCCGCCTCCCAGCTGGGATAGGCTCCAGCTGTGATAGGCTCCAGCACGCCTGCAACCCTCGTGAGGACAAGCGGTAGAAAATGAATGAATGAATTGAAGGATTCCACCAGTCCAGGGTGTACCCCGCCTCTTGCCCAAAGATAGCTGGGATAGGCTCCAGCACGCCCGCGACCCTCGTGAGGATAAGTGGTAGAAAATGAATGAATAAATGAAATTAATGATTCCATCAGTCCAGGGTGTACCCCGCCTCTCACCCGAAAACAGCTGGGATAGGCTCCAGCACGCCTGCAACCCTCTTGAGGATAAGTGGTAGAAAATGAATGAATAAATTGAATGATTCCACCAGTCCAGGGTGTACCCCGCCTCTTGCCCAAAGACAGCTGGGATAGGCTCCAGCACGCCTGCGACCCTCATGAGGATAAGCAGTAGAAAATGAATGAATGGAGTGAATGATTCCACCAGTCCAGAGTGTACCCCGCCTCTTGCCCGAAGATAGCTGGGATAGGCTCCGGCACACCCACGAGCCTCGTGAGGATAAGTGGTAGAAAATGATTGAATGAATGATTCCACCAGTCCAGGGTGTACCCCGCCTCTCTCCAGAAGACAGCTGGGATAGGCTCCAGCATACCCCTGCCACCCTAGTGAGGATAAGTGGCATCGAAAATGGATGGATGAATGATGCCATGAAACACAGGAAAAACACACCAAAATAATAGTATTTGTAACAATAATTAATAACAATAAAAAAATATACAACACAACAAAAAATGTCAAATATTTGTTAAAATTAATTCTCTAGAACTCGGTTAATTGGCGTTGTGAGTGTGAATGGTTGTTTGTCTATATGTGCTCTGTGATTGGCTGGTGACCAGTCCAGGGTGTACCCCGCCTCTCGCCCGACAGCTGGGATAGGCTCCAGCACCCCCGCTACCCTAATAAGCATAAGTAGTAGAAAATGGATGCATGGAATACTCTGAAAAATAACTGAAAATAGCAATCTTATTACATAAGCGTTGATCCAATACTGATATTACACTTGCTATCAATATATTGATATTTGGACCAATCAGGCCGCCCCTAATATTGATTAAAATGGTGAAAAATTTCAGATACCATCCAGGTGTTGTCTTTCAGTTAGCAGGTGCTGCCATCCTGGGCGTGGGCATTTGGGTAAAGGTGGACAGCAATTCCTTCATGGGAATACTGGATAGTGTGGAAGAACTTCCATCAGAGATATCCCAGGTGGCCAACATCGCCTACCTGCTCATTGCAGTCGGGGCCATACTGCTGGTCATCGGATTCCTGGGATGCTGCGGCGCCATGAGGGAGAGCAGGTGCATGCTTATGTTGGTGAGCATCAAACACGTACACCTTTGTATGCTACTCAAATGTTGCTCTACTAGCTGTGTGGCCTGTGCGCTAACTTTTATTTTACTTTTATTTTTTGTAATTATTTAAAATGGGCGGCACGGCGGACTAGGGGCTAGCGCGCAGACCTCACAGCTAGGAGACCAGGGTTCAATTCCACCCTCGGCCATCTCTGTGTGGAGTTTGCATGTTCTCCCCGTGCATGCGTGGGTTTTCTCCGGGTACTCCGGTTTCCTACAAACATTCCAAAAACATGCTAGGTTAATTGGCCACTCCAAATTGTCCATAGGTATGAATGTGAGTGTGAATGGTTGTTTGTCTATATGTGCCCTGTGATTGGCCGGCGACCAGTCCAGGGTGTACCCCGCCTCTTGCCGAAGACAGCTGGGATAGGCTCCAGCACCCCCGCGACCCTCGTGAGGAAAAGCGGTAGAAAATGAATGAATTATTAAAAATCTAGGAATGGTGCAGCAATAATAAGATACAGTGTAACATATACAGTATTATTGACCATATTGTCTTCCTTCAGTTCTTCAGTATTGTGCTGATAATATTCATCATCGAGGTGGCCGGCGCCGTGGTGCTGCTCGTTTTTAAGGATGTGGTAAGTACACACTGACAAACCTGAATGTGACCACTAGATGTTTTATGAGTTTTTGTCATTCCTCTACAGGCTGAAGATCTCTTTGACAACCTCGAGACCGAAGTCCAAAAAGGCCTCCGTGCTAAGTTTGGAAGCGACGAGAGCCTGACGTCTCTGTGGACCACCACCATGGAAGGGGTAGGAGGCCCCTCGGGAGAGTACTACTTCTAGGCCATGTTCTGGGGTTTATGTTCTTACGGCTTCCTAACAGTTTCAGTGCTGCGGATACACGAACTACACCGACTTCTACAGCTCACCTTTCTACATCCAAAACAACGGATCCTATCCATCCCAGTGTTGCAACGGGACAGACGTCAGTGGCGTGTGCAGCGAAGCGGCAGCAGAAACAGCCGCACATCTTCAGGTACATGATCGTCATCATGCACGCTTGTTTTTTGGGGTACGCTGGTTTGCTTGAACATGTGGTCTGCTTACCCCAGTTGGTCGATGGCTGCTTCAAAAAACTGCTGCAGCTGATTGAGGAAAATGCTTTGATAGTTGCAGTCGTGGCACTCGGGATTGCCGCTCTTGAGGTACAACAAAAAAAAAAAAAAACACAGCAAGCATGCAATACCTTTAGCAATTTAAATGCTTTACACATTTTTGGAATTTGGAATTCCAACCTGGATGACGTCCATAACCATCACCTTTGTGGTTGTGTTTTCTAGATTGCTGCCATGGTGGTTTCAATGGTTCTCTACAAGGATATTGGTAACAAAGCGTGATAGGATCACGTTTTTTGGGGGGGATTTATTTAATAAGGTTCATGATAAGTTTGCTTGCTGTTTCCAATGAGGTTGTTTGCCCTTCAGTTTGACTGAAAAGGCGCAGGGAATATGTTTATTCTTCAGTGGATGCTATGACCTTCAGTCACTAAGCTTGTAATATAAAAGATGTGCAGATAAATTACTGAAAACTTTATAATATCACTTGCAAACTGGTGAGGTCATTATATATACATATATATATATATTGATCAAACTAAAGAAATAAAAGTGAGCATCTGTTCAATTTACACGACTCTGAATAGTTTGTTGTTTGAGTGCATTGACAATGGAATTGAACATGCTTGCTGACAAAAGATCCACTGAAGTACCTCACATGTGTACACTCCTTATAGTCCTTGTGTTCCAACTACAGAGGCTTCACATTCCTCACCCCCCCCCCCCCCCCCCACCCCGGGAAAGGCTATTCCAGTGTGCTTGAGAGAAAGGTACAACCTCAACTACAAGAGATGCAATGTGTGGTTTTTGCCCTGGTTGCAGAATACTGGACCAGCTCTAGACCCTTGCAAGGGTACTAGAGGGTACATGGGAGTTTGCTTAACTGTTCTACAAAACTGTGGTGAGACCAGCCATGTTGTTTGATCTGGAGACAGTACCACTGAGGATAAGACAGGAAGTAGAACTGGAGGTAGCAGAGATGAGGATGCTGAGGTTCTTATTGGGAGTGACCAGGATGGATAGGATCAGGAACGAGTACATCAGAGGGACATTACATGTTTGAGGCCTTGGTGATAAAGTCATAGAGGCCAGACTGAGATGGTTTGGACATGTCCAGGGTGCTGCGTTTAGAGTTGCCAGGTAGGAGGCGTAGAGGAAGACCAAAGAGGAAGTTTATGGATGTAGTGAAGGAGGACATGAGGGTAATTGGTGTGAGAGGGACAGATGCAGAAGACAGGTTTGGATGGAGGAGGTTGATTTGCTGTGATGACCCCTGAAGGGAAAAGCCCAAAGACAAAGAAGAAGAAGAGGTCTTCATGTGCTTTGTGGACTTGGAAAAGGTCTTGAACCGTGTCCCTCTTGGTGTCCTGTGGAGGGTGCTTGCCATGGAGTCCGAATGCCTCCCATAAACTGTCCAGCATTCCTCCTGCTTGTCCCTTGTTAATTCTGCTACTTTAAAGCATTTAAGTGCTTGACAGCATCACAAAGTCCCATAGTTTTTATTTTCTCCACATAAACCCCTTGAGTCGATGCCATTTGACGTTTTTGTAGCACCCCGTATTTCCCCCCTACACCTTCTGTCTTACGTAAAATGTAGTTTGTGTTAGTTTCTACAGGGCCTGGATCTACACTACTCATAAACTTTAATTGGGCCGGCAATGATCTAAATGTGCCTCCTAATCTGTCAGTCATAATGCTGCATAAGATGTAGGACATGGATTACACTGACAATTGTAAAATAATAAACACTTTGATTCTGATTAACATGTTTCCATTGTCCATTCCAACTTAGTGAAAGGTCAAATCCAAACATTTATATGCCTTAACATATTTTTTCCACTTCATAAAGACTGCTAATATCTAACAAATTTTCTAACATTTTCTACCGCTTATCCTCGCGAGGGTCGCGGGGGTGCTGAAGCCTATCCCAGCTGTCTTCGGGCGAGAGGCGGGGTACACCCTGGACTGGTGGCCAGCCAATCACAGGGCACATATAGACAAACAACCATTCACACTCACATTCATACCTATGGACAATTTGGAGTCGCTAATTAACCTAGCATGTTTTTGGAATGTGGGAGGAAACCGGAGTACCTGGAGAAAACCCACGCATGCACGGGGAGAACATGCAAACTCCACACATAGATGGCCGAGGATGGAATTGAGCTTGGGTCTCCTAGCTGTGAGGTCTGCGCACTATTATAAAATATAACAGGATAATTATTACATAACAGGACATAATTTAAAATAATTTAAAAATAGTCTCTCTCAAAATTAATCACTTATTGGCAAAGTTTAGAAACCAACAACACAAAAACAATTTGTCACTTTGTTTTATAAAAAAATTATTAATAAATGTCATGTCAAGTATCAATCATGCATTCATTATGTAAGAATCAAGCCTCAACAAAACAGTTTAAAACCGTACTTTGCATTCCAAGTTTTGACAGGTGTATCTAATATTATGTTGTTGTATTTTGGTTGGGGTTATTGTTCAATTAATAAGTCTTATTATCTTTATCAAGGCAGACTCCATATTTGGAGCCCGGAGGTTTTTATCGTGCCTAAACAGCGACCTCAAGCGGACATTAGCTTGTACTGCAGCTTAAGGAAGCTCGGGCGTGAGTACTTACGGTAAGTGAGGAATTCTTTTCCCTGCGTGAAAGTGGACTACACTGTAGCAAGGTGTGGTCCTGGGATGCTAACATGTCACAGGATGAGAAAGTTGATGGTCGGCGTGTGATCAGGTCACGGCTGATGGAGCACAGTGAAGTGTAATGGTGTCATGATAGGATGTTAGTGCGTGGGAATATATGAGCATATAAAACCATTATGGCTTTATGGCCTATGGCGTGAGAACATCAAGTGAGCCGTGACGCTGCAGGTTTGAAGGTCAAGCAGTTAAAGAATAAATGCAACTTGTTTTATGTTGCATTTTATTTTGTGCTGTTGCATTAAGAAGTGGATATTTGACACAAAGCATAGAAAATAATCCCAAACAAAACTAAATAATATGAAAAATTGTAATGATTTTATAAATATATGTATAAATTACGTTGTTTTATGTTGTGTGTTTATTATTATGGCTGGTGAGAAAAAGAAAAATAGACTATACAAGTTCTAGTAAAAACAATAGAATATCAGTTCTAATAAAACTAAAGTGTATTAATTAATTACAATTTATACAAATTAATACAAAACAAACAAACACATTTTATGTTTATATTACAGAAAGAGATGGCCAAACATTCTATTTCAGGTTTTTTTTTTTTGGTAGACATCAGAATTCATGGTTCTATTTATCACAGCAAGTCTAAAGTCAGTCACACTACCACCACCACTACCACCACCATATTTTACTGTTAGTATGATGTTCTTTTTCTGAAATGCAGTATTACTGGGACACATACCTTATAATAATTTAAAATTTTCTCAAAGGCTTTATGGATAATCAAGATGTTTTCTAGAAAAATTGATTCATTTTTATTCAGTAGTAGTTTTAGTCAGTGGGGTCTTTTGTGACCTCTTGGGTGAGTCGT